>NC_059356.1:39284833-39981083 GCF_019703515.2 Myxocyprinus asiaticus | reverse complement strand
TCTCAAGCTGTTCCTATGTTTGTTTAATGTGGTTACATTGAAAGTATAATTTATTTGCCACAATTTTTATAATACATGTCTTTGTATCAACAAATCAAGCCTTTTACCATAAAGATTTTGAAAACAAGACATTGATTTTTGATTTTCATACTCATGTCTTTCCCCTATGGTACCTTGTGGTTTTGGCTGCGCAGGCCCCATGAGCTGTTCAGGAATATGACATTTAGAGGCTGCAGTGCCTGTGAGATGGCTGCTGTCACCTGGATTGAGCTAAGAACGACCCATCACATTGTGGCCTACTGGACAGACCAGCGGAATGGCTCTGCAGTCAAAAGTCCACTGCAGCAGAGCTGAGTCCAAACATATGTATGAATAGAGAGTACAGAGAGAGCCAATGAAAAGATACTCAGAAGTCTCTGAATTTACATTTCTTCTGATGTGCCTTTAAAGGATTCCATTATGACAGCTGTTCTTGAAGAGATAGTCCGCCCAAAAATTAAAATTCTCTCATGATTTACTCACCCTCCTGGCATCCCAGATGTGTATTATTTTCTTTAATCTGCAGAACAGAAAATAAGATTTTTAGAAGAATATTTCAGCTCTGTAGGTCCTCACAATGCAAGTGAATGGGTGCCAAAATGTTGAAGCTCCAAAATCCACATGAAGGGAGCACAATGGTAATCTATATGACTCCAGTGGTTAAATCTATATCTTCAGATACAATATGACAGGTTTGAGTGAGAAATATGTACAAAGAATGTGAATCACCAAAAACAGAGGAAGAATGGGAAAGTGAAACTAAAGTGGAGATTGACTGAGCAGGGAGGAGAATTTATAGTAAAAAAAAAAATAATAATAAGACTTAAATATTGACCTTTTTCTCACCCACACCTGTCATATCGCTTCTGAAGATCTGGTTCTAACCACCAGTCGTCTGGAGTACTTTTATGTTGCCCTTATGTGGATTTTGGAGCTTACAAATGTTGGCACCCATTCACTTACATTGTATGGATCAAAAGAGAAGAGAAATTCTTATAAAAAAATCTTTGCTTGTGTTCAGCAGATGAAAGAAAGTCATATACATCTTAAATAGCATGAGGGTGAGTAAATCATGAGAGAATTTTCATTTTTGGGTGAACTAACCCAAAATGGCAACCCAACAAAGTACCAAAATGGTTAAAAGCCCTCAGACACCGAAATGTATTAAGATTACCATTAAAATAGGCCAACACTTTGCAAAATGATAAAAATGACTTGAAAACTGAGAATTTAGCAAATGCATTATCAGCAGAAGTGTAGTCACCTGTGTAACACACAGAATAAACACTGGGCTAAGTATTATATTACCAAGTGCAAGATGAATTTACGCCGAAGTAATACAGTCAAACACAGTAGAGTTTGATTGGATGCACAGTGTTTAAAATCAATGCTAAAAGATATGGAAAGCATTTTCTTGTAATAAATCCTCTTTATTTTGCTATCCTAACAGTAAACGTCATCATTGTGGTTAGTTGCATTTTATTATGTGCATTTACAGTAGCATTGTTTTTTCACCTGTTGACTGTGACCCTATCAGACCTGCAACCTATTTTGAGTTATACATTGCGTTATATAGCCACTCGTTGAAAGGTTAATGGATAATTCACCCAAAATGAAAATTCTGTCATCATTTACTCACCCTCATGTTGTTCCAACCCTGAATGACTTTCTTTCGTTTCACAAAAGAGGATGTTAGTCTCAGTCACCATTCACTTTCATTGTTTGTAAACAAGATGCAATGAAAGTGGATAATGAATGAGTCTTACTGTATATTCTGCTTAACATATCTTTTCATGTTCCACATAAGACAGTAACTAGAAAACAACATAAGGGTGAGTAAACGATGACCCTTTAATGATTATAATGGCTGTTAACCTGCTCCCAGTCTGAGGTTCCTGCACAACAGTCTCTAGAATTTCCTCCGAATGGTGCCAAAAACAAAAAAACATCCAGTGAGCGGCAGTTCTGCAGACGGAAATGCCTTGTTGATGAGAGAGGTCAACATAGAATGGCCAGACTGGTTCAAACTGACAAAGTCTATGGTAACTCAGATAACCGCTCTGTAAAATTATGGTGAGAAGAATATTATCTCAGAATGTTATTCTGAGATGCGGGTTGGCACTGTTTTGGCGGCACGAAGGGGACCTTCACAATATTAGGCAGGTGGTTTAAACGTTGTGGCTGATTGATATATATATAAACGTGCACTTTAAAAATGTTTCTGTTATTGCATGAATTTAATATATGTGCATTTTAAATATAGCCTACTACAAATGTTCTGTTTGGTATGTTCCTGTTATTTTTGGAAAATAAATGGTTAGTGTTTTTATTTTTATTTTTTTATTCAGAAGGGCCCGCTTTTTTTCTTTTTCCTAGGGCTCCCAGAGTCCCTAGAATCGCCTCTGATTATCACCAATGGACTTGAACCTAACCCTTCTCTTCTGTTGATTTTTCCTATAGATGGTCTAAAACGAACACATAGACTAATGAATTCAGAGATGTTGTTTTAACACAATGTTGTGGGGATAGTGTCACATACAAACATTTGTGTTTATTTTTTTAACCATGGATTACAATTTAGTCCATTCTATTTTAAATGAGATTACACAATTACTATTTAATACATTCTAGGTCAGTCTGATACTAAGCTACATATTACATAAATCTTAATTCTTGGCTAAGATCAGGATGGAATTTTAGTTTCAAGAGTATTGTATTTGTATTATATAACAGTGCATAAGTCAACCCCTAATTGACCAAATATCATATTGCAAAACACCCTTCCAAAAACAGCAACTGTGAATTGGATGTTCTGCACAGTAAGTAAGTTGTCCTTGAGTTCCTGTAGCATAACTGGTAGAGCATTCATGGCACTAGCAATGCCAAGGTCATTGGTTCAATTTCCAGGGAACAACAGCTATAATGTATTCCTTGAATGCACTGTAAGTTGCTTTGGATAAAAAGATCTGCCAAATGCATAAATTAAATAAATAAATGAAATGTCCTGTAGGCCAAAATGCAAATTCTAAAAGATGGTGTGTCTCCTTTCATTTGTGTCATTGGTTGCCCGATATAATCTCATGCAGATGAAGCATTATACAGTATATTTCTGTTTTTAGACACTAAGCATTCAGTGAGTTGCAATAGCTTAGTTGTTCAGTGTTTGCTTTTGTTACAACAGGGTTACTTTGGTAGATGTCTTTAGATGTGTTCTATCCAAAGAGATAAAGCATTTAACTCAAGAGAACAATGGTGATGATGTAATCTTTGCAACAGTCCAGTTCATGGGTCGCCTTTGTATTTCAACTCTTTAAGGCATTATATTCACTACCTATTAAGTTTACATGTCTTTTGTTTGTATCTGAAAAATTAAGGATTTACATCCATTCACACTATTCATACATGTGGTTCAGTCAGGCAGAAAGGAGCAAAAAGGGCCTAATCCAGACTGGATGACTTCAACTTGGCCCACCCACCCCCATCAGGGTAATCTGATGATGCCCCTGTCAGTGAGAGCTCCATATGGCACAAAACACTCACTGTGACCTGGATTTCATCACTTTCTTTCCCCACAAAAATCGCCACATAAATCTGCTTAAAATCCAGTGGTTTAACACCAAGCCTGTGGCACAGAAATGCAACTCACTTCTGTTCAAGGAGTACATTACTGTCTGCAGATACATTTTGTATATATGTTGTTACTAAATTATAGCATTTGTTGGGCATGGAATCATTTATTATTTTATGCATAAATTGTTATATAATACATTGATCACAATTAAGTTTTCAAAATAAATAAATAAAGAATGCTCTCAGTAATTTTCTAGCAGGCATCCCTATTTTATGCATTAGAGCTAACAATAAGTGTAGTACTGTAGTGTATAAGTACTGTATATCATTAAAGTGATTTGAAAGTTTAATCAAGGTGCTTGAGGAACCATGCACATTAACTGATGTGTAATCCTTTGACTGCAGCTGCAGAGATTGCATGCCTCTGGGGCTTTATATACACAACCCATGGGAAAATTAATTTAACAGCCTTTTTGACCATGGAAAGATGATAGAGAGTTGTCTTGTAATCTTTTGTTAGAAAAAAAAGGCTAGGACATACAACATTTTTTAAATATATCTAAATATGTTTTGTTTTTATTGAACTACTGAACATAATTGTTGACATATTAAAGTAAATTACTATTTACAAACATCACAAGATTGAAGCTGTAGGGGAAAGACATTTGTTATTACAAGAAGAGAGAGAATACAGATCAAATGTGAAAACTTTTGAATGCCCGACACAGTTATATGCAAGGTGTTTGCTTTGTTTCGTTTTAATGCCTGTTTTATTTTTTATTTTTTTTAAACATACTTGGACCAATGTCTCCAAAGAAAACTTGTGGTTAACTACAATTCTGGATACTGTCTGTGGAAAAACAAAGCAGCATTATAATCACATTCCAAAAGCATTCAACAATCCTTATCCTATAGGCATGAAATCAGCATGCATGAGTCATAATTTAATATGTCTACAGCTGTCAAACTAGACAGTACTGCCACTCCCTATGTGCATATTATGCTATCTGCATATAGGGAACCAACTCCCTTGGGGGCACCAACTTAACCTAGGGGGGCACCAGACACTCCACCAGCTGCAATTCCTCACACATTATACTTTATTCAAGGACCCGATATCAGTTGCACAACACAGATGATCGCCTCACAGCTCGCACCACATTATCACCTAGCACCCTCCCCCCACCTCCCCACCCCTGTCTGAGGATCGCGGAACTCTGCGTAGGGCTTCAATTTGGCCAGTGCCGGCCCTGAAACTTGACAGTGGTTTGTAGATGTCTTTGTTTGATATGTGGAAGACTGTACTGCACTCAAAAAAAGAACTTTCAATATTTTCAGTTTTACTCAATCCTCCCATGTTCATATTACTAAAAAATCCCATGTAAGCAAGGGAACTTAAATGAACTGAGTTTATTGAACTAAAAAGTTTCTTGTCAGCTTTACTTAATCCATTTGTGTCGGGACATTTATCATGCTAAAATAGCTTCTCTCATAGCGTTCACAAACATACAACGGATGTCAAGATTTTCACTGAAAAAAAATGAATTCAAAAGAATATGACGAACAAGTCGCATATAATACTTATAATACTTATGATGCTTTTGGGTCTTTTTTTTTTTTTTTTTAAAGTCCCTATTGACTGCCATTGTGTTGACAAGACGGACCAGAATAATCATTACGATTTGTCCATTTGTGCTTTGCATAAAAAAGAAAGTCATGTGTTTGGAATGACATGAGCTTGAGTTGACAGAATTTTCAGGACTAAAAAAAAATAACAAAAAATTAATTGAGACCAACAAACAGTATCTGAGCTCCCCCTCCCCATATTGACCTGTTTCATGTGATGTCACTATATGACCGTCACGTTGCCATGTTTGTAACCAAAATTCCATATACCTTCAATGTGCTGCAGTCTGAGATGCGATAAAAGCCTTCTTCAGGAGTTAAAAGCAGCTCTAACATTCATACAAATGGGATCATCGCAGACGTTTTGTAATATTGTGACCAACTCAGACCTGAAAACAACACAAAACAGTTGTAACTTCTGAATGAGAGTTTACGGTGATGTACTGGTGGGTGTATCACCAGTGTCATCGGTTACACATCATGAATCGTGGATAGAATATATTTAAATGGCTTTATTTGTGCTGTCTTCAGACCTGTATGAACTTTTCTTGAGACTTGCCATGGATCAAAAGGAATTTTTATGTTTTTTCAGGATATCGTTTCACGGGTTTTATTCCATTCACCGCCATTGTTTCCTCCCGCTGTTGGTCACAAATATGGCGGCTTTGAGGATTAAGTGATGTCACTGAAACCGGTCAATAATTTGTGTTCATGATAACAAATTGCATATTGTGATGCTGTTCTACCAGCTTCTGTCCATGGACAATTTGCGATCCTCCAACTCCATTACCACATCAACCCAGTTTGAACTGATGATACCAAACCAGTTCCTTACATCTATAACTATAAAGATCCATTCCATCTGTGTTTACTCTTTGCTGGGGAAGGGACGCCAAAGCAGGGCAGCTGGTTGTCATGAGAGAGAAGCGTCTTGTAAAATCAGCTCATTGTTCTTGTGATTCCCCCTCACTCTCCCAGTATTTTCTCTTCTTTCGTTTTTTCTCCGCCATGATTAAAGCACCAAATACGGTCACAATCACAGTAACAGTGATGACCAACACCGTAACGGTCTCAGCCACACACAACTGGCTGTCCACCCAAGCCAAAGAGGCTCCGGCAAGCTGCCAGGGCTCCCGACAGGTTACATTGTGATAGTCGTCCACGTGGAGATGGCGTACACTGAGCAGCTTGCTGAAGACACGGTGCAGGTCGCAGTCACAGTTCCAGGGGTTTCCAGCCAACTGCAGGTGTGTAGCAGCCGTGTGCAAGCTCAAGAAGGTCTTAAAATTCAGGTGTTCCAGATGATTCCCTTCCAAACCCAACAGAGACAGACTGTGCAGTGGTGCTAGTGCATTTACCTCAATCCGAGAAATGTTGTTGCTCCCCAAGAGCAGCACCTCTAGCCCGGGTAGCATGGTAAGAGAGCCATGCCGCACAACAGACAGGCGGTTTCCTTGCAGGTAAAGGTGGCGCAGGCGGGACAGGCCACGGAATGCGCCAGGTTCCAGGGAGTGGATACTATTGTGACTGAGGTCCAGCTTCTCAAGGTTCTCAAGATGTTCTAAGCCTGGGGACTTGAGCAGCACCAGTGCATTGTGGTCGAGTCGTAACTCACGCAGGGACGATAGACTCTCTGAGAAATTAGGAGGTATCAGAGTGAGATTGTTATGGCTCATGTCCAGCTTCTCCAAAAAAGAGAGAGAGTAGAATGCCTGCATGGGAAATTGACATACAAATATCTGAGACCACATTGGATCTAAAATCACATTTGACAAGTTTTAAGAACTTATGATGTGAAATTAAGATATTGCACTGCCGTTTCAAGGTCACTAATAAAATGTGAGCAAATTTGTGACCATGTTAACTCCTCAGATTCGATTGCTTACGCTGAAGCATGAACAATATGCTCTTTGGAAAATTCTCAAATCATGCTCGACCTGGGATGACCTTGAGAGGAATGAAAATGAAAACCGAAAAGGAAAGTTATTAATTAATTTTTAATTATTATTATTAATTGATTTTAGGTTGCCAAATGAATATTTTAAATATTTATCATATTTTTGGGGATGTATTTAGTAGTAAGAATACATTTATTGAAAAGACGTTAGGCTACTTTATATAGGCTACTGTATACTTTGCTTGCTATGACTTCTATCCTGAAAATTCCCCCACATGGGATTTTATTTATTTTTTTGGCTTATTTTGTGAGGCAAGTCCCTAATTTTAGCTTGTTTTTCCAAAACAGGTGCCTTGTTTCTCTTGTGAGATTTGGCAACACTGCAATGGGTAAATCACAAACCCTTAGCACAAAGTACTGTCATTTTAAAATGAACATTATAAACCATTATTTTATTTCGTTCTAACTGGTTACTGTTTGGTTAGGAGTCTGTGGAATGCCAAAGCCGGAAGACAAAAAATACTGTTTCCGCTCAGAACGAACCGAAATGAAAAACATTTTGTTTTTAGTCCCTGAACCTGGATCATTAAGTTCTCCACAATGCAAGTCCATGCCAGCTCGAATACATACTACCATTAAAGCAAAAGTGGGACATGTCAAATTCTAAGAAATTCATGTATAATTTTCAGTTCAACTTTTCACTCAGGTTTTTATGCAGATGTCATTTGTAATTATTTTTAATAAGAAAAATGCAAAATATACATTTTTTATTTACATTTATATACATTAACATTTACAATCCTATACATTTAGGATTCTTTAAATATATGCAATATTTACGTACTAGCTAAACATGTTAGTGCCGTTTGTTAAAAGAACAGCAACGAAGTTGAAAAATTGGATATGACTTCACATAGAAAATGTTAGTAAGCAATTTTATCACACTAAAATCATGTTGACACGCTTACTGTTTACGTCTTGTGGCTATACTTTTGAAACAGTGAGTATTTTTACGTTTATAGATTGGCCCCATTCACTTCCATTGTAAGTGTCTCACGGTATAACCCGGATTTTTGTTTTTGTTTTATATATATATATATTTATATATATATATATATACATATACAAGTTAAGCTCACTCGACAGCATTTGTGGAATAATGTTAATTACCACAATATATATATATATATATATATATATATATATATATATTTAGTATATATATATATATATATATATATATATATATATATATATATATATATATATATATAACATTATTCCACAAATGCTGTCGATTGAGCTTAACTTGTATTGAACCAATATTCCTTTATGTAGGCTACCCTGTTCAGTTAATATTGAGATCAAGACTTGACAGTGCAACTCCCAAATGACAGAATTTGGACCACAGACTATGTGGATTGAATGAGTGCGCTTACGTGTGTTTGTAGATCCTGGATGCTACTGTCCGACAGCACGAGAATACGAAGAGACCAAAGTCCAGCGAAAGCTCGACTCCGGATCTCCGTAAACTTGTTTCCTCCCAGGTCCAGAAGCCAGGTGCCATGAGGAAGTCCATGAGGCACATCCTCAAAACCCCTGGCATGGCAATCCACCAAGTCTGAGTGATCATAGCACTGGCAGAGGTGACTACACAGCCTTGAACTCCTCGATGGAGACAGAAAGAGTAAAAGCAACGCGATGGACAGTAACATGATCTGGCGATCTGCAAAGCGTAACGTTGATGCCCAAGGCTCTGCGCCAAATGAACGGATCGTCAGTTTATTACGGGAGAGATTTCTGTGATAATAAACGCATTTAAGTTACCATAAAAAAAAATTGTTTATATATTGATACACCCAGTAGATATTTTAGGAAATGCACTGAAAAAAAAGTACAAATCAAATGACCGGCTAGAGCTTTAACAGATGACCAGAATATTCGCAGTCTAATGTGCAGTTGAAATGCCATCAGTCCGGAGCATTTAATCGCCTTAAAGCCATATGTGACTCTTTAGTTTTTTTCTCTCTATTTTCGAAAGACTCAACGCGCAACAACACAATTACAAAACAGAGAACTTACTGTTTTTGGAAAGGAAAATTACACCACTGTAACAGTAGCACTGCTAGTATTACCATTAAGACGTTTAAGAGTAATCGTTTTGTTCTTTATATCCTGTAAATATACGTAAAACGTAGTTTTGTCAAAACAGCAACTTTCTCTAGACGCGGTTCCGTCACTAAAACGATGCGCCAGCGCGCTCAGGTACGCATGCGCTTTCTATCTGTCGTTCCCTGTCACATCTGGGTATAATCCGCTGCTCTATAAACAACCGCTGTCCTAGTATAACCTTACCCTGTATTATCCATTTCCCTTTCTCTGTCTCTCTCTATCAAGTTTATATACAATTTCACATTGTCCACTGCAATAGTTCAATTACACGCAACAATCTCCACCAAAATTAAAATGTAGAAATTAGTCGTGGATACCAACTTTCCCAAAGCACCTCTAATATATTTCTTACATAACACATAATTATGTGGCATATTCCTGGAACTCAGATTCTGGGCTCATCTGCTTGCCTGTATACAGTATAATATGAATCATCAATAAGGTGCAAACAGAATTTGGTCTTCAAATACCACTGATTTAGTACATTAAAGGGATAGATCGCCCAAAAAAGAAAATTCTCTCAACATTTACTCGCCCTCATGCCATCCCAGATGTGTATGACTTTCTTCAGCAGAACACAAACAAATTAGAAAAATATCTCCGATCTGTAGGTCCATATAATGCAACTGAATGGTGACCAGACCTTTGTAGTTTCAAAATCTTTAACTTTCAGGTGTGAAAGTGAAACTAAACAGGCACCACATGTGAATTTCAGATGTAAAAGTGGATATTTAGAGTAAAAAAAAAAAGGGCTTAAATATTGATCTGTTTCTCACCCACACCTGTCACATCCATTCTTAAGATATGGATTTAACCACTGAAGTCTTATGGATAACTTCTGTTTCCTTTATGTGATTTTTGGAGCTATAAAGGTCTGATCACCATTCACTTGCATTGTATGGTCCTACAGAGCTGAGATATTCTTCTAAAAATCTTCATTTGTGTTCTGCAAAAGAAAGCCACACACATCTGGGATGGCATGAGGATGAGTAAATGATGAATTTTCATTTTTGGGTGAACTATTCCTTTAAGCCACATTAAGCGTTTTTCACGTTATTCGTTTTAGAATGTCCTCGTCTGGAGAGGATTTTCAAGAGGCGCGCTGATTATACGCACTTACCGCCAAAGTTTAGTTTTTTTTTCCAGTGGTGGGGATTTTGATTCATCCCAGTGAATGGAGTTTTGAATCCATTCACCACAAAGTTTAGCTTTGTTCAGTGACCATTACTGGAGATTATATATTTTCGACAGTCGGTGTCGATTACGGAGCGTCTTTATTATTTTGAATGAGTCATTGAATCACCATCTAAACTGATTCATTAGAAAGTTGTTCATGACAGAAAAAATGAAAGTAAATGAAAATGACTGGTTCACTTAAAAAAATCTTTCAAAAACACTGATTCGTTTATAAACCAAACACTACTAGTTTTTTCTTTTCTTATTGTGACGTGTAACATTTTAAACTAAAGGTGTAATAATGGCCTTCACAATACTGCCGCGAGACCTCATTCACAGTAGCGCCATCTTTGATTTTTGACCGGAATGAAAATGAGGCTGTGAGGGACAGATTCACCACATCTTCAATGGCAGGCACGGAACAAAGCTGTATATAGCTCCTAGATCCCATATGATTTTTCACAACTCATGTGGTCTGGAGTTTTTTGTCTACTGAATGTTCTTGGAAAGACAATTTTTTCAATGTTTTGTCAGCAGAACGATCCAAAAACACTTTAAATTACAGCACAGCCCATCGAAGAGTCTGTATATCTATCCCTCAAAGGCACGTTGTCATTCCAGTCAAAAATCAAGGATGGCACCATATTTAATTTTTGACTTTCAGATTTAGTCTTTTCAATAGGTTGTACTGTTGCCTAAAGTGTTTTAATCATTCTGCTGATGAACACTAAAAAAAAAGAAAACCGCTTTCCAAAACATTTTTTCAGTAGAAAACATGGGTTGTGATTGGGAGCTTTATAGTTCTTGTCATTAAAAATGTAAATCTGTCCCTCACAGCCTCATTTTCATTCCTGTCAAAAATAAAATATGCCACTACTATGAATAAGGTCTATATGCTGCCTTAAACTCAAGTATGTTTTGGGCTAAACTTCACTGCAAACTGTGTGCAAAAAGTGCCCCAACATCACGTCGACACAACCTATTTGTGTCAAGAGGGTCGGGGGCAGAAATATGAGACCATGTGTGCTTCAATAATGCATAAGTTTGTGTGTGAATAATGGAAAATCTTCTCAACATCAATCTTTCATTCCTGTCAAGTGCTTGTCTTGACTGTAGATATTAAATTCACATTACACAATGGCAAGGAATCACCTTTGATTTCTAGAGAAAACGATGAGTCACTAACTTTTCCTTTCTCCATTACATGTGATCATGGAAGAGTATAGGGTTACTATTAAAGAAGTAGTGTCTGAAAACCAGTGGACCATGAGTCCATTAATTGATTTGTTGCTATGGCTAGTTAACATTCTTTTTTTTGTAACCTCATCTGCTGGAAAACCTGAGAAACTGTCATTTCAAGAAAGTATTCAAATATTCAAAAATGGTTGAAGTTTAAGTATTGGTCGTTCCAGACCCTGTGATAATGGGGCCCACCAAGGTACTATACTGTATCTGGTATAGCCTACTCATTGGGACTGGAAAAAATTTAGTTACATACTTCTTGCATATCATAGTCGCTGCTACTCTGAATCGTATTTCAAGCATTAATTGCCAATTTTCTGGACAGATTAAGCTTAGTCTCAGACTAAATTTCTCTATCAGTGGAGATTTCCCCACTACAAATTACAAACCAACTTATAATATATTGTAAGTTAAACTTTTTACTAGTCTGAGACTGTTGCAGAAAACAAAAAATTAAAAATCAAATATGGATAGGTATTATCATTGTGAGAAATAGGTGGTAATAAAGATAGGCAACAAGGTAAACAGGAATAACAGTTCATTTGTACATAAAATATAAATGAAAAAAAAAAACAGTTTGAGTTTTCTTTTTTTATTTAACCATTAATATTTTAAAATAAAAACCTATAGGTGATCAGCAAACTCGTTAACACACAGTGATATAAACTGGTATGTCAACATGGATGCGTGTCACATCTTGGCGCCACTGTTAGAGCCTCCATCAGGCTACAAGGTTCACAAGGCTGGGATGGAGAGGATTTCGGCTTTGAGCCACTGCCACCCATATCTCCCTGTCCCAGTCTCTTAACATGACAAGATATCGTTTTAACGGTTCCTTTTTCCAAAAAGGTGATTACAAAGACTACTGTTCAGAAAATACATCAGTCCTGTCACGAGAGAAGAGCAAGATTTGAGCTGGCTTTCGCCGTCACATATCTAAAGAAAACTGACCATCGTTGGAGAATGTGTGGAAGTCAAAGAGAGGCGTGAGTCTCTTATCCGTCACTGCATTTGGATGTGTTTGAAAATAATACACATAAATCTACATACACTGCGTCTTAGAAAATGGTCCCATTATGGAAGAGGTATTTAAAATGGTAAGCACAGGACCAATATGGAAGGAAATTACAACAAAATATACTGCCAAACATATTTCTCCAGTCTTGGCTCTCCATTATTGTCAACTGCCCCTAGAGCTGAATGTCGAGAAAACTTGTAAACTGAAAGGATGCATACAGTACTCAAGAGTGTTTCTCCTTCGTTTAACAATATATTTTAAAAAAAATTGTTTGAGAAAATGAGACGTTGGGTAGATGTGCAATTCAATTTCCCATACTGCTTCTTCAACTCTTCCTTACATCCTACCAGTCAACAGCTAAAAAAATACAAATAAACCATGTGCGTGCCACCAAGTAAATCAAACAAAAGTTATAGTATGAGGGGCTTTATAACTCAAGAAAATAGTTTTTCTTCCAGTCTCGCACACATTTTGTGGCACATTTTTCAGTTTCAAATGGTAAAATTTTGGTGGCTAATCAAGTTGTAATGAAATGAACAAGTAGGTGAGTTAAGGAATGGAGAAATAAGTACATTGGGGTCTAGTGGTACATTTTTGGCCTCTTTTGTCAGTGGGAGCAGTTGTTCTTTTCAGATGTGTAGGACCGTCATTCCTTCTCAAAATGCTGAGTGTCAGCTATGTCAACCTTTGTCTCGTGATTGGTAAAAAAAAAAAACAAACAAACATCAGAAAATATTAATTTAAAACAAAAAAAACACTTCCTTTGTCAGCAAAATGTTCCCTCTCTCAGAGCCCGAGCTCATGATGATATAGCAGAGTCCTTCTGTGTTTGTTGTGCTTGCTGTGAATTCTGCACTGATTTTTGGCTCTCCACATCTCGAAAATGTTTTTCAACCTGTTGACGAAGAGTAGAGGGTCAGCACAGCAGAAAATGCACACCTCACAAAAACCATAACACCCAAACATTATCAACAAGCAGTTAGAATAATAAACTCATAGTTGGATTTGATTAACTATTTAATCTTATAACTTCTGTCATTGGGGCGGGACATTTAGAAACGCTCATCCTTTTTTAAATAGCAACTAACCATGCTTTGCTACTTGCTTTTTTCTAGTCAGAGGCAGGTGAAATTAAAGGGGGGGGGGGGGCAGTACAGTCTCATAATATACAGCATTTGAATGTACACAAATTTGAATATACTCCTGCGAACATGAGTCATCAACATTTGATTAATTTTTTTGTTTTTTCCCAGAAGACAAAAATATTTTCACAGGATTTTGTCAAACTTGAAAAGGTTTTACTCTAGATTTAATGCAACTAAAACAACTAATTTAATCTTCTCAGCAGGGTTGAAATGGAGCAAAGTATGTTTAAGGAACAGTCATATGGAGTGCAGTTACGACTTACTATTTTCCGCACGTGGCTCAAAGCGCTGCTCTCTTTGCCTTTACAGTTGTCCACTTGGTAAGGAGGACTGATGACCACATCCTCCATCACTATGATGTTTTTCTCCTGCCATTTGCAGTCTTTGATGCTGCAGGTTAAGACAAACGGAATGAAAACGGATGATCCATTCTGTTCAAGGTACAGTTGAAGTCAGAAGTTTACATACACGTTAGCCAAATACATTTAAACTCAGTTTTTCTCAATTCCTGACATTAAATCATAGAAAACATTCCCTGTCTTTGGTCAGTTAGGATCACTATTTTAAGAATGTGAAATGTCAGAATAATGGTAGAGAGAATGATTTATTTCAGCTTTTATTTCTTTCATCACATTCCCAGTGGGTCAGAAGTTTACATACACTTTGTTAGTATTTGGTAACATTGCCTTTAAATTGTTTAACTTGGGTCAAACGTTTTGGGTAGCCTTCCACAAGCTTCTCACAATAAGTTGCTGGAATTTTGCTCCAAACAGAACTGGTGTAACTGGAGTCAGGTTTGTAGGCCTCCTTGCTCGCACATGGTTTTTCAGTTCTGCCCACACATTTTTTATCGGACTGAGGTCAGGGCTTTGTGATGGCCACTCCAATACCTCGACTTTGTTGTCCTTAAGCCATTTTGCCACAACTTTGGAGGTATGCTTGGGGTCATTGTCCATTTGGAAGACCTCTTTGTGACCGAGCTTTAACTTACTGGCTGATGTCTTGAGATGTTGCTTCAATATATCCACATAATTTTCCTTCCTCATGATGCCATCTATTTTGTGAAGTGCACCAGTCCCTCCTGCAGCAGTTCTTCGGCTTGCAAGCCTCACCCTTTTTCCTCAAAACATAACGATGGTCATTATGGCCAAACAGTTCCATATTTGTTTCATCAGACCAGAGGACATTTCTCCAAAAAGTAAGATCTTTGTCCCCATGTGCACTTGCAAACTGTAGTCTGGCTTTTTTATGCCGGTTTTGGACCAGTGGCTTCTTCCTTGCTGAGCAACCTTTTAGGTCATGTCGATATAGGACTCGTTTTACTGTGGATATAGATACTTGTCTACCTGTTTCCTCCAGCATCTTCACAAGGTCCTTTGCTGTTGTTCTGGGATTGATTTGTACGTTTCACACCAAACTACGTTCATCTCTGGGAGACAGAAAGCTTCTCCTTCCTGAGTGGTATGATGGCTGCGTGGTCCCATGGTGTATATACTTGCATACTATTGTTTGTACAGATGAACGTGGTAACTTCAGGCATTTGGAAATTGCTCCCAAGGATTAACCAGACTTGTGGAGGTCTTGGCTAATTTCTTTTGATTTTCTCATGATGTCAAGCAAAGAGGCACTGAGTTTAAAATACATCCACAGGTACACCTCCAATTAAGTACACCTCCTATCAGAAGAAAATTGGCTAACTGTCTAAAGGCTTGACATCATTTTCTGGAATTTTCCAAGCTGCTTAAAGGCACAGTTAACTTATTGTATGTAAACTTTTGACCCACTGGAATTGAGATATAGTCAATTAAAATGTGAAACAATCTGTCTGTAAACAATTGTTGGAAAAATTACTAGTGTCATGCATAAAGTAGATGTCCTAAACGACTTGCCAAAACTATAGTTTGCTAATATTAAATCTGTGGAGTGGTTAAAAAATGAGTTTTAATGACTTCAGACTAAGTGTATGTATGTAAACTTCTGACTTCAACTGCACATCTGCTTGTTAATTAATCTGTGATGCTGTGGACTACACCTTCTAAACAGAACAATGCTTCTTAACATGACTTTGTTTCCAGATATCTATCTCAATTAGTGTGATAGGACTAGAGGTTGACTGATAACCATGGTGGTGGAAAAGGCTGATAACTGATAAACCAGCTGATAGTTTTTTAACATCAATTTAAAGAATGTTAAAAAATGTCTTAGCCTTTCCTTACTATGTTAGGCACATACAAAGAGGCTACAAGAGTCCAAAATGAATTAAATTACAGATGCAGTAATAATTATGCCATGGTCCAAATCACTGAGATCAAATTTCTTCCCGATTCTGATGGTTCATGTGAACATTAACTGAAGCTCCTGACCCATATCTGCATGATTTTATGCACTGCTGCCACACGATTGGCTGCTTGGATAAATCGCATAGATGATTGTTGGTGCCAGACAGGCTGGTTTGAGTATTTCTGTAACTGCTGAACTCCTGGGATTTTCACGCACAACAGTCTCTAGAATCTCCCACGATCAAATACATCAGCACTGCACTTTATTACCCTTATTCGTATATCTCACACTGGACTGTCATAAATTATATTATTATTATATTATATTCTCTCTTAACAACTGACTATCAACCGACAGCCTGAATGTCAATACAGTACAATACTGTACATTCTATATTATATATAAATATATATACACACACACACACACACACTTTTTTATATAGTTTTATTTTTTATTTTTATTGATTAATGTGTATCTAAATAGTGCGTATTGTATACTGTACAGTGTATGTTATTATTTGTATACTGTTGGGTGTAATTATGTGCATAACAGATGTTTAATTGTGCTGTGTTAATTTGATGTTATTGTAAATTGGTATATGTCTCATCACTGTCACGACTGCTATGTTGATCGGAACTGCACCCAAGAATTTCACACACCATTGCACTTGTGTATATGGCTGTGTGACAATAAAGTGATTTGATTTGATTGAATGAACTCAGAATGGTGCCAAAAACAAAAAACATCCAGTGAGCAGCAGTTCTGTGAATGGAAATGCCTTGCTGATGAGAGAGGTCAACAGAGAATGGCCAGACTGGTTCGAACTGACAAAGTCTATGGTAACTCAGATAACCGCTCTGTACAATTGTGGCGAGATGAACAGCATCTCAGAATGCTATTCTGAGATGCGAGTGGGCGCTGTTTTGGTGGCACGAAGGGGACCTATACAATATTAGGCAGGTGGTTTTACTGTTGTGGCTGATCGGTGTATATATACACACATACTAATGGCAACTATCGTCTTAGATTTTTGCTGAATGACCGACAGTTCCAAAAAGTAACCATCAGCACAATTTAACCTGTAAAACCAATATACTGATCTACCTCTAGATAAGACCGTTGAAGGAGAGGTCCAAAGACTTTCCAGGGTAATTCAAGTCAATGGCAAGGCAAATTAAAGTGAGCATATCAATATCTGTGAACATCACTCCAATTTGAGCCCCACTCACGTTTTATGAATGGTCTGGAACAGCTGTTGGCCCTCCACAGAGACACCAGCACTAATCGCGTAAGCTTGTGACAACTTGTCTTCCTTTTCCATCCGTGCTCTATTCACAAGCTACACAGATGTGAAAATGGCAAAGGCAAAACAAAAAGAGAAATATTAGTCTAAAGATGGAGTCATTATACTGTAATAGAGCTCTGATTACCAGAAACTGTCCAAATTTTGGGCTTACCTTGTTAAAATTGAGAGATGCTAAAGGGGGAGGGGTTTCGGCACGGTCATTGATGATGTCCACCTCTGACACGTAGGCCAAGTTAACCAAAACCACATCGCTGACATTGGGTTTACCACTGGACGGGGTACATTCTGATGATGGCAGTCAAGGCAGCTGTTTGGCGTAATTGTTAAAACAGTGTACAGATTACAGAAAGTAAAAAAATAAAAATAAAAAAAAATTATAAAAAACAGCAGTGAAGAATGATGTATTTTGAAAGAAATAGACCGACAGATGCCCATAGACAGGAAGCATGCTGGGGTATTATGTGGGATCAATGCTGTAGGTAGTGTCAGCTGTAACCCACAGTTTGTGCATTGATGTCCACTCCAGTGTTGTGGATCGCCTCTCATGTTAACAGACAGGATAAAATGACATGCTTGTCTGTCACTAAGGAGATACGTTTCATAAGGCTTCCAGGTGGAGGCAGCTTACTTAAGTGACAGCGCAATTAGATATGGCCTATATTCAACTGAAGGGAGAGTGTACTTGGGGTATATACGATCATGGCAGTAATTAATTCCAGTGTTTTAATGCATACTCTGAGGTATATTGCATATTTTCAGAAAAAAATTATAAATGCAGTAATAATTTAGTATCATGACAATTGTTCACTCTTAGATTTAAACAGGCCTTTTCTTTGCTGGTATGCCTTGTGTCATGTGAAACGAGTAACCACGCTTTAGTCCGCTCAGACACGGCAGCGGGTTGTATTAATTTTAAAATTGGCAGTAAACAAGCTCTATATATTTACTAAGCGACCGATGAACAAAGCCACATAAAGTACACACAAAAAAAAGAGGAGCGAGACGGAAATTAGGAAAAAATTAAAAAAAGATTTGGGCAGACTGACACTTTCTAAGATGTATTATGTAAACACAATTCTTCTTAATGCTTGAACCGGAAATCAGCCAATCAAAACAGCAAGCTAGTAATGTTAGCTAATTCGTCATTCCTTAACCTACTGACTCCAGGCACACAGCTGATGTTTAAAGCACTGAGAATGATGACAACATTCAGTGACCATTAACAAAGAAAACAGATTGAACTAAAATCAAGTCTCATACAGAGCAATTCATTATACACCATGTCATCAAAAGTACTTGGATACTTAAGCCACTTTTAAATAAATTACTGTCATTGCATTTCATAACAATAATAAAAATAATAATAATAAAAACTTTTCTAAACAGCTTCTAGGTGACATAGGCTTTCTGTTAAACAACAGAGAGAGAACTTGCAAAAAGAGGGCTGAACTTTTCAGACCATTTATGACCATAGTAAGAAGCCCAGGCCAGAACAGAGAAGTAATTTTTTTCTGAAAAAGTTTTGCATTCCCTCTAAATAAGTTGTGCGTTCCCTCGCAGCGAATTGTTTTGCACTGCCTTGCAATAAGTTTCACGTTCCCTCGCAATAAATGTACCATGGTTTTCCTACAGATACCATATTTTAACCATGATATTCATAGTGAAACCATAGTAATAATACAGGAAAACTTTGAGGTCATTATGGTATTTTATACATGGTTTTTGTCATAAAACTATAGTAACCACAAGATTAACCATGGTTACTTTTCATTAGGGCTTGGTATTGATACAGATTTCCCAATTCAATTCCAATTCCATTATCCATTCATATGGGTACATTTCAGTTATAATGTCCCTTTTGCTTACATATGAAAGAAATTATCTCCAAGTTAATGCTGTTAATTATACAGGGGACCTTCTAGCTAGGTAAATTATGAAAATGTTAATTTTACTAATATTTTATTGGGTATTCAACATTTTGGCTTTTTTTTTTTCCCTTTTCTTTTTTTAATAAATCAATGTATTCAATCCATAAGAGATATATATATATATATATATATATATATACACACACACACACACACACACACATACACATATACACACACAGTGCTTATAAAAAGTAATCACCCCCTTGGATGTTTATATATATACACACATACACACACACAGTGCATCCGGAAATATTCACAGCGCTTCACTTTTTCCACATTTTGTTATGTTACAGCCTTATTCCAAAATGGATTAAATTCATTATTTTCCTCAATTCTACAAACAATACCCCATAATGACAACGTGAAAGAAGTTTGTTTGAAATCTTTGCAAATTTATAAAAAAAAAAAATAAAAAAAAGAAGAAAATCACATGTACCTAAGTATTCACAGCCTTTGCTAAATACTTTGTTGAAGCACCTTTGGCACCAATTACAGCCTCAAGTCTTATTGAGTATGCTGCTACAAGCTTGGCACACCTATTTTTGGGCAGTTTCTCCCATTCTTCTTTGCAGGACCTCTCAAGCTCCATCAGGTTGGATGGGGAGCGTCGGTGCACAGCCATTTTCAGATCTCTCCAGAGATGTTCAATCGGGTTCAAGTCTGGGCTCTGGCTGGGCCACTCAAGGACATTCACAGAGTTGTCCCGTAGCCACTCCTTTGTTATCTTGGCTGTGTGCTTAGGGTCGTTGTCCTGTTGGAAGATGAACCTTCGCCCCAGTCTGAGGTCCAGAGCGCTCTGGAGCAGGTTTTCATCAAGGATGTCTCTGTACATTGCTGCATTCATCTTTCCCTCGATCCTGACTAGTCTCCCAGTTCCTGCCACTGAAAAACATCCCCACAGCATGATGCTGCCACCACCATGCTTCACTATAGGGACGATATTGGCTAGGTGATGAGCGGTGCCTGGTTTCCTTCAGACATGACGCTTGCCATTCAGGCCAAAGAGTTCAATCTTTGTTTCTCATGGTCTGAGAGTCCTTCAGGTGCCTTTTGGCAAACTCCAGGCGGGCTGTCATGTGTCTTTTACTGAGGAGTGGCTTCCATCTGGCCACTCTACCATACAGGCCTGATTGGTGGAGTGCTGCAGAGATGGTTGTTCTTCTGGAAGGTTCTCCTCTCTCCACAGAGAAACGCTGGAGCTCTGTCAGAGTGACCATCGGGTTCTTGGTCACCTCCCTGACTAAGGCCCTTCTCCCCCGATCGCTCAGTTTGGCCAGGCGGCCAGCTCTAGGAAGAGTCCTGGTGGTTCCAAACTTTTCCATTTACGGATGATGGAGGCCACTGTGCTCATTGGGACCTTCAATGCTGCAGAAATATTTCTAACCCTCCCCAGATCTGTGCCTCGATACAACCCTGTCTCGGAGGTCTACAGACAATTCCTTGGACTTCATGGCTTGGTTTGTGCTCTGACATGCACTGTTAACTGTGGGACCTTATATAGACAGGTGTGTGCCTTTCCAAATCATTTCCAATCAACTGAATTTACCACAGGTGGACTCCAATCAAGTTGTCGAAACATCTCAAGGATGATCAGTGGAAACAGGATGCACCTGAGCTCAATTTTGTGTGTCATGGCAAAGGCTTTGAATACTTATGTACATGTGATTTTTTTTTTTCGTTTTTTATTTTTAATAAATTTGCAAAGATTTTAAACAAACTTCTTTCACGTTGTCATTATGGGGTATTGTTTGTAGAATTTTGAGGAAAATAATGAATTTAATCCATTTTGGAATAAGGCTGTAACATAACAAAATGTGGAAAAAGTGAAGTGCTGTGAATACTTTCCGGATGCACTGTATATATTATATTTTGTTATATATTGAATTGAAGCAAACTTAATTTGGCTTTTTTGACACTGATCAACAAAAAAAGACTTTCATATCAAAGTTAAAACACATTTCTACCAATTAGACTAAATTTATAAAAAAATATTAAACAAAATTTTTGGCTGCAAAAGCATTCGCCACCTTTAATGCAACTCACCTAAATCTTCACTGTGTAACCAACTGGTTTTAAAATTTGCTCAATTAATTAAATGGAGATCACCTGTGCACAGTCAAGGAGTTTCAAGTGATTTTAGTATAAATACACCTGGTCTCTGGAAGGTCCACAAGTCAGTATCTTGGGAAAAACAACACCATGAAGACAAAAGAACATTCCAAGCAAATTGGAAGCAAACACTCCACGCTAAAAGGTTTTTGATAAACATAAATCAAGGGGATGGACACAAGAAAATTTCCAAGTCCCTGAATATCCCTCTGAGTAATGTGAAGTCAGTAATTAAGAAATGGAAAAAGTATGGTACAGCAGTGAATCTGTCTAGAGCAGGCCGTCCTCAAAAACTGAGTGACCGTGCAAGAAGGGGACTAGTGAAGGTGGCCAACAAGAGACGTATGACTCCTCTGAAGGACTTACAAGCTTCAGTGGCTGAGATGGGAGAGACAGTGCATACAACAACTCAGCTGGAAGAAGGTTCTATGGTATGACGAGACCAAAATTGGCCATCAAACAAGACACTACGTTTGGTGCGAATCAAACATTGCACATAATCAAAAATACACCGTGAAGCATGGTGATGGTAACACCATGCTGTAGGGATGCTTCTCTGCATCAGGCCCTGAATGGCTTGTAAAGGTAGAGGGGTAACCGAATGCTGCAAAATACAGGGAAATTCTGGAGGAAAACTTGATGCAGTCTGCAAGAGAACTGATACTTAGGAGAATATTTTTTTTTCCAGTAAGACTACGATCCCAAGCATACAGCCAAAGCTACACAAGAATGGGTTCAAAACTACAATGTTAAAGTCCGAGTCCAGACCTCAACCCAATTGACAATCTGTGGAAGGACTTGAAAAAGTCTGTGCACTCACATTCCCCATGCAACCTGACAGAGCTTGAGCAGTTTTGCAAAGTAGGGTGGGGAAAATTTGCATTGTTCAGATGTGCCAAGTTGATGGAGACCCATCCACATAGGCTCAAGGCTGTAATTGCTGCCAAAAGTGCATCTACTAAATACTGACTTGAAGAAGGTGAATACTTACAATATGTATGCAACCAAATATTTTGTGTTCAATATTTGTTATAAATGTAGACTAATTGATAGAAATGGGTTTTGACTTTGATATGAAAGACTCTTTTTCTGTTGATTAGTGTCAAAAAAGCCAAATAAAGTTCACTATGATTCAACATAAAAATAAAATATAAAAACATCCAAGGGGGGTGAATATTTTTTTTATAGGCACTGTTTATATATATATATATATATATATTTGTTTTTTTTTTTTGTTACATGTTTAATTGCATAATTTGTACTATTTACAAGTATTTACATTGATTTGTTGAACACGTGCTAAAACTCTTGTCTCTTTAACAAAACCACGCAATTTTGTAAACGCATCTGTAAATGCATGTTAACATGAGAGGACTTGAATGGCTCCAACTAATCTGTGCTATGCATGATTAGAATTAAATGTTTATTTTTTGTTGTTTTTGATCAACAACTGACTACAGAAAGGGTTTTAAAAGAGACAGTATTCAATGACAAATGGGTTGTGTGGATCTCATCTTTGGACACAAATTACATGTAACAACTTTTATTCTCAACATGCAATGAAAGGATCTTGCTGCTGAATACTCCATTACTACACTACACATTACTGCTCACAGAAATATGAACATTTACCAGCCAGTTCCTACAAATAGCCTATACATTTTAGTTGCAAAATTTAGTTGCAAATGCAAGTGATTTCCTCTCAGTATTGTGCAGGGTTTCACATAGAATAAAAGACTGATCTTGGGATTTATGAATCGATATTGAGAAGATTGTTCAAATGAAGACTGTGATGCATCGGAAAAATCAGTATTTTTACCCATCCCTACTTTTCATGGTTACTACAATATTACTATGGTAAATCCATTATTTCCACCAAAATCTATAGTTACTACTAGGGGTGTAACGGTGTATCGTGGTACGATACATCGTGGTTTAAAAACGTGACGAAACACAGTGGAGATTAGACTTTTTTATTGTTTCTTTTTTAATTCTTTTACAAGCATCTGTATCCAATACACGAGACGTCCTTCGCCTACCTAACACATGGAAATTGCTTCAATGCACACACGGAGCACTAAAATGTGATTACTAACTGAATCTGCGAGAACTGAAACCATGTAAGCGAATGTAATATAGGTAGCGGGAGAGAGAAGCGCCCTTTTAGCCGGAAGGGATCTGTCCGTCTGATGCGAGAGATCGAGTGGTCTGCTCTGACTGCACGAGAGAAAATTAAAGTTTACAGAGGCTTAATGATAGTGCCATATTAATCTACTACATATAATGCTGAATATGTAAAATAATGCTGTCAAATGTCATGTCTGATTTTATTTCATCAGTACATTTAAGTAGGGTTTAAGTAGGGACATTACTTTACTGGATAAGCATGCACTTCCATTAAATGTGTTTTTGAAAAGAATATTTAAATGTATTAGACAATATTATTTTAGAAAAATACAGCTTTAATTTAAAATATTTTAAATGCATGTAATCAGTTACAGTGTGTAGGCAGCGTATCTAACATTATTTAATACTTTCAGCAAAGCTAATTAGCAAATATTTCCATTTGGTGTCACCATTGCCCTGTTCTAGGCTGATTTTTTTTATCAGTACATCTCTGATGGATCGTAAAGCACTTTTAATAAGAGTGCTAATTTTTTTGCATATGTCTTTAAAGTAATAATAATAGCAATAATAATAATAAAAAAACTTACAATCTTAACTTTTCTTGATTCAGGCTTAGTTTAAAGAATCGTAAACTGAACCGAACCGAATCGTGAGATGAGTGAACCGTTACACCCCTAATTACTACAGCCTATAATATCACTATAGAACATTTCAAGGACTGTTCATTGGTGACGCCAAGTGACGCCATTGTTCCATGAACATTTCCTGCTTGTCAGAACAGAGACTATTTAGCAGAGACAGGCCACTTCTATTAAAATTAATGGGAGAAACTGGAACACCCAACGACAGCCAACCGTCAACCCGACTTACAGGTAAAACAGCCAATCACCTTTTAGATACAGAAATCGCCCGTTTATCAACTCAAGAACACGCATGCGCATTAGCTATACAAGAGAGTAAAACTGCATTTTTAACGTAATCTGAGGTAAAGAAACACAATTTATTATACAAGTTGTGATGGAACGACACGCCCTTCCCGTAGATCATCATCACCTTGCATGATGGGGCTCGCATGATCCCAATGAAGAGCCTCATAACCGCTGTCTTTAAACACAGAGCGTGCCTCTCCCCAGGAGACCGGTCTCTAACTGCTGCTGTCTTTACAGGTCCAGGAACAGAGCGGGGAGTGTCCGGTGCAAGTTAGATGCTCCACACCCCGGAACCCCGGCGTGAGTTTGAGCACACGTTGGCGCCACACAGTGTTGTCAGATTTTACTGCTTATTTGAAATATGTTCTTTTATTGTAATCTTGACCAACTGTTTTGGAGATTTCGGTCTTTCCCCATTCAAGTAGATAGGAGCTGCACTTTCATGCCACTTGTTTACATAGAAAAATCCACAGTTTACCTGAGCAACAACTGGGCGGCACTATGATGATTCTAGTTGCCTGTTTTCAGTTTCTGGTCTGGAGACGCACTTTAAAAACTATCAAAATGAGCGATCCAGATGGAGAGCAACAACCATTTAAGTTTTTTGGGAGTAAAAATTAATTTGTGCTGTTGTTGGTTGTCATTACAACTCAAAGTAGTTAATGGTATCAACATAACTAACCTTGGACCATCGCTTCATGACATTTACACACTCAGGTGAGGCACTGTCATTAAAAAAAACGGTCATCTCGACTCAAGTATCGGCACTATACAGCCACGTTTTTTTGAACATTTTTACAAATGTAATACCTTAAAAATGACCACTAAGAATATACGCTGATGCGAGTGATAACACTGGAGACCGGAAATTGAAAACAGTCGAATCTCGGAACACTTCCGCGTTCAGGAAAAAGGTGGACAGCTGCCAAATCTGCCCAAGAACTTTCCAAAAACGTCCGCAGAGTGGACTGACTTGCCTTGAAAAAGAGACTTTGTTGAAAGGATCCGGAAATACGTCTGTACCGTTCTAATTCCTTTGTTTTTGATTACATTCTTGAAATGGTATATAGAACAAACATGTTTCCACCAAAAACACATGGAACTGTCATGGTTAAAGCCTTGCAAGGTTATTTACAAAATCGATTAGTTGCAGGTATTGCTAGGGAACGCAAAACAATAAAAAATCCCACCCTTTCCTCTAAGGGGCTCCATACTAATGCCATAAGGAGAAGAGGAGGGAAAAAAAAAACAAACAAAAAAACAAACAGGAACCACATATAGACAAAACTGATATTTAGCCATTTCATTGAAGCCAAATGATCGTGTTTCTTTTGAATATCTGGAAATCCTCATGTCTTGCTGTGCAATTTCAGATCAAAGGCTATTTAAACAACCAATCCCAGCACACAGTTTGTTACAAATAAAAAATAAAAAAATAACATTAATATGCAAAACAGATAACTTGCACAACTCATTCAGACTATCATTCTAAAACAAGGGACTTAAGTGGCATTAAATTTGAAAATTGTTTGTTAATCAGGCAAACTAATACAATATTTGGCTATGCTTACATCTAGAAACCTGTTGATTACTTATTACACAATGTCAAAGGGATTCTCTACAATAACTGATATTTGAATGTTGAGCAGTAACGGCAGTACAGCAGGTTAGCAAGCAAAACACAGGGAGCTTTCTGTGACCAACAAATTAATTGCATAAATACTCCCAAAATTGGGAATTAGCTTGGGAAATTTCAATCAGAGAACATGACAAATCAGACCGAAAGCTCTATTTCAGTGTGCATTAAACAGTTAATGCCTGACATTGTAGGCAGGCAGAGAAATTTGGATGTTAGCTTCAAGGCTAGCCGACGCCCCCTGAACACGCATGCGCGGATCTTGTATAGCAGAGCAACAATGCCGCAGTTGACAGCCTGTCCACTCTCATTCACTCCCAATATGATTCAATGACTTTCAACTCTGTATCAGCTTCATATGACTGATTTTTCAACAATGACCTGGATGAAATGGAACCTTGCCGTTCAGGGAGTTAAAAATCAGGGATCCCACACTTTTTGACCAATTAATTTCCATGAAATCGTGACCTTTTCAGTCGTTTGTGATTTTTTGACAAGGACCATTCTTAAAAATAGAAGTTGTGAACCGGTTCAATTGAAACGAATGGATTCAACATTTTGTCATCAGGGGTATTTATTTACACTTGCAGACCTTATTCACAGCAGCGCCATCTTTGAAAATGCCAACAAAACATTGGAGGAGAGAAAACATTTCTGACTCTAAACTTGATGTTTTCAAGAACATTCATAATATACAAAGAACTCCAGACAACATGAGTTGTGGATCAGATGTGATCTAAGAGCGTTTTCCTTTTCGTGCCACTGAATAGATGCAAGTGTATCCCTCACAGCCTCGTTGTCGTTACCATTAAAAAAGATGGCGCTAGTGTAAAACCTAGTAACCAATCGGATTATTCAAACGGCACCACCTGACTCGACACGCACTAAACACGGAAGCAAACGCAGAGTGGACGCTTTTGACTGTGTGAAAATGTCTTTGGCATACCCGCAGCTCAGGCCTCTTGCAGTTGTGGATGCCCACGATTCAATGACAAGCCTCGGCGGCAAAAGGATACTCAAAGTCAGCATCTTGGAAGGGTAGTCAAAGGCGACGACCTCTCCTTGCAAGCGCTGACCCAGGCAGGTGAGGCAGGAGACATGGCTCCCAACGCTGAAATACTCCCCGGGTCCAGGAGCCGCCATCTTCTCCGCCAGGAAAGGGGAGCAGCATTCGCCTCACGTAAAGACGCGCAGCCGCGTCAGCAGCATGGGTGGGAGCGCGAGTGGGCGTTCCGCGGGATGAATGAAGTGACGCAATAGTGGACCACCACAAATTAAACCACGCCTGTTTTACTATGGCGTCGAGGTAGATCATGAATATATTACTACAGTGTACTACACACGCCCTCATTGCACCACTTCATCTTCCTGATTTCTTCATACGATTTTTTTGAGCCCTAAAAGACGCAAGTTTAGAATTTAAACGAAATTAATTTTTACATGCTTTGTGTGCACTACATCTGCCCATTTCTTCACATTATTATATAGTTTTGTCGCTTTTGTTAGGACAGATTAATTTGATTACTTGATTGTTATTTTATGTATAGCTGTAAAAATCACTCTTAAATTTTTCTCAATTTTAAAAAACTATAAAATCTATCGATTTTAGACCTTAAAAGATCTATATAATCTCTATGAATTTAAAAAAAAAAAAAAAAAAAAAAAATATATATATATATATATATATATATATAATCAAACACGCAAATATTAAATAAAATATTTAAAATATTAAAAACACAAAATATGAATAACTAAAAATTAGATAAGCAAAAATGTGGGTTGCAGTGAGGCATTTACAATTGAAGTGAATGGGGCCAATCTGTAAACATTAAAATACTGTTTCAAAAGTATAGCCACAAGACATAAAAATTGTGCATGCTAACATGACTATTGTGTGATAAAATCGCTTACGATGCCATAATGACATAATGCCTTTAACCCAAAAACGACCATGAAACCAATGATTTAAACAACTTTACAGCAAAAATAATACGAGTTTCAACAGAAGAAATAATGTTAGTGCTTTTATACAATTACAAGCTTCATGTTACTACTTTTAAACCCTAAAAAAAATGGCCCCTTTTACTTTCATTGCAAGTGCCTCACTGTAACCTCGATTTTTGCCCTTTTCTAATGAAAAGGAGGGACGAGTAGAAATGATCTTTCGTGGTAATCAACATTATGCCACAAATGGTGTCGATTAAGCTTAACTTGTATTAATGAATATTCCTTTAAATCTGATGAATACTTAAAAACTTTACAACATTTGAAAAAATCTCATATTTCCTAAGCGCTTTAATCTGGATGTGTTTTGCTTTAAAATAAAATGATGTCTTAGCAAACATCCATGCATTGATTTTATAACCAATTTTATGACAAATATCATACATTGGCAGGGTTGGGGAGTAACGGAATACATGTAACGGGATTACGTATTTAAAATTCAAAATATAAGTAACTGTATTCCACTACAGTTACTATTTAAATCATTGGTAATTAGAATACAGTTACATTCAAAAAGTATTTTGATTACTGAAGAGATTACTTTGCATTTTATTGTCATTTGTTTCATTTAACATTTAGTCCTTTCAGATTGAAAACATTTATCCATATAAATGATGCGATCCAAAGTGCATTTGAACAGCGGTGAAACACTTTCTTATGATGTGTTACATTCATACGAGCAGACAGAGAAGTAAGTTTGAAGTAAGTTTGGAGCAGAAGAAATAGAAATAAACCTTGTGTAAATTGTCAGCTTTACGCTAAGCTAAAATGCTATTTCTAGCCATTTTACATGCACAGGTTACCAGGCAAGATCATATTTTTTTTATCAAGAAAATTCACGCTGGATCATAATTTCTTTTTTTCTAGTAAGACCTTTGATATTAGGGCAAAAATCATATTCTTGATGATAATTGTTGTATTGTTTTCCTGTAAAAATATCTAAAAATCCTTAAAACAAGATCAATTTGATTTATCTTGTTTTAGAAACAACACTGCATAAGATATTTAGGTTTTTCAGAGAATGTATTTTTAACGTGTATTTTGTCTTACTGTACTGGCAGAGTTTTTATAGTCAAAACAAGTGAAAAAATCTACCAGTGCTGAAGAAGTAATCCAAAGTATTTAGAATATGTTACTAACCTTGAGTAATCTAACGAAATACATTACAAATTACATTTTACAACATGTAATCTGTAATCTGTAGTGGAATAACTTTCAAAATTAACCCTCCCAACCCTGTACATTGGCAGACAACACTGAAAGAAAATAAAGTGTTAGACTGAGTACAACAAAGACATTAAAATCACCACTTCATAAACCAATTTTCCAATGTTTAACACTTTAAGCAGTGTTGCTTAGCAACAGTTGCCAAAAAGTTGCTCTGTGTGTGAACTCTTACACAATCAATAATTTTCTGATAAACAAAACAGGAGGATTCAAAGGGACAGCAATTTTTAATGATTAATAGTCACAGTAATAGATTGCTCAAATAGCGTGTATTGCACATGTGTACACATATATGCACCCTATATACACGTGTGTAGCAGTTAGTATACACACCTTTGTATTGTCGCAACATGAAAGCATTGAAAGAACACAATAAATCAGGGAATGTGCTTTGATGATTTCAGAACTTCTGCATATCAATATGACCAGAAGATAGACAAGAAAGAGAGAGAGAGAGAGAGAAAAAAAAGATATAGAAAATTTAAAGTTAAAAGACCTCACAAATCGAAACACCCAATCACAACGAGTGATGTCGAACAGCAAAGAAATGAAGGGACAGTGAAGGAGACACAACCTCTCTTTCAAAAAGTCAAAAAATATACAAGCACTCTTTGAACCTTCACGATCATAGGTCACTACATATACACAACAGGTGAATTATCAATAAATATACATATGTACTGAACAGGAAAATATGTGGCAGAGACAGTAAAGCCATCTTCCATGGTGAACGCTGATGTCTTTTACACATACAGAGGTTTCTCGGTGTCCATCGTAAAGCCCTGTTCACGTTGTTGACATATTTGTTTTCTTTGTGTAAAGATCATTGCGAAAGAGACCATGCTGGAAAAACATCCCGCTTCCCAAGTGCCTTGTTCAATAAAGCCAAGCATCATACTGTATTACATCTTATCGATTATTTCCCCTCTTTAAGTATTGCTTAATCCAACACACCAAAGGAGAAGGTTTAGGTCTCAAAAAAGGAACCAACACGTCTGCTGATTTATCCAAAAAATTAAAAGAAAGAAAAAGAAACAGAGAAAAAGCTTTTACCACCAACTGCACATTCAATATACTGTTTGAGACCATATAGGGTGAAAATACAAAACTACACAAATGGTTGGTGATCCACATCCAAAAATGACAAAACCTGATCACAGTAGTTCCTGTTGCAGACAGAACATTCCATAGCCACACAGAAGAGGGAAATTCTCTTAGTGTATATTACAGCATCTAAGTACAGAGGCTAGCTTTAGCCTAATTTTTTCACAAAGTGTTTAGTTTCCTGTCCGACAAGCCAACCTCTTTAACCTCAATGCAGTTTTTTCCATGCAAAAGGCGGATGTTTGTCCTAACCAAAGCCCACCAAGAGAAGTCAATAAAATCGTTTGCATGCTAAAGATATGCAGCAACTGACAAGAGACTTTTTAAGACGGAATGAACAGCTTAAGCTAATGTTAGTGTTTTAACAGACAGCAAAACAGTTTTGTAAATACTTCATTAGATGATGTTGCTAACATGGCTCTTCGTTGAGGACTGTTTGTTGCGAAAAACTGGCCAGTTTTCTTCGATCACTGTTGTGATGCGCGATATATAAAAATGTAAGTTATTGCCCAGAGGCTGTCTAAGAGAACAGACAATATGCATATACCTAATTTTGTCATGAGATCCAAAACCAACGGAACCTTCAAACACATTTCTGACTCTAAATAAATCAATCAAACGAAAGTGGAGTCAAGAAATGCGCATTGAATTTTTGACGTTTCAACATCAACATCAGTTCATCAATGAAAATACACAAAGAAAACGCTGAGAGCGCAAAACGTTGACGAGAGAGTTCACACTCAATTGAAACATATTTGCTGTGTTAATTCACTCTGCATTGCGTTTAATGCCTCGAAATTTGGGTCTGAGAACTGAAAATGTTTGGCTGGGTTTGGACCTACAGGATAGAAATAGTGCAAGATAGTGCTTTAGACCCAGTTCAGTCTAACTAAAACAACTCGCCATTCAATTCTTATAGTGGCAATCCGAAAAAAAAAAAAAAACATTGTCACCTCTGAGACCAAGTTATGATGCTTCTTTAACACTGTTAAACAGAAGGACACCTAGGAAGATGATGTCATCAAAGAATTAAATACATTTGTATTCTTCGCTGTCTAAAGGATGCAGTGGATAAAATCCATGCAGTGGAATTTGGCCCCCCAAAAAGCTACGTTATTACACAGTGAAAATGTTATGATAGATTACGTTATTATTTCAGCATTATAAAGAAGCAATTGAATTTCACCCACAAGTGCAGAAGTGATTAACCAGCATAGGGCTTTTAGACGACAAATGGTCAACAGTTATGAACGATTACTATTAGTGTGGTGCAAAATAACCATATCAATAGCATAAAAGCTATATCAAAAGATGATGAAAATGTAACCAATAGCTTTGCAGAATATATTAGTGTTAAAAAAGTGGTAGTCATTCTTATTGCCAGAAAAACAAAAACAAAATAATCCTTAAATCCTGAAAAAACAAGAAATACTGAAAAACAGCAATGCAAAATGCACTGCACATTGACATAACTCAACATCATCGGTAATATTAGGAGCATCTGTACCACACTGTACATTCTTTATAAGAGAATACTTAAAATCAAATGACAAAATTAACACTGATACTCTTATAGTTTTCTTTTACATTTTTTGTACAAAAAAAAAGGAAATGTTTTTCAGTAAAAAAGTCACCACTAACACTCTCTCGCCAATGTAAATAAAGAAAATAAAAAAGCTGACGAGTAGGGGACCCAAACAAATAAAATACAAAGGAAGGTGATGTAAAAAAAAAAAAAAAAGGAGAAGAAGAAAAATTAAGAAGTTGGTCATAACATCGTCAGTGTTTCCAAACAATCATGTCTTGCGCTAGTCTACGGCACAGGACTGATAAATAAAACAATCGTTGAATTTCTTTCGTTCATTCTTTCGTAAATAGTAAAAAAAGAAAAAAAAAAAAAGAAAAGAAAATTGTAACAAAAACTTTTACCAAGAACTCAACATGTACATCCTCAGAAATAAACAATGAGAAAGAAAAAAACAATGCGAAAGTAGAAGCGAAAAGAAAATGGGGCAGAAGAATGATTTTTGTGCTCTCCATTGTCATGGCTAAAATTTGCATTCTTTAAAAAATTAAGGCAATTTGAAAAACAAGCAAATCAATGAACGTTAAGTCTGAGGATTTGTGATTTGTTACGTATTGGTGTTTTAAATATTTTACTTAGTATAAAAGGCACCAAGTTCTGGAAACATTACCATTATGTGTCTATCGGCATTCTCCACTGAAGGTTAAGACAGACACACTGAAAATCCGTTTTTTACAACTTTTCTCGAAAAATGGATGGGTCGCCATTATTTTCGTTTTATGTTTATGTGCTAACGTGTTATAGCAATGCCATGTGTTCTAAAAAAGTACTGTTTTCTCTGAGAGAGAAACAAATGTGAAGATAATTTTTGGGAAAAAAGGCTAACCATCATCTTCCATTTCCACAAAAGACTCCAGGTTCTTTTCTGTACAACCACAGCTGATAACAAATGTTCAGTAAAGGGGATATAAAGTATTTATATATTTTTTTGTATGTTAAAATGTGTATACCGTACACACAAAACTACATATATATATGCTTATATATATGTATGTATATTTATATATATATTTCTTGGATGTTTGTGTGCTTTTCATAACAGGATATTATACACATGAACAAGTATACCAAATAATCAACACAGTAGTGTAAACGAGTATACTTGTCTGCAAAAGACGGTGTATCAACATGATCGGAACATTGGGTTCAACAGTGTTCTTGCGAATGAGTGTACATTTGTGTTTTGTGCTGAAATATTTTTGCTGCTTGTTGGCTTTTTTAGAACTTTATACATTTCTTATACTTTGTACAGAAAACAAAGCTTTTTGCAGCCCCTCAGAATATGCTGTCCTTTCCCGTTCCTCCTCTTCTATTTTTTTGCATTTTCTTCTTTACGTCCCCAGTCCAAACAAATGAGAGAAAATAAAAACAAAGGCCTCTCTCCAAATTGTTCTCCATTATTCGGCCTATCCAGCAGTTAGCTGCACAATCCTCACCGGAAGTGGTCCTGTTTTTACCCATCATGCTTTTGTTGTCCCCTTTTGGCAGCGATTTGCTATGTTTTAACCTCAGGAAAGCGAAAGTGGGCAGGCTGTGAACGTGTCTGTCAAGCACCTGGAAATGAGTGAAGGACCAAGGAAGCCAATCAAAGAGCTGGGAGGATGATCATGAGGCGTGACTTCAGGGTGACCAGTGCCGAGCAGGCGTGGACAAGAAGATTGGAGCAGTGACGTACTGTACACTCATCTACAACACAGGCTCCTCCTCCATTGGTTCCTCTGCTGATCTGGGGGAGAAAAAATTGGTTGATGGTTACTGATTGGTTATATTTATCACTAGGATGGACCAGGGGCATTTCTAGGACTTGAGGAGGTTCGGGGCTTAGCGGGAGCGGGGGTGGGGGGGTGGGGTAGGTGTAGCAGTATTATTGCGTAGCTTCATTTAAAATTACATTCGGGGCTGAAGCCCCGGAAAAATGACCTGGCGACGCCGATGGGATGGACTGCTGGTCCTAATTTTCTCATTCTTTTGTCTTGAAAAGACTAAGCAAACTTCTTTATGTGGCAGTTGATGTTAGGTATGAGATAAGCATTGTACCACCCTGCTGAAAAAAAAAAAAAAACCCAGCAGCTTCAACCAGCCCAAGAAAGTTTGCTGGTTTAAGCTAGTTTAGCTGGTCTCCAGACCTGGCCAAGATGGTGTTCAGATATTTTAGCTGGTCGGCCAGCTGGTCTCAGGTCCAAAAGCCATTAAAACCACCAATCTAGACCAGACTGACTTGTGGTGTGGACACCAGCTTGGTGGTGAACTAAGATCAACAGAGCAACTTAAAGGGTTAATTCACCCAAAAATGAAAATTCTTATCATTTACTCACCCTCATGCCATCCCAGATGTGTTTGAATTTCTTTCTTCAGCAGAACATGAAGATTTTTAGAATACCTCAGCTCTGTAGGTCCATACAATGCAAATTAATGGGTGCCAACATTTTGAAGCTCCATTCCACATAAGGGCAACATAAAAATGTACTCCAGATGACTCCATTGGTTAAATCCATATAATCTGAAGCGATATGATAGGTGTGGGTGAGAAACAGATCAATATTTAAGTCCTTTTTTACTATAAATTCTCCTCCCTGCTCAGTCAATCTCCACTTCACTTTCACATTCTCCTTCTTCTGTATTTGGTGATTCACATTCTTCATGCATATTGCCCCTTCTGGGCAGGGAGGATAATTTATGATAAAGAAATGACTTAATGATCTGTTTCTCATCCACACCTATCATATCATGTCTGAACACATGGATTTAACCACCGGGGTGAGTAAATCATGAGAGAATTTTCATTTTTGGGTGAACTGTCCCTTTAAGCTGATGTTCAGCTATTTAAGCTGTCGGCCAGCTGGTCTCCTAGTCCAAAACCCCACTAAAACCACCAATTCACACCAGGATGACCAGTGGAAACCATCTTGGTGGCCAGCTAAGACCAGCAACGGACCTTAAGCTGGTGTTCAGCTATTTTAACTCATCGGCCAGCTGGTCTCCAAGTCCAAAACCCCACTAAAACCACCAATCCAGACCAGCCTGACCAGTGAAAACCAGCTTGGTGGCCAGCTAAGACCAGTAAAGCATTTTAAGATGGTGTTCTGCTATTTTAGCTTGTCAGCCAACTTCTTTCCAAGCCCAAAACCCCTCTAAAACCACCAATCCAGACCAGCAGGAGCTATGGAAACCAGCTTGGTGGCCAGCTAAGACCAGCAAAGCACCTTAAGATGGTGATCAGCTATTTAAGCTGGTCTGCTAGCTGGTTTCCATACCTAAAACCCAACTAAAACCACCAGTCCAGACCAGGCTGTCTACTGGAAACCAGCTTGATGTCCAGCTAAGACCAGTAACGCACTTTAAGCTGGAGTTCAGCTATTTTAGCTGGGAGGCCAGCTGGTTTACAGATCCTCCACTAAAACTACCAATCCAGATCAGCTTGACCAGTGGAAACTATCTTGATGGCCAGCTAAGACCAGTAACGCACTTTAAGCTGGAGTTCAGCTATTTCAGCTGGCCGGCCAGCTGCTTTACAGATACTCCACTAAAACTACCAATCCAGACCAGCCTGACCAGTGGAAACTAGTTTAGTGGCCAGCTAAGACCAGCAAAGCATTTTTTTAAGCTGATGTTTAGTGATTTAAACAGGGTAACCAGCTTGTTTCCAAGCCCAAATCCTATCTAAAACCATTAAGCCAGACCAGCCTGACCTGTGGAAACCAGTCTGGTGGCCAGCTGAGACCAGCAAAGCACCTTAAGATGGTGTTCAGCTATTTTAACTGGTCAGCCAGCTGGTTTACAAACCCAAAACCCCACTAAAACCACCAATTCAGACCAGCCTGACCTGTGGAAACCAGCATGGTGGCCAGTTAAGACCAGTAAAGCACCTTAAGCTACTCTTCAGCTATTTTAGCTAGTCAGCCAGCTGGTTTTCATGTCCACAACCACTCTAAAACCACCAATCCAGACCAGTCTGACCAGAAGAAACCAGCACAGTGATCAGCTTAGACCAAGAAAACACCTGAAGCTGGTGATCAGCTATTTAAGCTGGTCGACCAGCTGGTTTACAAACCCACAACCCAAAAAAATAAAAAAAATAATTCAGACTAGCCTGACCAGTGGAAACTAGAGTGGTGGCCAGCTAAGACCAGCAAAGCACTTTAAGATGATGTTCAGCTATTTAAGCTGGCCAACCAGATTGTTTCCAAGCCCATAACCCTTCTAAAACCACCATGCCAGACCAGCGGAAACCAGCTTGGTAAATGGCTAAGACCAGCAAAGCACCTTAAGCTGGTTTAAGATGTTTTTCCTTCAGCATGGATGTTGTCTCACTTAAGTTGCAGTACCTGCTGGTTTCTGTGGAGGTGGTTGTCTGATCGTTGTCCACAGTGAGAGAGGCCATAGCGGTCAAAGTGTCTGCCTCGTCCTTCTCCCGTTTCTGAGCGTCCAATAGAGACTGACCCACTGTAGGAGCCAAGCTCAGCAGAGACGTCCAGTGCTTACCTGCACATTTAGAGAAGAGAGAATTTGGAACTGGTATAATTGTTTTCAATTGTTCTCATTTGGACTTCTATTTAAAATGAATGAATATAAAGTGAATATAAAATGAAATGTATAGTTACACCATCATGCTTCCTTTTCTCACTTACTCTGAATCTCAATTACTCTCTCTAGAGAGGCTGTGGCCTTTGGACACGGTTTCTGTTGAAGGACTGTCAGTGGTAAAGGATCCAACTGCAAAAGGCACAAAATAACACTCATAACACAACTGATCACACATTATCAGCATTTATCAACACATTTACTGGAATTATCTGCCAAGTACTTTTCAAACCAAGTAGTGTTTATTTCAGCCATAGGAACAGCATTAAATAACTGTAATATGTTAATTTTTAATCTTTTTACTTATTTTACATGTTCTGTTCAGATTGACTTTACTGTTTTATGTTCGGAGTGCCCAATAATGTATGCTTAAAAACAATAATAGTAATTTTAAAATGTATCTCTTATCTTCCCTTCTTTTATTTCAGCAAGTTCCACTGACATAGTCAAAACCCCCCTTTGACAAATTTGTTTTACAGAGTGACTATTTGCACTTTTTTCCTGTTTCCACTCTTAATATTTCCTTTAATACTACTTAGAATAATAAATAAAAATTAATATAAAGGTTGATTTCATCGCAGTGATTTGGCCTTGGTGAATGTTGGGATGTGCAGAGAAGGGTTTGATCCAGAAGCGGGGTCTGTCGATCGCACTTGTTCCCTTTCTGCTCCCGCGGCTCAGCGTCGCTTGTGTGTAGATTGCATCACTGTATTACTATAGTAATATTGTAGTAACCATGTTTTTTGGCAGAAACCATAGGTTTAACGCAATAAACCATGGTGTTACTACAGTAATATGGTGGTAATATACTGTAGTAGCCATGGTTATTTTTGTGGTTACTATAATTTTACTACAAAATACCATGGTAAAAACTATGGTTACTGTAGTAAAACCTAGGTTGTTTTTTTCTAAGGGAAGGTTACGGTTAGGCTTAGGGCTAGGGTTTGTTGTAGGGTGTCTGTGGGACTCTAAATAAACACATTAAATACGCTGTGATGCCCATATACTGTATGCTAGTATTTAAATATGGATGTAAATAATATCTGCCACTATTTGCACTGGGGTGTAAATAGCATATACCATTATCTGCACCAGGGTGCAAATAGCATCTGCCTTTGTTTTACCACATATAAGCCATGCATTTTACAGAAATGTGACTGGTATCCATTCTAGTAACATCTGACCCCAACAAAAACAAAATGTAGAAATATACAATAAAATTAAACAACTGATAGGAGTGTACTACCATGGGTTAAATATATACTGTACACCAGTCAGATAATCTTAACATGTTAAAATTCATAGCATTTATTCATGTCTTATATCTGGGGTCTCTGAGATGGCAAACGTATATAATTGGCGTTTTTGACATGTGAAGTATGTTATCAAGCTGACATTTTTCAGAGATATTAAAATGGCCTTGAGGTCTCTGAAACCTGAAGATGAGAATGAAAATCATGGTAGTACTGAATATATAAATATATATAAGAATATATAAAAATATATGTATCCATCATGTACTGTTTGCATGTGTTTGACTGTTTGATGGGCACCTCGTCTCCGAGCAACGCAGCCACACAGGACTCAGATGCATCACAGATGGCAGTGAGGTCGTGACCTCCCTCCAGTGCCAGAACCACACGGCCGCCAGCCAACTTCATCAGCTGCTTAGTGAGATGGCCGAAACCTACTCAAAGAGCAGAGAGCATGCTGGGTAATTCATCAACTATAAACAAGCAGATGGCCTGATTATTTGACCTGGTGACCCAAGTACCTCAAAATTGCTTGAAGGGAGAATAAAGATCTAAAGCTATTGGTTCTGTACGAACTATATGATGTCATATATTAAAAGTCCAGGTATTAATGAATTTTCAGATAAATATAAAGTCGTTTATGTGTAAAATGCAAACCATGCAAGCTATTACGGGATTTAAATGTGTGAACATGTGTGCCACCCGTCTGCTGGTACAGCAATTAGAGTAAAGCAACTTACATTTGGCGGTGACATTGTATCCACCCAGGGGTGACTGGTGGCCCTCTACAGCATCAAAGCCCGCGGACACAAGCACCACATCTGGGGAGAACTCATTGGCTATGGGCATCACCACCGTTCTACAAGCACAATAATAATAATAATACATTTTATTTGCGTAGCACCTTTCATACATAAAATACAGCTCAAAGTGTTTCACAGTTGGAAGTATAAAAACATAGAATTCAACATTTCAGAGAAAGTAAAACAAATCATCACAATAAAAATGAAACAGTACAAAGATAAAAAAAATAATAATGGAAAAAAAAATGAATCAAAACAAATGTAGGGAAATCAAAATTAAAAACCTACAAACTAAATATAATGATAATCAATAAAAACCAAAAATAGATTAATCAAAATTTAGATTGAAAAGATATGTCTTCAAATGATTTTTAAAAATGTAAATGCTTGGTGCTTGTCTGATTTCAGTTGGTAAAGTATTTCAGCATAATGGCTAAAAGCAGCTTCACCAGATCTCTTAAGATTTATATTACAGTATGTAAGAAATACTGCATTGAAAGACCTCAAACTGCGAGTTGGAACATAATTTGATAAACAGTCAGAAATGAATGACGGTATTAAAGCATTAAGTGCTTTAAAAACCATTAAAAGAACCTTGTCACATATGTAAAATTGGTCTAAAATAATTGAGAACAGTAGGATCTAGGTTGCTTTTCTTAAGTAGTGGTTACACAACCACATTTTTGGGAAATTACCAGTTTCTAAGGAGCAATTTACAACATCAAGAACATCATCAGTCAGGCAGTCTGTGACTTCTTTAAAATTTTTATGGGAATAGGGTCCAGAGAGCACTTTAACTGACATATTATTTGCAAAAGCTGTTCTTTATTAATTGTCCTTTAGACGTTCATTGTAAATTGTGGTGGATTTGCTTCTTCTCCGGGTGCAATGTTACTATAGTGCGTAGTACTGAATCTGATATGAGCTATTTTCTGATCAAAACATGATGCAAATTCATCACACTTTGATACAGAGGGCTGAAGTAAACTATCTGAGGTGTGGTGATTTAAAAGGCGATCTCTAGTAGAAAAAAGCACTCCGGGATTGTTTTTCTTCTCATTAATAATCTTGGAATAAAATGACTGCTGTTCAGAATGTACCACATTGTTGTAGTCCCGAATGTGATTCAGTAAAATTTGCTGTGAACAGTTAATTTTGTTTTCCGCCAGAGAAGCTGTGCTCTGCGGCATTCTCTCTTAAAGTGACAAGTGCACTCATTTCTCCAAGGCATTTCTTTAGTTAAACTTCTCTTTTTTCTTTTTACTGGAGATATAACATCTAGAGTTGATTTAATCATAACATTGACTCCATTAACCTTTTCATTTACTGTAAGAATTTCATTGTATATTGACTGATGCTGAACCATATTCACAAGCATTGCTAAGTATATGTATTAATAATAACGTTTCTTAACTATCCTCTCTGTGGGAGCCCTTAAATTATCAGCTAAAATGTAAAAAAATAAGCAGTAATGATCTGAGACCGAAAAGTCAATTGTATTATTTACAACAGTAGGAATTACATATGAAATTACAAGATCTAATGTATGCCCTAGATTGTGTGTTGCTCCACTGACATGTTAAATAAAATCAATCGAGTTTAAAAGTTGTAAATATTCTGCTGATTTGCAGTCAGTGCAGTCATCAACATGAATATTAAAATCACCAACAATAAGAAACGTATCATAATTAGGGACACACAATGTTAAAAGTTCAGAAAACTCTGATAAAAAAAACAGGAATTATGCTTAGGAGGGCGATATATAGTTAAAGGAATAGTTCACCCAAAAATTAAAATTTGCGGATAATTTACTCACCCTCAGGCCATCCAAGATGTATCTGAGTTTCTTTCTTCATCAAAAAAGAATTTAAGATTTTTTGGATTTCATTTCAGGCCTCCTCCTCTAAACAATGCAAGTGAATGTACTCCATTTTTTGACGGTCCAAAATGCATATTCAGGGTGCATCAAAATAATCCACACGACTCCAGTCGACAAATAAAGTTCTTCTGAACCCAAACAATTGATTACTTTTAGAAACAAAACAATACTTATATACTTTTTAATTACAAATGTTCGATTCCGTACATCTCTGTGACGTGCGCTCATGAGAGGGATGATGTAAGCTCGTTGGTAAGGTGGAGGAGGATGGACCAATAAAGTTCTTCTGAACGCAAACGATTGACTATTTTGAGAAACAAAACAATACTTATATACGTAAGCGCATTGGTAAGGTCACACGTCACGTGGAGGAGGAGTCAGGAAGCGTGTCATTGTTTACAATGTCCTCATGTCTTCTAAAATTGAAATCCTCCGACATCATGTTTGAAATTGTTTTGGACTGTTTTGGTTTGTGAACGGCGCTTGGTCTGTGGTCTGTGCAAGTTTCTCTTGTAAACAATGATGCTCTTCCTGCTTCCTCCTCCACGTGACGTGTGACCTTACCAATGAGCTTACGTATATAAGTATTGTTTTGTTTCTCAAAATAATCAATCGTTTGCGTTCAGAAGAACTTTATTTGTCGACTGGAGTCGTGTGGATTATTTTGATGCACCCTAAATATCCATTTTGGACCGTCAACAAATGGAGTACATTCACTTGCATTGTTTAAAGGAGAAGGCCTGAAATGAAATCCTAAAAATCTAAATTTTGTTTTGATGAAGAAAGAAACTCAGGTACATCTTGGATAGCCTGAGGGTGAGTAAATTATCAGCAAATTGTCATTTTTGGGTGAACTATTCCTTTAATAACAGTACTGATTGATTTCCTTACTATTCCATTGCTAGATTCTCACAGGAACTAAAATTACAGAAACGACTTCCTTACAGGACAAAGATTGGTTATAAATAGCAGCTATCCCACCACCCTTCTTGCCAAGGTGAACCTTCAGCATAACACAACACAGACAAGATTTCTTTGATTCAAAAATATGCTGCACAGACAAGAATCACAAATGGAGATCTGGCCCTGCTAGTGAAAATTAAAGATTCATATTGGGTCATTATAGTTTAGGATACGACTTTTTTAACTTTGACAAGGATTCATGTTTTTTTGTAATTCTCAGTGTTCTAAACTGAAAGTATTAATAATAATAGTGTAGTTATAATTTATGCTTTGCATGAGCTTTTAAGACACTTTTTCTAAGGAAGTCCACACTCAAATAAATATGTTAGTCTTGTCTTTAAAATGTAAGAATTTCAATTTCATTACAAAATTCTATCAAATTGAATTGTGTCATGTTTAACAAAAATTACATTGATAACACTTTAGTTTTTTTTTTTATTTAAAAAAAAATATTAAAGATTACTCAATTCAATTTGATGGAATTTTGTTTTGAAATTAAATCTTTAAAATACTTTTTGAGAGTTTTTAAAATCACAGTTTGATCAAATAATAAAAGAGAGGGCGAATGAAGTGCATATCTAACCTGAAGGCAGTGAGATACTCCACATCGCCCATAGGTGGCTCAACTCCACCAGTCCAGGCAATGTTGACGTTAAAGCCCTCTCCTGGACCAACACCCACCTAAAGATGGACCAATAAGGGGATCGGTTAGAAATGAGAGACACTCTGGTCATGTGTCCAGCCATCATAGCCAAGATTGTTACCTCCTCGGGAGCGCCGCTGCCTGGGAAAAAGTTGCCATCGTCATAGCGATGCAGGGAAATGTACAGCACATTGGGGTCATTGTAGAAGGCTTGCTGGGTCCCATTTCCATGGTGAATATCCTATACAACAGAGTGAAAGAGTTTTGAAACATGCTTGGAATTAGTATGGTATGACATATAACAAACAAATACAGTTATTCTCACAGCGTCTAGAGTGTGTCATGAAATAATGAATACATTCGATGTAGGGACCATTTCCTTTTCCATCTATCAAAATGAGCTCTTATCTCCATGGAGTGAATCAGTACAATACAACTTTAATATAACTAGCTTTTTTAATGTAGAGTGTTACATCATAGATGGCTGTGTATCATGCAAAACTCACCCAGTCTACAATTAGAATCTTGCCCACTCCGAGTTTCTGCTGCAGGAGTTTGGCAGTGATGGCCACTGAGTTGAAGAAGCAGAAACCCCTGCCGAGAGACACACAGAAAAGAGTGGACTTAAAACTCTGTGAACCCCCATAAATGATTTTCCCTTCTATATTACAAACATCTGGGCACCCAAAACTCCCCTTATGGTGAACACTGGAACATTTAAATAACTTTTTTGACTGATGCTAGGTGGTCCTAGAAAAAAATATTTTAAAAAATGTAAAAAGGTTAACATTTGACCTAATAATAACATTATTACCGTTTCATTCGGCTTTCTACAAACTGGTCAAAAATCACGAGGTTGATTATTTAATTCTATAAACAGCCAAAGATATTAACAGTAATAAATTACAACAAAATAATATTATAATAATTATATAATAAATAAAATAATAATAATAATAATAATATATATATATATATATATATATATATATATATATATATATATATATAGTATCTATTTTTTTTATTTCTACATATTTATCTTGCCTTCCTTGCAATGTACATAATTTCAAGAGTAGATTGTTCTTGTGTTGTAATTGTAGTTGCACAGTGTAAAGCACACTTTTTCGCTTCAAGTTTATATATTATACTAATATTGTGTAGTAATATTTTTCACATTTAAGGATACTAGTAAAGTCATCAAAACTATGGAATAACATAAATGGAACTACGGGAATTATGTTGTGACTAAATAAATCCAAAACAAATAAAAACTGTGTTATATTTTAGCATCTTCAAAGTAGTCACCCTTTGCATGTACTCTTGACATTTTCTCAACCAACTTCTTGAGGTATCACCCTGGGATGCTTTTTAAACAGTATTGTTCCCATCAATACTGGGCACTTATTAGCTGCTTTTCTTTATTATTTGGTCCAAGTCATCAATTTCAATTTTTTAAATAAAATTTTAGTTTTGTAATGAAATAAATTAATATGTTGGCACAATTATATTTTTGTCTACAAAACTAATTTCAAACATTTAAGCATACGCCTTCAGATTAAAAGATTTTTAAGATCATGAGAAACATTTCAGTCAAGTGACCACAAACTTTTGAACGGTAGTGTGTGTATATATATATATATATATATATATATATATATATATATATATATTATATATATATATATATATATATATATATATATATATATATATATATATATATATATATATACATACACACAAACACACACACACACACACACACACACACACACTGGTGGCCAAAATTTTGAATAATGTACAGATTTTGCTGTTTCGGAAGGAAATTGGTATTTAATTCACCAAAGTGGCATTCAACTGATCACAAAGTATAGTCAGGACATTACTGATGTAAAAAACAGCACCATCACTATTTGAAAAAAGAAATTTTTGATAAAATCTAGACAGGCCCCATTTCCTGCAGCCATCACTCCAACAACTTATCCTTGAGTAATCATGCTAAATTGCTAATTTGGTACTAGAAAATCACATGCCATTATATCAAACACTGCTGAAAGCTATTTGGTTCGTTAAATGAAGCATAACATTGTCTTTGTGTTTGTTTTTGAGTTGCCACAGTATGCAATAGACTGGCATGTCTTAAGGTCAATATTAGGTCAAAAATGGCAAAAAAAGAAACAGCTTTCTCTAGAAACATGTCAGACAGTCATTGTTTTGAGGAATGAAGGCTATACAATGCTTGAAATTGCCAAAAAACTGAAGATTTCATACAAAGGTGTACACTACAGTCTTCAAAGACAAAGGACAACTGGCTCTAACAAGGACAGAAAGAGATGTGGAAGGACAGATGTACAACTAAACAAGAGGATATGTACATCAGAGTCTCTAGTTTGAGAAATAGACGCCTCACATGTCCTCAGCTGACAGCTTCATTGAATTCTACCTGCTCAACACCAGTTTTATGTACAACAGTAAATAGAAGACTCAGGGGTGCAGGCCTTATGGGAAGAATTGCAAAGAAAAAGCCACTTTTGAAACAGAAAAACAAAAAGAAAAGGTTAGAGTGGGCAAAGAAACACAGACATTGGACAACAGATAATTGGAAAAGAGTGTTATGGATCTTAACCACATTGAGCTTCTGTGGGATCAGCTAGACTGTAAGGTGCGTGAGAAATGCCTGACAAGACAGCCACATCTATGGCAAGTGCTACAGGAAGTGTGGGGTGAAATGTCACTTGAGTATCTGGACAAACTGACAGCTAGAATGCCAAGTATCTGCAAAGCTGTCATTGCTGCACATGGAGGATGTGAAGTAGTTTGAACTCTTTGAAGTAGTTTTTTTTTCCAAATTGTAATAGTAATTTTTCATGTTATTAATGTCCTGACTATACATTGTGATCAGTTGAATGCCACTTTGGTGAATAAAAGTACCAATTTCTTTCCATAAGAGCAAAATCTGTACATTATTCCAAACTTTTGGCTGCCAGTGTGTATATATATATATATATATATATATATATATATATATATATATATATATATATATATATATATGTACACTATATTGCCAAAAGTATTCGCTCACCTGCCTTTAGACGCATATGAACTTAAGTGACATCCCATTCTTAATCCATAGGGTTTAATATGACGTTGGCCCACCCTTTGCAGCTGTAACAGCTTCAACTCTTCTGGGAAGGCTTTCCACAAGGTTTAGGAGTGTGTTTATGGGAATTTTTGACCATTCTTCCAGAAGCGCATTTGTGAGGTCAGACACTGATGTTGGACGAGAAGGCCTGGCTCGCAGTCTTCGCTCTAATTCATCCCAAAGGTGCTCTATCGGGTTGAGGTCAGGACTCTGTGCAGGCCAGTCAAGTTCTTCCACACCAAACTCGCTCATCCATGTCTTTATGGACCTTGCTTTGTGTACTGGTGCACAGTCATGTTGGAACAGGAAGGGGCCATCCCCAAACTGTTCCCACAAAGTTGGGAGCATGGAATTGTCCAAAATCTCTTGGTATGCTGAAGCATTCAGTGTTCCTTTCACTGGAACTAAGGGGCCAAGCCCAGCTCCTGAAAAACAACCCCACACCATAATCCCCCCTCCACCAAACTTCACAGTCGGCACAATGCAGTCAGACAAGTACCGTTCTCCTGGCAACCGCCAAACCCAGACTCGTCCATCAGATTGCCAGATGGAGAAGCGTGATTCGTCACTCCAGAGAATGCGTCTCCACTGCTCTAGAGTCCAGTGGTGGCGTGCTTTACACCACTGCATCCGACGCTTTGCATTGCACTTGGTGATGTATGGCTTGGATGCAGCTGCTCGGCCATGGAAACCCATTCCATGAAGCTCTCTACGCACTGTTCTTGAGCTAATCTGAAGGCCACATGAACTTTGGAGGTCTGTAGCGATTGACTCTGCAGAAAGTTGCCGACCTCTGCGCACTATGCGCCTCAGCATCCGCTGACCCCGCTCTGTCATTTTACGTGGCCTACCACTTCGTGGCTGAGTTGCTGTCATTCCCAATCGCTTCCATTTTGTTATAATACCACTGACAGTTGACTGTGGAATATTTAGTAGCGAGGAAATTTCACGACTGGACTTGTTGCACAGGTGGCATCCTATCACAGTACCACGCTGGAATTCACTGAGCTCCTGAGAGCGGCCCATTCTTTCACAAATGTTTGTAGAAGCAGTCTGCATGCCTAGGTGCTTCATTTTATACACCTGTGGCCATGGAAGTGATTGGAACACCTGAATTCAATTATTTGGATGGGTGAGCGAATACTTTTGGCAATATAGTGTATATATATATATATACACTCAACATGGCAGCCACCAAGAGGGGCCACCCACCATTTGTAGAATAAAAACACTTTTTTGTACATCATGCACATAGTTTTACACATCCTGGTCAAAAGTTATTTTTTGGTGTAATTATTTATGTAGTCTTAGTGCACTGTTAACAGAACATTATAAAGTATATGACTTATTTATGTATATATACTGTATTTTTATTTTATTTTTTTATTTGAAAGGTGGCTCAAAACTACAATGTTCCAACTCACATGGCAGTGGATTCTTCAGCATGGTGACCAGGAGGACGGACCACAGCAAAACCGTTCTAGATCACAAACAAAGATAGAGGGGAAAGAAGTTAAAGGAAGCATAAGAAAATGTAATAAAATATATTAAACGAAAAATATGAACCTTCAGCTCCCCAGCGGCGACTTTAAATGCCAGCTCAATGACGCAGCCCACTGCCATACGCACTGCACCTGACGAGTGCATCTCATTCCACACCGTGTCGCTGTCCACCTACAAGGTATATTACCATGACGTAATATATCAGTATATACTGTATAAGTATCCAAACTTTTCCTAAGCAATCACTGAGTGGCAGCATGATGATGCTGATTGCTTGTTTTCAGTTTCTGGTCTCAGTAAGAAGCAAAGTCAAAAATACCAAAGTAAGCGATCCAGACGGAAAACAACCATTTAAATGTTATTTGGAGTAAATATTAATTTCAGGCTCAACTTGTGCAGTTTTTAGGTGTCACAGCAACTCAAAGTAGTTATTGATATCAACATAACTAACTTCAGACCATCGCTTCATGTCATCTACCCACTCAGGTGAGGCACAGTCAAAAAACAGTCATCGCAGCTCTAAAGTACCGGTACTATGGAGCCACATGCTTTTTTATTTTTCATAGGTCGATGCGAGTGAAAACACTGGAGACTGGAAATTGAAAACAGGCATCTTTTATGAATCATGGAACACTTCTGCGTTCAGTAAAAAGGTGGAAATAATTACAGCAGTACTATAATGACCTATTGGCCTAATCGGCCGATAGTTTTTAAAATCGATTTATTGAATTTTTTAAAATGTTCTTAGTCTTTCTTTACTGTGATAGGCACAGACATAGAGGCTGCAGAGTCCAAAATGAGTAAAATCTCATTTGGATAACAGGATTTGGTGCATAATGTGGGACTTTTCATTACAAACAAGCTTGAAATACACTAAGGACTCTTATTTTGAAATGTCTGTGCTTCCAGCTCACACAAACACAGAAGGGAAACAAAACATGCACTCTTACAATCATCTACAATGTATTACAACAGAATCAATATACATCGTCATATGGGTTAAAGGGATAGTTCACCCAAAAATGAAAATGTTCTCATCATTTACTCGCCCATATGCCATCCCAGATGTGCATGACTTTCTTTCTTTATTAGAACACAAACAAAGGTTTTTAGAATAATATCTCAGCACTGTAGGTCCATACAATGCAAGTGAATGGTGATCAGACCTTTGTAGCTCCAAAAATCACATAAAGGAAACATAGAAGTAATCCATATGACTCTAGTTTTTATATCCATATCTTCAGAAGCAATATAATAGGTGTGGTTGAGAAACAGATACAAATTTATGTCCTTTTTTACCCTAAATCTCCACTTTCACTTTCCCTTTTACATCTAAAAGTTACATGTGGTGCATCTGAAAGTGAAAGTGGAGATTTAGAGTAAAAAAGGACTTAAATATTTATCAGTTTCTCACCCACACCCATCATATCGCTTCAGAAGATATGGCTTTAACCACTGGAGTCACATGGATTATTTTATGTTTCCTTAATGAGATTTTTGAACCTACAAATGTATGATCACCATTCACTTGCATTGTATGGACCTACTGGGCTGAGATATTTTTCTAAAAATCTTTGTTTGTGTTCTGCAGAAGAAAGTCATACATATCTGGGATGGCATGAGTGTGAGGAAATGAAGAGAATTTTCATTTTTGGGTGAACTATCCCTTTAATAAATACTGTATGGGCAGTAATTAATCAACAGTAGAGCATAATTTAAAAATAACATTAATAGCTTGTCAGTTGTCATATGTGTCTTTTTATATATATATATATAACATTTTGCATTAATAATCATAAATTAGTCTATAAACAGTGATGATGACATTGTCTTGGCACCGTTATGATGCTCTATATATAAACAATCACCAAATTAAGCCTTCTTAAGATTCTCTAGATGAAGGGTTTTGGCCTCAGAGGAACATGGAGGAATAAAAAAAAATATATATATATATATATATATATCTGCGTTGTTTTACCGATAACCAATAGTTCCGAACAGCAACTATAAGCACAGATTAATCGGTAAAACCAATATATTGGTTGACCTCTACCTATTTACTTTCTATGTCCCTGGTCTTCCTGTACACAATTTGTTATTAACCAATAATAAATCACTCAGAAATATTTCATATTACATAATTAGCAATGCAATATTATTCTTATTAGAATTATTGTTGTTGCTGTTATAAAAATATAAATAAAATACATTTCAATAACTGGATGAAAAATGCCTCTGACATACTTTTGCTTTCTGATCATGTAAACAAGGCCGTATTGGCATGGAACATTTTTATTAACCAATAATATCATATTCCACTTTTCAGGAGCCGATTAAATCTCAAAAGTCCTGCCCTACATTGTTTCACACTAGGGATGTGACGGTATCAAATTTTATATCATGATAATTGCTGAAGCATTTATCACGGTAAACGGTATTATCACGCAATGGTATTGTATTGAATTACAAAACAGGTTGAAAGATGAATAAACTTTACTGTTGTTCTTAATTACAAGATTTAGTTCCTTGTTTTGTACTTTTTAAATCAAAAGATCACAAAGAAAGCAACTTTGCAAAGATCAAACCATATAAGATTCAATAAGACATGGTGGCTTTCAAAAGTCTGAGTTGAATGCTTCCATTTTGCATTTATCTAACTCATTACATTTTATTTTCATTGCGAATGTAACAATAATGGAAATATTTTGAGGGAGAAGTTTAATTGATAAAGAAACATGAATTTTAGAGTTTCCTAGTATTTTGGGATGTCTTCCTATTACTATAAGTGTTAGAGAGTGTAGGGAATGTTGATTTATTGATGGAAATGCTACAGTGCATTCAGAAAAATCTAAACAATTTGGTTAGTAAGTTATCTAGAAATTTTCACGGTATTTTGAAGTGCTCCCGATAACAATATCGTGCATGTTAATTATCACTGTATACCTTATTATTGAATATCTGCACATGTCTATTTCACACTGAATATTCTGTTTTACTTTGAAATATGTCATATTGCATACTGGAAGTTCCATGCATTATGAATGCTGATTGATTCTTTTCTTTAAGGAAAAGGTGTGACGGATGGGCAATACTCACCCCAATTCCTCCACATGGCAGGACAGCATACATTTTCTGACTGACTGGACCTAGTGGAGAAAAAAGAAAATTAAAAGTTAATCTGTGGATGATGCTTTCCCATACTGTTAGGTTTAGGCCCATATCTGTTGTTCACACATAATCTATTCAGGTAATTGCATAATTGGCTATGCAAATTCAGTCTGGAGGATGCTTGTTGGATGACAATGACGCAACTATCCAGAGCATCTGTCTCGCTGATCAACAAAGAGCACTCAAGGTCAAAACATTCTGCACTCCTTCAAAGTGTGTCTCATATAAAAGTGGAGGTGGTGGAGTGATGGCAAATGAAAACTCTGACTGTGGCTGAACTTTCACACCCCCCAACACACACACTCTTCGCTGGTGACTCAGAAGCGGGGGTGGGCAAATGTCTAGAACCTATAAAAAGCCCAGGCGGCTGTCAGAGGAGGTTTGCTAAAGCAACGCATCAGACTGGAAGTGAGCAAGGAAAGCTTCTGTGGATGGAGTACTCGAAGGAGAACCCTCAAGACAGCAACTAAATACGCAAGCAGCTTTGGGGAAGCTCCTTTCAAATTGTAGCTCATCAAGCTACAAGCTATTGCCACGTTAATGAAAAATTAAGTAAAGTTAGTAGCATTGCTACTTTAAGTTTGTTACTCCCCAAGTGCACACAAGATCCTTACACACACCATGAGAACAAACACACATATACTGAGCTTCCTCAGTGAAAGAAACCCTATAACACTCACCTAAAAGTTTCTTGCTGTCCAGTTTCTGTCTGTTCAGGGGACTAGTGCCATACAGCAGTGTGTGGTACTCAGAGTGCACAGTTTGGATTTCATCTAGTGTTGCCTTCCTTCCTCTGATCCTCTGCAAACAAACAAACATTACTTAATTTCAGTCATATGATTCTGGCTGGATTTTCTTCCACCTGTCAGCAGGTGGCACACTTACCTCACAGCGACCAAGCAACCCTGTTTCCTGAAGTCTTGACCAAACACTCTGAATGCGACCAGCGTGTTCGGGATGAATGTTTGTGTTCCCACACATGCACTGATGCTTTAGCATGAAGGTGTCATATACCAGCCCTGAGAGAGAGAGAGAGAGAGAGAGAGTGTATAAAATACACAAAAATCTGGTGAGCCTTTATCAATATCAATCCCTTCCTTTTTAAAATAGTTATGGTACATTACGTTCTATTTAGTAAGTGTATTATCTTAACCCAGTTTCTGCTTAAATCAATTCTACAGTCTGTCATGATTGATTGATTGATTTACAGTTGTCTGGTGTACCTGTCGTAAAGAGATGTTTGATGGGTATCTCTAACATGGGCGTTCCTTTAAGACTAGAAGTGACGGGGGAGGACTGTGCCCTTCCTAGGGGTCTGTGAGGCATTCCTGTGATGGACAGAGAGGCCTGGAATACATTCAGTTGCTGCACATGCTGCTGGTCCAAATACTGCAGAAAAAACACATAAACATCCAGATTCAGTTCAGTTTAATTCAGTTCAGATTTGATTTAGTTCTGTTCAGGTTCATTCAGATCTGTTCAGTACAGTTTAATTCAGTTCACTTTAGAAGTTTAATTTAGTTCAGTTTAGAATGGTTTAATTAAGTTCAGATCAGTTTAAATCAGTTCAGTTCTTTAAGCTGTTCAGAACAGCTTAAAGTAGTTCAGTTTAGAAGTACAATTTGGTTAAGTTCAGAACAGTTTAATGTAGTTTATTTCAGAACACTTTAATGCAGTTCAGAGCAGTTTAATTCAGTTCAGTAAAGTTTGATTCAATTTAGCACAGTTTTATTCAGCTCAGCTTTAGTACATTTAAATTCAGTACAGTTCAGTTTAATTCAGTTCAGTTTAGAACAGTTAAATTAATCTCAGAACAGTTTAATGTAGATTAGTTCAGAACAGTTTAATTTAGTTCAGTTCAGAACAGTTTAATTTAGTTCTGTTCAGAACAATTTAATGTAGTTTAGTTCAGAACAGTTTAATGTAGTTTAGTTCAGAACAGTTTAATGTAGTTTAGTTCAGAACAGTTTAATTTAGTTCAGATTTGATTTAGTTCTGTTCAGGTTCATTCAGATCTGTTCAGTACAGTTTAATTCAGTTCACTTTAGAAGTTTAATTTAGTTTAGTTCAGAACAGTTTAATTTAGTTCAGTTCAGAACAGTTTAATTTAGTTCTGTTCAGAACAGTTTAATGTAGTTTAGTTCAGAACAGTTTAATGTAGTTTAGTTCAGAACAGTTTAATTTAGTTCTGTTCAGAACAGTTTAATTTAGTTCAGTTCAGAACAGTTTAATTTAGTTCTGTTCAGAACAGTTTAATTTAGTTCTGTTCAGAACAGTTTAATTTAGTTCTGTTCAGAATAGTTTAATGTAGTTTAGTTCAGAACAGTTTAATGCAGTTCAGTTCAGAACAGTTTAATTTAGTTCTGTTCAGAACAGTTTAATGTAGTTTAGTTCAGAACAGTTTAATGTAGTTTAGTTCAGAACAGTTTAATTTAGTTCTGTTCAGAACAGTTTAATTTAGTTCAGTTCAGAACAGTTTAATTTAGTTCTGTTCAGAACAGTTTAATTTAGTTCTGTTCAGAACAGTTTAATTTAGTTCTGTTCAGAATAGTTTAATGTAGTTTAGTTCAGAACAGTTTAATGCAGTTCAGTTCAGAACAGTTTAATGCAGTTTAGTTCAGAACAGTTTAATGTAGTTTAGTTCAGAACAGTTTAATGTAGTTCAGTTCAGAACAGTTTAATGCAGTTTAGTTCAGAACAGTTTAATGTAGTTTAGTTCAGAACAGTTTAATTTAGTTCTGTTCAGAACAGTTTAATTTAGTTCAGTTCAGAACAGTTTAATTTAGTTCTGTTCAGAATAGTTTAATGTAGTTTAGTTCAGAACAGTTTAATGCAGTTTAGTTCAGAACAGTTTAATGTAGTTCAGTTCAGAACAGTTTAATGTAGTTTAGTTCAGAACAGTTTAATGTAGTTTAGTTCAGAACAGTTTAATTTAGTTCAGTTCAGAACAGTTTAATGTAGTTTAGTTCAGAACAGTTTAATTTAGTTCAGTTCAGAACAGTTTAATGTAGTTTAGTTCAGAAGTTTAATTCAGATCATATCAGTAAAGTTTAATTCAGTTTACTGCAGTTTAATTAATCTCAACTAAAGTACATTTAAATTCAGTTCAGTTCATAACAGTTTAATTCAGATCAGTCAAGAAATGTTTAATTAAACTGAGAAAAGTTTAATTCAATTCAGTTCAGTGCAATGCAGTTAAATACAGCTTAGTTCAATCCACCACACTTAAATTAACTTCAGTGCTGTTCAGTTCAGTAGTTTTATTTTGTTCAGTTTAGTTTAGTAGTGTTATTCAGCCCAGTTAAATTACACTTTAATCCAGTGCAATTCAATTCAACAAAAAGACATTTAATTTTTTCATGAAATTCAGTTCAATAAACCTTAGTTTTGAGAGTTTAAAGCACTGCCAAAGTATTTGACAGTGGCTCCAGCTAAGATCAACCAAACAGGAAAGCAAGCCACAGTCATCACTTCAGCCAAGCATGAAAGAATGCAAACTTAAAGTATGTCATCTGATGGATAAAATCTGATGATTTTAAGAGAAACCATTCTACCCCAGCTAAGACCAGTGACAGAACATAAATGTACATGTGTGTGAAGACTAAGTTATGAGAGAGAATAAACATCAGTCCAAGCACGTGGAGCATCTCAACGAAATCCAGCGAACATCTGCCAAAATCTACTCAAGAGTCCCCTCCAGTAAACAGCCTCAGAGTCTGCTTTATATTATATCAGCAGAACAGAGAAGAAGACTATGCATGTGTGTGTGTGTGTGCAAGGAGAAAGCCACTGATGCAGTACAACGTGTGATAGAAACACATGCAACAGACCTTATTCACTTATTATCTTTAATTTTTAATGGGAATGACAACGAGGTTGTGAGGGATAGACTTCCTGTCTCTTCAATGGGCTGTACTGCAGTTTAAATTGTTTTTGGATCATTCTAGACAAAGAACTCCAGGCAACATGAGTAGTGGAAAATCAGATGTGACCTAGGAGCTTTATACAGCTTTATACCGTTCATGCTATTGAAGAGATGGTAAGAGATGGTAAGTCTATCCCTCACAGCCTCGTTGTCATTCCCATTAAAAATCAAAGATGGCGCTAGAGTGGATAAGGGCTACAGTGTTTATTCAACCAGGGACATATGCACATGACAACATTTTTTACGAGTTGTTTTCTTTGTACAAGAGCTTGAGGTTAAAGGTATGCCAACCCACATGTTGGTTTCACTATAGTAGTGAGGACATCTCATAGACACAATGTTGTTTAAAGAGGTGATGATCTCTGCTAAAACCCAACCCTATCACTAATCCTCACAGAAACCTGTTGATATCAGTAGACTTAATGCAAAACAATATTATGAGCCTTTCAAAGAGTCCTCAAGTTGGTTCTTGACAAGTTTCAGCACAATAGTGAAGACAAAAAAAATACAAATTAAAAATGGCCTTACAAGTATAGCAAAACCTGAACACACGTTTATTTACCTAAATATGATATGTCCGCATTTATTTATCTAAATGGGGACATACCATAGACTTCTATAGTTTAGCTACTTTTGATGACTACAGAGTAATCTTAACCCATTTTTTTTTTTTTTTTTTTTACATAATTTATCAAGCACATGTCTAAAAAGGAACATTTTGTCAGATATAGTTAACTTCTGGGGACACTGGGTTTACTTGGCTATCTAAATGGGAAAATACAAAACACTTCTATTGTTTCATATAAAGCTAATTTTAATTACTACAGAATAACTCACAACTTTTGTAGACTTTTGCTAACTTTAGCTAAATATGTACACACTCTCACAAATACTCACAATCCTCCTTTTCACTCCAACTCTCTCTTTTCTATTCAAGACACTAAAGCCGTGCCGCATTTCTGTCTATCTCTCAGTATGGCAAGTGATGGGGACTAAATTTGTATTCGAGACACCAAGGCAGACAAGCAGAGGCATTCACACACACACACACACACACACACACACACACACACACACACACACACACACACACACACAGACACAGACACACACACACACGACACACACACACACACACACACACACACAGAGGGGGTGTAGGGATGTAGGTGGGCGTGTTTAAATGAGAAGGAAAGGGCAACTGGATCTGTGACATACCAAAGCAAAAAGAATTGTTTGGGATATCGCTGCCTCATTGGTGACAACATGTCACCTCTTCATACACATACACACACTGCGGTGTGTCATGTCACCCTGGTGGGATGTGATTGGGTGTGAAGTGCAGGGCAGCGAAAGCGGGTGGGGTCCGGAGAAGGAGATGAATCACCAAGGAGAGATGAGTCAGAGACGAGCCATTCACAGTGAAGTGAATGTGTAGATATATGTGTGTGTGTGTGTCTGCCGCTGCGCGAGGAGGATACAGTCTGAATTATAATGGCGTGCTCTTTTGAGATGTTTTTCTCAATAAGTGCAGGCAGAAAGAGCAGTCGCTCTCTCGGTTTCATTCACGCCTTCTCTCACTCATTCACTTGTTCCTTCCTTCCTCCCTCGCCAACAACACAAATGTGTGTTAATGGGGTCTGTGTTAAGATCAAAATGAGCTGTTTTTGAGGACTGATTCTGCCTGAATGCCATGCAAATGAATGGGTCTGAATGCATAACTCCATGAATCATAGCAGCTGTGGTTATTATATTATATATACATACTGTACATGTATATACAGTATATATTTAAATCCACTGGAAACACAGTGACAAACAAGGATTGTGGCATCAATAATGCACACATTTCACTGCATATCAAAAATTGAGATGCACAAAAAACTCTTACAAAAAAGTATGGTGGCATTACCACGGTGAAGTGATGGTATCAGATGGTATTTTCAAATATACCATATTATCATCATGATAATGTCCAAAAATCATGGTATATTCATGGTGCCAAGTCCAATAAGCCTGCTAAGGTACAGGTTCAAAGCTGATAAGAAAGTACCACATACCATGGCACAGTACAATGGTAAAGTGATGGTATCAGATGGTATTACCATGGAACTTTGATAAATACCATTACTGTGTGTATGATTACTATGTTCAAATGCCATAGTATTTAGATGCCACTTTGAAGAATACTATGATATCATCATGATAGTGTCTGAAAAAAACATGGTAATACCATGGTACCTTTTGTTAAAATAAAAAAAGAAACCTGCTCAGGTACAGTTTGGGGTGTTGTGGGTGTTTGCCAGGGCATTGCTATGTGGTTGCTAGCATGTTCTAGGTGGTTACTAGGGATTTAATACTGTAGGTGGTTCCTTACTGGCCCAAGACAAAGGGGTATATCCCCAAATTTAAACTTTCCTCAATGGGCTACAAGATTGGAGGTGTCATATCTGTATCATAATCGGTGTGGGACAGGTTACGTGTCAAAGTTTAATACTTAAGGATAGAGGTTTGTTGAAATCCCTAACCCAAAGTATAAGCATCAGTAATAGTGATGCTTACAAACTAAACTTCTGCTCTCTGAGGAACCTCCACCCTCATTCTCAAGCTGATTTCTTAATGAGTGAAATGTATACGCTGTAAACAGACTGTTGTGTCTTTCTATCACCCAGTCATTTCTCTCTCTCTCTTCCCCCTCTTGCCTCCAGTTGTGAGTCACTGGTGGGAGGAAAGGAAGAAAGCAATCTTCCTCTTTAATCCCTCCTTTCAGGGGGGCGAAAAAGCTGCAATCGCTCTTGTTAAGAGGAAAACCCTGGATCTCCAGTCAACAAGCCCCCGCAAGTGCATCCCAACACTCATCATGAACTTGCCTACACACTTAAGCTCTTGAAAAGTACAGCAGCGGAAGCTTTGGAAATTCCGATGGCTCTTAAAAGATGCTGAACGACAACGCAAAGGACACACATATTTCAACATAGTTAATTATTTTACATCTTCTGAAGAAAATGTGATTGATGCTTGCAAGTACAAAACTCGCTGCTCATTTTTTTAATCAATATTTTTGTCTGGTTTTCCACTAAAAATTTCAAAACAACATTAAAACAAGAGATTTACTTGAGAATGTTATAGTTTTTTTGAAAATGTACAGTAATTTCAAATAGGATGATTGCAACATGCTCCAAAAAAGTTGAGACAGGGGCAATTTAAGACTAATAACAATTTGATGAGTTGAAATAACAAGGTGATGTGAAACAGAAGATGTTAAACAGGTGAGGCAACTGTGTCATAATACTGTATACTGTATAAGGAGCCTCCAAAACAGCCTAGTCCCTCAAGAGCAAGGATCATTTGAGACTTGACAAATTGTCAACAGATGCTTCAGCAAATAATCCAGCACTTTGAGAACAATGTTCCCCAAAGACAAACTGGAAGGATTTGGGGCATTTCACCTTCTACAGTGCACAATATAGTGAAAAGATTCAAGGAATCTGGTCAAATCTCGGTGCGTAAAGGACAAGACGAAAACCACTTCTGAATGCACATGATCTCTGATCCCTAAGACGTCACTGTCTTTTAAAAAACGTCATTCATCTGTAATGGATATCATGAACATGGTCTTGGGATTACTTTAGTAAACCTTTGTTAGTCAACACCACTCGCTAAAGTTAAGACTTTACTATGCAAAGCAGAAGCCCTACATCAACTTTGTCCAAAAGTGCTGCAGACTTCTCTGGACTCGGTCTCATCTTAGATTGAAAGTAGAACAGTGGAACTGTGTTCACATTTCAAAAAGTGTTTGAAAAACACAGCCGTCATGTTATCTGGGCCAAAGAGGAAAAGTATAGGATGAGATGGGTCACTGGTATACTTATAAATGGGAGAAATCGGATAATGGGGAGTCAGACGGTCATTTTCACAAAATGAACACCAACAGAACTCTGACGCAAACCGTCAAAGGTGAATTTCAACTATTCAGCAATTTATTTCTTCTCACATAATTTCAACAAAAATCAATATTTTATGTCCATTTATTAATTTATTTGGTTAGTAGCCTTGTAATAAGCAGGATAATTTACAGTCATCCGGTTGCTCCGCGTAGGGGTCCTGATCACCGTTAACAACCGGCTGACTGTATATTATCCCTTGCGTAAACATGCCCGACTATTTTGGAGATTTCGGTCTTTCCCCATTCAAGTAGATAGGAATTGCACTTATATCCATATAAAATGATGTCCTGCAGGCTGCCCAGAGGTGTTACGAACATGGCCACCAAGTGACCAGACTTCCCTTTAAGGGACTTTGAAACTATTTGGAAATTCGGTAAGAAAAATGAGCCTAATTCAAAAAGAAAACCTCAATGGAGTATTTTTCTTATCTGAGCCTACCTCAAATCTCTATGATATCCTGGCTCCAAGATATGGCTAAGGTCCCTACTTCAATGTAATTCAACATGATTTTCTGACTGTTTTATCGTCTCTAGGGCAAACTTTTAACCCTAAGCATGAGCAATAATAATTAGCAAGCTTATAGTGACTGATCTGTTGTGTGAGCTCATAGCTCAAACAATTATGTGCATTTAGGTTTTGCATGATGAATCATGCATGCACAGTCACTGTTCTTTGTCACGACTGCAAAAATGACATCAGACTTGCTCAACACTAAAGTCAAAAAAAAAATTCAGAATAAGGGTTGACGGTTTTGCATGTTATGCAACATAGAATGCGGCCGGGAAAGAGGATAAAGGGGAAAGGGATAAATATAGAACATTGACTGGACTTATTATTAACAGAATGGTGGACAAAGGTTAACAAGAGTCTTAAGGGGTGTTCATACATAAAGTGATTTGCAAAGGCGATTTCTGGCAACATAAGCAACAGTGACTGTTTGTGATACTGTACATAGGACAAGCCAGAATCTGCAGAATTTTATTTTATTTTTTTACATTTTCTACTCTAATTTTGGGGGAAAATCTGCAGAATTCTGTGGAACAGATTTAAGCATGTTTAAATTTGTTACACGGAGCTAAGAGTACTACAGTCTTGATGATAGATACTAGCATCTTGGGCTGGGTACTGATACAGATTTCCAGATTCGATTCGATTCCGATTCACAAGCTCTTGATTTGATTCAATATCGACTCACATGGGTATATTTCTGTTACAAAGTCCATTTTGTTTACATATTAAAGGAATTATCTTTCAGCTAATGATTTTAATTATAAAGGGACCTTCTAACCTTCAAAGTAATCCTTCTAGGTACAATTAAAAATATTGATTTTACAAAATATATTTTATTATTAGTTTTGCATCATATTTGTCACATCTTTTGAACATTTTTCAAATGCAGTCTATTACACCAAAAAATGTCTTGAAATTGCACATATTATGTTTTATTTATACTTTTTTTCTAGCATAATTTGTACTGTTTACAAGTATTTATATTGATATGAAGAACAGTTGATATGCTAAATCGGCACCGTCTCTTTAAGACTACCGGCATCAGCCAGTGAGTGCACATAACAAGAGAGAACATGGTTTCTTTAGCGCGTCTATGTGTGATTAGAAATAAATGTTTCTTTTTTGTTGTTTTTGCTCAACAACTGACTGTAAAGAACAGAAAGGGTATTAAAAGAGTCATTATTCAATGACAAATGCATTGCAAGGATCACGTCTTTGGACACACAGAACAAATAAAGTGTTAAAGAAAGGATATCGGTGCTAATAACGTCTTTGCCACTATCCAACTCAAACACTAGTGAGTGAAATCTGAAAGTTTTCCAGCCAGTGACATAACATTTTTAGTCACATAGTGTGAAATTTGTAAGTGATTTACTTACATTATATAGGGTTGCCACAGAGTAAAAGATTGATCTTGGGATTTAAGAATCAATATCGAGATCATTCAAACAAAGATCGCGATGCATCAGAAAATAAATATTTGTACCCAGTCCTACAAGCATCATATTAAAAAATGTTTAAAATATTAAAAAAATTAAATTAGAACTTTGTGAATAAGGACCTTTCAAATTCTGTGGAGTTCTGTGCACACAGATTCCGTATGGGTCTGGTGATATGACAAAATTCAGCACTAAACAAACACAATCCGACTACCAATGGGCGTGCAGACAGTGATCCGCCACCTAATACAAACGGATAGTGCAGCTGAGTAGGAACTGAGTAGACACAAAGAACTCCAGCAATTCAATCGAACAACGTGTGAAAGCCCGTTTATGGCCAGGGTATACTACGTTTTCCGCGTGCTGTTCCATCTCGTGCATGGTCGAGCACTCTAGCCTTTCAAAGTACTGTATACTCTTTTGACCGCAAAACCCTACAGATGCATTCAACGGATGCCCACTATGACTGCTTTGTGATACTCTTTTAGCACAGTCAACATCAGGTGCACGCACCGACATGCAAAGACTGTGTGACTGTGTGTCTAGAAAAACTAGGCTGCACGTGGACAGTCTGTGTGTTTTGTGGTGATGAAGAAATTTGTCACGCACACTGTGTGCAAGATATACCGGCACAAGGAAAACCAAAGTATACTTTGGCCTTTAAAAGGTCAGTATTCATCAGAACGTCCTAAGTCAATTCAGGTGAATGAGTTGATGTCTCTTGTTGTTGACGCAGGGGTTTAAATCCTTTTATGAAGAGGAATCAGGAGCTAAAATATTAAAAATAGAAAAGACTTCTCACCTGGCCATAGGGAGCGCCCTCTTCATCGCATTCCCTCAGTTCAATGGCTTCATCTTCATCATCATCTTCCTCCAAGTCACTTTCTGTGCTCTCTCCCTTCAACGGGACCAGATATTCAGAAGGGGGTGTGGTCTCACCAGAGCTCTCTTTCTGTAACCCCTCCCTAACATGATCAGGCACCTCCCCTCGCTCCTCAAGCATCTCTGCAGTTTCCGTAAGTTCCTCTTCCGTCTCCTCTGGGTGAGTGGGAGGCTGTCTTGGAAGCTCCGCACCTTTAGAGAGGATCTGAAGGAAGGTGGGGCTAGTTAGCAAATTTTACTAAACAGTAAAAACGGTATTAAGCAAAGAAGGTTTTTTTAGCTTGAATAATTGTTGGCGAAGCAACAAATGTCTCCTTATAGCGCTCTCTACCTTATTTAGCTGGTAGTGTTTCTGTTTCTCTAGGAAGTGCTGGTGCTGCTGTTGCATTACGAGGTGCTGCAAGGCCTGTGGTGTTTGCGGTAGGGGAGCAGACTGTGTGCGGCTCAGCGGCCGGTGCCTAGGCAACTTATTCATTGTGCGCATGTTGTTGGACACCCGCTCACCAGTCACCAGCGGGGACTGCCCGTACATAGGGACTGTAGGATTAACATACAGAGATGATAACGAAAAGTTTGAGCTTTGCTTCTCAGTGTACTTTGTTTGGGCATTACAGACATTTTCGAAAACAAAATCAACAACGTAGCAATATTTAGATAAAGGCAATCTACGGATGCCCTTAAGTGGTAAGCACTGCTTTGATCTCCACATGAAAAGCGCAGCAACAAAACATCTTGTTTTGATTTTGCCGCTGGTAATGCCCACATTAACAAATGTCATCTTAATTGTCCAGTAATCATTGGCTGACACTTCAAATTGTTTCAACTCTGAGCATTGCATTAAAACGCTTGGCGGAAGCACAACCTGGTGCTGGGGGCATCACAGACACTTCACTCCACAGAGTTCAATGTATTTGTCGGCTCAAGAGGACAATTACATTCAACCAAATGCAATGTTTAAGTGTACAATATGCATTTATCTCTGTACCTGCGAGAAGTGCACTCTGTTGACGAGCCTGCTCCAACAGTAGGACATGATGGAGAAGTGAGGAATGGCTACTGTGGCTATTGGGGGCAGAAGGAGGCTCGGGGTCATGGGGTGCCCCGGTAGGAAGGCATGCCAGCAGGGACGATGTGCTGATAAACTTCCCCGTAAGTGCCCCACCTTGACGCAAATTCTGGATTGCCTGCCGCTCTGCGTCCTGCTGGCCACCGAGTTTCTGAGGAGCCTAGAGTAGATAATAATAGATTAGGGCAATTGACATTGAGGGGGGTGTGTCTTCCCCAATATTCATTTTAACTGAGAAACCTGAGCTGCTTCTTGCAGTAAAACTGCAACCCACATACCAGAGTCTACTAAGAATCCATGGGGGTTCAGCCTACAACATTCAGGTCAAGGAATTTCAAGACACAGGAAAAATCTGAATCATCTCAACTATCAAAAAGCCACCAGGATGTAGCAGATGACACTCACCGTGATGTGTGCGTTAGCAGGCAGTCCCAGAGAGATGTTGGGCAGAGATGGAGAGGTGTAGAGGCTCAGGGGACTTAATGTCCCATCTCCGGTCAGAGACTGATGCAGAGAACGTAACTGCTGCTGAAAGAGAGGAGACGAAAGATATGAGTCCCACAGGACAAACAATAGGCACACAGACTTCAAACAGCAACCTGAGGAAAGAAACCGTTTCATCTAGGGAAGGGTTCCCAGACAAGGATTCAGTCTTGACTTGATCACTTTATTCAAAGGCATTCTTCTTTGGAAATCCTTCTTCATTACCAAGCATGTGGTAATTACTTGTCTGCATTTGTAGTGCCACTTAAAAACAACGTAACGGTTTTTGTGGCCACACTGTCTGTTTGAACAGGGCTGTTTGGAACAGGAAATGGACTAATCCAGTGGATCTCAAACTTTTCAGACCAAGTGCTAAAATCATCGAAATGCCACAATGATCCCTCAAAATGTTTCTGCATTGAGCAAAATAACTGGGTGCAAGCTTACTATATTTTGATTACTATTAAATTCCAAGTTCTTTGTCTGTATTTGTCTATTTTTTCTCCTTTTTTGTTTGTTTTGTTTTTAGAATATTGCGTACTAGGGCAGTCCGGATACCTCTGATGGTAATGCATACCACAGTTTGAGAACTGGCCTAGTTATATGGAGAATACAGTGTGTTTTGCATTATTTTCTCATTTCTAATAAGTAAAAGACCCAATGGAGAGCACAGTGAGAAATATGGAGGTGTTTTTAAGTGCTGGTAATGCCATCATCTGACCCTAGTCTTGGAGCGCAGCCATTTCAACAGCCAAAAAACTAAAACGAATGGATCTGCTTAACAAGGAAACATTTATTCATCCCCAAAGACCCAATTTAAGCCTTTCAATATAAGCTGTTCATTGAGCCAAGTCACTCTCACTCTGACTCAAAGGTTACGCTAAGAAAAGACAAGGAAGAAAAAGACAAAGCGGACATGGCACAGCACTCAATCTGTAGCAGAGATGATGTCAGCCTTCTATTCTCCCTCGAATTTTGTCCACTTTTCACAAGGTTACATTGCTAGGCTACCGGGGTTCTGGCATAATGATCTAAGACTATTTTAGAGGAGTGGTACATAGTGGACAGAGCTAATGAGGTGATTCTTACATCATCTCCGGCATCGACCATTCAATAGGAGAATGGAAGCAATCTGGAGTTTGCTAGTTGATGAGTTTGACATATTTTTTCTTCTCTTTTTCTTTTCATTTTGACTAATTTATTAGGAAAATCATTAGGGAATCAAAGCAAACCAATTGTTTCTGACTCTGCTGTTAACCAGCAATCAAGCAATCGTAGCAAAACACAACATCGCAATAAAGGATTTTTTTTTTTAAAGCATGAATGTCTCATGGGTCATATTGCAATCTTCTGAACTCATATGACAGGTCTTGGTGTGAAAGAACTTGAAATTCAGTGAAAATCATAAACGTTATGAGAAACGTTCGTTCAGACTGACATGAGGGTGAGTAAATGATGACACGATTTTCATTTTTGGGTGAACTATTCCTTTGAACCTTTTTGCAAAGATATGGTATTTCTAGCATGCTAACGTACAAAACACCCAACATTTATGAAGTATGAGTAATTTTACATCGCATCAACAGTGTATATCACAAAACAGTTTTGTGTAAAATTAATTAAAAACAGTTTAATGATTTAACCATGTGGTAGTGCCTATTTTTGGATTATCCAAAGAATAGACCCTCTTCACAGACTGTGTTGACACATTTTTGCCTTAATTTTGCAGCAAACTATTAAATATTTTCCACCTTTTGATGATTTAATGTTTTTTTTTTTTTTTTTTTTTTTTTTTACATTATTCTGTGTCATTTTACCCTGGCATTATAAAAAAAAAAAAAAAAGTCAGCAATTTTGTGTGCATATTTTTGCTATATTTAAATTGTCTATATACTGTATATCTACATTTACTTTTTTTTTTTTTTTACATTATTCTATGTCATTTTACCCTGGCATTATATAAAAAAAAATAAAAAAATAGTCAGCACTGATGCAATGTGGTTTCAAATACAGCTGCTGACAGAGTGACTGTAAATTTGGCCTCTTTCTCTCTTCTGACTGCCATAATCCATCTCACTCCTTTTTTTCCTCTTTTGGAAAGTCATGAAAAAGTAGTAGTAGATTTTCTTTTTTGCGCTGTTAGGCCAAATGGGAATGCATAAATAATATTTGCTGTGGCCTCTTATTCATGATTATAGAAGTTTATTCTCCATTCCAAACCTGGGTATACTGTACAGTTAAATTAATTTCAATTCATTAATTTTCATTTCAATTAATTGTATTTATTTATTTGGAACTCAATGGAAAACCAAAAAAAAAGAGACTGGCACTAATGCAAAAATAGCTTCATTTTGTTTTACGATATAAACCCTCATAACTGTATTTATTATTCTGCACACATAAAATAAACAATATGGATAAAAACCAAAAAACTACATATAAATTTAAGTCAATATTTGGCCAAGAACTTAAATATTCAAATTCAGTGTTGTTCCCCTACAGCTTCAAGCCCTCTGTGACAAGTACACACACTCTCTCTGGCTCTCAAGGTTAAAGTGATCCTCAAGGCTGGCTATTTGGCATGCAGGGTTCACCCAGGGTAGCTCCTTGCTGTCCGGTCCAAGCAGCTGTGGTCAACTTAAAGCCTACAGACACAACTCACCCCAGAACCACTCTATCAGACAGCCAACCATTAAATTCACTCAAAACTGTGAGACTGCCTCCCAAAACATGTGTTTTTAGGGATTAGCATACCAATGTAAGCCTAGGCTCAGTTGTTTCCATAGAAACAGTGTTATTATCTACTGTTGGTGGTGCCAATTTATTGTCTTTTTTTTATGCCCGGCCTATTGAGAGGCGGGTGGAGGGGTGAGTCTCTCACCTCAGCGTGGATGTTTGGGACAGAGCCGCTTGAGCCATTCTCAGCAATGGCACTGTTAGAGCTGTTTGGAGAACTGGGCCCCGAGCCAGGAGCACTGCTGCACATAGAGGACACTAAAACACACACAAACGTTTTAACATTCACACTATAGCTGCATCATTAGAAAATATAGCTGATTAAAATAAAATTTAATGGTAACTCATTAAATGTATACGCAACAGTGTTGGGTAGAATGTAATCTGGCATAGATTCCAAATCACCCGACTAAAATTTTAATTAGTAACAGTCTTTTAGATTACACTTTTTGCGCAATCTTATCTGATACTCTTTTTTTTTATTAAGGGGTACTATAAGTAACAATAACTGAAAAAATATTGCCGTTGTCTGATAGGTAATGTCATCATGTAATTCATAAATAAGTTACTGTAATCTGATTATGCACAATTTAAATAGTAATGTAGTCTAATTATTAGGGATGCAGCGAAACCACTTTTTCCACTTCTGATCTGATTCCGATACCTGAAATCTCTGTACCGGCTGATCCGATACCAGTGTGTTTTTCGTAATCAGTTTAACATATCTATACTTCACTGTGTGATACTAATTGGGGATACTCTTTTATATGTAAAGAAACACAATCCTCTAACTACACATTATTTCAATACAAATGCATAACCTATTAAGAAAAACTTTATTGTTAACAGTCTACTGGAAAATACAGCTGCAAAATTAACAGCAATTCCAGTGAAAGTCTTCAGTTGAAAAGAAGCCAGTTTTCTTTGCACAAATTTATCAACCCGTGTCTGGATTTTAAAGGATTCAGATATCTTTTTTGTTCACTTCAGCTGATAGATATCAGTCCACTTTTCATTCACACAGTTATTTTTTGGAACCCAGTCAACTTAAAAATGGTTGTAATATGTAAACAAATAATAATGCTAATAATAATAAATTATTATTATTATTACTGTTATTATTATTATTACTATTACTATTACTGACTTGTATAATACAAAAGTAATATATTTCAGTCATGCACCTTTAACTTTAAAACCCTCTGGCTTTTATTTTGAAGGTCAGAACACTCCAGAAAGTCCTGTAAATATCTCAATGTGGACTAGTTCACAGTAGTTTAATTCGCTTCTAATTCAAAATCTGGTGAAGTGCTCCTCCGGTGCTGTTCTCAATGCATGTTATAAGTGAACTGAACTACTGAGCATCTACATCTGTGTTGTTGTTCGTGTGGAGTGCTCACATGCGAGCCGCTCAAAGGGCTGAAAACAGCAGTGGGTGCATCACGAGCCTGCACGTGCTATGTATGTGTGTCAACAGAGCCGCGCCATTCACTAATGCTCTGCGCATGCATACTATATATTTACTTATTAAACACAGCCTTTTGCGATATACAGAGTAATCGCATGTCTTCAAGTGGCTTTTATGGTTCTTTTTTTGTCATTTTTGGAGCTTACAATAATGAACATGACTGCATCCCTACTAATTACAAGTATTCGAATTTTGTAATAAAGTGATGGACAAAGTATTTAGATTTTTACATGATCCAGATTACATGTAGCCTGTTATTACTCAAAAGGTGTATAATAATACACCTAATATCGGCCAGGCTGATTAATTAGCCAATATTTGGCTCTTGAGATTATCTGCATCGGCCGATAACTGTGTTTGATTGACCGATTAACAGAAGTGATCATTTTGTCTAGTGTTCAAAGTTCCAAAATTAGCCAACAGCCTTGTTATTGGATAATGGACATTTTTTGTTTTGAAATAATAAGTGGATTTTGAGTAAACCTTGTGTAAAATAAACTTAAAAGTCAGCAATTTTGTGTGCATATTTTTGCTATATTTAAATTGTCTATATACTGTATATCTACATTTACTTCTAAAATCAGCCACACTGCTTTTTAGAGACTGGCATCGGCATTGGCGATAACCACCACTAATGTTGTATGCTTCAAGACTTTTTTCCCTTCCTCCAAACTAGGTTTGTATTAACAGCACAGAAATCACACAATAGCATGTGCTTGTTATTTTTGTTTGCAAGTGTTCACAGTTAGCATTTCACAGGCTAATTTTTGTACACACCTCAGATGCTGTTAAAACTTCAGGACTGCATCTTCCATATAAACTCACTGTTTTGCAAAGCTAAAAAAATTTGTTGTTGACAATCAGTGAAGATCACTTCACTGGTCTTTTCCAAACCTGCTAGGTTACCTTTTCACCACATGTGCAGGGGTTACATTTTAATTACATTTATCTTTGGGCCTTACACAAACAACACTAAATATGCCTGAGGGTTCTGCAAGCAGTGTTGCTTTCTCACAAACTGTTCACCTGATATCTCGATTGCTCTTTTCTTGAAGGTGCTGATCACGGTACCGTCTTTCCGTCTGAGCAGTGGGCTGCTCCTCCTCTCAGCCACCTTCTGTTTTAACCGTGAACGTACCTTCAGATTGGGCTCAGAAGCTGAAAGAGAGAAAAAGAGAGAATATATTAACTAGATGTTTATTTTTTCTTAAGAAAATGTGAGTACTGCTTGCCTGTGTAAAACTCATTGCCTGGATGCAAGGGTGTTATGGATGGTCAGTGGGTTGCAAACTTGCTATACAGTTTCTGAGGTGTTCAGAGTGGATTTTATTGCATTACCATGTGGTTGCTACTGTGTTCTGAGTGGTTGCTAGGGCGTGGCTTGGTGGTTTCTAGGGTGAGCTGGATGGTTGCTGGCCCAAGTCCAAAGAGCCCACCCCAAGTCCCTCGATATGGCTCGTTTCCCTCCTTTAATGGACATCTATGAGTTTTTAATGTCCGGCAGGAAATATTTTTAAGGCTGATCACAAAAGTAATAGTGCAACTCTCCTTAAGCTGCATGATTTGCGATATCATTCATGTTGGTATGATGGTGCAGGAAATATGTGCCACAGTTTAATACTTGGGGTTAGAGGCTTGTTCAAATCCCTAACCCTACTGTAAGTTTAAGCAATAATAATAGTGATGCTTGTCCTAGCATACACCACTAATAAGGCATTGGACCAGTCTCTCTTGTGCATCAGGACCATGGATAGCAATCCATCTCTCTCTCTCCCTCTCTCTTTTACTCGTCCATGCACAGAGTGCTACAGATAACAGCTATATTTACTGTGTGCCCATTTTATCTGTGTTGATTCCGGAGATGACGGGCCAAATTAAACTAATTGAACTAAAATGGGATTTCACTGTTTCAAAAAAGAAACAAAGAAATTGGGACAATTATCCAAACACGGCCTGTGTAATGCGGCTTGACCGAGCCCTGTGTTTTTTTAGGCCGGTTTGTGCGTCACTTCCTAGACCTATAGAGCAGAGAGGACTTTAGCCCTAATGCTATCAGTGGCTTTAGTATGGATTTAATTAGATTTAAAATAAAAGTTTGAGACAGGGGGGAGAAGGGGTGATAATGCATGAAAAGATAAACACCAACTGAGGTCACATTATGTAAGGAGATTGCTGTCGAGTGTTGCCAAAACACTTGTAATGTGGAGTAAGCGTTACGCCTACGGTAACAGACCTGTCTGCGGTTACTTGCGCACACTTGGGCTGGGTGATAAAGCTAAAAATACTTAGATCTTGATATTTTTCAGGTTTTTTGAAAGTATTCAATATATATTTTGACATTTGTGTATTTTTTGGTAACACTTTACAATAAGGTTCCATTTGTTACTATTAGTTAATGTATTATGTTTCATGAACCAACAATAAAAACAATATATTTCTTTCCAGCATTTATTAATATTGGTTAATGTTATTTTATCAAAATACAATTGTTCATTCTTAGTTCATAATGCATTAACTAATTTTAACATATACAACTTTTCATTTGAATAATGTATATAGTTGAAGTCAGAAGTTGACATACACCTTAGCCAAATACATTTAAACTCAGTTTTTCACAATTCCTGACATTTAATCGTAGAAAACATTCCCTGTCTTGGGTCAGTTAGGATCACTACTTTATTTTAAGAATGTGAAATGTCAGAATAATAGTAGAGAGAATTATTTATTTCAGCTTTTATTTCTTTCATCACATTCCCAGTGGGTCAGAAGTTTACATACACTTTGTTAGTATTTGGTAGCATTGCCTTTAAATTGTTTAACTTGGGTCAATCGTTTTGGGTAGCCTTCCACAAGCTTCTTACAATAAGTTGCTGGAATTTTGGCCCATTCCTCCAGACAGAACTGGTGTAACCGAGTCAGGTTTGGAGGCCTCCTTGCTCGCACACGCTTTTTCAGTTCTGCCCACAAATTTTCTATCGGACTGAGGTCACGGCTTTGTGATGGCCAATCCAATACCTTGACTTTGTTGTCCTTAAGACATTTTGCCACAACTTTGGAGGTATGCTTGGGGTCATTGTCCATTTGGAAGACCCATTTTTGACCGAGCTATAACTTCCTGGCTGATGTCTTGAAATGTTGCTTCAATATATCCACATAATCTTCCTTCCTCATGATGCCATCCATTTTGTGAAGTGCACCAGCTCCTCCTTGCAGCAAAGCACCCCCACAACATGATGCTGCCACCCCCATGCCTCACAGTTGGGATGGTGTTCTTCGGCTTGCAAGCCTCACTCTTTTTCCTTCAAACATAATGATGGTCATTATGGACAAACAGTTTAATTTTTGTTTCATCAGACCAGAGGACATTTCTCCAAAAAGTAAGATCTTTGTCCCCATATGCACTTGCAAACTTATGAAAGTAAATTAATGTATGAAGTCTTTGAAGCATAAAAGCATGTTGAATTGCTCTAATCGAAAAAATAAATGCATTGTATTATCAGTGCTTGCATTTAAATGCGTTGAATTTACAGTGCTTGCATTTAAATGTGTTGCATTTACAGTGCTTGCATTTTGGGAGGCTAAAATTTAACATTGTTGTATTTTTAAGCATTGAATATTTAATTTGGAAACATTTCACAACTCATTTCATTATTAAAAATTCAACAATAAATATTCACCACCAAGTTCATTTCCAAAATATTCAGTTCATTTGAAAATACCATCTAGATTTGTCGACAGGTCAAATTCAGCCCGTTCTATTTCGCTTAACAAAATTTGCTTCCTCAAATTCATTGGTTCAAATTCAGTTGGAAATTCAACCTTCTACATCTGGGAACTGCAGGAAAAGCAGCAGAGTACCGATGCACAATCTCAACCTGATGCTATTCGTTCTAACCAGTTAGTGGTGCAATGCAATCGGTTGTTGACTGCTGAAGAAAAAGCTACAGGTAGAGACTACAGCCGTGTACGTTTTGATAGTTTGTTTTTCAAAATTGTTCATGGGTAAAAAATAGATAAATATTTGATTTGCACATGTGGGTGGGCATGAAACGCATCTTTCCACTCATTGGTCAACCCACTTCATCATCAGTTCCTCAATGCCATGCAACAGAATAATTATCCACCGCTGCTCAACTTTTATTGCAACTACATATTATCTCTCTCTCATCAAACAACCGGACTAAGGAATGCCTGTGACACAAACCGTACTAGTCAGGGAAGGGTCTAGACAGGGCTTCCTGCCAACTTTCTTCTGCGTAGGCATGGGTTCTGCAACCTACGTTTGCTAGAGAAATATTAGTTGTCTGTTTTAGAAATAGCCTATTGATGTCCCTCACATCTGCATGCAACATTTCTTAGCCTACGTGTAATGTAGTAGGGTGACTGGTCCCTAATTGGAAGCTTTTTTGTCTCATTTCACTTATTTGTCCATGGCTGGATTTCCTGTGGCACTAAGTTTAACGTTAGTATCACTAAAGTAGCACTTAATCTCTATGGCGCGTTTCCCAAAAAGCATCGCTATCAAAGTAGTAATGTAAAAACTTTGTAAATTAACAAGGCCTTTGAACCACTCTAAAGTCATAAGTGCAATTTAAATGTATCTTTCTCGCATGTTTCACAGTTTATCGGAGAATAAGGAATGTTTAATACTTTACTTTAACAAATACTTTATTATTTTAAAACATAATTACATAATTATTTTCCAAAATCCAGAAGACAAATGCACAGGTAAATGAAGAGACAATTTGCACTAACTGACAAAAAGTACTGCACCAGGTTTTACATTCACTGATTCAAAAACTTAATTTAGGAAAATAAATAAATGTGTGATGCATTTTATGAAACAGAAAAATGACAATACCGTTTGCATTCAGTTTCCAGCAAAATAAAAAAAAACTTTTGGCTACAATAGAGCCCTTTATTATGATTCACATTGCGTGCATTCACAAACATGCATTTCTATCATTAATCCCTATAAAGTTGAGTATCAATCTGAATCCCCATCTTACCAAAGTCATAATTATTTTTTTTATTAAATGCAGTGATTGTCATTAACTTTCGGCATCTCGACAAGGTTACATATAATTTCCATGCTTGTTAGTATTTCTGCATTATTGTCATGTTGAGAACACAAACTCCTAGACATATTGGCCAAGGTTTCAGCGTTGGACTGGATAGCTCCTGTAACGAAGCATTTAAGTTCAAAATTTATAACGAGAATCTAAGTGCTGTTTTGGGAAACAGGCGTTCTCTATGTAAAATAACAAGCGGCTTTAATTAAGATGACCATAAAAGTTTATGTTGCACCTTGTTATTGGGAAACTCAGCCTATATTATTTTTTGTTGTAAAAAAAATTCACATTAATTTATTCCCACTTATCCTATTTAAGGTTGCGAAGGTACTGGAGTCTATCCCAGGAACATGTTTTTTTTTTTTTTTTTTTCTAACATTAGAAAAGCTGAAAACTGAGCTTTAACTTTTACAAATGAAGATAGGCAGAGATGTCTCTGCTAGAAATTAATATAATGTTAGCATAGATAAGATTATTTGAATGTTTATTATGTCAATACATTTCTGATTTTAAAAATCCTCGACTGTGTAGAAGTCCTTGTTTTTTTTATTTTATTTACTTCAGCATCGGACATTAATACGCAGATATTGATGTAGTTCAGAAAAAAAAAAAAAAAAAAAAACAAGGCTCAGTTTTCACCATGGTACAATGTTAGATATCGTGATGATGAGGAGAAGGGTGTGGCCGGGCCGTGATGGAGCACGGCCGGTGCTGAATCAGCTGATCAGCAGCAGCAGGGGAATAGACTTCGTGGCTCTGGGTGTCGGCAGCGGCAGCAGGGGAACAGCCTTCGTGGCTGGAAACGCTGGCAGCGACTGAGAAGGTGCCCTTCTCCTCCTCCTCGTCTGGGTTCGGGAACGACTGGGGGCTTGGCAGTCTACGACTGGAATGATAGAATGGCCAGTGTGGGAGAGCTGCCTGTACTGCGGGGTAATCCACTCCTTACAGTGATGGACGTAGCCCACAATATCCCAGAAGGGGATGGGCCCCAGCCCTTTCATCTCCCAGGTTCCAAGAGGGTCCTTAAGGCATACGTTAAACAGATCCCTTAGCTCAGCCTCAGAGTAACCCATCTTGTCTGCCACAATCAGGAACCTGGAGGTGAAGTCTCTGACATCGCCCTCTGCTTCCCGGAGAGAGCGGAGTTGGGCAATCTCGGCTGATCGCCAGATGCTGTTGGCCTCTTAGGAGGGAGAGGGGAAAAGAAAAATGGCCATGGTGGCCTCTGCTGGGTCCTTTGGGGTCAGTTCGTCTTGTTTTCAGTCGTGTTCATGTATCCTGTCAGTCATGTTTTGCCCTGCCTGTTCCGGTTGGTCCTGTACCCCTGTTCCCATCCTGGGTTTCAGCACCAATGTAACACATAAAGGACGGGCAAGGAGGCCAAGCCCCCCATCACGGCCTGGCCACGCCCTCTTCCTCGTCACAGATCATTAATATGATTTGCTGTTCCGCAGCGCAGAGGGAACATTGGGCGAATTCCAATCAGAAGTGTTCATGCCCTACTCACTTACTAAGGACAAAGCTCTTGATGTGGGATCTCTAAAGAGAGCATGACATTACAGTTTGAATGCACCCTTCACTAAAAGTCTATGCCCTTTGTGAAAAAATAAACTTTCTTACTTTTATTTGGAATGACACTTCGAGTGGCATCCCCTTCCTTAAGTGCACTTCAAGGGCGCAAAAATACAGTTTGGAAAATGCCCATTTCCTCCACCCAGAAGACGTGTCCTAAATGTTGCGATAGCAAAGTAGACATCAGACGCATTTTACAAGTTCTTTGTTGCAATGCTGTCAATATGCTACATTTGTGGATTTTCCAAGATAGAAACAAAGATTATCGCTCACATGTCAATGGGTTCAAATTTCTAATCGCACATTTTTAATTGAAGGTGTGAGCGCCCTGTGCAGCTCTGGGCCTTGTTTCCCAAAAGCATCGTAAGCCTAGATCGTACAATACATCTTACGATTCATCTTAGTTTTGCCTACCATTTCCCAAAGTCATCGTAACTTAAGTAGAACTTGAAAATGCTCGTGGATTTAATGCTTTGGAGTAATCATACAGAGCTAAGATCATCTTAATAAACAATGGCTGGGGTTCCCGATAATGTTGCAACTTAAGCTTTAACGATCATCTTAACTAACGTTGTTCATTATTTTACGATGGAGTAACACCTGTTTCCCAAACCAGCACGTAGATCGCTCATTATAAAGTAGAACTTAAGTGCTTCAGTATGGGAGCTGTCCAGTCCAAAGGTGCTGATCATTTTGGCCAGTATGTCCAGGTGTTTTTCTTCTCAAGATGAAAATAAGGTGGAAATACTGACAAACATGCAGTTGTTTGTAACCTTGTGGAGGTGCCGAAATTTATTACCTAACTATTACAGAACTGAACTGAAGAAATAATGGTGGCTTTAGTAAGACAGTGTTTCAGATGTATTGATGCTCAATCATAGAGATTTTCATTAATGACGCAATAAATGCATGTAACGTGAATGTTCACGATGTGAATCATAAGGGGTTCTCATGTAGCCTAAAGTTTTTGGCTGGAAACTGAACAAATGCACACAAAACAGGATTATAAATGACTGGCATCAGTATTGAACTACTCATAGACCTGTCTAAATATTAATAGATCATCTGGTTAGAGATCAAGGTACAGGGTACTTGTAGCCTTACTGCCATTATGCAGCATGCAATTTGTTACTGCCTTGTGAAAAGACTATAGGTGAGCCGATTTGAACCAGCCACTGGAGGAAGAAAGAAGAGGAGGAGGATGAAGAGAGAAAGAGGGAATCTCTCATTGCACACTCTCGATCTAATCTCCTCTGTTAACCATATTTTAATTATTTATTTAGGCATATTTATTTAAGTTTCAAACTGCGTTGTCACATTACTCACATTTGTCTTCTTAAATAATCAGTTTAATAAGAACATATCATCTTTCTATTGCCATTACAATTGTCATATTGTCTTTGATAAACTGTGAAAGATGCCAGAAAAATATGTTTAAGTTGAATTTAATGGATTTAAGAGCGGTTCAAAGCTCTCGTTATTTTATGAAGGTTTTTACAAACTATTTTGATAACGATGCTTTTGGGAAATGCACCTTAGAAATTAAGCACTACTTAAGTGCTGCTAACATTCTACTTAGTGCTTCTGGAAACCCAGCCATTATTTGAAAGCCAGGGCTTGGGAGCATTTGAGTGCACAAGTAGGTTTGCCAGGTTAAAATAAACTGCAAAATGAAACCTAATTTTAAAATTAACTAAATTCAATGGTTGACGTCATCAATGCTAATCATAAACCATACCCAAAATATTTTATGTCAATGCTAATCATAAACCATACCCAAAATATATTATTTAATTCTAATGAAAGTATAAACAACAAATAAATTAATTTATTCATTCATTTAAACGCAAGCACTGTAAATTCAACGCATTTAAATGCAAGCACTGATAATACAATGCATTTCTTTTTTCGATTAGAGCAATTTAACTTTCTTTTATGCTTCAAAGACTTTAGTCATGAATTTATTTCCATACAAACTGTAGTCTGGCTTTTTTTATGTTGGTTTTGGAGCAGTGGCTTCTTCCTTGCTGAGCAGCCTTTCAGGTTATGTCGATATAGGACTCATTTTACTGTGGATACAGATACTTGTCTACCTATTTCCTCCAGCATCTTTGCTATTGTTCTGGGATTGATTTGCACTTTTCACACCAAACTACGTTCATCTCTAGGTGACAGAATGTGTCTCCTTCCTGAGCGGTATGATGGCTGCGTGGTCCCATGGTGTTTATACTTGCATACTATTGTTTGTACAGATGAACGTTGTATCTTCAGGTGTTTGGAAATTGCTCCCAAGGATGAACCAGACTTGTGGAGGTCCACAATTTTTTTCTGAGGTCTTGACTGATTTCTTTTGATTATCCCATGATGTCAAGCAAAGAGGCACTGAGTTTGAAGGTAGGCCTTAAAATACATTAACAGGTACACTTCCAATTGACTCCAATTAGCCTATCAGAAGCTAATTGGCTAATTGCCTAAAGGCTTGACATCATTTTCTGGAATTTTTCCAAGCTGCTTAAAGGCTCAGTTAACTAAGTGTATGTAAACTTCTGGCCCACTGGAATTGTGATATAGTCAATTAAAAGTGAAACAATCTGTCTGTAAACAATTGTTGGAAAAATTACTCATGTCATGCACAAAGTAGATGTCCTAAACGACTTGCCAAATCTATAGTTTGCTAATATGAAATCTGTGTAGTGGTTAAAAAATGAGTTTTGATGACTTCAACCTAAGTGTATGTAAACTTCTGACTCCAACTGTATGTTGAAATTATTATTAATCAAGATTACCCAAAAAGGTTTCATTTGTTAAAATTAGTTCACAACATGAACTAACAACAAACAATACTTCTACAGCATTTATTAATCTTGGTTCATGATAATTTCAACATATACTAACACATTAAAATCAAAAGTTGTATTTGTTAACATTAGTTAATGCACTATGAACTAACATGAACAATTGTATTTATTATCTATTTATTATTTATAATGTTAACTAATGGAACCTTAATGTAAAGAGTTACCAAATTTCCACTTACAAGCTTTAAATATTACGATCTATTTAATATTTTAATTAATATTTCTAAAAATAACAGTTGCAAATTAGACTCAAAATGTTAAATTACAAAAAAATTTAAAATACTAGGGGAAAAAATAATAATCAAGGCATGTTTTCCACACTGTTTTTCACTAAATGAAGAAGGAAGAATGACTTTTAATCATTTATTTGTATGCACCAAGGAACATTTTTGAGGAATTTTGAGTTGATGCTAATTAATTGTTGAATAATTTTTTAACTGATTGCTTGAAACAGACAGTTTGAACTGATTCATGGAAATTGAACTTGAGATTTAATTCAGAGGTGCTATTAAAACATCTCTTTCTGAACACTCACATATTTGTAAGTCACGAGACAAGAAAGGATCACGAAAACTAGAAAAATGAGAATGACACACTGTTTAGGAAACTTAATAAGCAAATAAAGAGGACATTAAAAACGTTGCGATATTCATGATGCTGCTTAATTTCGTATCACCAGGAAAATCATTGTAAATATTCAATATATCACTCAGCCCTAGCACTAATACACATCACTTTATCTGTGTGCTAAAGTCTCTGTTGCAAGCCAGAGTGTGTGTGTGTGTGTGTGTGTGTGTGCATGCCCCATCCACTGGATCGCATATGTGCGTCAGTTCTATTATAGAGAGCTTTATAAAGCAGCATAGGTGTGACAGATTAAAAGATAGCTGTTTGTAAAAAGCAGATAGCAGATGTGTGTGTGTGTGTGTGTGTGTGTGTAGGAGCACAGACTGACTGAATCTGTGTGGGTGTATAAGAGTATGTGTATTTATAAGTGTATGGCTGAGGGCTGTGAGGGTGAAAAGATGACCAGTGTGTGTGTGTGTGTAAGTCTGTGGGTCCGATGACTCATTATGACTCACACCTGCAGACTCCTCACCGAAGAGCCTCAATCCCTGTACACACACACACACACACACAGACACCTTACACTGCTTTGTGTGATACCTCTGCATACCCCCGCACTGTTGAACAGCTCAAAGCAGAAGAAAAATAATGCTGTGACATTTACACGCTCACAAACAAACAGACACACTTGTTTTTATTCAATCTGTTAACACCTTACAATACGGTGTCAAATTATTACTCATAATTGAAATTATTAATGTAAAACTACATTTACATTCCCTGAAAGAAAACAGCATTGTCTGCAAGGTTGCAAAAGAATACAGTTGAAAGTTTTTGGTAAAATGATTCCCAGAGAGAGAAGAAAGCCAGAGGAGTGGTTTTCAGATGGAGAGCTGACATCAGCAGCTAAAGCAAGCAGGCCATTGTGACATCATCAGGTATTCCAAAACCATTATGACATCATCACTGGCACTTAAATGTTCAATGCCAAAAATTCAATCAGTCAAAGGGAGCTTTTCTAAAAGGTGGAATGTTCTGCCAACAGACAAAATTAAAACAGGATATGCAGGTGTACTCACCGGTCTTACGGAGAGGGAAGTCATCTTTGCCCTCATAAGCCCCCAGCAGTGGAGGGAGTTTGTAGGAGGGGGGCGTTCCTGGTGTGTTGCTCTGCGGAGGGGAGCTCTGCTCCATGGACGTATGGTGACCCCCCCTTCAAAAAACCACACACATACATACAGTTGTGCTCAAAAGTTTGCATACCCTTGGAGAATTGGTAATATATGTACCATTTTTAAAGAAAACATGAGTGAGCAGGCAAAACACATTTCTTTTATTTCTTATGGGATTCATATTCAACTGTAGGTTATAACAGAATGGCACAATCATAAAACAAAACATGGCAACAAAGAAAAAAATGAAATGACCCCTGTTCAAAAGTCTGCATACCCTTAGTTCTTAATACTGTGTACTGCCCCCTTTAGCACCAATGACAGTGTGCAGTCTTTTGTAATAGTTGTCTATGAGGCCCCAAATTCTTGCAGGTGGTATAGCTGCCCATTCGTCTTGGCAAAATGCCTCCAGGTCATGCAAAGTCTTTGGTCGTCTTGCATGAACCGCACGATTGAGATCTCCCCAGAGTGGCTCGATGATAATGGCCAATCCAGAACCTTCACCTTTTTCTGCTGTAACCACTGGAGTGTCAACTTGGCCTTGTGCTTAGGGTCATTGTCGTGCTGGAAAGTCCAAGAGCATCCCATCCGCAGCTTTCATGCAGAAGAATGCAAACTGTCTGCCAGTATTTTCTGATAAGATGCTGCATTCATCTTGCCATCAATTTTCACAAGATTCCCTGTTCCTTTAGAGCTCACACACCCCCAAAACATCAGTGAGCCACCACCAGGCTTCACAGTGGGGATGGTATTCTTTTCACTTTATGGTTGTGACCATAAAGTTCTATTTTGGTCTCGTCACTCCAAATTACAGTGTGCCAGAAGCTGTGAGGCATGTCAAGGTGTTGTCGGGCATATTGTAACCAGGCTTTTTTGTGGCATTGGCACAGTAAAGGCTTCTTTCTGGCAACTCGACCATGCAGCTCATTTTTGTTCAAGTATCGTCGTATTGTGCTCCTTGAAACAACCACACCGTCTTTTTCCAGAGCAGCCTGTATTTCTCCGGAGGTTACCTGTGGGTTTTTCTTTGTATCCCGAACAATTCTTCTGGCAGTTGTGGCTGAAATCTTTCGTGGTGTACCTGACCTTGGCTTGGTATCAAGAGATCCCCGAATTTTCCACTTCTTAACCCTCTGGGGTCGACAGACGCGCCGGCACGTCCTGCTGGATTTTTTTCTCATAACAGCGGAAACAACTTAAAATACTCCGTCATTTTTGGGCATACAGATAAGTGTAAGACATCATTAGAAACTATAAGGGTCTACTTTTATTTGTGAAAACTCACAATAACAACAAAACCTTGTGCTTTTGTAAAATAAAGAAAATAAACAGGCTGCGCTTTCAGCCGTCTCTGTCTAAGCATCTTTCTGAAACACGTCACAAAAATGAACTGAAACTCCACGAATATTTATCACACAAACATGAAACATATGTCTAAAGAAAGCATAAAATGTCTACTTTTAAATAAAAGAATTCAAATTTAAAACAAATATTCTCCTGCAATGTAATCTGTATGAAACAAAGGGATGTACAGTTTCTCTTGGCTCACCTAATTATCCCTAATGAGATCACAACCACCAGCAGAGCGCGCTATTCATACAGTAATGTGCTGAGACGATCAATGCAAATGGTAAACGCCCCCAACAGTGCCTTAAAAACATCAAGTTCATCATCAGATTCAGTCACTTTCCTGCGCGTTTGGAAGATGGCACACTACACAGGTGAGGAAGCTCTACAGATGGTCCTAGATAGTGATGAAGAGTTCACATTTTCCTCAGAAGAAGAGCGGGATTCCGACAATGTTTGAAGAGTGATTTGATCCAGTCGAGGATACAATTTCGGATGAATAAGTCTTTACTTACATTAGTTGACATGCTATTTTATATAAACATGTACATATTTTACTAGTTGGACTATTTCCAGACTTGCCAGCCAGTATTCAGAGTATTGACATTTGAAATATGTCCTAATAGGCAAGGTTTAGTTACATTTAAATGTTGTTTCGGCTAAAGCAGGTATTTAAATTGTATGCTGTATGATATAAATATGATATGTAATATGATATAAAATAACATGAATGTTTAGATTATATTTTAACTAGTGTTTATGCTGCCTCATTATCATCAACAAAGCTTGTGCTTGCAAATATCTGTTCGGGTGTAAATGTGTAAAATGTGCTGTAAATATGCCCATATTAGAAAATCAGCATATTAGAATGATTTCTGAAGGATCATGTGACACTGAAGACTGCAGTAATGATGCTGAAAATTCAGCTTTGATCACAGGAATAAATTGCATTTTACAATATATTCAAATAGAAAAGTTATTTTAAATTGTAAAAATATTTCACAATATCACTGTTTTTGCTGTATTTTGGATCAAATAAATGCAGCCTTGGTGAGCAGAAAAGACTTCTTTTAAAAACATTAAAAAATCTTACAGATCTAAAACTTTTAAATGGTAGTGTAGATCTAAAGTCTTTATGTAAAGAAAATGTATAGTCAGATTACTTCTTTTAACTTAAACTTGATTTTGTGAATAAGCTACAAACATTCATTCTCTCTCAGGAGAGGGGTCTTTGTCTCCTCAGGTGTGAATTATATCAATATTCATGATCATCCACGCCTCCTCGCATATGGCCTTTCTGACAATAAAAGTGTCTTACAAAAGTTAAATGACTACATTGTTTTGTATGAATGAGTGATCAGGATGGTTTTCATATCATTTTATAGCAAAAATTCTAGGCTACAAGATCAAGTTCTCAAAAGCCTTGTGAACAAATGTTTAGTATGTGTTACATGGCCTTATTTCAGTGACTTAAAATTTCTGTTTTTTCAAAAACCACGCATAAACGTTATTTTCTCAAAAATACAAACATGTACATACATGTTGCTCACATATTATTGTAGCCCAGTTTGTGCTGAATACAGTGTTATCAGACTTTAGCCATTAATATGTTTTTAAGCAACTGAAAAAAGCACAAATGTCAAGGCATGTCAAAACTTCTCCAGGGTCCAAAACACCCTCAGATCCCAGAGGGTTAAAAAATGATTGAACAGTACTGACTGGCATTTTCAAGGCTCTGGATATCTTTTTATATCCTTTTCCATCTTTATAAAGTTCCATTACCTTGTTACGCAGGTCTTTTGACAGCTCTTTTCTGCTCTCCATGGCTCAGTATCTAGCCTGCTCAGTGCATCCATGTGAGAGCTAACAAACTCATTGACTATTTATACACAGACACTAATTGCAATTTAAAAAGTCACAGGTGTGGGAAATTAACCTTTAATTGCCATTTAAACAAGCCCAAACATTCAAGGGTATGTAAACTTTTGATCAGGGCCATTTGGGTGATTTCTGTTATCATTATGATTTAAAAAGGAGCCAGACAACTATGTGATAATAAATGGCTTCATATGATCACTACCCTTAAATAAAATACAGTTTTTTTGCATGATCAGTCATATTTTCAAATCAATGCCAAAATTTCACAATTTCTGCCAGGGTATGCAAACTTTTGAGCACAAATGTATACTGTACACACTCTATTAAAAACCTCAGCCATCACAATTCCATAACTTGAGAGAAGATAAGACCCAGATACGCAGCCTAATGTGTAATCATGTAATATAAGTTTGCTTATAACATGAGCATATTCACATTGCTGCAGATGAACCCACTTTTTAAAACAAAATATTAAAACTAGCTTTGATTTTCAAGGTCTACCAACTCAAGAGTATGGCTGAGAATAAAGTATGTTTAACATGGCATAGAAATGTGCCTCTCACCAGCACTTCTGAGGGAAGGAATGGTTTAGTCCACCGGGGCCAGGTTCCTTCTTGCTCAACAGGAACTCCTGTAGCTTCAATTTGACCTCAGTACTGGCTATAGCACCTGAGAGCAGAGGACAGAAATGATTCAATTAGAGAATGACAATCAGAACTAGATGTTGACAATGTTAGCCCCAGTCACCATTCACTTTCAATGCATCTTTTTTTCAGAATTAAAATGTTTTACTCATTTTTTGGTGAACTAACCCTTTAAGGTTAAAGATTTAGAACAAACCCATAACTATAATTATGAGAAATATTGATGCTTGTCTTAACAAGCACCACTAATTAACCACTGGTTTGTCATCATGATAGGGGGTAGGTGTGCAAAACCGCAATGATCTTTCTTACAGGAACCACTAAGTTCACTAGCGCAATATTTCTGTCCATTCAAAATACCTCTGTTATGCTGCATGGTCTGTGTAATGAGGTGTGTATTTTAATGTAGTGACTTTTTAAAAACTGCAGCTGGCACAGTGTAGAAAGCGTCCCGTGGAAAGCAATGGACAATTTCTACATACCCTGCTAAAAATAATCTCTTTTGTGGCTCCAAAAAGCCTAGCATTGCACTGTGTTGTATTTAATGGTAAATAGCAAAATGTAAGAAATGATAGAGCAATTTGTGCCTGCTGTGCCTAAAGAAATTCAAAGAATACTCATGGCAGTGTATAATTATAGCAACAAACAAATTAACAGTAACATTATCTATATGTTTTATTTCCTTTTTTTGCAAACTGTACAGAGCCCAATTCTGGAATTTTTTGTACAGTAAGTAACACAGTGTCCTAACGATATGCGACGTGATAAAGCAACTAGCGATAAAATCTCCTCCAAGTACAGCATTTGTATTTTTTTTTTACCAGCCACAGCCGTTACTAACGCCAGGTCAGTTTGTCGATTTCTTGGCTTCTATTTCTGCAGTATCAATGAAATCTCGTAGGTCCAAAAAAATCCCATTCCATAACTGTACATTAAGGGGATAGTTCACCCAAAAATGAAAATTCTCTCATCATTTACTCTTACAACTTTTACCCTCATGCCATCTCAGATGTGTATGAATTTCTTTCTACAGCAGAACACAAACAAAGATTTTTAGAAGAAAATCTCAGCTCTGTAGGTCCATGCAATGCAAGTGAATGGTGATCAGACCTTTGTAGCTCCAAAAATCACGTAAAGGCAGCATTCTTCAGAAGCAATATAATAGGTGTGGGTGAGATACAGGAAAATATTGAAATCCTTTTTAACTCTAAATCTCCACTTTAACTTTCAGATGTGTAAGTGAAACTAAACAGGCACCACATGTGACGTTCAGATGTAAAAGTGAAACTGAACATGGAGATTTAGAGTTAAAAAAAAAAAAAAGACTTACATTTTGAACTGTTTCTCACCTGTACCTATTATATTGCTTCTGAAGATATGGATTTAACTACTGAAGCCTATGGATTACTTCTGTGTTTCCAGTATGTGATTTGGAGCTACAAATCACCTGATCACCATTCACTTGCATTGTATAGACCTACAGAGCTGAAATATTCTTCTAAAAATCTGCTTAAGAAAGGTTCATATTTGGGTGACCTATCCCTTTAAAACATCAAGTATATTCTGATTGGATGTGATTGTGCCACGTTGCTTCGCGTCTGTTTAAGACACGGTGAAACAGGAAAGGAAATTTTACAGTGGATCTATCAAATTTCCATCAAACTAATGGATTGATGCAATGAGATGCATACTCTCTTTGCCTTTCTCTTTGTTCCGTAGCATGATGAGCTGTTGTTCCAGTCGTTGTTTCTCCATCTCTTCGTGACGCTGCTGTTCCAGCTTTCTCTTCTGCTCCAGCTCCTGTTGACGCTTCGCTGCCAGGATCTCCTGCTGCTGCTGCTCGGGAAGAGGTCAGCGGTCAAGGGTTAAGGTATGGTGTGTACAGACACAACAAAAAATAAGACCATACAAGTTTTTTCTTAGTTTTGATATTTTTAACGGTGGTGCTTTAGCTGTTAGACAGTTTGCACAGTAAAACCCTTGCAGTAAGCTGCGTCTTTAAATGTATCCCCTTTAAATCATCGCTGCTACAGCAGTGATTTGCTTTACGTCTTTCCTTGTGTTTTGAGCACTATGGCACCAGCACTGCGTTTTTAGGAAGTTAAAAATAGGCAAACTTAAAAAAAAAAACCTTGAGACTCCTGCATTCTGTTCCATTCTGTTGAGCTAGCTGTTTTTACATGCAAGAATGTGTCTTATCAGGGTTCGTTCAGATGCTTCAAAGTTAAATTCAAGGACTTTTAAGGACTTTTCAAGCACATTTTTATTGGTTTTCAAGGACTATGCTCAAGATGTCATTAAAAAAAATTATTTATTTGTTAATTTTAAATAAAAATATTTTATTCATTCAGTTAATTTATTTTTATAAAACACCACTTATTACAAGTACAACATATCTCAATGTGCATCTTTAACCACATTCTCAAAGTAACAATTCTTGGATCATTCATGACAAAATTGATGTGCAATTGTAGTGTACTCCCTTAAAACGTACTTCACTTTTCAACAAAAGTGAATAACTGGGTCCGTAAACAGTAGTCCATATGACTCATGTGCTATGTTCCATGTTTTCTAAAGTCACACAACAGATTTATGTGAGGAACTGACCCAAATTGCAAATGGGTCATTCTCAAAAAACGTTGACCTTCCAACTTACAAAATATTGAAATTTTCCGTTCAGTTCAGTTTTTGCCTATAAACGTTGAGGGTAAACATTTTATAACATGTTGACATTATATTTATTCATAAAGGACAACCTGGCTGTTGTTTCACGAATGAAGCAAGTTAACACTAATTTAACACTAATGAGAGTTAAATGAAAAAAACAAAAAAAACAACAAAAAAAAACACTAGAACTGTGTACTGGTCGGCGCTGCACTGTCTCTTACTGTACCTATTGTCCTGTTTCAGCAATTATTGTACCGTCTTGTACTGTTTGCACAAGTTTGCACATGCACTTTATGTAGAAATGTGTAGGTCTTTCAGTTCTTTGTAGTCTCATGTAGTTCTGTGTTTGTTTTATGTTGTTTCATGTTGTTTTTATGTAGCACCATGGTCCTGGAGGAATGTTGTTTCATTTCACTGTGTACTGTACTAGCTGTATATGGTTGAAATGAGAATAAAAGCCACTTGACTTGACTTGAAATGGGTTACAACACCACATTTCGAGGGTTCAATGGGGTACAACACCAATTTTTTTTGTGTGAAATTATTAGATAAAATGTGAATGAATAATTTTTTAACATGCTGGGAAAAATCACTATATGCATATTTAAGCAGCCTCTAAACTTTGAAAAATTATTTTCTTAAAACATTAAAAAAAAAGGTTTTACTGGGGGCCTGGGTAGCTCAGTGAGTATTGACGCTGACTATCACCCCTGGAGTCGTGAGTTCGAATCCAGGGCGTGCTGAGTGACTCCAGCCAGGTCTCCTAAGCAACCAAATTGGCCCGGTTGTTAGGGAAGGTAGAGTCACGTGGGGTAACCTCCTCATGGTCGCGATTAGGGGTTCTTGCTCTTAATGGGGCATGTGGTAAGTTGTGTGTAGATTGCGGAGAGTAGCATGAGCCTCCACATGCTGTGAGTCTCTGCTGTGTCATGCACAGTGAGCCACATGATAAGATGTGCGGATTGACTGTCTCAGAAGCGGAGGCAACTGAGACTTGTCCTCCGCCACCCGGATTGAGGTGAGTAACCGCGCCACCACGAGGACCTACTAAGTAGTGGGAATTGGGCATTCCAAATAGGGAGAAAAGGGGATTAAATATAAATACAAATGGTTTACCATTGATAACACCAATGCCATGAAATCAAGGGACAAACATTCATTTTAAATTATTTAAATTATTAATAATAATTTTGTTTTGCTTTTTTGCATACTTGTTCGGCAGTGGTGTACCAGATGAAGGGCACAAGGATTTTTGTCAGGCAACTGACAATTTCAAATATATTTTCTAATAAATTTGCAAAAGCAGAGTCAAGCCATTTCATTTCATTAAAGGTTAGGTTATAGAATGATACCTTTTATTTATTTATTTTTTTGCTATTTGAAAGCTTTTTCATGACTAAAAATGTCAAGGGACATGTTTATCAACATATTTTGATATTGACCCAAATGTTGTCAGAAATAACCTATTTTGTGAGACACAAAGCTTTCTTTACACAAGGGGGCACTAGACGGCTCAAAAAACTGAATCCTCCATTGATCTGCATTCAAATCTCAGAACGTTATACATCTCATCTAATTTTTTCACTCTGGAGAGTAATATTTAATTAAAACTGATAGTTGCAAGGATTCATACTTGTTAAATCTGCAACAGCAGTATCTATAAAATATATTTTTAAAATCCGCCAGAAACACTTGATTGTGATTGGCTAATTCTGAACAGCACTGCCAAAAATAACAAATGCCACGTGACAGCGCCGTCTATGCACTGCCTGCTTTAGCAGTGGTCTAGTGGTCTGTTGTTGTGTTTTTCAGAAAATAAATAAATACATTTAATTTATTAAATGATTTAAGCAAAGTATTTTACGATTTTCTATAATTCAAGAACTTCTTAAACACCTCTTGGTAAAAATGACTATTTTCAATGGTTTTCCAGGACTTAAATTTGAAAATTCAAGTACTTCAAGCACCTTGCACAAACCTTGTCTTATGTAACACCACCTAAAAATGTGTCTGATTGGGCTCAGTTGCACCCAAAGCCAGGCTAATTTTAAAAAGCTTGTCATTGAGGCAACCTGCTGACTAGTCCCCTTTTTTCTCCCAATTTGGAATGCCCAATTCGCTTTTTTTTTAAGTCCTCGTGGTCGCATAGTGAGTCGCCTCAGTCCGGGTGGTGGAGGACGAATCCCAGTTGCCTCCACGTCTGAGACCGACAACCCGCGCATCTTATAACGTGGCTTGTTGAACGCGTTGCCACGGACACATAGCGCGTGTGGAGGCTTCACGCCTTCCACCGCGGCAACCACGCCCAACTTACCACGCGCCTCACCGAGAACGAACCACATTATAGCGACAATGATGAGTTTACCCCATGTGACTCTACCCTCCCTTGCAACCGGGCCAATTTGGTTGCTTAGGAGACCTGGCTGGAGTCACTCAGCACGCCCTGGGATTCGAACTAGTGAACTCCAGGGGTGGTAGCCAGCGTATTTTACCACTGAGCTACCCAGGCCCCTGACTAGTCCAATTTTGAAAATTCTAAGTTTTGCAAATCCCTACACAAAACACATCCAGTCATACAAGGGCCATACCTTAAGATGTTCCTGTAGCTGCACTTCATGTTGTCGGGTCAAAACCTCGTGCTGTTTCTGGAACTCAGCAAACAGCAGCTGTTTCTGGAGCTCTTGTTGTTGTTTGAGTAAGAGCAGTTCATGCTGAAGCTGTTTTTCCCTCAGCGACGGATCCACCGTGCTCAGTGTGCTCAGACGTGGGTCTGTACGCAGGTCCACCGGCCCTCCGGTACCCCCGCACTGATCTCCTCCACCTCCTACTGGGCTCTGCATCCCAGACGGTAGCAAGGTCTTCACATCCACGGCTGAAAAGAGAGAGTTAAATGTTCTACTTAAGCAAAACACCTAACTACTTTTGGAACCTGTTATACCTTCATGGTGAAGCATGTGATTTCTGCACTAGCAAAACAAACTGCAAAAATAATGGTTGTTTCCCCAACAACATTCCAAAAAACTCTTATCATCCCTTGTTTCCCTCCCCTATCTTCCATTTTTGGGGAAAACATACAGCCCTGCCTCAAACTCATGCCATTGGTTGAAGCAGATGTTGAAGAATATGTTGGTTGAAGCCACAATGTTATCATGCTTTAACACAACAATGACGTCATATACTATAGATCCCTATTCTGAACTTTGCTTGGAATTTCCCTCCCCAAAAAAGCCTATACAAAATGTAATGACATGCTACTTGTTTAATTGACATTTGACAGATACCTACCCAAAGCGACATCTAGTACACCAATTGCAGTGGCATTCTTCTTAAAGCAACTTCGGATCAAGTGCCTAGTTCAAGTACACAATGGTCATAGGTTTCAGTAACTCTCCATTGTTTTGCTCCTTTTTTTTTAATGTGTCACCTCTACCTGGGTTCAAACCGGTTCTCTTTGTGCTGTCCAGCTCAACTCCTAAACCACTATGTTCCTCTCAAATAGCAAGCATGTTGACATAAACTACAATTACAAAAGCATAAGCCATGAGTGTCTTCACAGTACATGTATAATGTGCCCGTAAATGTTAAACTGATGTTAGTCTGTGTGTGCCCATGATACCGTAACCAAGTCTAAGGGTTAAAATGTCAACTGGCTTGGGGACACCAGTGTCTTTTGTATCACAAGCTAACAGGGTATTCATCCAACTAAACTTTGACCAGCTCGATCCACCAAGGTCAGAAAAGAAAAATGCTAAAACTGCGCAAGACTAGCGCAAAAGGACAATTTCTTCCAAGAGCCTCATTATAGGTCATGAGGAATAAGTACCACACATCAGCCAAGATCTACTCAACACTACGACAGCTATTGGTAAAAGCATGCAGTTTTGTAACCTAGGGGAAGCCAAGTTGATTCCTGGAAGCTTGGGGATTGTCACAGCCCTAGCATGCAGTCCAACCTCTCTCTTTCAACTTGTCTCCCTATCTCCCAGATTTCCAGTGCTACCACTGGCCAGAGAATTGAGCTTCCCAAAGCTTCTCAGTGAAAGCCACTGGCACAACTGATGTGCCAAAAAAGATCCCTTAAAACAAACACTCTTGCAACTGTTTTGTTTAGATATTGATTATGGGAAGATGGTCATGGGCTGCATCTCAATTCGCAAACTGTACTATGTACTAAAATTATGTACTTTACTGGTAATGGGAAAGTACATACTTTTATTGGGAGATACTATTTACATTTGCATGCATGAATTAGAACCTACAGAAATTAATTACGCCTCCTTAAAATTCATTTTTACTTAACTTATAGGTCTGTACAGTCAATGTGATTTTTTCAAGTAGGACATGTTCCTGGATCAGCATTTTTTGTAACACTATGGTCAATGAAACATAGTCCTAACGCCCCTAACCCTAACATTTACATTTATGCATTTGGCAGACGCTTTTATCCAAAGCGACTTACAGTGCACTTATCACAGGGACAATCCCCCCGGAGCAACCTGGAGTTAAGTGTCTTGCTCAAGGACACAATGGTGGTGGCTGTGGGGATCAAACCAGCAACCTTCTGGTTACCAGTTATGTGCTTAAGCCCACTACGCCACCACCATTTAAAATTAGAGGGAAATGATAGGTTGATAGGCAATAGGCATGGTCTATAAGACCCTAACCCTTCTCTAAGTCTAACCCTATCATTTACCCTAAATTTAACACTAAAATCAAAACTGGTTGACCGAAATGTTACTTCAGGACCAACAAAGATGTTGATCCAGGGACATGTGCCACTTGGCAAAATCATGGTCACCAGGTTGGTACATTTAAGAATGGTTGTAGCAGCTTTGCCAAAATATTCGTTGACATTTTTAAACAACTCCCTTTGGCACCAGAGTGTGTGAAAGCATGCACAGGTGAATATTTTGCAAATTCACAGGAAACAGAATACCATCTGGGCACACAAACCATTTACAATGTACTTTGATTTGAAACACACCAATCATAATCATGCTTAGTGTTTAGGACAGGTAGTAGGTAAATTGAGATGCAGCCCTGGACAAGCAGAGAATGATTAATCTTTTGTGGACTTTAAAAATAATTTTTCCAATTATCACTCAGTTGCTCTAAATCCATGCATTGCTCTAATCTAAAGACAGCTATGTGTTTAATACTGAAAACTGGCACACTGCTTAGTTAAAGTATGATTGCATGAAGCTATACTTTGTCTCTTTAAACATGCAGAAGAGTCGTCGTACTGTCCTTGAATCTACAAGTGTTTGGTAGGAGACCACAACGCAGGGGACCATCACCGCTTTAGAAACATATTAGTTCAAATGTCACTCAGCCTCTGCTGTTGCCTGGCTCCCTCAACACCCCCCCACCCCACCTCGAGTCGGCTAAAGTTTACCAACATGCCAATGATCCGGTTTCTTTGCTGGATGCCTGGCGGAAGTGTTCGGCTTACATGCAAATCAAATTACTATTCCTTTATCAGTCAGCGGCTATATATAGCGTTCCTCACGCCCTCGGGCCGATTGATTGTGTCAAGCCTTTGACGTCAGAGCTTGGCCAACCGAGGTCATCAGGGCTACTGCTCTTGTTACTGCCCAGATGAGCTTAGCTTAGTTTTAACCAGATGCCTTGTAGCTAGAAGAAGAACAGGAAGCTTCCAATGTAAAGCAAGCAAATTAGTCCTCAAGTGGCCTGAAACTTCTGTTTTAGTTAATGAAGCACTCTGTGGACAATTGACAGCACTTTGGGTAAAATCAATTTAAAGTGAGCATCATTTATGATTCCTACTCACTATGAAGGATATTAATTCTTGTCTCACATGTGTCCAATTTGTGCACCTTACACAAAGCCATACATCAATGCTACTTTATTATGCATCTGAAAGTTACCTTGATTATGTATCAGCTAAATTCATGTTTATAACTGTTAAGATTGTTGTGGCAAATAAAACTTTGCATCAAATATTGCCTAACTGAATATTATTTCAACTTGTGTAATGTCTATCTGTGTGTAATTTGGTCAAAACAACCATACATAAAATATGTAAGGAATATTTTCAGCTGGTATTCCTTGGGTGTATGGTGGCAATTGAGGGCCTAAAAATCCCAGGTAAGATATTACATAAATTACGTCAAGTTTCAAAATGAATCATGAGGACTCACCACACAGAACCGCAGAAAATTACTTCTTTAAAGTGATCATCATCTGTTTACTTCACTAACATCCTTGAGGAAGGGTCTTTCGTGAAGGTATTCTGTTGCTCACTTTCATTTGGAATGACCCTATGAGAATTGTCCCATTCCCGCAGTGCAAATACAAAAATGGCAGTAGGAATTTGACCTAAAAGTTTAAAATGTCAGCTGAATATCAACATTACAGGTTAGCAAGCTATGCTAACAAAAAAATAAATAAATGTATTCTAAACATCCTGCATGATCGTATGACTATATGTACAGTATGTATGTATGTGTGTGTGTGTGTGTGTGTACCTTCCCTCAAACTCTGCAAATCTTTGCAAGCCTCTCTATAATGAAATTAAATTAAGCTCTTTTCTTATTTAAACTTGGTAATAGCATTTAATGTTTTGTTAGCATGTTTGTTCATGCTAACAGAGCAGCTCCACCGATCAGTAATCAGTCCAAACACATCTATTGTGTGTGTCAGACGCCCACATTCCAACGGAAAACTCCTTTGAGGTGTTAATTAACAACCATAAGGACTATAAAAGAGAGCCTTCCTGTCCAATAAAAGACAACAGCAATTCCGTTACAGCTAAAATCTTTCCTTTTTCAAACTTCTTGTCCAATACCTCCCCCAAACTGGTAGTTTTTCATCAGGAAGCTTTTTTTTTAGATTGAATGGTGGATATGAAAAACACATGAAGGAACAGAAAGGAAAAGGGAGGTGTTTGCGGACTGGAGTCTTCGAGGAAGTCCCTTAGTGAGGAGGTTGGGCAGACTGAGGGGGTTTCCAGGCAATTTCCCTCAGAGAGCTCTGACCAAAGTGAAGCGACTCGACTGATTCCTCTAGTGCCCACACACACACTACATTCACTTGCAGATTGATATAAACAGAATCAAGCATGCAAACATGTTATACTGTGATATTATTTTCTCAATTCCTTTTGGTGATGCTAGTTGCGTAGAAATTGCACACTTCACCTTTAAACAAAGACAATTTATATCTCAACGAAAGTGAAAGAAAAGTTAATATAAATAATCATTGCATCTCTGCAGAGGCACTACATGGTAAGAGCATTGTAACCTGACATGATGAAAATAGAAGCTAGATAGGGAGAGGTACCTCCTCATTAAAAATAAAAGAAAGTGTTTCATAAGCCTTGGGTGAGGCTGGGTGAGAGAGACTGGATGGATAGATGCAAGGCCGTAACCATGTCTTGAACATTGGGGGTGACCAAACCATTTTGGGGGTGGGGGGGTCACGGGTGTTGAGGTCACAAATATAATGGTCCTCTTTGGTCCTTTAATATAGTAATGGTGCTGAATGCAATACGTTTCTGAATAAAGGCTTGAAATGTGATAAAGGCCCAAAATTGTATAATTTTTGGTTTTAAAAGATACATGTATTTTTAAAGTTCACACAGTACAAGACAAACACTGTGTCTGCATCGCTAGCAATTTGCCTGTTTCAGTCATCTTTTCTTTCTTTTTTGTGCTGTCTCAAAGAAAAGATGAATATAATTTGAATTTATTTTCATCATTGATGTATCTGTAAAATGACATGACTCTTGCAAAAACAAAAAACAAAAACTCTTGCTGGCTAGCAAAAACAAAAAACACAAAATTATTTACTGTCCTCAAGTTGTCCCTCATTGTTTTTTCTCCCATAGAATCTTAACACAATATATCCTTTAAGAATCCTAACGCTGCTCTTTTCCATACAAAAACAGTTCATATTGACCACTGCTGTCAAGGTCCAAAGACGAAAAAAAAAAAAAAAATCATTATATAAATACCATAAAAGTAGTCTATACAACACATAGCTGTTTTGTGGCCCCAGAAAGCTTGGAATATAGTGCACGAGTCATATGGACTACTGTTATGATGTCTTTATACTGAACCTTTAATAGTGCTTTATAGTATTTGTCCTTTTTGAAGCTCGACAGCTCCTGCTCATTATAAACTGTTATTCTATGGAATAGAGCTGATTAAAATATTTATTTTTGTTCCAAGAAAAAGTAACAGCATATGGGTTCTGAAAAACATAAGGGTGAATAAATGAGTGAGTAAAAGTACATTTTCCATTTTTAGGTGAACTACTCCTTTAACTGGGGGCTCATTTTTTGAGCACAAACCTGACAGGACATACTCAAAATAAAATGATCTCTTTTAAAAGTAGACTCTTAGGAGATGCTGTACAAAATTCAGAATGAATTAAAGACATAAAAAAATTATTTAGAAAATCTTAAATTTATTTTAAATTATTACCTAATAATATTTGCATTAAGAATATATGACACTGTCCTTGCCAAAACCTAAAAGCACAACAGAAGTCACAAGTCACAGGACAATCTGGCCATATCTGATTATTGGGGGGGAACTTGTCCCCCTCAGAGTATATTGTGGTTACGGCCCTGGACAGATGTATGAAAGACAGACAGAGTAAAAGTAGGTAATGTTATTTGAAGGCCAGAGAATGCTTGAGTAGCCAGATTTTCCTCTCATCAGATTATATTGTACTCTGTGGATTACCCTTATCGCCTGCAGGAATAAATAGAAATAACTTCCAATGACTCCATACCACTGGTTTTAGAGCGTGGTGCTTGTGTGTGTGTGTGTGTGTGTGTGTGTATCTACACTTGATCCCCTTATGCAGCAGTTAACTTAAAGGAATAGTTCACCCAAAAATGAAAATTCTCTCATCATTTACTCCCCTCATGCCATCCCAGATGTGTATGACTTTCCTTCTTCTGCTGAACACAAACAAAGATTTCTAGAAGAATATTTCAGCTCTGCAGGTCCATACAATGCAAGTGAATGGTGACAAGAACTTTGAAGCTCCAAAAAGCGCATAATGGAAGTTTAAATCCATGCCTTCAGAAGCAATATAATAGGTGTGGGTTATAAATAGATCAAAATGTAAGTCCTTTTTTACTATAAATCTCCACTTTCACATTCTTCTTCTTTTGTTTTTGGTGACTCAAATTCTTCATGCATATTGCCACCTACTGGGCAGGGAGTACAATTTATAGTAAAAAAGGTCTTAAGTTTTGATCTGTTTCTCACCCAAACACATCGCATTGCTTCTGTAGACACAGATTTAACCACTGGATTTGTATGAACTACTTTCATGCCGCCTTTATGTGCTTTTTTGAGCTACAAAGTTTCGGACAGTGTTGTTATAGTTAACGAAAACTAAAATGAAAACAAACTAAAAACATTTTCATTAACTAAAATAAAAATAATAACTGAAATTATTGGAAAAAACTAAAACTACACTAAAACACTTTTTAATAACTCCTAAACTAACTAAAATATTCATTTTAGTTTTAGTTTTTTATATACTAGGGTGAATATTGCAAAGTGGGACACTTTTGGAAATTTTACTTTTCTTGACACTTTGAATTATGATCCAAACGCCACATAACCTAACATTATTACCTTTGAAGAAAGCATAGGATGTATTCTCCCTCGGTCAAAAGCAAAAATGAAGAAATATTCGATACTGAGAAGTAGAACCTTTGAAGACCCTCTTTTGACCAAATCCCATATTTTTTTAAGCAGTACTGGTAAAGTGGGACAGAGGAAAAATGATTCTCTAGAAAATATCGACAAAGTATTTGGAATTAATTTTTATATTTCTTATACACTTTCACATCAATAACATTAAGTAAACTTTTACTTTTTTATAACCTTAACAAGATTTACCTCAAATTTCTGTTATTTTCTTGACTATTGCTAAAGTAAAATCATCAGTTAAAAGTCTCAAAAAGATAAAGAGATAGTTCTCATCTCTTATTCACCCTCATGCCATCCCAGGTGTGTATGACTTTCTTTCTCCTGCTGAACACAAACAAATTTTTTTAGAAGAATATTTCAGCTCTGTAGGTCCATACAATACAAGTCAACAGGGTCCAAAACTTTAATGATCCAAAAAACACATAAAGGCAGCATAAAAGTAACTCATAAGTAGTTTAATCCATGTCTTCTGAAGAGATCTAATCTGTTTTGGGTGAGAACAGACCAAAATGTAACTCCTTTTTCACTGTACATCTTGCAATTGCAGTCTATAGGAATGATCATGATTTCAAGCTCGATTACACTTAGCAGAGCGCTAGATGGTGCTGGGAAATATAATCGAGCTTGAAATCATGATTGCCAAGGAGACTGCTGATGTCAAGATTTACTGTAAAAAAAGGACTTAAATATTGATCTGTTTCTCACCCAAACCTATCATATCACTTCTGAAGACATGGATTAAACCACCGAAGTCTGGATTACTTTTATGCCGTCTTCATGTGCTTTTCGGAGCTTCAAAGTTCTGGCCCCTGTTGAGAACAGAGCTGAGATATTCTTCTTAAAATCTCTGTTTTGTGTTCAGCAGAAGAAAGAAAGTCATACACATCTGGAATGGCATGAGGGTGAGTAAATGATGAGAGAATTTTCATTTTTGGGTGAACTATCCCTTTAGATGTTTACTCCCCAAAGATTAGTTTAGTAATGATTTATAATCATTTAAGGAAATACATATGAATACAATGGGGATAAAGCTTAAATGTCCTATGTCACTTTACCCATATTCACCCTATATTATAAAATTGTAAAGATTTACAATCCACATTAAACATGAACCTACCACTAGATAGAGGTAACACAAGAATGCCCAGAGAAATGTAATGATGTTAAACTTGTTAAATTACACCAGTGAAAGCTCAGCTTAGGTAGCCATTAAAATACTAAAACTAAAATAAAAACTAACTAAACTGAAACAGAGAAAATGAAAACTAAACTAAACTAACAAACTGTGAAAACTAACGAAACTAAATTGTAATGATAAATTGAATATAAAATAGAAATAAAAACTAAATTAAAATCCAAAACTATAATAACCCTGGTTTCGGACCCTGTTGACTTTCATTGTATGGACATACAGAGCTGAGATATTCTTCTAAAAATCTTAATTTGTATTCAGCAGAAGAGAGAACGTAATATACATCTGGGATGGCACGAGGGTGAGTAAATGATGAGAGAAGTTTCATTATTGGGTGAACTATTCCCTTAAGTTTGTTTATAAGCAGTTGCTCATCATGATTTTCAACATAACTATAAGCATAAGCGCAGTTGAGTTTTAATTTCACAATATTACAAGGGCACGCAGTTTAGAAATGTAACAATGTTGCCTGCTTCAGACTACTTCTGCTGTGTTCAATAATGTACATCAAGAACTTCAGACTAAGGAAAAGCAAGTAACTAATCACCAAGCAATGAGTAATAAGCAATAAGTAGTGCATTTGTTAGATAAAAGTCCTTCAGCTAGCTAATAGACCAATCAGCATCCAGGAACATTCAGATTTATAAATACAGTTGAAGTCAGAAATTTACATACACTTAGGTTGAAGTCATTAAAACTCATTTTTTAACCACTACACAGATTTCATATTAGCAAACTATAGTTTTGGCAAGTTGTTTAAGACATCTACTTTGTGAATGACATGAGTACATTTTCCAACAATTGTTTCACTTTTAATTGACATCAAAATTCCAGTGGGAAAGATGTTTACATACACTAAGTTAACTGTGCCTTTAAGCAGCTTGGAAAATTCCAGAAAATGATGTCAAGCCTTTAGGCAATTAGCCAATTAGCTTCTGATTGGAGTCAATTGGAGGTGTACCTGTGGATGTATTTTAAGGCCTACTTTCAAACTCAGTGCCTCTTTGCTTGACATAATGAGAAAATCAAAAGAAATCAGCCAAGACCTCAGAAAAAAATTGTGGACCTCCACAAGTCTGGTTCATCCTTGGGAGCAATTTCCAAACACCTGAAGGTACCATGTTCATCTGTACAAACAATAGTACGCAAGTATAAACACCAAGGGACCACACAGCCATCATATTGCTCAGGAAAAAGATGCATTCTGTCTCTAGAGATAAACGTAGTTTAGTGCAAAAAGGGCAAATGAATCCCAGAACAACAGCAAAGGACCTTGAAGATGCTGGAGGAAACAGGTAGACAAGTATCTATATCCACAGTAAAATGAGTCCTATATCAACATAACCTGAAAGGCTGCTCAGCAAGGAAGAAGTCACTGCTCCAAAACCACTATAAAAAAAGCCAGACTACAGTTTGCAAGTGTACGTGGGGACAAAGATCTTACTTTTTGGAGAAATGTCCTCTGGTATAATGAAACAAAAACTGAACTGTTTGGCCATAATGACCATCGTTATGTTTGGAGGAAAAAGGGTGAGGCTTGCAAACCAGAGAACACCATCCCAACCATGAAGCATGGGGGTGGCAGCATCATGTTGTGGGGGTGCTTTGCTGCAGGAGGGACTGGTGCACTTCACAAAATAGATGGCATCACGAGGATGGAAATTTATGTGGATATACTGAAGCAACATCTCACGACATCAACCAGCAAGTTAAAGCTCGGTCGCAAATAGGTCTTCCAAATGGACAATGACCCCAAGCATACCTCCAAAGATGTGGCAAAATGGCTTAAGGACAACAAAGTCAAGGTATTGGAGTGGCCATCACAAAGCCCTGACCTCAATCCGACAGAAAATTTGTGGGCAGAACTGAAAAAGTGTGTGCGAGCAAGGAGGCTTACAAACCTGACTCAGTCAGTTCTGTCTGGAGGAATAGACCAAAATTCCAGCAACTTATTGTGAGAAGCTTGTGGAAGGATACCCAAAACATTTGACCCAAGTTAAACAATTTAAAGGCAATGCTACCAAATACTAACAAAGTGTATGTAAACTTCTGACCCACAGGGAATGTGATGAAAGAAATAAAAGCTGAAATATATAATTCTCTCCACTATTATTCTGACATTTCACATTCACTTAAAATAAAGTAGTGATCCTAACTGACCTAAGACAGGGAATTTTCTACGATTAAATGCTAGGAATTGTGAAAAACTGAGTTTAAATGTACAGTAGTGGCTTATACCTCCGACACGAGCATTTGATACTACGACATGTAACACATTCACACATTAAACGAATACAACAAACTTGTACCAGTGAATAGACATAAGTGAATAAACCTGCATCACTTATACACAACATATTTAATTTGTTAATGCATGTTACCTAACCATGCATTAAACCATGCATGAAGTGTGAGTCATTAGTTCACTGCCATATAGCAAATTAATATTAGTAAAATAAAGTATAGAATTTGAAATAATTTTGCAAAGTCATTGATTTCCATGATCTTTCATGTCGACACGCCCCTTCCAATGTCACAACTCGGGTAAAATCTAGAATTCCAGGTTTCCCACTTGTAAATATGACTTCACTTGATCATTCATGTGTTTGGAACTCGTTCATGTTGCTCTATATCTCCCTTCTTGGACCAACACTGCAGACATCGGTGGAAACTGCAGTGTGATGAGTTTTTGCAGAGATTACCTTTGACTGGAGGACTCATAAAAAGCATACTGACAGCATGTCAATAATATGTGATATAAGATCCGCATTTTTGCCCAAAAGAATGTGACTGAGGACAGCATGGATGTTAATTTGATGATGCATTTAAACTGATAATAACTCCATAATAGTACAATAAATCTAGCTGAATTATGGCCTCATTTTATTTGAAACTAAATATGTTCATACTTTTAAAAATTCATTCATAACACTTGAGAATTAATGAACTAATGAAAGCAAAAGGGTAATTAAACAGGTGACAATAGTGACCAGTTATAGGACACACGATTTATACTTTCACTTTTATATAAAAATAAATTTCGCCCTAAAATCTTGATGTTGATTTTAAAAAAAAGTCCATGGACATGTTATGCATCAACTACCCAAATGCCAGCAAGAGGCAAAAAAAGGCTGCTTTCCTGTCAACAGAAATAAATTGACATCAAGCTGGGATATCCTAAGGGACTCTGTCCCTCATGGCAGCAACAACCTAATGTTCTCCTCTCTCCTGAAGGGTTGTCCTTTTGTTTTCAAAGCTCAGTTGAAAGAGAAATTTACAGCTGACACAATTTGCTGACACCATTTCCTGCTTTCATTCCAGCCACAGGATCTTTATTTTTACAATTAGTCCAAAGGCTCTATTGTGCAGAGACAAAAAGAGACAGAGACAAAAAGGAACAGACACAGAAAGAGAGTAGGAATGCACCAATATAGAAAGTTTGACCAATAAGATCTGAAAAAGAAGCGATAATGTACAGTGAACTGGTTTACTTAATAATAATAACAACTCTCTGACAGTTAATACATGGATAATTACCAATTAAATAAATAAATGGTCATGAGATATTGATTTGCATTGAAATTATTTTATAATAATAAAATACATTTATTTAAATCATAATAACTATTTTTTTTATTCATTATTATTTATAATTTTAATTTTATTAAAAAAAAGAGACTGCACTCTGTACTATATCGGTTGCCTTGGACAATGTTCAGTAATACATTTTTTAACATTCATTTTACCAAAATATCTGACTGCAGAATGCAGAGTTTACAGAGTTAAAATTGGACAAAAATTGACTGGCCAAATAAAAGTTTTTTTTTTTTTTTTTTTTTTTTTTTTTATATTGGCAGATACCGATATAGTCACCAATACATCGTTCATTCCTACAAGACAGAGCGAGAGAGGAAGACAAGAGCGAGTGGGAGAAGCTAAGGACGGTGAGGTAGGACCTCAAGGACAGTCATTTATAAATGTGCCTGCTCTTGCCTCGGCTCTGCAGGAGGGTCTCTGTTGCTAAGCTTTTGGACACAGGCACAGCAGTGAACCATGGGACGTGTTTCCCTTAGCACAGAAACAAACTAGAATACTTCGGCTGTCGGCTTCAATTTCGGACAGACCGCGTGTGGACCAGATTTTCTCGACAGGTGGACGCATCGTCTGTGCATGTGCCTTGCATTGACTGTACTTAAAGAGTATCACAAAACAGCTGTATTGCACATGCGTCGAACACGTTCATATTCGCTCGAGTCCGAAGAGTATACTTTGAAAAGCAAAGCTAATTACAAAACATTTTGCACCTCGTTTACAACTATATTTAGTGCTGACCATTTGTGATCGGATCATCCGAAACGTGACTTCTTACCAGCTGTAAACAGGGTCTAAAATGACTGCAGTCAGAGCTAGGGAATGCTATAGAACGACTTCCGGCAGAAGTCCGACCCACATTTGTTTCCCCAGTAAGACTCCCAGGAAAAAGGTGGATATCCATTTGCGCAGTCCACACTACAACGCACACACAGCACTGACAAAAACAATGTGTCTCAATGTGGACGGATGGCCGAAACATAGAGAAAAAGATGCATTTTCAAATGAAAATGTATAAATGTGGGTGTGGCCTAAAAATATACATCAGTAAAACTCTAGATAAACTATTCAACATAACTAATTAACTAGTTAGTTGTGACACATACACATACAAGACCCAGTGACCTGTAGCAGAAGTGAGGCAAATTTGTAGTATAAACTGAACAAAATGTAAAATTGCATTCTAAAAAACAAACTGCATTACAAGGCCAATGTGGTTTGCCTTCAAAAAAAAAAAAAAAGCGGTCAGTGGACACCACACTGCAATGAGGAAATAATCACTTTAAGAAAACGTTACATCAATCAAAAAGTTATACAAGGCAGAAATAAGGACTTTTGCATGGGTGACGTTTTCCAGAACTGACAGGGTGATTACTTTCCCCCTCAATGTGCTTCATTTTTATAAATACTGTGGTTTTATATTGATTTTACGGCTTTTTTGACTAAAACAGGCGTCTGCATCCGCAGTCTCCCTAAAGGAACCATTATTATTTGAGCTCTTCAGGCACGTTCTACCAACCCCCTGTTTTAAAGTCTATTTTGCAGAGAGCCCGGCTTACGTCATGGTTATTTTCTTTAGCAACGGTACACCAGCTACACTTCAGAGAAACAAGAGGGGAGAGATGGAAAGGGAGAGAGAGAGAGAAAAAAAGCATGAATATTGCTTTCCAGAAATAGCACATAGTGACGTGCGGTTGGCTGCCCTGTCAAATCTGTTCTGCGTCCTCTCCTTGTTAACGGCACATAGATGTGTGTGTGTGTGGGAGAGAGAGAGAGAGAGAGAGAGAGAGAGAGAGAGAGAGAGAGAGAGAGAAAGAGACAGAGACAGAGAGAATGAGAATGAGAGAGAAAGTGAAAGTATCAATTGGAGTTGGTCAGATTTAGGGATGTCTAAAGTACTGTTACTTCGGTGTCAAGTCCATACTAAATTTTAAAAATGTCGGCTAACAACACCAGTCTTTTTACAGTATTGTAGTACAGAGTACTAGCTCAGTTCAGTCAAAATTCAGGAAAGTGATATTTATATCCTTTGGAAGAGTTTCTTGGCAGTTTAACTTGAAACTGGTAAGGGAGAGTTTGCAAATAACCAGTGTGATTTATGGGCCCCAGGAACCTCCGATGTTTTGGCAGGCCTTAAGGAGGGGTAGATCCCCTCGCTCTGGGAAAACAAGAAACCAGCAGTTCATTGGTATTAGCCCCAAAAAAAAAAAAGACAACTGTAAAGAAAGGAAAGACAGGGGGTGAGGGATAGTGCACTGCCAAGTCTTGTGCACCACATGATTTAAGTTAATATTGACTCTTCATCCATAGCACATGCAGATTATGATGACGTCAATTGAAGTGGATAACGTCACTGTGGTTTATCAACATTTGTCAGCTAATTCACTTTGATTGGTTCACATCAAGCATGCTGAATGGTGTGTTATTTTTGATTTTTGGAAGAGAACACAAAAACCCAGAGATTCGATTTTTTTTTTTATTATTATTTTGGCCATTTAATAAAATATAGGACAGTTGAGAAAGGACAGGAAACAATGGAATATGACACGAAACTTTTTCGAACTCGTCCACATGTGCAACTGAGTGCTGTAGTGCAACATGCTAACCACTAGGCTACGGCTCAAGCCACAATCTCACTCGGCTTTGAGCATTCAGAATTATTTCTGACACTGCAACAACACTTAAGTGCTTCAGGTTTTAATAATAAATAAATCACAAATCACAAATAATATTATTTTCAAAAGGTTAACATACAGTATACCATCTACTCACTTTCCTGCAACAATAAAAACATACAGCTTTGAAATATGTTGCTATTTTTTGTATTGAGCCAACAGGAAAATCAGTGACATTTTGATCTTCTATCGGTCACAAGTCTTCTCGTCATACTAATTTGCAGAGTTTACGTTTGCAAAAGAATGCAAAATTTCTTCGCATGAGCTTGCGTTTCCGGTCTCTGGCATTTAGATGCATTTGAATAGTAGAGAATTCAGCGAGAAGTGTAGTGTGACCGCACATTCAGACTGAGTGTAATCTGTTAAGACATCACATATTATTGCATTTTACTGCGCTACTCTTTAAATTGTTTATGTAAGCGTGTCCTAGAAAAACTTTTTTCTTTTACTGTTTTGATAAGCCTAGTCACGTTTTTAGCATCTCACTTCGAAATCTGTCAAGTTAAATGAAGTTAAACTTTTAAAAACATTTTGCAAGACACCTGCTTTATACTGTAATCCGTTGCACTGCATTTAGCCCTTTTTGAACCCAAGAATGTGTCATGTGTGAACGTCCCCTTACTCTTTTTACTTTTATGTGGAAAGTTATGCATAAACCCAAACAAAGCCCACCAATTATTACAAGTCCATTCACAACATCTGACAGTGTTGTTCTTTGCAGGCAACACATGGCATTGAATTTGGGCCACAAACTCCATTTCCCATCACCCCCCTCCCTCCTTCCCAGTCAGTCCAGAACAGTGTCCCATTCAACAGCAAAACCTCCAGCAATCATACAGTGAGCTGCATATGCCTAACCGCCATTCCTTAGGGCTCTAGTTCAAATGGGACAACCTTTCATGAGCAGAAAAAAAAGCTAAGAAGAAGAAGAAGCCGCACGCAAAGAATAAACATTCAGACGATGAAATGTCATCGCTAAGTAGCAGGCTGAGTGCTGGCCACTGTTTACAGGTTCTATAAATGCAGCAGCATTGACGTCAAATGCTTGCATGAGAGGAATGTTGTTTTCTGGGTAAACTTCAGTGTGTGGTGCTGAATTCATCTCACGCCACTTTTTAGAAAGACACAGAGAGGGTCAAAGGGTGTATTGCAGCAGAAAAAGACTGCATCAATAGATAAGAACTAACAGATGATGACTATATGGTTTTTTTAAGTTAGTAAACCTTTAGTTTCAGATATATGTAACAGTAATTTCATTGCATCAACTTAAATGTTTCTGAGTTTTCCACTCATCTTAGGGTGTATTTTTGGAGTGATAGCAGAATCTTCAGAAATAATAATTTAATTATGACCAGTAATATTAAAGGGACAGTTTTAAAGGGATAATTCGAAAAGTCACACCTCTTAAACATGGTTGACAATCCTACAGACTGACTATGTGACCATAGCAAAATGTCACCTCTATGATCTTGACTAATATGAAGGCAATTTAATAGAAGTTGGACTGTCTTGTTGGTAGTCTGCGGCTACAAAATTTCATCCACAACAGCACAAATCTGAACAGAGCCTTCGGTTCTTCGTAAAACCCGTTCACAATACAAGAATTTGGGAAACAGGCAAGTGGGAAAGCCAGAAAAACTAGATCTTTGCTATGATTAGGGGCCACAAATCTGCAGAGCTCCTGAAGGGCTTAGATGGCATGTGCCGATAAAAGGTTATTCCTTTTGTACTACATTACCCGTATATTAAATGATATCAGGAATTTAAAGCCATGGGTCATTTGGCAAGAGGCACGGAAAACAAAATTAAGCATCTTAAAGTAACCGTTCAATCAACGGTTTAATTAAGACAAGTAGGTAAATGAAGGTGAGAAGGTAAACGAAGAAGTAAAAACTCATACCTTGCAAGGTGAATATAAAATAAAGCATAGTCAAAGCATGCAACAAAGTGGACGGAGCTTGTCACCATTTTCTTGCATGCGACAAATATAAAATGTGTGTCTAGAGACAGATCAAATGCTAGACGAAACCTACCCTGCAAAAGCTTACAAGCACAGTGATCCAGAGAGGTTGCCCTGCTTATCATTAAGAGTGTGAAAGTTGAGAATCTAGACATGTCAGATGCACCAATAAAGACTCAGGTCTAGACATGGGATATTTACTATTGTCTAGAAGCCTGAGGAGAGGAAATTCATAGGGGACGTTTAGACCAGACGCATTCTTGCACTAAAAAAAAAGGCGACGCAATGCAACGAATACAACAGAACGCAAGTGTCTTGAAACGCGTTTTTAAAGTTGACAAAGTTCTTTCCTCCTTAAACCCGCAGCACTCATGTGCAAGAGACACTGGAAAAACAGTTGGACATGGTGCAACAGTGAACTTTAGTGCATCAAATTAGCGCATGTTTACATTGAAATATAACGGAAAAAGAGTGCAGACGGACACACGTAGTTGCACGCAGTTGGCACGCAGCTCATCCTGCACATTTATGCTACATGCACAAACACTGCAAGTTGTTGAGGAGAGGTGTTGTATTACTTTCTAAGTGATCAGACTTACGAATTTGCCTGGCGGATGATGAAATGTGCGAAAAAATCCTGTAAATCAGAGAGACTGGGAAGATTTTTTACTTGGGCCAGTTAGTTACCACTTAGAACACCCTAACAATAATCAAACAAAATACCCCTACCAACAAGAAGCAATTCAGGGCAGATTTACTCTAAACAGTCTGCCACTATGAAGAGGCCTCACCCCTCCCCAATTTACACATATTGTTGTCACCAATAACATCTTGCCTCCTGAAATATCCCTGACCACCATTATAGGATTATACTTTACTCAAGCCCAATAATAGATGATAGTAAAATGAGACCAGTTAGATATTATTAGCTCATGTGTAGGGTGCAAACAGACAGCATGTTGCAACACTGACATACAGTAGTACCAAATTTTCACTTAATGTCTGAATGTGATTCAGTTTGTAGTTCAACGTGGCTTATAATTTTATTGTCATTCTGCCATTATTGTTGATAAGGGAGTTTTGTATCATGTCAAATGAACATCCACACAAACGTTACATTGATAACTGCTCAGAGAAAAGAGAAACAGATAAACAACTGATTTTTTTTTAATCATCAACTGAATCATCAATTGAATCACTGATCGACTGACTAATGTTTGTTTCAATCAACTGTCACGATAGCAAATGCACTGTAGTTTGAGAACAGACCTCAAAGTAGGTGCTGAAAGGGAACAGAGTGGGCGGGGCTAATGCATTTGCATAGTGTCCTAGCTCCAGTTGCCATTCAAGACATGAGGTGAGACCATAGGCTTGTAAATAGGCATGACATGCCTGCTGCTGATTATAGTACAGGGACATCGTTGGGAAGAAATGGTTGACTATCCGTAGTGGGAACGGTACAGCTAAATTTAGAGGAGCTATTTTTCCCAAGAAGAAAGCAAACTTGGTATGCAAACGACAGTGTTACTATTAGGGATGTGCGCTACGACTAATTTGACTGTCGTTTAAACGGGAGTTTTGTAACCAACTAGTCGACTAGTCTAAAAGTAAGAAACCCCCAGAAGACAGTCAAAAAACTTTGTGCGTATATATGATCCATTTGAAATAATTTATCTGTGAATCAAAAAGTCAAATCCCATAATTAATGCCACTAAAAATAGGCCATAAATATGCGGTGTGTTTGCCTTGCGTTATGATCATTTAACATTTAGGCTGTCGTAAAAAAAACAAGCATACACTCAGCGTTAGCCAATATAGGCATATTTATTTAAATCAACTGGATCAGTGCAGGACCAATAAGTACAAATAATCAATAGCCTATTATTAACAGAATTCTTCAAATAATGTACTAATCAACATAATATGTCAACATATGTCAAAAACAATTAACAGGTGACCACTATTCTGTTAAGAAAGTTAACAAAAAAAGGTTAACTTTCTCTTTCATATTCGCAAGCATGTTCTGATGTGCCAGCTCCAACCTTGACGTGATCATTTTCCGCCCTGGTATTGTGTATTCAGGCTCGATGAAGTCCATCAATTTTCAGAAGCCTTTTCCCTCAACAAAACTGAGTGGTAGCATGTCTCTTGCTGTCATCTCTGAGATAAGCTCAGTTATTTTTTCAGAGCGGACAGGATCACAGCGGCGGCGAATTGAAGTGAATGACGCAATGGGCATTTGCTTGCTTCGGCTAGTCTCTCCTATGCTAACACCTATGCGTCTATGCTGAATATGGTTACACATGGCTCCAGTGGAATTATTATATGCCAGTTTGACAACTGGTTCTAAGTAAAAAAATCTTGCTCGTCTTTCGAGTGGTCATTTCTGAGCCCGCCACGATCTGACACGATGAAAACGTATGCGAGATCTGAGGTAAAATAAAACGATTTTGTTTCCGCTCCAGATACACTTTTAAAAATAACGTATTGTTTTTTTCAAACGTTTTATTTTAATGTGTTATTTTAAAAACTGTTTTAAACGTAACATTAAAATGACAGTAATTTGAACGATTCTTGTGTATTTTTTTCATGTAATCGACTATTGTTTTCAGTGTCGACTAGTAGCAGCTGTACCGTGCAGTCGTCTAGTCTCGCACATCCCTAGTTACTATTACTTTAGCTTGCCCATATTTTTGTAGATGTGGTTGTGAGGGTTTAAGACTGAAAAGTAGTGGACGACCGATATATTGCAGAGTATTCTGACTTTTTTCATTATCGGCATTGGCCGATAAATATTCCCCGTTGGCCGATTTGTTTCTTGAGGGCGCCGAGAATAGGCTGCTTGCATGTGAAGCAACTGAGACATGTAAACGAGCAGTCACAGTTTGTTTTGTTGTTACGTGCCATCATTTTCCTACAATAATAGACCGGTGTGCAACACAGTCTCATTTAAACGGTCCGCGTGTGCATCTTCAAGGTAAAAGCGCTTCACGTGTGCTATGAGTAAATGTCTTATTCACTATGTACTGTATGTACAATTGGTTTGATTCTGTATTGCTTGAGAAAATGCGATTGCTAATGTGGACATGCCATCTATGGTTGCTGGGCTATTGTGTGTACTGTTATGTCTTTCTTCCTGTTATATTAACAATTTATTAATGTGCAAATAAATTACAAAAATTTGACAACTAATCAGAAATCAGAAGAAACTGCTACCTACCATTTAAAATACAATATTATTTTTTTAGATTCTTTTTTTACAAAGTTAAAGTTTTGTGTGAATTTGACTAAATATAGTGCTAAATAAGAGTTTACTATTTAAAATTTTTTTTTTTTAGCAATTTTATGTTTATGTTATTTACTATATTAAATTATTTTATATATTGGCATCGTATCGGCCACTCTACTCTCTGGATATCGGCATTGGCCATTAAAAGTCATGTCAAGTAATTTTTATTTGTATAGTGCCTTTCACAACACATCGTTTCAAAGCAGCTTTACAGAAAATCATGCATTAACAGAAAATGAAACTGTAATATCTATAATGTCTTAGTCATCATTGTGTAGTCTGATAAAATACGATTGTGAATTGTGTTTAAAATATGTAATTAAATAATAATTGTATTTAGAAACCCAGTGAGCAAGCAGAAGGCGACTGTGGCAAGGAACACAAAACTCCATAAGATGTTGGTTAACTGAAAAAAATAACTTAGGAGAAACCAGGCCCACTGTGGGTGCCAGTTCCCCTCTGGCTACAAACCCCTATCGGTTGGCCACTACTGAAAAGTATATGCTCATTGCAGCCAAAGGGGTAAGTTTACATTACTCTTTGGTTGCAATTTAGTGGCCTTGAAGTCAATATGAAATAAAAATTCACCTTATTTCCTTTTGTAATGCATGTTTCTGGTCTTACTGTGCATGATTCATTGGTGCACATTATGTACTTTTTCAGACAAAAAAAGTACTTGTAATCTTTTATCAACTGTAATATTTTTGTTGTTGTTGACGTCACAAGTTCCTCTTACTTTTCAAACCCTTCCCTTAAACCAACTGACTCAATTCTGTATGTAACAGCCACTTATCACAATCCAACCAATTCCCAATGGATGCAATCAAGTCCAGCTCTATTTTATTTTTTTTCTAGCTGAATACACCATTTCACTTGAAAAATACATTATGGAAATAAAATTAGTTCTGAACTCACTTAATGTTGGCTTTTTTCACAATGGCCAATTCATGACAAAAGTTTCCCAAACAATTTTTTTGACATAGAACTTAAGTGGCACATGTACCCACTACAAACGGTGCACCACCTTCAACACAACTGATGTAGCAATATTTGCATTCCAATTGTCAACAAAAAATCTATTGACATTGCTGCATTAGCATTTGGAATTTCTCAGAGATACAAATACAGCTGAAGTCAAGGTATTGGAGTGGCCATCACAAAGCCCTGACCTCAATCCGATAGAAAATCTTTGGGAAGAACTGAAAAAGCATGTGCGAGCAAGGAAGCCTACAAACCTGACTCAGTTACACCAGTTCTGTCTGAAGGAATGGGCCAAAATTCCAGCAACTTATTGTGAGAAGCTTGTGGAAGGCTACCCAAATGTTTGATCCAAGTTAAACAATGCTACCAAATACTAAAAAGTGTACGTAAACTTCTGACCCACTTGGAATGTGATGAAAGGAATAAAAGCTGAAATAATTAATTCTCTCTACTATTATTCTGACATTTCACATTCTTAAAATAAAGTAGTGATCCTAACTGGCCTAAGACAGGGAATGTTTTCAATGATTAAATGTCAGGAATTGTGAAAAACTGAGTTTAAATGTATTTGGCAAAGGTGTATGTAAATTTCTGACTTCAACTGTATGTCGATATACGACTCGTTTTACTGTGGATATAGATACTTGTCTACCTGTTTCCTCTAGCATCGTCACAAGGTCCTTTGCTGTTGTTCTGGGATTGATTTGCACTTTTCGCACAAAACTACATTCATCTCTAGGAGACAGAATGCGTTTCCTTCCTGAGTGGTATGATGGTTGCATGGTCCCATGGTGTTTATACTTGCATACTATTGTTTGTACAGATGAATGTGGTACCTTCAGGCATTTGGAAATTGCTCCCAAGGATGGAAATTTTTTTTTTTTTTTTTTTTTTTTGAGGTCTTGGCTGATTTTTATTTTTATTTATTTTTTCCATGATGTCAAGCAAAGAGGCACTGAGTTTGAAGGTATGCCTTAAAATACATCCACAGGTACACCTCCTATTAGAAGCTAATTGGCTAATTGTCTAAAGGCTTGACATCATTTTCTAGAATTTTCCAAGCTACTTAAAGGCACACTTAACTAAGTGTATGTAAAGTTCTGACACAATGGAATTGTGATATAGTCAATTAAAAGTGAAACAGTCTGTCTGTAAACAATTGTTGGAAAAATACTCATGTCATGCACAAAGCAGATGTCCTAAACGACTTGCCAAAACTATAGTTATAGCTAATATTAAATCTGTGGAGTGGTTAAAAAATTAGTTTTAATGACTTCAACCTAAGTGTATGTAAACTTCTGACTTCAACTGTATGTGCTTTATGCCAGGGATATGAAATGATTTCATGTCTAAAACATCTAGAGCATGTAGGTGAGCTAGGGGGTTGGAGACTGCCAACGGCTGGGCATGACATCTTTTTGTCAAAGAGAAACTGGCCTTCATGCCATGCCATTGATTTCTAAATAAGCACACAATTCGATTAATTTATGCAATGTTTGCTATTAGTATTGGCTTCATTGTTGACTGTTTCAGTTGATAATTTTAAGGATACTATTGAGTTTTTTGCTTTTGTTTGAAGTGGTTGACAACACAGGCGGATATGAAGGTCTAGGTACCGAAACGCATATTAATCACAGCTCCCAGAACAAAAAACAAGTTAAATTGTCTTTGAATTTCTTTTTACTTTCCAATCAAAGTGGTTTAATCTATGCAGGGCTTTTCTGCATCACACAGACAATTGTTCAAAAGTTGCATTCAGAGATGTTGCTTTATTTTCTAAGCCTGTACTACACAGTCACACATTTACAGTCAGATAAAAGCTTGGACAGGAAGCCACAAGCCAGTCATCAAATCTGTAATCCACAATGATTCAGTGTGATGTTGCAAGGATTTTCCATTACATAACCCAGGTATGATTAATTAAAAAGCTCCTCAGGGAGTATCGACTTTTTGCTTGGTCAAAGAATGACTAGGCCATAATCGGTTCAGAACTTTTTAGAAGATCAGCTCAGCTTAACCAGTAAATTTGTGTTCACAACTTGCAAAATCATGGTGATTTGTAGTGAGGGAAAATCTCTTGAAGTGTTTGTTACCAAAGAGAATATTTTTACATTGGATTTGGAAGTAATATTTTTTTTTCTGAACATAACAAATACAGAACCATACTGAAACCGTGACCCTAAAACCATGATACAAACCAAACCGTGAGCAATTTGAACCGTTACACCTCTATTCCATTGTAGGTGCCTTTTTGTAACAGTGATTTTTTTTCTTCCTTTTTAAAAAATAAATAAACAAGGAATGAGTAAAAATTATTCACGCTGCCTCCATATTATTTGGGTTTTTCAACAGCCAATGACAATACCAATAACTACAGAGCGGGGTATCTGATGACAGATATAATGCCAATATGTGATACAGACTAACCTTTAGTCAGTTCCAACAGCCTATTATGTCTATTGATATTGCAGCAAACACTTCTGTTTATTACCCAAATTAGCACGTTATTGACAAACGGCAATAATTTCAACATGGTCAAATATCAGCTGATTAATTAGTGTGGCCCTTTTATCGGTCTATCACTATTTCATACATCTTTTTTTTCTTGAAGAATAAACAGACCCAAATCCAGGAGCATGCTAATCCGAACAAGGAAGGGGTTGACTCCTACAAGTCTGCTTTAGTAAAATCACACCAACAAACGTTTAAAACCTCCCAGGTCGCATATTTCACTGGCTGTCTTGCAGCTGTTCCACATATAAACAAACCAGATAACAAGTGCAGGATGCACAAACTGATGTCTAGATGACTACAATAATTGTGCAAGCCCGACCCTACCTATACATTGTGTTACATAAGCAGAATACATGCTGTATATGATTTGTTACAGTGTATGTGGATGAGTGTCATGTTGCCTTAAGGCCAATTAGAGATGTTAGCACTACATTGTACACCAGCTATAAATATGGCACATGCAACAAGCATGCTTTGTGAGGGACAAAGGCAATTTCAACAGTACTGTATTTGGGTCATGGGGAAAAGGTTTCAGACATTTTTCATTGCCATTCTGCCACTTTCATGTCTGAATTTTCTGCACTAGTTAAGAAATGATAAAGGAATCCTATTGGAATTTTTGTCATTTTTTGGAACAAATAGTCCTAATGGGAATTGTATTATCTGATAAAAAAAGAAAAAGAAAAAAAGAAAACATTAGATAGTTCTTTGAGACTTAGTTCCAAATAAGACAATTATTTATTTTAATCATTATGCAGCTTCCTTAAACTGACCAGTAGCAAGACATTATTTAAAAACAACAAGCTGAAAACATTAAGTTACATTTATATTTATGCATCTGACAGATCCAAAGTGACTTACAGTGCATTCAAGGTATACTTTTTTTTTCCAGTACGTGTGCCCAAAGAATCAAGCCCATGACCTTGGCGCTGCTAGCGCCATGTTATACCAGTTGAGCTATAGGAACTGGTTCTGAAAAGATTACACAATATCCAAAAAGACTCTTAAGAATAAAACAATCCTGGGGCCTGGGTAGCTCAGCAAGACGCTGACTACCACACCTGGAGTCGCAAGTTCGAATCCAGGGCGTGCTGAGTGACTCCAGTCAGGCTTCCCAAGCAACCAACTGACACGGTTGCTAGGGTGGGTAGAGTCACGTTGGGTTAACCTCTTTGTGGTCGCCATAATGTGGTTCTCGCTCTCGGTGGGGCGCGTTGCGAGTTGTGCATGGATGCCGCGGAGAATAGCGTGAAGCCTCCACACGCGCTAGGTCTCCCACGCTCAACAAGCCACACGATAAGATGCGTGGGTTGACGGTCTCAGACACGGAGGCAACTGAGATTCGTCCTCCGCCACCCGGATTGAGGCTAGTCACTACACCACCACGAGGATTTAGAGCACATTGGGAATTGGGCATTCCAAATTGGAGAGAAAAGGGGAGAGAAAAAAAAAAAAGAATAAAAAATCCTGTAGGAAATCCACTATGACCTTAAGACCATTAGAATCCTTTAAATGTAAAAATTGGAATTTAAAAAATAGGGATTTCTTTTCTTTCATTTTTTTTTTTTTTTTACTAGAAGGTTAATTAAACTTAGTGTCTGTGATTATGCTCACAATAGGATTATGGTACAGTATGTGCAATGAACAGTTGGCAACAACAGCTAAATTGCAGCTGAATTAAAATCAACTCAATAAACAAGTAAATAATATGCAGTTTTCTTGTAGCTCTTGTAGTCTATATTTTCTGACGAGAAGATAAAAGTCATACAAAGTTTAAAACATTACATCCACAGGTGCACCTCCAACTGACCCCAATTAGCCTATCAGAAGCTAATTGGCTAATTGCCTAAAGGCTTGACAAACTTCTGACCCACTGGAATTGTGATATAGTCAATTAAAAGTGAAACAATCTGTCTGTAAACAATTGTTGGAAAAATTACTTGTGTCATGCACAAAGTAGATGTCCTAAACGACTTGCAAAACTATAGTTTGCTAATATGAAATCTGTGGAGTGGTTAAAAAATGAGTTTTAATGACTTCAACCTAAGTGTATGTAAACTTCTGACTCCAACTGTATATTCTGGAATTAAATATTCAGACACAAAAACTGGACTGCTGTCATTCAGCTTCAAAATGAACAGTTGATCTTATCTTTTAAGATTCATGTCCAAGTGCCCTCAACTAATGAACTTTCTGAAATATTTTAATCCTTTGGTAGAAGGTCCATAAGACACCAGTACTTTGGCTGTCTCTGGGCCTCCAATGCCCTCATCCTTGCCCAGGGACTATTTTGACTGTTTAGGATTTAATTTTGTATTTTACAAAGTACTTTTTCTGCCAATGTAGAAATGAATAATAACTATTCCATAAAACAAACAAACAAACAAACAAAGCACATTTCTTATATCAGTTCATAGCCATACTGACTACTGACACCGTGTAAGTTATTACTGTCCGGACCTTTGCTGAGAAGGAAATGCCGAGACCGGACCTCTTGGAACTTAAATTGAATACCCCTGGTCTAAATCAACAGAGAAATGCCATGATGAACTTCAGACCAGTACAAAGTGATCCTTTCTACAACAGACAGGTATATGAGGTGAGAAAATGGGATATAACGGCATATCTATCTATTTGAACAGGTGTCAGAAAAACAGGCCCAGTGCAGGGCAAAGGAAGTGGTCATACACCCACACATTATTATACAGTAATTTGTTCCTCTCTGTTGATTCAAGCACAGGTGAGAGATGGCTGAAACTCGCATGGCTCTGACGGGAATGTTGACATCACTTCTGACAAGGACGAGATCCAAGTTTACTCTGCCAATATGAAGCTGAGGGCCTCTCTAACTTAATTGCAATATTCCGTCATTTACATTGTCCAAAAAGTTGTTTTGAGTTGCAAGCAGAGTTCCCACACCTTCTGACCAATGAATTTCTATAACTCGAAATTGTTTAGGATTACTGAAAAAGGATTTAATGTATTATTATTTTTTTTTACAATTATTATTAAGATACTGAACACTCAAAGACCAATTTCTAGCCAATTATATATATAAGGCATGAGGCATGAACTAGCATAAATATATTCACTGCAGAAATCTCCTTGACTTGGTTTTTAATGGATTTTCCAGACTTGGAAATCACAATTTTAAAATTCCCTGATATTTCAGGTTTTCCATGACTGTGGGATGCCTGTGCAAGTCACAGGGTTTACTTACAACCCACAAAACACACATTTATGTTTACCAGATTGAATACTCTCAAGAGCATTCGAAACCATGTGGTTGAACATATTAACTTAATAACTTTAACCTAATATTCTTAACAGATTAGCTACATAAACAACCAAATACAACAACAAAATGTTTAATTGAGTGATGTTAATGGTACTGCAGGAAGAAAAAATAGCCACCTTTGATGCACATTTCAGGTTAACACCATGACCCTGTCGGTTTTTCACAAACAGACTTCGACCAGACAAAACAAAGTGGAGATCTAGTCACAGCACAACTGTTGTCCTATCGAACAAATATCAACAACACTTGACTTCAAAGATCTTCGGCTCAAGCAATGCAAACACACTTTAACCTCCATCCCCCCTCTTACTTTTTGTTTCCCAAAGCAATACACTTCTCACTATGCATGTGTGCATCTGTACATCTACTCTTAAGTCTCCATGCGCTCACTCTCTCTCATGAACTCACCGGTACCAAGCATGCTGGTGCTTCTAGACTGAGGTAGCAGCTCTACGGGAGGCTCTCGGCTGGACGTGCTGTCTGAGGAGAAGCAGGATTCTGTCTCATAGATCGTCTGCAACATTGCGCACAGTCCCGGTACTGTTGGCTTCAAAAGCATGCCAGTCTCAAAACATGACCACACAATTCATGCAAAAAATTCAACATGTAAAAGGAGCCCACTCTCCGTCATGTAAACTACTCAATAAAGCAAAAGATGCGAACACATTTAAAGGAAAAGAGCTGTGCGTCCTTTTTTTAATTCAAGTTACAGGCATCAAGAAAATAAATGGCAGTTTTGCATGTTACTTCCATGGTTCCAATTAAACAAATACAAGCTGGTCTCCGTGGAAGGAAATGCCGTAGACAAATCCTGAAATTGTTCGCTCAAACGATCAGCTGTACGACCGCACAAACGACTCCATTCATAAACCACATCACCACCTTGTCTAATCGTCTATTACAGAAACAAACAGCTAATTCACGCCGACTAGTCCGAGTGTGGCTTGTATCCAAGTTCCCCCCCCCCCCATCTGAGCGTGCCTGTATCCTGTAAATCTCTGAAGTTATGCATGCGGTATCACCACACTCCAAAACAGCGACTTCCCCATGACGAAATGCGATGAAGCAGGAAAAAACAAGATCAAAGGTAATACAACGGCGAGATTGAGTGGAACACAAAATAGAGCACTGGGAGACTCCTATCGGCAAGCTGCCTGTCCCCCTCTTCCTTCCTTCCCCTCCTTTTACTCTCCTCTCACCATCCACTGAGTCGCCTATTTCAGCCAGCCAATCCTGGCAAAGCCCTCGCCACAGCACCACAAAGCTCGATCTCCAAATGAATGGGCTTAAAGTGAACCGTCCACTGTTGTTTCATCTGGTGTAACTGCGATTTGGTGTTTTGTTTTCCGTAATTGTTCAAAGCTGAATCTCCGCATCCTCCTCTGCTGTGTGTGGCGAACGGGAGAGCAGAGGTGTAGAGACGCAGAGTTTACAAACAGACTGAAGCTGCTTCAGGCTGCTGGAAATAGCTGCCGAGCGACAGGGGAGGGGCGGGTCCATGCTATAAATAGAGTAGGGAGCTGAGAGCACTTGGAGGGGGGGGGGATTGAGAGAGAGAGAGAGAGAGAGAGAGAGAGAAACAAAGAGAGACAGACAGAGAGCAGTAGTATCGAGACAGAGAGATGAAAGGGAGGGATGGTGGATTGTCTGTCATGCAAATAAAGGAGCCAAAAACAATAACAGGAGCCAAAAAAGGAGCCAATCAGAAACAGTATTAGACCATGGCAGGACAGCAAGAGTGTGACCAAAACAACAGTTTAACTTGACCATGAGAGGCTTTGCATTACAGTGATTTTTCCATGTGTCAGGGGAAGGGGGGGGTACATATTTTGCTCTGACATTGTTTGATTTAATTTACGAATTTGGGAAGTCGCATTAAAAATGCTTGATTGAAACAGCAGATGTGATTACAATCTCCAAAATGCACATAAAAGAATGTATATGCTTGCTTCAGGTAGATACTTTTTATGCGATAAGAATTCAAACCATACAAGCCATGATAAAAACATAACAAAAACACATTTACCGAAAATATTCGTGTAGCGTTTATATAGCACAAATAGATGTGCATCAAAAAAAATATTGTGACTTTGCCTGAAAAAGCCAAGTGAATCAGAGAATACCTTTAATAGCATCACATAGCATCTCAAATGTTGCTGTGGTTATTCTAAAATGGTGAACACAAAAACCTGTCATCAACATGATAGGCTATTATTACCTCCCAGAAATGTCTGACACGCTTTCGCTCCCAGACATGAGGCATCTGCTGCTGAACACTAGCAAACATGAAACCGTTTAGTTTTAATCTGCGCCAGTTTCCCCAAAAGTGACGATTTTGTTTTCTTAAACATGCTGCTTTATCCAATTTTGTGCATAAATTAAATTTGTAACTTGGATGGAAACATGACTACAGTCAGATTGATGCATCGATGCATTTTTACACACATAGTAAAGGGTGTTGTTAAATTCCTTTTACACGTGTTAAATAATCATTGTAACGCATGGATCTGAGCAGCTTACTGCTTCTACAAAACGCAAAAAAGACACTAATGTTCAACAAACATTCCAAATTAGTATTGATAGTAATGGGAATAACAAATTCTGTAGTTCTGTAGAGTAATATACTGTAGTTCAGTATCCTAACTGTAGGCTGTTTACAGCACCCAAGCAACAATGCAACTTGGCACATTAATATAGAATGTGGGATCACAAGTGTGCATTTACAATCACTTTAATGGCTTTGAACTTGGCTCATCCAATCAGAATTTCGAGTTGGAACTATCAGTTTTATAAGACACAGGCCGGAATCACATTCATGTACCGTGAGCAAAGAATGTTACATATTGTTTGTGAGTTGCCAATGCACTCGATAATGAATGGAATTAATTCATGTAGTTGAAACACAAGCGTTTAAATCTAAGCTTTGAGTACCGAGAACTGCTTACTTCTTACACAAGGAATTTGCGTCAGCACTATTGACACAGAGAACACAAGGGCCACCGTTTCACAAGCGCATGTGGGTCAGAAGACTTAGACGGTCCATGCAGAGTTACTAAACCTGCGACATGCCAAGCTCTGTCAGGTCACCCTCATCATAGGCCACCCTTTTATAGGTACCAGGCACACAAATGCTGAATACAAAAAAAATCTAAGTAAAATAATTTGTGTTACAAAACAACATTTCTTTAATAAATAAAAAACAAGAAAATTGCTTTTTAAAATTGTATTCAAAATTTAATTTATTTGAGGTTGTTATACATGCTTTTATTTCTTCCAGACTGGGTTACTGGAACGTATTGTATTATGGTATTTCTCAAGCATTATTGTCATGTCTGCAGTTAGTTCAAAATGCTGCTGGTAGGCTTCTGGCTGGAACTAGGAAGCATGCTAGTACATCACCTGTGTTGGCTTCTCTAAACTGGCTCCCAGTTAAATTCAGAATTCAGTGTAAGATTTTATTATTTGTTTTTAAGGGTCTTAATGGCTTGGCACCTCTTTATATTGCAGAACTCCTTCAGCAATATACTACTTCTAGACCTCAAAGGTCATCACAGAGTCTTGTCTGTTTAAAATCAAAAGGAGATCGTGCCTTCTCTGTTGCGGCTCCTTGCCTTTGGAATAGTTTGCCTCTCCATATCAGATCCTGTACCACAGTTGATGTTTTTAAATCTCATTTGAAGACTCATCTCTTCTCTCTTTTTCTGTTTCCTTTATGTAAAGCACTTTGGTCAACATGTGTTGTTTTTAAATGTGCTATAGAAATAAATGTGATTGATTGATTGTGCTTTTTATTTAAAAAATAAAATTTTCATGTTTTTATTTCATTTAAATTACACCATTGATTTCATGCCCTCCTGGCTCATGTATGACAAGGTTATCCTGCATCTAGGTTCAGCATTACTTTAGGGACTTACTGCCAAATTTGTGCATCTTATTTATTATTCAAGATGACAAAGACTTACAACAGGAAGAAACTTACCTGATGCACAAATCTCTAAGGAAATGCATCGGTACACGCAAGACATTATTTGGCTCCACGCACAAAGCGCAAATAAGAGAGGAGAAACAAATCTGAGAACAGTTTCACAGTTTTCTTACAATGGCTAAACATTTTCTCATGCAAGGAAAGTTGGTCACAGACCAATATTAAAGGGTAAGATCTATCCAGAGTGCCTAAATTAGCCCTCTGACGTGTTTTTCTTAGAGCAGCCTGTCACCATGACCACTGGAGTGGTCGAGAGTTAAAATGGATTTGGCACAAGAGCAGGCAAAGATCAAAGGGAAGCTTTGTCAAGTACTTGTTTGAAAAATCAAACAAACATGGAACAGATGTGTGTGTATCCAGCGTCTCCTATCATTGCTTGGCTATGTGATCTACAGAGGATAAATACATGCTGTGTGTGTGTGTGTGTGTGTGTAAATAGGAAAAATTAAATAAAACTTTTTAATGTTTTGGCAACCATTGCAGGGCTAACACATAATTTGTACTGAGGCTATAAATATAATAAACTCTGGCGAAGCATGACCTGACCAAGAGCAATCAGCAGCGAGAGCGTGCAGCATGCTCAGTGTACATATGCAATGTATGCTTGCATGTCCTTGCACTACACCCAAACACCCAGGGCAGAATTCACAAAGAATGAATTGCACCAGGTAAAAGTGCTGTTTTTTTGCATATGTTGTCTGCGATGGTTTAGTGCCTAATAATGAATTATGCAGATCAGAACAGAACAAACACGCCCATAAAATGCCATTTGCTCAAAGCAATTCCAATCTAGCGGGTCGATTCATAGCCCTATATTGAGGATGTAGCACACTAGTGAGATCTGTCTCACTCTGAAGAGCACTCCACTAGTGTGATCCAGACACCTGAATCATCTCTTTAACCCTCATATTCTGTTCAAAAAAAATGTGTACAATCTTTATGGTCGGGTCAAATTGACCCTAATTGGATTCAATACAATTCCCCAAAAATCACACTATGAAAAACCACAAAGAATCAGGTAAAAACAGTAAACTTTTAATATGAATACTTGTCACGCATGGGGGGCCTGGGTAGCTCAGCGAGTAAAGATGCTTACTACCACCCCTGGAGTCACGAGTTCAATTCCAGGGCGTGCTGAGTGACTCCAGCCAGGTCTCCTATGCAACCAAATTGGCCCGGTTGCTAGGGCAGGTAGAGTCACATGGGGTAATCTCCTCGTTAATATTGCTGATGAGTGAAATAGATTTTTATGTTCCCTAAATAGTCATTTTTTTGTATGGTAGGCTCATTTTGTAAATGTAAGCAATTACTTTTGACAGGATGGGCACAAAGTAAGTGTGTGCTTTATGCAGATGTATTTCCTGTGCACTGTACACATGTGGTACTGGTTTTACTGTCATCTCGAGGGGGCACACCTCACATCTTTTTCCCAACACCTGTATCCACTTCTTGATTTTCTGTGGGGCTGGATACGCCTGCTTGAACTTACACAACAATAGCTGCAGCCGCTGGTGATTGAGGTGGGTGGGAGCGCCTCTGGATCTTCGGTGTGATGAGCGCTTTTCCAAGCTCCTCCGGGAAAAGACGACATTTGTACAATTTGCCCTCATTCCAGTTTGGATTGATTTCACTCCACAGGATGAAGGCATCATAGGCAGACACATCTAAAATGTTATTTAAAAAAAAAACACCAAGGGCCAACGGGCAGTCTTGCGCTGGCAGCAGTAGGGTGATGTGACTTTGTCTAAATTGTCAACTCCTCCTGTGGTGGAATTATAGCCCAGGATGATTTCTGGCTTCAAGTCCTCTCTTGCACTCAGTGATGAATCTTTGTGCATTGTACTCGTCACAAGAACATTCTCGCTTTTCTTTGGGTAGTATGAAACAACTGTTGCAGTTTCAGAGAAAGCACATTTTGAGGAATGCAGTGTTCTGCCCTGCATATTCAGAAGCTCGCTGGGAAGCTCAGGCTTGTTTTTTTTTTTTTTTTATTGTTCCGATCATGGTCAGCTTTCATTTCTGTAGCTCGACACCAAGATGGTAGGATGTAAAAAAGTTGTCACTCATTTTAAGCACCACCTGCATCCCCTGGTTTTTCTCAGGTGCTCCACCTAGTGGCTTGCCTGTGTCAATTTGCATATTCCATGCATAGCTTGATTTGGAATCACAGACTGTCCAAATTTTGATGCCATATTTGAAACCAGTGTGGAAAAGCTCCTTTTTGCCTTCACAGGGTAGTAAATAACCAACATAACAACATATATCAAAGAAATGTTTTTATTTTTTACCGATTCAAATTGACCAACAACATAATATGAGGATTAACATGTTGAAAATTGGAAATCTAACTAATTAGAACACGTCTCCATCATTTGATCATTATTTAATGAATTACGGCTGCCATGATCAACAGAAAATGTACACAAGCATCTATTTTAAATAAAATTCAGTTTATCACTTGCTTTCATTGGTCGGTAATACCACAATGTTTACTGCATCGGGCAAATAGCATTGAGTTTTGCAACTAAATTTGAATCAACAATTAGTCTAATGTACATATAAAAAAGAGGCGTGCTTACACAGTAAAGACTAAAAATTACTTAAATCTACATTGTGATGTTTTTTCGCTAAAATACTACGTGTAAATTGTGCAACTGTTTAGTGAATTCGCCCCTCAGTGTTATAATTGTTAAAAAAAAACAAAACTAAAACATTTCTGTTAATTTCGCTAACTTAGAATCAATTTCGTTTTCAAATAAACTACCAAATAAAAACAAAAATAAAATAAGAATGACTGTTAATTTTAGTTTCAGACACATATGTTACAAAATTTGAAACATTTACAACTACCTTAACAAAACAAAAAATGCCACTCGAAAGTGATAACACTCGAGAGCCCTAAGAAATTGATGAGAAAATTATTTTAAACATATTTAAATGAGTTGCTGGATCTAAGCTATTAAAGGTCAAGTGTTTGATTCCCAGGGAAAACACAAACTGTTAAAATATACCTTAAACGCAATGCTTGGATAAAAAGCATATGCCAAATGCATAAATGTAAAATGAAAGTCCTAAAGCACTAAAACTAAATAATAATAATAAATATATATATATATATAATGAAAAGATTAATGCCTAAATGTAAAACAGAAGCCCTCAATTACCAAAACTAAAATAATAATAATAAAAATAACAAAAAAATCCCAAAACTTCAATACTAAAATATAGCTGCAAGCAGCGATAACGGGACAAAGCACACCAATGGCAAACATATAGGCCTTGTACACACTGCAAAGTTTCGGGAGTGACAACCGCATTTAAATGCAGGAGTGAATCCCCTAAATTATTGTCCCATGTGTGTACGGAATACAGGACTGACTCCCTCAATTGCGATGATAGACAAGCGTAGCCATAGAAACACTGAAGCTTCTCGCGCCTGTGAAGCATGAATGCCACCAGTTTAATCCATTTTTTGTTCCTTTTTTTGAGCAAAAAGTTTATCCACTAGTGATGTATTGTCATCTGACAATGTTTTAACTGCCGTTGACAGAATCGCCTTGTTTTGGTCATGCACCCTGTTGTTAAACAGTGCGCAAGCTCTGGACTGTTGCTCTGGACTGTAATGTACGTGTTTTACTCCGAGACAGCAGGCCCGATGAGAGAAAGTACAGTAAAGAGAGGCAGACTGTAATATATGAATGAATACAGACACGTACCTCTGTAAGTTTGAATTACACCGGGAGAAGATGGACACATCTCACACGGGCCTTTAATCACGTCATTAACAACTAGTTGTTCAGTTCGGTTCCGTACACACTGCGTGGAATTTTTGAAAATGCGATCGTCGCTACCTGAATTTTTCGAGAGTAAATTCTGTTGTAGAATGTGGTTGTCACTCCCATATTTTACTGAACTGTGTGTGTACAGAACAGGATTAAGCACTAAAAGGTGAACTGACAACCGAATTTAGCTGCAATGTGTACGTAGCCATAGATTGAATATACTGTAGAATTCTGGTGATGATTTTAAACAGAGTGGTGAAAAAAGACATTTGTCTTATTACTTACAGTGTTATTTAAATGCTTATAACTTTTGACCAACAGGTTGTGCTGTCACCAGATTGATATGGTATCGTAAGGGCTTGGTCGCAATACCATATATGAAGTTTCATATCAAAACATCAAAGCGTTCAAGAGATACAGATTCAGATTCTTATTGGCATCTTGCCATTAAATTTGTTGATGCGTTAAATGAGAAAGGTTTGATCTATCAAAAAGCTTTTCATAACTTTTTGTCATGAGTGTCTCTTGCTGATGCATGCAAAATTTCATGAAAATCTGACATCCATTCTAGGAGTTTGAAAACTAGGTTTTCAATTAAACTAAAAATAGCGGACAAGAATTATGGCTGAAAATAGCAAATTTGGTATCAACGTACTCACGTGACCCAAGTTTCAAGACAATAGGCCTAATTAATCAAAAGTTATTAGCATTTCTTTGTATCTTTTGACTACTAGGTGGCACTCACCCCAAACGTTTGAGTACTTTCAGGACACAGCCCCAATGACACATACCAAATCTCGTAATCATACTCCAATGCGTTTATAATATGCAGCAGTTTAAGACAGAATTCAAAATGGCCGACACCAATCATTATCACTCAAATTGGTATGTCCTAAGGAATTTAAAGAGACCATTCTCATGAAAGTTATTTTTCATATCTCCTGACCACTAGGCTGCACTGTGCACTGTTTTGTGTCATTATGCTAAAGCATTGTGAACAAACAGCCTAACGTCCATTTTGGCATGTTCACAATCAAATCTGTTGAAGCGTTATACGAGAACAGTTAGGTCTATCATAATAAATCTCATAACTTTTTGTCATGAGTGTCTCTAGATGTTACATGCTAAATTGCAAGCAAATCTGTTTTTTTGAAAATTCGAAATGGCGGAAAATCGAGTGGGCGGAACTGAAAAACAGTGCAATATTTTATTGGCCAAAACGTGAGTCTGAACTTTTGGTGGCGCTAGAGGGTTTGAGTGAGAGACTCCAAATTTGGGTCAGTTACATTTGAGAGTGTCTTATATCAGTGTGCCAAATTTAATATTTTTTCTTTGTAAGGTTCTAAGGCCTGCCATAGATATTCAGCCGAATAATAATAATAACAAGAACACTAACAGATACAATAGGGGCTTCACACCTTTGATGCTTGGACCCCTAAATAACCCTGGAAAGACTTCCATCTTTAAAACTGCTTAGACTTTACACTTGTTGCTCTTTTGGTTGCAAGCATGTTCACACTTCTAACATGCTAACCACCCACATCCGCATGGACAACAAAGTTTTTATGTGGTTCCTTCAACCCCTGTCTTTATTTTCCAGACACCCAAGTTATTTATAGGTAGATGTACCTTATGGGCTTTCTGACGTTAGTTGAGCTTATATTTAGCCATGGGAAGGTGGGGGGAGTGCGGCACTTGTTTTTTTAAGCCCTTTTTCACGAGTGATGAACTCATGTTGGTAATGTCAAGGACTTTGGCAGCAGACTTTGTTTGACAGCTAGTCTCTCACTCTCTCTCTCTTCCGCCTTTAGCCAGACCTGACCTAATTAAGGTGAACCCGAAGCCAGCCATAACCTTTTGCCACTGGGCTCTGGAGGAATCTTGGACATTGAAGAATAGTAAATAATGTGGCCGTTCCTCATGGTGGGTAAAAGACTGCGGACAGTAAGGGCTAAATGTGTGTTGAAGATTCGGGGCATGTGAACTCTCAACTCTCTCTCTCCCTCACTCTTTACCACCCTAAATAACATGGACTATATTAACTCACACTTACAGGCCCACAAAAAAAGCCTCGGTTTGGATGGGATTAATTAAAACAAAGCCAAGAAAAATAAAGCTGTTTCTCACACAGATAACTAACTCTGTTACTGGGGTCTGTCCTGTGAATGCTGCCATCTTTGGAAAATGTATTTTAGGTACAGTAATAAGTGGTGCTGCTTGCTGCACTATTACTATTACTTATACTAAGGGTTACGAATTTGAACAAATGACTAACCCCAAGTTCAATTTCCTTAACTGTTCCATTAATGATTCTTACTTTTGAGGAAGAAATATATATATTTAAAAAAAAATGCCATTTCTATTGCACCTTTAACTGCACATTGTCATATGAACAATCAGTCATTAACTGCACTATCATGGTAACAGTTCTTGGTTAATTATGAGCTGGACATGATGCAAGTCATACCTTCCACTTCAGTGAGCGCTGTGTTTCACGCTAAATATTCAAAAGAATCAGCTCATAAAGAGTCAATAGTTCGGGAATCACATTACACTGGTCTTGCTGTGTTTTGCACTGCTGATTCAAAAGAACCAGCTCATAGGAGTCATTGGAATCAGACAACACTGGTACATGGCAGGAAACACTGTCAAAAAAATACATATTTTTGTATGGTGTCCTATTTCTTTTGGAGGAAAAATGCATGTTCAAGAAGAGTTTAAGAAACCAAAATTCAGGGGGCCTGGGTATCTCAGTGAGTATTGACGCTGACTACCGCCCCTGGAGTCACGAGTTCGAATCCAGGGCATGCTGAGTGACTCCAGCCAGGTCTCCTAAGCAACCAAATTGGCCCGGTTGCTAGGGAGGGTAGAGTCACATGGGGTAACCTCCTTGTGGTCGCTATAATGTGTGGTTCTCGCTCTCTGTGGGGTGCATGGTGAGTTGTGCGTGGATGCTGCGGAGAATAGCGTGGGCCTCCACACGCACTACGTCTCTGCAGTAACGCGCTCAACAAGCCATGTGATAAGATGCACGGATTGATGGTCTCAGATGTGGAGGCAACTGAAATTCGTCCTCTGCCACCCGGATTGAGGCGAGTCACAACGCCACCACGAGGTCTTAAGAGCGCATTGGGAATTCCAAATTGGGGAGAAAAGAGGAGAAAAAAAAAAACAATTTAATCATTTAAATCATATAGTTCCAGTATATTTAGGGTTTCCAACCCTAAGCTAGTACTCACATTTTCTTTCAAAAAAATAAGTAGTCTGGGTAAAAAAGGGCTCCACCAGCCAGAAAAGGCGTGTTTTTTGTGCAAGGTATTTTTTAAAGGTGACAGGTCTCTGCATCAGAACCCTCTTTGGGAATGGAATATATCACCCAGGCCCAGATGTTCAAAGACCTTGGCTGGTGCTGTCGAATCATTTCACAGCAAGTCGATCCAACATAGCACAAAGTCTGTCAATACCACCTGAATAACAACTGCCCAATCAATGAGCAATTAGTTAGCCATCTTTATTATGAGCAAAGAGAATTTCTCAGGTTCACAAAATCCACTGTGCTGCCAAGTCAAAAAATCAAACCCAACAAAAAGAAAAGAAACTGAATCAACTGGAAGGAATGAAAATTTTGCTCCAGTTTGCAAGATTGTTTTTTAAATGTCCTTGTTTGAGTGACTGCCAGACATTCCTTTGAGAGAATAGGAAATAGAATGAGCTTTCAGTTCTTTTCTGCAACTGGGTTTAAAGGACACATTTGTTTTTCTATTATGGTAAGAACTTTCCATTGACTTCTATTGTTTTTATACTGAACAAAGGATCTATTCTAACTTCCTTCTTATATACAGTATAAATATATATTAATATTTACCAATAATGCTTTAACATTTTCCAAACAAAGCCTTCCTCAGTATAAAGATAGAAATGTACTAAAATAGCACCAATTCAGGTACATTAAACGTTTTTCAAAGTCTAAGTGGGAGATTAACTAATTGAAATATCTAGTCCCCATAGACTGCGTTTTCATTGCAATGGACATTAAATCTCTTAAAACCTCATCCTCCACAATATTAATAGTGGCTATACACTTTGCTACAGCAATCATAAAGCTGCGTTTAAATAATATGAACTCCGCATGAAAAGCATTTGCAGAAATCATCTTGTATTTGTTGTTGTGCACGTAAATGATACTTCATTCGAATTGTCTGGAAATCGACGCCAGGAAAATGCTGATGCTTCACTCCAGTGGGTCATGTGAATCCAGCTTATCACAAGTCCCATCTTGGTTTGTTTTGAACAAAACATTATGGTTAAGAGGTCCTTTCTCAATCACTTGATCATTGACACAAATCGCTGTTTTTGTAATGACCCTGGACACGGCGCAAAGGTTCCAACCCTATTCTAACTATTGTTCAGCACTCACAGAGAGCTGAATTACATGTCAGAATGTAATGTTAACATTGATAAATGCTTTAACCATGATTAAGAAAAATTTACAAAATAAACATTTTAAATTAATAGCATGTGTTAACACGTTAATTTCGACAACTCTACTAAAACACACTTCTTTTACACTTCTTATGAGCACATGCATGAGCAAATGTGTACAAATGAATTGATAAACTGTCATGCAAGCCTGATAGGATGCCCTTCTACATTTACAGCAAAAAAAAAAAAAAAAACTTTTTTTTTAATCATCATTTGATGACTCATATTAAGGCATAGACAAATGCACTTACACCCAATGTGAGGATTCATATTCGAACACACACACACACACACAGCACAGGAGATGCATACAGATTTTTTCTCCTCAAATAGAACATTGCGATGACTCATTCTCTGCACAGCCCCAACTGCAATGCTCCTCCTAGCCAGAAAACACACACACACACAGACACACACACACACACACACATAGACACACACACACACACACACACACACACACAGTGTCTATTTATTTCACTGATTAAAATTAACACACACAGATTATGACAAGATTCTGAGTGTTGGAGGAAGGCCTCCTGTGGAATTCAGGAAAAATCAATGTTTCATACAGGCTGAAACATTTACAACTGAATTTATTGACCCGCGGTGGATTGTTCCCTAAGATAAGGGTGCAAACTCATCTGTCACACTTTTTCAGATAACAAATTAGTCCAATTCTAAACACAAATCAGAAATTTGTAAAAGCGGAGGTGAAAAAATTCTGCCTGGATTGTTTTAGAAAGTGCTGTGAAAGCGCTAATATGTCCGCAAACGTCTATTCTATGTGTGCGATCTGGAAGATGTATTTTTTTATTGCGTTTGACCATGTGCTATACATCAGTCAGATGTAAGATTGAAATTTAGTAGATGTTTTTACTAGGCATGAAAAATCTCGATAACCGGTTTGACCGATTTATTTTTTTAACCAATATTACACTTTTCTTCATAATCATTAGAGTAGAATTAGTAGAGTTGTTGAAATTAACGTGTTAAAGGGTCATGAAGCATTAAAACTACGTTTGAGATGTGTGTATGTATTGCGCGCAATAGAAGACAAAGTTAGCATCCATCAATTTCAATTTTAGGATTTAGGGAATTTTTGCGCTATTTTCATCTTCCGGGTTTAAAATCAACAGAGTCAACGTCACAGGATCTGAAGCTTTCACATTCTATAGTAAATCATAGCATCATCAGGGTCTCAGATGTAAGAATGGCATTTGGTAGATGTTTTCACTAGAGATGAATAATCTCAATAATAGGTTTGAGCAATATTGTTTTAACCTATATTACACTTTTCTATGCAATCAGTTATTGGTTTTTTAATATCTGGTTTCCAATAAATTCCAATACACAATTTGATAGGTTTCTATTTAATTGTGTCAAAAATCAGAAAGGAAAAAAAAAAAATATTCTGAAAATCAGTTATTGGACACTTAATTTTTTAACCGATATTACACTTTTCTACTTAATCAGTTACTGCTGCTTTAATATCGTGTTTCCAATAAATGACACAATTTGCGTTAAGTTTTACTTTGTCAAAAGGCAGAAATAAAACAATAAAAAAAAGTATCTAGTTTTCATGTGTACAACTTGTAAGTGAACACACTCTTTAGAAGATTATAAAATGCTTATTCACAAACATAACATTTTACATAGAACATAAGGCTTTCCACATGAGGTGATCTATCACAGCAATGTACGTGAAACTTGATTTTACTACCAACACTCAAAGTGAGGGAGGAAAACTGACATTAAGAGCAATTAATCATCAAACAAAATTGCAACATCCCTTCAAGATCTACATTCGTCAATATATGCCCGAATAGACAAGTGCTTACACTTTGACATGTAAATCACATTAATATTGCTAATTGTTAACCCTAGTTCAACCTCTACAAGAAAATATTGATTAAAAATTCAAGGGGGGAAAAACAAAGAAAGCACCATGTTCTTCTGTCAATCTGTGGCTGTTAGTGGTACCTCTTGATGTGGTAGAGCTGCCCTTTGTAATATGGTGACTATCTGGATACTTCATAAAAACACTATTATTAATTTATATCAAACTATTGATTTACTTTAGCAAGACATAATACAGACATGGACATGCATTATCGCTAAAAAAAACAAAAACATTTTGTGCGAACCCCTTAAAAGCGAGAGTGCACAACATTTGACACGTGCTCTTGAACTCATCTGGTGTAAAGCATGAAGCCCATTATGGTGAAAGGCTTCTGCAGATGGAATGATCTTTTATTGGAGGAACAGAACTGTACGACATGTCCCCAAGAGAACAAAAGGGAGCTTCATGGTTGAATAGATTGACACTCGTTTCTTCTTGATGGGCCTGGATACCCTGGATCACATGAAGCTTCATTTAACATGATGCTGGATGTTTATTTCAGTTTTAACACCTTTACTAGAATTTCAAGGAAAAGAACGTTGACGCTTTTTCTAAAACTTTTCTAAAATGTAGAAAAAATTTTCATAGCACTTGGCTTTGATACTGCCCCCAATCTGATCAGAGACACACATAAGCGTGCTCCAAATGAACATAACAGGTTGACAACATGGAGACTGATATAAAAGAACCTGGTACTATTTCAAGTGTGACTGTACAGTGTGATTGTAGCTCAACTTTGTCCATCATGAATGTACACACCAGCTTAATAAAACCATAACTGGCCTCTGCATTCTGCGAGTGTTGATGAACTGTCTCCTTTCTTTTCTTTAAATACCCATAATAAAGTGACATTTCTGGGCGCTTCATATCAAATCATATAAATAGGCTATAAATGGGAGAATCAAACATCCACCAATTCTTCTTTTACTGTGATGATTCAGATAGATCGCTAATTATTGCTTTGTTTCTTTGACATGTTTCAAGTGTAATGCATCTATAGCCACCATTTGGGAAGCAATCATTTTGACAAACTTTGCGAGTTGAAATATATTGATAAATAATTTCATATTGCTGTGATGCTTAGCATGTGCCACTAGAGGGTGCCGTGCGCTCACACCACGCTGACTGAAATGATGAATGCAGATAATCAGATTTTAAAATACAGCCTTTTGCTGTTTATTATTAAATGCAAGGCCATATTTTGTTTTCAAGATTAATTTTTTTACCATATCGCCCAGCCCTACTTTAAACTATCAATGCTCTAGATATAACAAAAACTTCCATCTGTTGTTATATCATGAGCACAGCAAACGAATGGGCCAATCACCAAAGAGCCCTCCAGGCACTGATGATGTGGAGTGGGGTGCAGCGAAGAAGGTTGCCACGGCATCCAGTGACATTCAAAGACGTCATGAGTGGGTTAGAGGGTTAACAGAGGTTGTTACCAGCTCTAATTATAAACGGCAAGAGTCAGAGATAGGCAGGAGGAGGAGACAGGTGGAGAGGAGAGTGGGGCCGGGCGTAGGGGCAAAGGTATGAATTAATGAGCATAAATGACGTAGAAAGGGCTAATGGGAAGAGAAGGGGCCAAGGATGACAATAGATGCAGGAAGATGGATAAAATCTACTGGGTACTAAGAAACACATCTTTACTTGAGCAACAAGTCATGAAACACTGGCTGAGATGCACCTGAGACAAAACAATTATACACAATTAGAATATGCACGCAACCAAAACAACAGGTTACTCAGCCGCTGACAAATCCTTCTAAACGTGATCTGTAATTGCTTCAGCTGCAAGGTTGCATTACTATAATAACAAACAGCTTCCAATAATGCCACACTAATCCTTTGTTTTCAAATACAATGCTAATTGTTTAGATTGATGTCATTTCAACAGCTGCAATGGAGATTTTAAAATATCACCAACTTTTAAAAACAGATCATATTTTAAAGAACTAAGGCCATATCCACGCTAATACATTTCCATTTAAAGGGTTAGTTCACCCAAAAACGAAAATCCTCTCATGATTTACTTACCTTAAAGCCATCCCAGATGTGTATGACTTTCCTTCTTCAGCAGAACCGAAGTGAAGATTTTTATAAGCAGATTTCAGCGTAGTTTTGTCCATACAATGCATTTAAATGGGTGCCATCAAGCTGCTGGCTGGTTGACGGTCCAAAAGGCATATTTTGGCAGCATAAAAGTAATCCACACGACTCCTTTCGATCAATTTATGTCTTCTGAAGCAAATCCATTGGTAAAAAACTGCTTCCTGCAAACAGTCGATGCATCAGTGACACAAGAGCTCACACGAGAAGTCGGAAGCCTGCGCTTTGTACACAACAGAGGAACGAACGTCAAGCAAGAGTTGGTTAATTTCAAACAGAAATACAGCACTGGCCAGAACCAATGATTTAAAGTTTTAAAAACTTTTTAATTATCAATTATGATGTGTCGAATGCTGGCAGGAACAATTTTTTTTTAAGTGAATTAAGTTTTAATTATCCATTTATTTTTACACAAACCTATGGATTTGCTTCAGAAGACATTAATTGATCGACTGAAGTTTTGTGGATTACTTTTATGCTGCCTAAATATGCCTTTTGGACCATCAAACAGCCAGCAGACTGATGGCACCCATTTAAATGCATATGTATGGACAAACTGAGCTGAAATCTGCTCATTCACTTTGGTTCTGCAGAAGAAGGAAAGTCATCAACATCTGGGATGGCATAAAGTTAAGAAAATCATGAAAGAATTTTCATTTTTGGGTGAAATAACCCTTTAATCACAATTTCAGTGTTCTCGTTTACATGGACACCAGAAAGCCATTTACTGCGAGAAAGGTGCTAAAGACTTGAAACTGGCATATGCATTTATATGCACTGTGTTTGCTGCTTTCTCTTTACTCCCGTATACATTTGGCTAGGTCAGTAAGCAGCCTTCTCCACAGTAATGCAATTTACCTGTGACGCTTGTGTAAATAAAAATCATGGCATTTGAGGATGACTTCACTACTTTATTCTCTGTTGCTTCACTTTATTTCCAGATATTCCAGAGTTGTTGCTGTGTTTGTTTCCTTAACTTTCCATCGTGACCTGCAGGGGAATTGCGCTGCAATAGTGGGGTTTCCCTCTAACGTAAAACTCCGGGACTCCCCCAAAGTACTTATACACGGACATGAGGGACAGTAGTCCATATTTTAAATTGGTGTGTATAAATGGGTATAGTTTATAGTGTATGTGATTCTCCCACTATACATCCAGAAATGTTGAATTCTTTCTGCTGTGCTGACATGTTCATATGATGTATCCTATGATGTTAGTAATCCGGTGTGTTGTATGCATATGCACACTCTTCAAAAACCTGTACGAACGGTGCTTATGTGTTTACTTGACCACATTAGCTGCATTCTCTGGGAGAAACCTAGGTGTGTTAGACCGCTTTCTCTTAATCCCTTAAACTACATGAGGAAATCAGTGTTCTTGTTAACATAACGTTTCAGAACGCCACTTTCTGCAAAAACCCTGGAATAAACCATTTCTTCTCTGATTAACAGTTTTTATTGATTTATACAATTAACAAAGAAAAGCAAAACATATATTCACAGAATCAACATTTAACCCCACCCTGACCCTCAACAAACATCCCTGTGGTCACACATGAGTATAGACACACACACACACACAAAAAGAATATATATATATCAAAAAAAAAAAAAATATCACACTCATTTAAAACTATACCTCTCTCTCTGCCCCTCCCCAAGAGCCCTCCAAGGACACCAAATAGCTGCCCCTTTCCCCATCAAATTAATCCAAGTTCCCTAGCCTTCTACATGACACTCCCTTGAAAGCCGCCACCCTCCCCATCTCCGTGCACCACTCTCGAAATGAGGTCACTCCAGCCAACTTTCATCCCCTTAAAACAATCTGTCTGCCGATCATAACACAGGATAGGACCCCATTTTTTTATGTGTTTGTCCCCTATATTGATGACCACCCCATTGCCTAAAATACAGAGTCTGGGGCAAAACGAAATTTGAGTGCCCAATACATCATATATAAAACTCTGAGCAACCAAAATTCTTGGATCTTAACACACCACCAAAAAACATGGGTTGTGTCCCCGTCTTCTCGTTGGCATCGCCAGCAGGTGGCTGTGTCTTTAAGACCAAGCCTATACAATCTAGAGGGGGTCCAATAGAATCGATGTAAAATCTTAAATTGCATCAGATGCACCCTTGCATCTCTAGATGTAGACTTGACGTTTTTTTAGAATCCTAGCCCACACTCCCTCCTCCAATACCAAGTTTAAATCTTTCTCCCATAATCTCTTCAGAGAAGTTGAATCTCCGTCCCCCAGACTCTGAATTAACAGGGAGTAATACACTGATTCCTCATGACCTTTTCCAAAAGCAGTAATCACTACTCCCAGAGTATCTGCCGCTTTAGAGGGGTGTATGCTACTCCCCAAAATAGTACAGAGCAGGTGGCGCAGCTGTGCATACCTAAAGAACTGAGATCTGGGAATCCTAAAATGTTCAAACATATTATCAAAGGATCTCAACACTCCACTCTCATATAGGTCACTGTGCATATTAACCTCCCTCACAATCCACTCTGACCAGCAGAAAGGGGACTTATTAATATATAATTTTGGGTTCAGCCATATGCTCGAGGCAACTTTAAAGAAATGTCTGAATGAAACACTCTAGACACTTTTGTCCATACCGCATGCAAATGCGAGATAACGGGGTGTAACTTCTCCGGTTAGCTTAACAGAAAGGCTTTGCAATGGCAAAATAGGGGCAATAACTTCCTGTTCAATACAAAACCAAAAAAGATAATCCCATTCTACCATATCAAATGCCTTTTCGCGTCAAGTGAGATGACAGCGACCGGAGTCTGATCATTCACCACTGACCACATGATATTGATGAAACGCCTAATTTTATCAGAAGAGCTGTGGCCCCGAATAAACACCACCTGATCAATATGTATAAGAGATGTCATAACTTAGCCAAAATTTTTGATAATATTTTTATGTCTAGCTAGATCAGGGAAATTGGATGGTAACTCTTACACTCGCTTGGATCTTTGTCCTTTTTTAGAATCAGACTGATCCGGGCTTGTGTCATGGTTGGCAGAAGTTTTCCATTCTTTAAAGATTCCTTATAAATTTCTAACAATAGTGGAGCCAGTTCTGTAGCATAAGATCTAAAAAATTCAGCGGCAAAGTCGTCTGGCCCCCGGAGCCTTGCCTGTAAGCAAGGCCTTAATTAACTTGCCAAGCTCCACCAAGGTTATCTCAGAATCAAGAGAATTTTTTTGCTCAGTCGTCAGTTTAGGGAGTTCTAATTGTTCCACAAAATTTCTAATATCCTATTCAGTAGACGAAGACGTGGAACTATAGAGATCAAGATAGAATTCTTTAAAAGCATTATTAAAATCAATGGCCAAGGTAAATATTTCACCACCAGCAGATTTCACTGAGGGAATGGTAGAAAAAGACTCTCTCTGCTTTACACTACCGGTCAAAAGTTTTGAAACACTTTACCGAAATGTTTCTCATGATCTTAAAAATCTTTTGATCTGAAGGTGTATGCTTAAATGTTTGAATTTAGTTTTGTAGACAAAAATATAATTGTGCCACCATATTAATTTATTTCATTATAAATCTAAAATTTAATTTAAAAAAAAAAATAGGTTTTTGAAATTGATGACTTGGACCAAATAATAAAGAAAAGCAGCCAATAAGTGCCTAGCATATAGACGGGAACTCCTTCAATACTGTTTAAAAAGCATCCCAGGGTGATACCTCAAGAAGTTGTTTGAGAAAATGTCAAAAGTACATTTCTGAAAATTCTAGGCAAAGGGTGAGTACTTTGAAGATGCTAAAATATAACACAGTTTTGATTTATTTTGGATTTTGTTTAGTCACAACATAATTCCCATAGTTCCATTTATGTTATTCCATAGTTTTAATGACTTTACTATTATTCTAAAATGTGAAAAAAATTATAATAAAGAATGAGTAAGTGTTTCAAAACTTTTGACCGGTAGTGTATATATCTAGCCAAAAGCTTCCCTGCTTTGTCCCCCAACTCAAAGTATGACTGTCTTGCCCTGAATAACCAAACTCCACCTTCTGTGACAAAATAGTATTATATCTGCATTACAATCAGGTCAATTCTTTGAGGCCATCAGACAACATTCGACGCTTCAGCTCTGCCTCTGCACTTTTAATATTCCCTTCCAACGTAGAGTAGTGATGGCTTAGTGGGCTAAAGCACATAACTGGTAATCAGAAGGTTTTGCTGGTTCAATCCCCACAGCCACCACCATTGTGTCCTTGAGCAAGGCACTTAACTCTAGGTTGCTCCAGGGGAATTGTCCCTGTAATAACTGTAAGTCGCTTTGGATAAAAGCGTCTGCCAAATGCATAAATGTAAATGTAAATATATATATTTTTTAAATCTATTCTAGAGTAAACCTTATGGACTGATGAAAAAAATGTATAGTCCCTACCAGATGGATTCAAAAGTCTCCAAATATCTGTAAGACCAAGATTTTTACACATCCTGTGAAGCGTCAATGTTGCTCTAGGGGGCTTGCACACTTTTGCTTCACTATGATCAAGGACTGAGTCCATCAAAAGATTAGAGTCTCCTACCAATATTATATAATGAGGGGTGCCATCGGCTTGCAACATCCCTTCAAGATCTATAAAAAGCACTGATCATCAACGTTAGGTGCGTAAATATTAGCCAAAATAAGACTTTGCCCATACATTTCTGCTAAAACAATAATGACTCTTCCTAATTTATCTTTAATCTGTTTGAGACATTTGAATTGTAGATGCTTAATTATCAGTGTAATGACTCCCCTGCTCTTACTTGAGCCAGCACTAAAGAAAACATGTCCACCCCATATCTTCCCAAATTTTTCAGCTTCATGCGGGGAAAGATGTGTTTCTTGAAGAAACACTATATCATATTTCTTACGCTTAAGAAGAGAAATAACCTTCCTTCTATTTATGGGGTGCCCCAACCCATTCACATTCCATGTGGAAAGAGACAATCCACTCACATTAACGTTTGACATTTTGACATATGAGAAAAAATAGATTGTGTCAAAAACAAAATTATAAAGACCACATTCCAACATTAGTGCAACAATCAAACCTCGAAATTCCCCCAGAACCAAACAAACAGAAAAAAGATAAACGTGTGCATTAACCCTGCGCACGACAGCGCCAACTGGCGTCCATCCCTCTAAACTCAAACAATCCATGTACGCCTACGAGAGCCCCCGTGACAATTTTGCCATCGGACTGCTCAAGTCCGGTGTTTCTATAACAATTTTGTGAGACAGAATTACACAACAAAAGATAATCTATAAAACAAACTCTAGCCAATAGGTGGAATAAACACAAAGAGCGTGTAGATTCATCCACAAAACTGTTGCGAAGTTGTGTTACTCCACAAAACAAACTCCAGCCGCTAGGCGGAACCAGCCAAAAAGAAACAAAAAAGGTGCTCAATTTCCTCAAACTGTCAAGAGAATGTTCAGTGAGTCGGTCCACTCGACAGCAACGCGAGTACCACAAAATAACTTACTCCATTGACTTTATGGAGGATATTGCAATCTGTGGGCATGTGAATGTTTTACAGCCATCCTTAGCATCTATTCTCAATTTGGCCAGGAATATCAGTGCAAAAGCGATTTTCCATTGATGTAAGAGCTTCTTGCATTCCTTGAATCGATCATGTTTCACTCTTGTCGAATTCGCAAAGTCTGGGAACAAGAAAATGCTGTGGTTCTTCCAAAAAAGTCTTCCTTTACTCCTCGACTCGCATAACACAAAATCTTTATCGGATGATCTCAGAAATTTGTCCAGAATTGATCGGGGCTTGCTTCCCTCAGCGGATCGCTGAGCCGGAACCCTGTAAGCTCGCTCGATTTCCAGCTTATGGCCTGTTATGTCAAGCAGATTCAGAAAGAGCCCATCCAGGAATTTCACCATATCCTGACCCTCTTCGGCCTCAGGAATTCCGACGATTCAGACGTTATTCCGCCTGCTACGGTTCTCCATGTCCTCCAACTTCTCCCAGACATGCTCCAAATCCACCTTGGTCACTAGCGGATTAGCAGATAATTCCCCCTCCGATGACTCCAGATAATCGATCCATTTCTCGACATCCCCCCCCCCCCCCCTCTTGTAACCACCTCAGAGATTTCGTCTCCATGGCAGTGATCGATCGACGTATTACAGCAAGATCCTCAAGTCAACAACAACCTTCATAAGCATTTCCGACAAGTTCAACATCTCTCGCTGAATTTCCCTCATTTCTCCGACCAAATCGACTCCCTGGCTTGGGGCCTTCTCAGTGGTGTCAGCTTGAGCACGTAAGTGTCTTTTAATGTCTCAAGAGCGCTAGAATTTTGAATTCTTTGACATATTGTACTCCTAGTACAGAGACTCACCTGAATCTATCAATCAGACTCCGTAAATTATCAATGTCACTATTCAGGGAAAACACAGTGAGACTACTTAAAATAATAATAATAATTTTAGCTATATTCTCTTTTCTAGAGTTTTAAGATAACTATGGACATTGGATAACTTTCCAGGGGTACTATAACTGAGGAGCCTCTATGTTCAGCACTCTCATTCAAATTGACAGCAAATAAAGCAATTTGACAAACCGCATTTAAAACAAATAAAAAACAACATTTATTGTTTGCATTTCACTATAAAATTGACTTTTTTGTAAAAAAAAAAAAAAAAAAGAAAAAAAGAAAAGCCCATTGCGACCTACAACTCATTTTGATGGAGCATGTCAAATTTCATAAACAAACATGCAAATGCTGGTGGGACAATAGAACTTTAGAATGATGGATGATCAAATTTTGCGGAAATCTGTGTACAGTATTTATTTTTTAATGATCATCGTAGTAAAGAATTAGTGGTACAAACTAAAGTTGTTGAGTTCTTACCTGGTGTATTACGTGAATTCATGGATGAGCTACTTCTTTGACTCCAAAGATTTGTAAGGATGTTGTGTGAGCTGGCAACGTAAGTTTGGTTTAACTCAGTGAAGGAGGCAAGCTGCTGAATGATGCCAAGCTCTAAAGGGGGTCCTCGGTTTCAGCCATGACCGTAGACATCACGTGGAGGGCTGTGATGGCTGCTAATGCCAGTAGCAGAAGAGCCTCACTGCAAGAGGTAGAAACACGTTGGACTTAATGGAGCTGAGACCACCAATATCAAAAAGATGCAATGAAATTGATTTGTGACTGAGGCTGCCAAGCATCTTCTTTTGTGCTCCATGGAAAAAAAGAAAGTCTTGCAACAACATTAGGGTGAGAAAATAATGGGGTGAACTATCCCTTTAACGTCTAAATAATTACACATTTGTCCCAACGGTGCACTTAAGTTTTAAATGTTCTATACATGAGACCAAAAATTGCTCATTTGTTTTTCAAAGAGTGCATAAGGTCCCCTTGCAGGCCACTAACAGGCTTAATAAAGAGTCATTAATTCCAGTGTCAGAAAGTTGAGAAATTATGTTTGGCTTGTAAGGCGGGCAGTACGCTTGTTGCTTCCAAAACAGATCCAGAGGGCCATTAATGGATGACTCACTCTGCCTCAGAGTCAGCCGAGACGCACTACAATACCCAAGCTGCCTTGCAGCAACTGGATACACAGCAGGATAGCACATTACCCACGTTGCCTTATGATTCTACCATTAGCCCTGCCCCAAGCAAAGAACAGAGAGGCTCCGGATCATCTAATTTTAGTGATTAGACACTGGCCCACACTTCCGGAGTCTTAGGTGTGTTGTACGTTCCGACAGATATTCTTATGTAACTTACAGTGTTCTGAGCAGGTTTGGGGATTTCAATATTTTTAAACATGCTTCTTGTGTAATACCATTTTCATTTATTGAAATCGACATGTCAACATGAAATATTAAGATGTGAGACTCTGGATAAACAGTCTGATCTGCAGAAATATGCTGGCTTTATTGTGATGTACATATTAATGATTTAAAGCTACCTGAAGTAAGTATAACCTTTTTGTGTTCATAATAGATTACCTTCATTAAACATTTAATTTTAAAACGCCACATGATTCAAAACTTTACCAGGCGCACCCGTTAAAGGGATAATTCACCATATGGAGACATTAAATAGAATGGCAGCCTCAGTCACCATTCACTTACATTGTATGAAAATAAGATGCAATAAAAGTAAATGGTGACTGAGGCTAACATTCTGCTAGCACCATTTTTTTGTGTTCCAAGGGTTGGACTCCACAGTAAGGATTGCCGAATATATATATATATATATATATATATATATATATATATAAACACACACACACACACACACACACACACTACCAGTCAAAACTTTTGAAACACTTAACTGAAATGTTTCTCATGATCTTAAAAATCTTTTGATCTGAAAGGCGCATGCTTAAATGTTTGAAATTAGTTTTGTAGACAAAAATATAATTGTGCCACCATATTAATTTATTTCATAATAAAACTAAAATGTAATTTAAAAAAAACAAAGTTTTTGAAATGGATGACTTGGACCAAATAATAAAGAAAATCAGCCAATAAGTGCCCAACATAGATGGGAACTCCTTCAATATGGTTTAAAAAGCATCCCAGGGTGATACCTCAAGAAGTTGGTTGAGAAAATGTCAAGAGTACATGTCTGCAAATTCTAGGCAAAGGGTGACTACTTTGAAAATGCTAAAATATAACACAGTTTTGATTTATTTTGGATTTTGTTTAGTCACAACATAATTACCATAGTTCCATTTATGTTATTCCATAGCATTGTTTATCTTGGGTCAAACGTTTTGGGTAGCTTTCCACAAGCTTCTCACAATAAATTGCTTGAATTTTGGCCCATTCCTCCAGACAGAACTGGTGTAACTGAGTCAGGTTTGGAGGCTCCTTGCTCGCACACCCTTTTTCAGTTCTGCCCACAAATTTTCTATCAGATTGAGGTCAGGAGTTTGTGATGGCCACTCAAATACCTTGACTTTGTTGTCCTTAAGCCATTTTGCCACAACTTTGGAGGTATGCTTGGGGTTACTGTCCATTTGGAAGACCCATTTGCAACCGAGCTTTAACTTCCTGGCTGATGTCTTGAGATGTTGCTTCAATATATCCACATAATTTTCCTTCTTCATGATGCCATCTATTTTGTGAAGTGCACCATTCCCTCCTGCAGCAAAGCACCCCACAACATACTTCACGGTTGGGATGGTGTTCCTCGGCTTGCAAGCCTCACACTTTTTCCTCCAAACATAACAATGGCCATTATGGCCAAACAGTTCAATTTTTGTTTCATTAGACCAGAGGACATTTCTCCAAAAAGTAAGATCCTTGTCCCCATGTGCACTTGCAAACTGCAGTCTGGCTTTTTTATGCCGGTTTTGGAGCAATGGCTTCTTCCTTGCTGAGCAGCCTTTCAGGTTATGTCAATACAGGACTCATTTTACTGTGGATATAGATACTTGTCTACCTGTTTCCTCCAGCATCCTCACAAGGTCCTTTGCTGTTGTTCTGGGATTGATTTGCACTTTTCGCATCAAACTACGCTCATCTCAAGGAGACAGAATGCGTCTCTTTCCTGAGTGGTATAATGGCTGCGTGGTCTCATGGCATTCATACTTGCGTACTATTGTTTGTACAGATGAACGTGGTACCTTCAGGCATTTGGAAATTTCTCCCAAGAATGAACTAGACTTGTCCACAATTTTTTTTTTCTGAGGTCTTGGCTGATTTCTTTTGATTTTCCCATGATGTCAAGCAAAGAGGCACTGAGTTTGAAGGTAAGCCTTATGACCTCAGTTACTAAGTTTGCATTTTTATATCAGCGCTGCAACATATCAGTGCTTACTGTATAAATCCTTGTAAACATCCGCGTTAAGTGCAAATGTTTTGCCCTGTTTATCGCGATTGTGAGCATTTCTGCACGTACAAGGTTGGCGCATGCACAGCGTTTGACAGATGTGGGCGGCTTTGTCTTATGGAAAACAAGCTTCCAAACACAGATATAAGGTGCAATTGACCCTTAGTGTACAGAACTAATTATCTAAATTCTTTTGACACTGACAATGCTGGACCGTTACTGAACTAAATTCACGCAGGACGTAAAAAGCTGTGAAATAATGACAGAAGGCATGAATAAAGAATGATCTTGCTTCAGTGTATAATTAAACATTATATATAACTTGGGACTGTGTGACATTGTTCATGTTTTTCACCATAATAATTACTAGAAAACGGTTTCCAAATTCTCTTCTAACTGACAGATTCGTCTAAATCTGAGAAGCATCCTTAAAGTGATAGTTCAGCCTTTAATTAATATTATATCATCATTTCCCCGCCCTCATGTTCTTCCAACCCCATGAAACTTTCTGTATTCTGTGGAACCCAAAAGATGTTAGACAGAATGTTAGGGACTGACAGTCTCAGTCACCATTCCCTTTCAAAATATGGAGGGGGAAAAAACATGCAGTGAAAGTAAATGATGATTAAGGTTAGCATTCTGTCTAACATCTCCTTACAGGAATAATTTTTCCAAAATTGAAAATTCTTGCATCACTTACACTCATGCCAACCCAGATGTGTTTTTTTTTTTCTTTTGTTGAACACCAAGATTTTTAGAAGAATATCTCAGCTCTGCAAGTTTATACTAGAATGCAAGTGAATGGGTACCAAAACTTTGAAGCTCAGAAAGCACATAACGGCAGCATTAAAGTTATTCAAATGACACTGGTTCAATCTATGTCTTCAGAAGGGATCTGATAAGTGTGGGTGAGAAACAGATCAATATTTAAATCCTTTTTTACTAATAAATCGCCACTTTCACATTCTTCTTCTTGTGTTTTTGGTGATTCAATTCTTTGTGCATATCACCACCTACTGGGCAGGAGATTTAATAGTAAAAAAAGGACTTTATATATTATAAAGTTATATAAATATATCTGTTTCTCACCCACACCTATCATATTGCTTCTGAAAATCATATGAATTACTTTTATGCTGCCTATATGTGCTTTTTGGAGCTTCAAACTTCTGGTCACCATTCACTTGCATTGTATGGAGCAACAGAGCAGAGATTTTCTTCTAAAAATCTTCATTTGTGTTCTGCAGAAGAAAGAAAGTCAAACATCTGGGATGGAATGAGGGTGAGAAAATGAGAGCATTTAAATTTTTTGGTGAACTATCCCTTTAATTTGATGCATGGAAGAAATAAGTCATATAGGTTTGGAACAACATGGTGGTGAATGACGACAATTTCCATTATTAACAATAATATTTATAGTATTATTATTATTAATCATTCTGTAATGCATGTTAAATGTGTATCATGTAATGGAATGTAGGAGAGTAAACATCCATTACGTTATATGTAAAAGTAACTAGTTACTCACTACTTGAGTATTCTTTTTATTGGATACTTTCTTACTCGAGTAATTTATAACATAATTACTTTTACTTCTACTTGAATAATTATTGTTTTTAAGTAATTGTACTTTTACTTGAGTAAAGTTTTTGGCTACTCTACCCACCTCTCCATTTAACAATCTACAGGAGGACACATCCTTGGATCAGCCTCTGCTAGGTGTGACTGCCAAGGAAATACCGGTCAGTTGCTGTTTTATCCTGCCTGCAAGCCACCCATGCTCGCTGGCCCTCTCGCTTTTATGGCTGCCCGCCTTTCTTCTTTGCCGTTTTTTCTGCATCTTGGGCTAAACACCTGCTGATAATATGGGATACAAATTCAGCGGTTTTCCACAGCATGGCTCAGTCAAAACCCACTACATCTGCGAACTCCAGGAACGAGCAGTTGCGGGCATGTTCGGCCGCTTGCGGAGCCCTAATTGCAGTGAAGGATACCCATGTGTATGGGGTTGAAACATGCGGAGGAAGCTCTTTCTCTGCCTGTGAACTGTAGCCATTGTCTCGCCTTGCCCAGGAAGCTCCTGTGCCGTAGTCTCAAGGTAGCTGCTACCCAAAGCAGTGAACTTGAACATGATGACATGGACAGAGGAAATGGCAACGACGCTGCAAATCTGGGGGCCTCCCAGACTTTACGTGCACTTAGTTGGGCTGACCAAACCGACTCGTGTCTATTCGAGGACACTACTCTTCCCGGTGTTTCCTCATTCGAGTACCAGCCGCCGGGCTCTGAGGAAGATTAAGATGGCTATCCCATCGGCCCAGGCTCCACCAGTCAGCAGTTCGGCGGTGTTACCGCATGCAATTCTCTTCAAAGTGTGTGAGCGAGCGGCCGCTCGACTCAACATTGAATGGCCGGCACTCCAAAACACTGCCAACTGGGATAGGGAAGTCTATGATGGGAAACTGTTTGCGCTGCCGCCCGGCCCGAGAAAACAGCTCTTGCCCATCCTCCCAGCGTGTGCAAAGCACATGAAGTTATACTGGGGAGAACTGCTCGACCTGAAGCACGGTCATGCGGGCCTTAAGTTTGAGGATATGGCTGTGCATGGTATGGGTGACCCTCCTGCCATCGAACCTTCGATTGTCAGACATCTCAACCCCTCACAAGGAGGCTTGCTCGCTTCCCCGAAGCTCACTCTCCCTAACAAGATGGACTGCTTTTCCGCCTCCATTTTCAGGGCTCATACAGAGCTTCCGCTCTCACTGTCTGAGCTCTGAATGTTTCCTCCCTTCTTTCAGCCTACCAGGCTGAACTTATGGGGGACATGTGAAAACACTTAAACACTTAGACACTCCTTCGCCCACGCTGTGGAAGGAAATTGTGACCGTCAATGACCTTGTCCTGCGTAATGGCCACCAGGCCATCCAAGCCTCCAGCCGCTCAATGGCATTATCCGTTGCGGGTGAACACACAGCGGCTAAATGGTCTGCCCAACAGCAAGAAAAGGCGCATTGTGGGAGCCCCAGTCAAACCGGAACATTTTCTGCCTCGCCTTCAGAGGCATCATGGTCTAGTGCGCTGCGACAATACCACAGCCATAGCACACATCAATCGCCAAGGAGGGATGCGCTCCCCTCAGCTTCACTGCCTAGCCCACAAAATGTTGGTATGGAGCAGACAGCACTTCCAGTCATTCCATGCGACTTACATCCCAGGTATTTTGAACTCTGGCGCGGATCTCCTGTCAAGGGGGAACCCTCTCTATGGAGACTGGCGACTCCATCCTCAGGTAGTGTGCATGTTTTGGGAGAGATTCGGTCGGGCTTCCGTCAATCTCTTTGCCTCGCACGAAAACACTCGTTGTCCTACATTCTTCTCTCTAAAGGACAAGGACGCCCACTCAGTGTAGATGCACTAGCACATCCATGGCCCAGTATGCTGCTCTATGCCACTCTCAGTTTTATTTTTCCAACTCTAGCAAGAGTGAGGGAGCAGAGCTTAACACTAATTCTCATAGCACCCAAATGGCCCAAAGCACCGTGGCTGGCGGAGATAATTCCCCTCCTTCATGCCCAGCAGTGCCCACTCCCGTTGCACACAGACCTCTTGTCTCAGGCAAACAGAGGAATATATCATCCTCACCCAGACAGGGTGGATCTATGGGCCTGGCCCGTGAAAGGTCCAACCTGAACACATTGGTGCTTCCCTCTGAGGTGGTCGTAACTATACAAATGCTAGGGCCTCGTCCACAAGGTATGATTGTAAGTGGCGGGTGTTTGAAAAATGTTGTAATTCACATCATTTGGTGTAATATCAGTGTTCAGTCACAGATATACTATGCTTTCTACAAAAACCTTTTGGACAAAGGGAAATATTTTTTGACCATCAATGTTTACCTGGCAGATATTTCTGCTTGCCACACTGGCTTCAATGATGCAGCAGTAGGGCAGCATCCTCTCATTCATACACATGATGGGTGTTCGCCGTTCTGTGTCATTTACTAGAAAGCTTGTTCCTGAGTGAGACCTCTCCGTGGTGCTGGAAGCTCTGTCACAGTTGCCTTTTGAGCCCTTGGAGAATATTTCTTTAAAGTTGTTGTCTTACAAAACAGCTATAATCCTGCCACTGGCATCAGCCAGACATGTCAGTGATCTGCATGCCCTTTCTATTCATCCTTCTTGTACACGATTTTCCCCAGGCATGGAGAAGGTTTCTCTTAGACCCTATCCAGCCTTTATGCCTAAGTGTTTCCCTAAATTCACAGGGGAGGTGTTAGAGCTCAGGGCTTTCCGTCCACCTCCTTTCACCGCTGTGGAGGATGAGAGGCTGAATGCCTTGTGTCCTGTGCACGCACTCCGCATGTATATGCGTAGGACTAAGACTATCAGAAAGAGTGACCAGATCTTTGTCTCATGGGCTTCCTCCCACACAGGTAAACCCATTTCTAAGCAACGCCTTTCCCATTGGCTTGTGGAAGCAATAACTTTGGCATATAGCTCTAAGGGTCTCCAGCCCACCTCAGGCTTTAGGGCCCATTCCACAACATGCATGGCTGCTTCCTGCACCCTGTTTCAGGGAGTCTCTCTGTAAGACATGGTTCAGCTGCATGTTAGGCTTCCCCCCACACTTGTGATGTCAGGTACTACTGACTTGATGTCACCAGAACCCCAGTAGTGCATGTGGTTTTGGGTATGGATTCTTCATAATGGGTTCACCCATAACCCTTTCTCCCTCACACTTTGTACGTGTAACCCCACTGGTTTCACTCCAAGCACAATGCTCTTCTCCTTGCTTTGTTATGTTTATGGGTTATAGAGCCTGCTAATATTATAAAGGATGTGTCAGGCACCGCCTTTAATTTGGAGACCATCCTTTTGGCTGACAGCATCTCCCTGTGAGTGTATAGGGCAATCGGGAAGTTGTCCATATCTTCCCATAGATGGATCTCGAACACGAGATGATGAAAGAGAACGATAGGTTATCTTTTCTGTAACCCCAGTTCTCTGAAACATCGAGTGGAGAGACCACCAAGCTTGCCCCGCTTGTTTCACGAGAAGCGAATATGCTCACTGAGGAAAGTAGTGAGTACAGGTCCTTTTATGCCCTCAGATAAGGGTGGGGCCTTAAAGCGGCATAGGTCACGTGCACCTGTCTGTCAAGCCAGACTTGGTGCAATTGGATGCTTCTGCAGAGGTCAGTTGTGTACGCCCTTCCCATAGGTGGATCTCTCCACTCTATGTTTCAGAGAACTGGGGTTACAAAAAAGGTAACCTATTGTTTATTACTTTTAAACATTTAAACAGTTAAACTAAACATTTCATGAAAATTATAAATAATTGGAAAAATGGCACACAATTTCATCTGCCAGACACTTTGAAAAAATTTACAAAGCCTTATTGCTATACTTTTGCCTAGTTTGTTTTTAATCTGCAGTAAATCATGGGTAAAATTGGCAGCTTTGCATTGAGGAGAAGACAAGCCTTGAGTCCTCTTACTTATAGAGACAGGATCATCTGGGCCCCACCTACTGGTCAAAGCATGCAACTACATCAGGAAGTGTACAGCATGAAGTCTTACCACCCTCAGAAGTGTCATTTGTCTAACGATTGAATATTCCCACAGCATACTTCCTGGTGTGGAATAGTTAACGCTCAAACAATCAAAATCTCAAATAATTGAGCAGACAGCAGTATTCCAGGTACTACAGGTTTTCTAATTACAGTATGGGTCTACATGAATCAATATCTGTGTGAACACATGCAAGTGTGTTATCAGTTCAAAACCAATAAACTGTAATGAGTCACTGATAAATGTCTTTAAATAGTCTTGGTGTTTTGCTTTGATGAACTTATATAGTAACTTAAACTTGAGCCAGAACTTTATGGATGCTGGGTTTCTTGAGTGCAACATTTCAACTGGTAACCACAAACAGCAAATTCTAAACATACGTGCCTCAAAGAATCTGACTGAAAATAATGAAGCTCTACAGAGCTGTTTCTTACACGTATGTTTTTCATGGTGTGCAACCTTCACTGTAGCGTGATTCACGTCAATGAAACAAGAGGAGTCTTATAATGAAAGATTGAGAATCCAGTAATAATTATTTATTTTTTTTACAAAAAAAGGTTACAATATCAAAGCTTGGCTTCTTAAAGAAATGTAACGAGTGCAATACAAGTTAGGCTCAATCAACAACATAAATTGACCCTTACAAGGGTCTCATAATAGAAGTGTATGGGGCTAGTCCATAAACACTAAAATACACACTGTTTCAAAAGTATAGCCATGAGCATAAACATTATATGTGTTAACATTATTTCAGTGTGATAAAATTGCTAAATAACCTTATCTGTTTAGTTATATCCAATATTACTACTTTGTTGCCATGACAACATAAAATTGCTAAAAAGGATTACAAGTGTTATCACAGTAAAATCATGTTAACGTGTATAATGCTTACGTCTTATGGCTATACTTTTGCAACAGTATATTTTAACATTTATTACATTTACCATTCACTTCCATTGTAAGTGCCTTACTGTTAACGTGATTTTCTTTTCTTTCTTTTTTTATGAATGAGGGATGAATTGAAATAATTTTTTGTGCTAATCAACATTGTGCTAAAAATGCTGTTGACAGAGCTTAACTCATACAGAACCCAGAACAATCCTTTAAGAAAATGTAAAAATCAACATAAATCTGAACAGTTATGAAACAGTTATATGTTGGTCATGTGGCTCCAAGATCTGACAGTGCAAATGAAACTATGGACCTTTAGTGTTTTTCATGTTATCCATAAGGCTTGTTCTTTTCTCTGGTCACAGCCAGCATGGACATGTCCCAAGGCCTTTTTGTGCGCTTAAATGTGTGCACAGTTCCTGGAAAGCCTTGTATTGACACCAGAGCAGGCTGAAGCTGCTCTCTAAAGCTTAGTCAGTGATTTAATGCAAGAGCTGAAAGCTCCTCCAGTCCAAATCTTTCCACTCCTCACTATCTCTCTACACTCACACAAGTGGTCAGGTTCCGTGCCAGTGTGCTGATCAACATTTAATGCTCTTAAAAAGGATGGGAATTTGAGAAGAGTTTAAACACTGGCTCGTTCGTCAACGTGCCCGCTTGAGAGAATAATCCTTCCCAAGGTGCTTAGCTCACTTTCTTTGAGGCTGATAACATGAGAAGGCATCAGTCACTCAAGAGGGTGTGAAAGCAGTGGGGATGGAAATGTGTTGATTATTGCTCTGCTCACTAGTGTCTGTGATTGTAACTTCACACTGCCCTTTTCTGTCCTAATGAAGGTTTCCAGACCACACAGGTCTACATATTAGTCTATCCTTGCCAGGTAAAGCAAACCCCCCGATCACTATTAGAACAAGTGATTTGCCAAATACATTCGGTCAAAGCGTCTAGACACTAGACATGGTCACAAGTCCCTGGCCTGTAATCCTGTAGCTGGATTAACTCCAGCTCTTTTAAAAAAAGTCGAGTATCAAGTCTTACAAGGCCAAGTTTAAAGGATAGTTCACCCAAAAATGAAAATTATGTCACTATTTACTCACTCAAACCTGTGTGACTATCTTTTTTTGAGTGGAACACAACAGGTGATTTTTTAAGGGTTTATTTGCCATATAAAGGCAAACAGTGAATAGTGACTTTGGTTAAAAAAAAAAAAAAAAAAAAATGGGACCAAAAACCCACCATAAAACCACTGTAAAAGTAATTGATACGACTCATGCACTATTCTTCACGTCTTCTAAAGCAATATGATAATTTTTTGCGATGAATAGAACAAAATTTAAGTCAATAATCACTCTTAAATCAAATCAAATTATTACTGAAGTGATTAAAAGGATAGTTCATCCAAAAATGAAAATGTTGTCATCATTTACACACCCTCATGCCATCCCAGGTGTGCATGACTTTCTTTCTTCAGCAGAACACATTTGAAGAAAAATAGAAAAATATCTTGGCTCAGCAGGTCCTTAATAGGGATGCACCGATCCGATACCTGGATCGGTATCGGCTCTGATACTGACATTTTTAGATGGATCGGGTATCGGTCCGACGAGCCCGATCCAAATCCGATACTGCGTGTTAGTCACGTTCGTTACTGTCAAGCTCAAAAAATGACATAAAAGAACCATTAAAACACAATTAACGTAGTTCATATGACTCGTGCATTTTATTCAAAGCCACTTGAAGACGTGTGATAGCTCTGTGAATCACAAAAGGCTGTGTTTAATAAGTAAATATATAAAATACACGCGCAGCTCCAGCGCGTTATTGAATGGCGCTGCTCTGTTGAAACACACGCGCCTAATTTTAGCCTTCACCCGGTGCGCAATATTTGAGCGCTACTCACGTACAACATCTCAGGTGTGATGCTCAAGAGTTTGGTTCACATATGCATTTAGAACAGCACCGTAGGTGCATTTTTACCAGAACTTGAATAAGAAGCGAATTAAACTACTGTGAACTTTCCTACAAACAGACACATACAGGACTTCCTGGAGAGTTTAGAATGTCAAAATAAAAGCGTGAGGGTTTAAAAGTTAAAGGTGTCACAGAGGCAGAGATGTGAACTCAGTAGCAGGGTTTATTGAAAGATGATTGAAACAGTGATGTAAACATCATGTGAGTAAATCCAGTTGAGCAGAGTGGCAAACAGCAGGTGAGTAATATCCAGTCAGGGTATAGACCCAATGAACAGATAACTCACAATAGTCTTATGATACTTAAAGGCAATAATGAAGACACAGGTATGTTTGACACAGTAGAAAGGTGTGGAGTCTCAGAGTTACTATCGATGAGAACAGACAAAGAGTGTGTGTGAAAGCGGGGTATATATGCAGTCCTTGATTAGCCACTAATGATATGCAGGTGCATGTAATCAGAAATCAGGGGAGAGTGAGCGCTGTGATGGCAGTGAGAAAGAAAGAGAGAGAGACCGGTGGATCCGTGACAAAAGGTGCACAATTGAGATATAGTACTGTATATTACTATTATAATATATTATTATTATTATTATCATTTGTTTACAAATTCTAATAATATTTAAGTTGAATGGGTTCCAAAAAATAACTGTGTGAATGAAAAGTGAGCTGATATCTTATAACTAAACTGAACAAAAAAGAGATCTGAATCCTTTAAAGTCCAGATACAAGTTGAAAAGATTTTGCAAAAAATAAATAAAAAACGTCTTCTTTTCTACTGATAACTTATACTGGAATTACTGTTAATTTTGCTGCTACATTACCCAGTATACTAGTTAACAAAGTTTTTCTTAATAAGCTATACATTTATATTGAAATAATGCGTAGTTAGAGGTTTGTGTTTCTTTACATATTAAAGAGCACACCCAATTAGTTCCACACAATAATGTAAAGATATTCTAAACTGATTATGCAAAAAAAACAACACTAGTATCGGATCAGGATCGGCCGATACTTAGATTTCCGATATCAGAATCGGAAGAGAAAAATTGGTATCAATGCATCCCTAGTCCTTAATATGCAATTGGATGGTGATCAGACATTTAAAGCTCCAAAAAGAACAGATAGTCAGCATAAACATCATCCGTACGACTACGGAGGTTAAACTAATGTCTTCTAAAGGGAAACGATTGTTTATGTTGACTGTCTGTGCTTTTTGGAGCTTCAAAAAGGACTGATCAATATCCACTTGCATTTTAAAGACCTATGAGCTAAGATATTTTTCTATTTTTCTTCAAATGTTTTCTGCTTAAGAAAGTAAGACATACACACCTGGGATGGCATGAGGGTGAGTAAATGATGACAACATTTTCATTTTTGGGTAAACTAACCCTTTAAATTAAACATGGCGGCTACGTTGATTACATCAAACCTCATTGGATTTCATTGCGTCTCGTGATCAAATGTGTGACATCATGACATTAGGTCACGAGATGCAATGAGAACCAATGAGGTATAAGTCTTTGTCTTTTGTAAATTTTAAGTCAGGTCTAAATTCACTGTGCCTTTAAATCTTAGAACATAAAACAGCTGTTGACATCCATGTTTAAGTGCAGCTGTAGTCTACAGGAGCAAATGACTACACATTCTCATTGGAAAAAAGAACAACAGTGAGTTCACTAGAGATTGCCTTTTAATTGGGCCATGTCTGCACTAAAACATTTTCAGTTGAAAACACATTGATTTTGGGGGGCCTGGGTAGCTCAGTGGTAAAATACGCTGGCTACCACCCCTGGAGTTCGCTAGTTCGAATCCCAGGGCGTGCTGAGTGACTCCAGCCAGGCTTCCTAAGCAACCAAATTGGCCCGGTTGCTAGGAAGGGTAGAGTCACATGGGGTAACTTCCTCGTGGTCGCTATAATGTGGTTTGTTCTCTGTGGGGCGCATGGTGAGTTGAGCGTGGATGCCACGGTGGATGGCGTGAAGCCTCCACACGTGCTATGTCTCCGTGGCAACGCGCTCAACAAGGCATGTGATAAGATGCGTGGGTTGGCGTTCTCAGACGTGGAGGCAACTGGGATTCATCCTCCGCCACCCGGATTGAGGCGAGTCACTACACGACCACGAGGACTTAAAAGCACATTGGGAATTGGGCATTCCAAGTTAGGGAGAGAATAAAAAAAAAAAACGATTTTGCTGTTTACGCCTCTCATCCACACTAGAACGGCGGTTTCCTCCACCGAAAACAGAGACTTTCGAAAATGCTTTCAATAACCACATAATCGATGTTAGGAAACTCAAAAGCTAAAGGGATTAGAGTGGACGTGGTCTCAAACAGTGTTGCGACATTCCGAGAAAAAATAGTCAAAGGCTTACAAGTCTAAAGCCAAAGTATACTTCGGTTTTGACACAAAAGCTTAGCATGTGTATTTTGTTATGTTGCAGCCTTATGCTAAAATGCTTGAAATTCTTCTTTATTCACATCAATCTACACTTCAGGGACTTCTGGTATGCAGCTGAGAGAGTAAGACGTGTCCGGGAGCTGCTCCGTAAAATCTTACTTCTTACTTCATACTTATTTGGAACAACTGGCACTTTTAGCACTTTCCGACAGCACCTAAAACGTTAAACACCATTTTGATGTTTGTTGGAGTTTGTTTTATATTGATATTATGCCTAAATCCAAGCATGCTTCTACTGCTCCCAACGAAGCTGATGAGGTCGGCAACATGGCAGCGGCTGCTTCGGGATTAACTCCAGCTCTTTTAAAAAAATGCTTACCACAACAAAATTTGTGAGGAAATCACTTCACTGAGGTCCGAGTTCCTCACTGAAATACGCACCTCTACAGCTGCTCTCCAAGTCGTTATCTCCAAACACAGCTCTAAAATTAAAGACACTGAAACTTTGATGAACAGCATGGATGCAAGGATTGACATCTTAGAGTGCAATTGTCAGTCGGCTGAAAGGGACAATGCGGCACTAAAGAGCAAGGTCGATGATCTGGAAAACGACTCGCGGCAGAACAACCTCCGTATTTTGGGAATCCCCGAAAATGCTGAAATGCCCAAGCCCTCTCATTTCATGGCATTATTTTTCTCTGAACTCTTCGGGGACAAACTCTCTCAGATGCTGGAGATTGAACATGCACATCGGTCCCTCGCACCCAAACCGCGGCCAGGCGCACCTCCGAGTCCCATGATTGTACGCTTCCTTCATACCAGAGAGGAAATCTTACGTCGGTCTTAGGAACATGGAAAATTGCATTACAAGGAATCCAAGATTTTAATCTTTTCTGACTTCTCTGCAGAACTTAAGAAACGATGGGATCAGTTCAAAGCAGTCAAAGCCGATCTGCATGGAGTCAGTATTACATTCAGGATGCTATATCCCAGCAGACTTCTCCTTCCATTCAATGGAGAGTCGCATAGCTTTGACACTCCCGACACCGTTTCCACATTCTTCACCACTGTTATTAAACCCAAGCAGTCTAGCGGAATATCTGCAGCAGATGATACCAGATACAATCTACAGGTAAATACCAAAGTCTTTATGGATATTGTATGGCCTGGGGCAATGAGGTAACATAGACAATATTCCTATGTGCCCTGAGTGGAATCTATGTCATCAAAATGCTGCGCATACAAGTGAACTTTCCTTGAGAGACATACTCTGTGTCAGACTTTATTGACACTTTACATTGTGAACTCTTATATACTTTTATAGTTGACACTATTTAGCTCGGCTTTTTGTTTGAGTTTCGAATGTGCTTTGTAAGTTGTGCTTTGTTCCTTATAACTTGATTTTCTGTTACGGAGTTCTCTCCGAAGGTTCAGCAGGGAGAGTTTGTGTTGTCTGACAGTGAGTAATGTTCGCACCACTGGTGTACAAGGGGTGGTTTTTTTTTTCCCTCTCTCTCCTTCTGGCTCAATCTCAGATATGTCAAGACAGAAGACTGTAACATTATTCATTGCCATTTACTCTTTTTTGTTGCCAATGACCACCAATCCACATAACGCTCAGTCAGAGGGTAAATGTGTCAATTTTACCAGCTGGAATGTCAAAGGGTTCAATAATTTTGACTCTCCTCCTGTATTTATCCTGTTAAAGACCCCCTCCAGTGAAAATCAAGTTTTTTTAAATGTTATTATTTTCTCCCCTTTTCTCCCCATTTGGAATGCCCAATTCCCAACGCGCTCTAAATCCTCATGGTGGTGTAGTGACTCACCTCAATCCGGGTGGCGGAGGACGAATATCAGTTGCCTCCGCGTCTGAGACCGTCAATCTGCGTATCTAATCACGTGGCTTGTTGAGCGCATTACCGCGGAGACATACCTCGTGTGGAGACCAACACTATTCTCCGCGGCATCCACGCACAACTCACCACGCACCCCACCAAGAGTGAGAACTACACATTACAGTGAACACGAGGAGGTTACCCCATGTGACTCTACCCTCCCTAGCAACCGGGCCAATTTGGTTGCTTAGGAGACCTAGCTGGAGTCACTCAGCACGCCCTGGGTTCGAACTCGCAACTCCAGGGGTGGTAGTCAGCGTCAATACTCGCTGAGCTACCCAGGCCCCGAAAATCAAGTTTTAAACCTTGTTTACATGTCCATATGGTGTTTTTTTTTATATTCTAGAAGACATACTATGAGCTGAGCATTTTCACCTTGGAACTGCAGTTTACCAAAGACAATCTCAAAAACACAGATTCAGACAGCCAGGGTTCCATATGTCACAAATCTAAGGAACCAATCCTGTCAACTTGCGGGGTGGGGCTTTCTATATCAATAGCATACGCTACAGCGAAGCAAGGGGTATCAGGAGAAGCCAGGTGTAGCTACGTATCGGTATTTTGCAGGACATGTTCTGTTTTCGGTTGCAAAGTTGAGAAAGGACAAATGGTGAGCCTTCATGTATTACCAAAGGATCTGCAAATCTGAGATAAATGGGTACAGTTTATTTGGAAAAATCATAATGTCCCAGCAAAACTTCCAGAGAAAACTCGCGTTTGCAGTAGTCATTTTCCAGAGAACTGTTTTGAAAATTTTACCCAAAAACAGATGGGTTTTGCCACTAAACTTATATTGAAGCCCAACGCGGTTCCATCAATTTATCCTGGGGACACAGGGAGCCCGAGCTGCAGGCGAGTGGTGCAGGGGTGAGTGGAGATGGAGGCGGGGACTAATTTGCATATTCATAGATCTGCGCATAATAAATGAGGCAAAGGTGTAGAGTTATATCTAAGCCATTTTAAGGCATGAAAGGATTATTTTCATTGAAAAAAACTTTTAAATATGTAATTTAGATTAACAAAGATGAGTTTTTAGGGGTTAAACCAGTGACTGGAGAAGGACTTTAATATTGTAAACATTCAATAAGCAGATTAAGAAAAAAAAAAGGAAAAAAAGAAAGAAACAAGTTGGAAGATGTTGCAGGACCAATAAAGGATAATGATCCATTAAAAAAAAATACAAAAAATACAAAATTCTACACTCCATAACCCATAATGACAAAGCAAAAACCAGATTTTCGATAGCTGCAAATTTATCAAAAAGACTGAAATATCACATTGACATACACCAATCAGCCACAGCATTAAAATCAACTGCCTAATATTGTGTAGGTCCCCCTCGTGTCATCAAAACAGTGCCAACCTGCATCTCAGAAAAGCATTCTGAGATGCTATTCTTCTCACAACAATTGTACAGAGCGGTTATCTGAGTTACCATAGACTTTGTCAGTCCGAACCAGTCTGGCCATTCTCTGTTGACCTCTCTCATCAACAAGGCATTTCCGTCCACAGAACTGCCGCTCACTGGATGTTTTTTGTTTTTGGCACCATTCGGAGTAAATTCTAGAGACTGTTTTGCGTGAAAATCCCAGGAGATCAGCAGTTCTGGCACCAACAATCATTCATGCAATTATCTAATCAGCCAATCATGTGGCAGCAGAGCAGTGCATAAAATCATTCAGATACAGGTCAGGAGCTTCAGTTAATGTTCACATCAACCGTCAGATTGGGGAAAAAATTTGATCTCAGTGATTTGGACCATGGCATGATTGATGGTGCCAGATGGGCTGGTTTGAGTATTTCTGTAGCTGCTGATCTCCTGGGATTTTCAAGCACAACAGTCTCTAGAATTTACTCGTAATGGTGCCAAAAACAAAAAACATCCAGCGAGGGATAGTTCTGAGGACGGAAATGCCTTGTTGATGAGAGAGGTCAACAGAGAATGGCCAGACTGGTTCAAACTGACAAAGTATACGGTAACTCAGATAACCGCTCTGTACAATTGTGGTAAGAAGAATATCATCTCAGAATGCTATTTTGCTATAATGCGGGTTGGTGCTGTTTTGGCGGCACGAGGGGGACCTACACAATATTAGGCAGGTGGTTTTAATGTTGTGGCTGATCGGTGTAAGTATTCAGACCCTTAACTCAGTACTTAGTTGAAGCACCTTTGGCAGCAAATACAGCCTCAAGTCTTTTTGGGTATGATGCGACAAGCATTGCACACCTGGATTTGGGGATTATCTGCCATTCTTCAGTCATGGGGACTGTCGGTGGACTGCCATTTTCAGGTCTCTCCAGAGATATTCAATTGGGTTCAAGTCCGGTCTCTGGCTGGGCCACTCAAGAACATTCACATAGGTGTCCCTAAACCACTCATGCGTTGTCTTGGCTGTGTGCTTAGGGTCATTGTCCTATTGGAAGGTGAACCTTCAGCCCTGAGTGCTGTATTTTGCTGCGTTCATCTTTCCTTCAACCCTGAATAGACCCCCAGTCACTGCCGCTGAAGAATACCCCTACAGCATGATGCTACAATTACCTTGCTTCACCGCTGATTCTCATCAGACCAGAGAATCTTGTTTCTCACAGTCCTTTAGGTGCTTTGGGGAAGCACCTAATTCCAAATTCCAAGCGGGCTTTCATGTGTCTTGCACTGAGGAGAAGCTTCCTTCTGGCCACTCTGCCATAAAGCCCAGACCGGTGGAGTGTTGCAGTAATGGTTGTCCTTCTGCAAGTGTCTCCCATCTCCACACATGATCTCTGGAGCTCAACCAGAGTTACCATTGGGTTCTTGGTCACCTCTCTTACCAAGGCCCTTCTCCCCCGATTGCTCAGTTTGGCTGGGCGGCCAGCTCTAGGAAGAGTCCTGGTTGTTTCAAACTTTTTCCATTTAAGAATTATGGAAGCCACTGTGCTCTTGGGAACCTTCAATGCAGCCGAAATTCTTTTTGTAGCCTTCCACAGATCTGTGCCTCGACACAATCCTGTCTCTGAGCTCTGCAGGCAGTTCCTTTGACCTCATGGGTTGGGTTTTGCACTGATATGCAATTTCAGCTGTAAGACCTTATATCGACAGGTGTGTGCCTTTCCAAATCATGTCCAATCAATTGAATTTGCCACAGGTGGACTCCAATCAAAGTGTAGAAACTGCTCAAAGATGATCCAGAGAAATGGGATGCACCTGAACTAAATTTCTAGTGTCACAGCAAAGGGTCTGAATACTTATGTGAACATGATATTTCAGTTTTTTCTTTTTAATAAATTTGCAAAGTTACCAAAAATCAGTTTATGCTTTGCCATTATAGGGTATGGAGTGTAGATTGATGTGGAAAAAAACATAATTTAAAGCATTTTAGCATAAGGCTCCAACAACAAAATGTGAAAAAATGAAGGGGTCTGAATACTTTCTGAATGCACTGTATACTTAATTTGACTGTGCGCGCATACAGGCGCGATACAACTGCTATGAGATACTGGACTATTTCTCTTCAGACTTGAGTTTTACAAATGCAGGTATCTTCTGACCTCCTAACACACATGCTCTAGTCGTGCATATCCACTGTTTTTATTTCCATCTCCCTCTCATCTTTGTTTAGCTGCGATAACATCTTCTAGTGCCACCGTGTGGACCCACTAATTAGCGTAAGTAATTCCAGGGGCACACTAAACTTATATGAAACTCACGGTCAAAAAGGTATACTTTTGGCAGAACGGCATGCAGAAAAATTAAGTATGCCCTAGCCTTTAGATATGACCTGCAACAAGACTCTACAATCTGTTGAACGGACTGCACATGTATCCCTCACAACCTCATTTTCATTCACGTCAAATTAATAATGGCATCTATCCTGAATAAGGCCCATTTCCTAAGTCACTCAAGAGCTCACGTTAACATAAGGACATAAGGATCTGTGGTGAAAAGCGGTCACAGGAATAATTGTAGCTGGGTATTTAAAACCTTTAACCACTTCTGGCTGTTGGCCGGAGCACTAGGGATGCATTATCCAAATGACGTGTGAGAATAAAAATAGTACTACAGATTTAGCATGCTGCCAACCACCCACCCCTCCACCCCCGCACACTGTTTCTTCATCTGCCCCCAGTCGGTCTGAGGGGAATAAATGGGGCGTTCGATTGCTGGGCAATGGGTGAGCTGCTTCTCAAGAATAAGGTGAATGCTGCTTGGTGACCCAGGAAGTGCTCACCTAGGAGACGGCAGAGACAAAAGCCCTTGCGTCATTCCCCTGAGATGCAATCAAGAGGCTTGTTTGACTTGTTTGTGAATGAGGCCCTTCAGACTAAAAGCATTGAACCTGAGTATACACTCATTTAAACAAATACAGTTAATCAATGAGGTGTTTTAATGCAACCAAAACCTCCATTGGATTGTATAACTGTGCTGGCGCTGTGTTATAACCATTAATAATTAAAAATGTTAAGGTCCTACAAAATTCTGTCTTTGCAGACTACACTGCATTCAGCCAGCAAAAATGATGCAACAGATTAGGGATGTACAATATCTAGTAGGGCTGCCCCCTAATAGTCAACCAAACATTAGTCGATGAGAAGAGTCTTGGTCGACCAAGTTTTGATTGGTCTGTTATTCGCAGCAAAAAAAAGAAAAAAGAAAACTCCACAGGTAGTGCCGAAGTCACGCAGTCAGTGACGGACAGACATGATCGTTTACACGGCTGGTCCATGCGGTAATAAATTATGTGGGGCAGGAAATCAAAGTGTGGCATCATTTCGAGAGGGATGGCGTGAAGCCTCCACACGTGCTATGTCTCCGTTGCAACGCGCTCAACAAGCCACGTGATAAGATGCGCGGATTGATTGTCTCAGACGTGGAGGCAACTGAGATTCATCCTCCGCCACCCAGATTGAGGCAAGTCACTACACCACCATGAGGATTTAGAGCACATTGGGATTTGGGCATTCCAAATTGGGGAGAAAAAGGGGAGAAAATAAAAAAAATTATAATAATCACTTGTGTGTGTGACTTTATTTTTTATATAATTTTTTTTTCTGTATTCTTTTTTTAAGTACCTTTTTTGTGGATGTCCCAGTGTGGACACTTGATTTGCACTTTTCAGAGAGCTCATTAATATATTCAAATTATATATTGGTAGCATTTGTGACATAATAAATGTAATTGTGTAAAATAGGTACATATCGTAATATCGATCGCAGGCCCCTGAATCAAATCAAAATCGTACCTTGGCAGACTTTGAGGTATCGGCAAACATCGGATCGCTGGCTAAGAAAATAGATACAAGATCGTATCGTAACGAAACTGCCAATTTACACCCCTATTTCTAATACCAATTTGTAATTGTATAATTGGCCATTTTTCGGTTATTGGTCATTACATGAATAAAATGATTGGCTTATTGTGTCAGAATTAATTTTAATATTGGTCCTTCCCTACAATAATCAACATGTTGCTTGTTTCATCTCTTCATATTCAGACTGGTAAAATATATATATTTTTTTTTTTTTTATTGACGTGGCGCTGTGGATTCAGCGCTGCCACTGAATAGCAATGCAGGAAACACTTGCGAGTTCTATATTATTTCTTACCACTTTAGTAACTGGTGCACTCAGCCACATAAGGTTACACAGTCCTTGGCACTTTAGTGCAGTTAAACTTAAGGCTGAAATTGGTCATTAGCATGCAGCAGGAGCACGACAGGTATGGCAGCCACCCAAGAGGACAAAGAACAGCAGTGTCCTCCAACAGACCTCTTGAGTCCCAGCCTGCTATGGTCCACGATCCTGCATGTCTCATCCACAGAGAGGACAAACTACACTCCCTATTCCATTAACAATCACTGCCTGGCATTCTGCATTACCCCAAGACATACTAGGATGCATATAAACCCATTACATGTAGTACCAGTCAAAAGTTTGGACACACCCATTCATTCATATGTTATGTTCTACTTTCTATAACCATCATAAAAAAATAAAATAAAATAAAAAATATTACAAGAAAACTGCCAAATGCAGCGACCAGAAAATTTTAAACAATCTCACATTTCAGCTTCTTCAAAAGTACCCACTCTTTGCCTTGATAACAGCTTTGCACACACTGGGCATTTCCTCAACCAACTTCAAGAGATTTTTAAGGGGTTCCTATGTACACTAGGCATTTTTCAATTACAAATAAATAAATAAACAAACAAATTAATATATTCTTAATTAGTTTGGTATAGAAATTCATTCATATGCACAATTTATCTTTGTCCACAAAACTATTTCCAAGCACTTAAGCATGAGGCTTTAGATCAAAAGGTTTTTAAGGGGCCGTTTAAACAACAACATTCTCAACTAAAAACGGAAAACTTTTTATGCGTTTTGGCTGTTCGTTTACACGACAACGGCGTTTTGGGGCCTGAAAACGCAAACTTTTGAAAACGGGTTTCAAAGTGCATGTTTTTGAAAACAATGCCGTTATCGTCTCCGTGTAAACAAATAAAACGCAAATTTGTGAAAACGATGACGTATTACGTGTTATATAAAGAATGATGGATTGATAGGCATCAATTTGAGATGTATAATTATCAATATGAATACTGGTGTCTGTGCAAATAACAATAATCAACAATTTATTCATTTGGAGTGTTTTGTATGGAGTGTGAACATTGTACAATAGGCAGAACCTGCTATTTGAAAATCTTGAAATGAATGTATGATTCAGATGGGAAAAATATATTTGTATTTTAAATGTTATTTATTTATTTACTTAATTGTATTTGATGTACCTTTACCCTGCAATTCATTCACCCACCACTTATGTGTATAGCCTATAGACAGAGATGTGATGCCAAGTACATTATTCAATGATATGCTTAGAATATGAAAACATGAGGCAGTGAAAATGCATGTTAGATCCAGTGTACACAAGACCTCTCTCTCTGTCAGAAGATATCCATATATCAGAGTTCTGTCTGATATCCAAAACCAGTCAACATCAACAGCTTATGTTAACTTACTCTCCTAAACATGCATTCACTCAGGTGTGCCAAGACTTTTGACTGGTACTGCAGGCCTATATAAACCCAGAAAACTGGTCTGTGTGCAATACCTAGAAGTTGGTTTGGAAATGTCTGACCATAATCCAATAACCTGCAAAAACACAGACCAGAAGTCCGACGTAATGCCCAAAATGAAGTTTACAACATAGGAGGCAAGCTGATAACCTTGTATAGTTCCCTAGATACTAGTGGGCTGCTATTCTTTCAATAGTGTACATCTTTCTTTTTCTTTATGACGAAAAGCACATTTCAGATTTAAATACAGCTCTGTTGAGCAACCAAATCCAAAGCATTACTCTTAATTAGTCTTGCTTACACTAATTAAACTGCTGACTATCAGCATAAAGTCTGGTTCCCACTGCAGCTTATTCTGGCCAAGAATTACCCAGTTAGACAGGAAGAGACCATCTGACTGACATGAGAGTCAGGTAAATCTGAAATCAGACATCATCCTCTAAGTGTTGAATCAAATTTCAGAAAAACTGGTGTAAATGCTCACAGACAAATATAAGCAAAAGAAATCCCATCACGCACACAGTCCAAGGGGAGACAAAACAGTGTATGGATAACTCATCTATCTCAAGAGTCTGGCCACACTTTTTGCACTTTTCCAAATGAATGAACCAAAACCATTTAATCCACAAAACAACCAAACAGAAAAAACAACCAAATGAGAAAACATGGGCAAGGAGCAAGCCCCAGAAATCAGACTAAGTCTATATCAAATTAATGAAAAGAAGAAATGTATGTTCAAATGAAATGTTCTCAACATATTTAGCTAAAGCTCAGTTTTCCAAACAATATAACTCAGGCTGCACAATATATCGAATATTCATGATATAACTGCATTGATTTTTCTGATGATATAAAATTAAGCAATATTGTGAATAATCGCAATGATCTGAATGTGCTTAATGGCCACTTAAAAACATCAAGTCTACATCTAGAGATGCAAGGGTGCACCTTATGCAATTTAAGATTCTACATCGATTCTATTGGACCCCCTCTAGATTGTATAGGCTTGGTCTTAAAGACACACCCACCTGCTGGCAATGCCAATCAGAAGACGGGGACACAACTCATGTTTTTTGGTGGTGTGTTAAGATCCAAGAATTTTGGTTGAGGGTTCAGAGTTTTGTGTGAGACGTATTGGGCACTCAAATTTCATTTAGCCCCAGACTCTGTATTTTAGGCAATGGAGTGGTCATTAATATAGGGGATAAGTACAAAAAAAATTGGGTTCTAGCCAGTGTTATGATAGGTAGACAGATCATTCTTAGGGGATGGAAGTCGGCTGGAGGGCCATCATTTCAGGAGTGGTACACGGAGATGGGCAGGGTAGCGGCATTTGAGGAGATGGCATGTAGAAAGCTAGGAAACTGGGATTTGTACAACAGGAAATGGGGCAGCTATTTAGCCTTTTTGGAAGGCTCTCGGGGAGGGGCAGCGGAGTGAGTCTAGTGGCTCTGGATGTGTGTGTTGCAACCTTTTTGTTTTTGAAAGTATGCTTTCTATGTTCTTTTTTTATGTTTCTAAGTATTTTCTGCTGTTTTATTGCCAATTTTTGTGTCTTTGTCAGTCAGCTTTTGACCACTGGGGTGCTTGTTTGTCGGGTGGGTGGTGGGGGGTGGGGGGGTGGGTTAATGTTCGGGGAGAAAAGTTATGATTTCATGTGGTTTGATTCTGCATTTTCTGTTGTGTCTATTTGATTTGCTGCATGGAATCAATAAAAATTGTTAATAAAAAAAAAAGGCAATTTTTACTGAGAAAACTCAAAAATCATACTGCATCGTGTTGCCTTTTTTTCAAGTTTGCTCAACAATTCCTTTTTACAGTGTATTTTCAAAAGCCTTGTCTGCTTAGTTCACTGTGGATACCTCACCAGAAGCTCCCCTGTAGAACTGTTCACTAACTAGCAAAGGAAAATAGTTTTGAAAACATCTGGTTTTGATCAAAATTTAACATCATCACAAATGCAATAACTTTTCATTTATTGCAGGGAGTGAGACAGAACTACATCACTGTCTGCTTCCTGCCCCTTTGATCATAACCATGTTCAAGACACAAACGCTTCCTTGAACTGGAACGTACATAGTCTAAAACACACCTTGATTACATAGTAACTAGATAACGCATTGATTACACGACACCACACTCAACTGTTTTTGAGCTTGTAATGTCCAAAGCAATCCCAAAAATCACCACTTGACTGCGCAAATGCATCATGCAGGAGATGCAGTGGAATTTTCAGATTTATGAAACTTTTCACCACTGAATCTGGCTTTATGAACCTCCTAAATGTCCCACTAACAGTAATCCCTATCATACACAGGAATGCTTAAAGTGATAATTCACGAAGAAATCATCAATAAGTCATAATTTGCTCACCCTCAATTTATTTCAAACTCATATGACCCATGAATGAAACTAAGCTATGGGTTTGGAACAACATGAGGTTGAATAAATGCTGATAGAATGTGTATTTTTGGGTGATCAATCCCTTTAAGCACTCCTGATGGGGAGTTGAAGGACACATAAACTGAGCAGCCAGGATCATAAAAGAGGGTACAGGTCATCCGTGTAGCGTAGCCAAGGCAACATCTGTTTTCAACACATCAAAATACCTGCAGATTTCCACACTCCAACATTCCACACTCACCTCCTGGCCCAGAGTATTGTTAAGCAGCTGAAGCAGCCTGGCGTGGCTCTGGGTGGTGCACATGTTTAGATCTTCTCTCCGTCATTCTACACCCCGAGACTATTCATTATGAGGACTTCATATAGAGCGCAAAAACAGACCTGCATTCAGCATTCCATTCTGACAAACATTGTCGTAAAGACAAGGGTGTGAACGAGGACATGTAGGTGAGAAACAAGTCAATATGCAACAATTGGGCTTGTTTGGGCTCCTGTTTTTAGCGTTTTTAGAGCAGTTCACACGGGTTTGTGTGTTAAGGGTTGAGGTCTATTGTGTGTCTATAGCATTCAATTGTACGGACTGTCTTGCCTGGCAAGACTTCATGTCAAAGTAATTTAAAACCATATATAAGATTGAAATGGTGACAAAATTAAAGTTTTCGTATTGCAAATTGATAGTTGGCTGAACAAAAAATATAGTTCTCTCAACAAACGTTGTCGTAAAGACAAGGGTGTGAACGTGGACATGTAGGTGAGAAAGTCAACGAAAGAAGTATGACAAGTTTGTATGATACGTACAAATGAACACAAAAACACACTCTAAAGTGTACCGTTGTCCAAACTCCAAAGAATAAGAAAACTTGCAAAAACACTTTTTCAAAGTATTGGTCACATTTTTTTTTTACTTTTTTTTAAAAAGAGAAATTACTGGGTATCTGCACTTTTACTACAAGCATGTGCAAGACTTCTTTAAAAGAGTGGCTCAAAGTCCAATCACAGGTCATACCAGATTGAGCCAATCAAAACAAACCACGACCAGCGAGTTCAAAAATAGAAAGAATGAAAAAACTATAACCTCAATGCATACTATAAAGTTACAGCAAAATTAAATTGAATATTGGCACCATTTTACAGTTTTCAGATTACTGCATTGCAAAATGTTGTATTTCAGGGCATTTTAAATGCATCTTCCGTCAGCTACTGCATCCAGTATTTAACAGTTGCCAATTTAACAGGCTAGTAGGTGCATGGATAAATCTAATGCTCAGAAATGTGAATTTCCTTGCCACAGTATAGAAATACTATTCACAGCTGTATAATCAAAGCAAAGTTGATGTATTTAAGAGAATACAAGGAAATCCTTTCCTTTCATAATATCTCTACTGTTCTTAGTTTCTTCTCCACTTGCACAACTGGTTCGCAGTAATTAAAAAGCAGAAAAAAGCAGAAATTTTTCTTCAACAAAAGATGGTCAAGTCATTTTTATTTATATCGCGTTTTTCACAACACAGATTGATTCAAAGCAGCTTTACATAAAATTATCTTTTAACAGAATATGAAGCTGTAAGTCATCATTGTGTGGTTTGAAAACATTTTTTTTTTTTGTAATTTATGCCTTAAAAATACACTGGTGGCCAAAAGTTTGGAATAATGTACAGATGTTGCTGTTTCGGAAGGAAATTGGTACTTTAATTCACCAAAGTGGCATTCAACTGATCAGAAAGTATAGTCAGGACATTACTGATGTAATGGGGGGGGGGGGGCGCTGGATAGCTCAGCGAGTATTGACGCTGACTACCACCCCTGGAGTCGCATGTTCGAATCCAGGGTGTGCTGATTGACTCCAGCCAGGTCTCCTAAGCAACCAAATTGGCCCGGTTGCTAGGGAGGGTAGAGTCACATGGGGTAACCTTCTCGTGGTCGCGATTAGTGGTTCTCGCTCTCAATGGAGCGCGTGGTCAGTTGTGTGTGGATCGCGGAGAGTAGCATGAGCCTCCACATGCGGAGTCTCAGCGGTGTCATGCACAACGAGCCATGTGATAAGATGCATGGATTGACGGTCTCAGAAGCGGAGGCAACTGCAACTTGTCCTCTGCCACCCGGATCGAGGTGAGTAACCATGCCACCACGAGGACCTACTAAGTAGTGGGAATTGTGCATTCAATATTGGGAGAAAAGGGGATAAAAAAAAATAAAAAAAAGAATGTGAAATGTCAGAAAAATAGTATAGAGAATTATTTATTTCAGCTTTTATATATTTCATCACATTCATAGTGTGTCAGAAGTTTACATCCACTTAGTATTTGATAGCATTGCCTTTACATTTAAATTTAACTTGGGTCAAACGTTTTGGGTAGCCTTCCGAAAGCTTCTCACAATAAGTTGCTGGAATTTTGGCCCATTCCTCCAGACAGAACTGGTGTAACTGTGTCAGGTTTGTAGGCCTCCTCGCTCACATACGATTTTTCAGTTCTGCCCACAAATTCAGATTGAGGTGTTGACCACTCCAATACCTTGACTTTGTTGTCCTTAAGCCATTTTGCCACAACTTTGGAGGTATGCTTGGGGTCATTGTCCATTTGGAAGACCCATTTGTGACCGAACTTTAACTTCCTGGCTGATGTCTTGAAATGTTGCTTCAATATATCCACATCATTTTCCTTCGTCATGATGCCATCTATTTTGTGAAGTGCACCAGTCCCTCTTGCAGCAAAGCACCCCCACAACATGATGCTGCCACCCCCATGTGTCACGGTTGGGATGGTGTTCTTCGGCTTGCAAGCCTCACCCTTTTTCCTCCAAACATAACAATGGTTATTATGGCCAAACAGTTAAATTTTTGTTTCATCAGACCAGAGGACATTTCTCCAAAAAGTAAGATCTTAGTCCCCATGTGCACTTGCAAACTGTAGTCTGGCTTTTTTATGGTGGTTCTGGAGCAGTGGCTTCTTGCTTGCTGAGCAGCCTTTCAGGTAATGTCGATATAGGACTCGTTTTATTGTGGATATAGATACTTGTCTACCTGTTTCCTCCAGTATCTTCACAAGGTCCTTTGCTGTTGTTCTGGGATTGATCTGCACTTCTCGCACCAAAATACGTTCATCTCTATGAGAGAGAATGCATCTCCTTCCTGAGCGGTACGATGACTGCGTGGTTCCATTTTATTTTGCGGTTTATACTTGCGTACTATTATTTGTACAGATGAACGTGGTATCTTCAGCCATTTGGAAATTGCTCCCAAGGATGAACCAGACTTGTGGGGGTCCACAGTTTTTTTTTCTGAGGTCTTGTTTGATTTCTTTTGATTTTCCCATTATGTCAAGCAAAGAGGCACCGAGTTTGAAGGTATGTCTTAAAATACATCCACAGGTACACCTCCAATTGACTCCAATTAGCCTATAAGAAGCTAATTGGCTAATTGCCTAAAGGCTTGACATCATTTTCTGGAATTTTCCAAGCTGTTTAAAGGCTCAGTTAACTAAGTGTATGTAAACTTCTGACCCACTGGAACTGTGATGTAGTCAATTAAAAAGTGAAACAATCTGTCTGTAAACAATTGTACAGACAGACTGTTTCACTTTTAATTGACAATATCAAAATACCAACTCAGATAACCACTCTGTACAATTGTGGTGAGAAGAATAGCATCTCGGCACGAGGGGGAACCCCACACAATATTAGGCAGGTGGTTTTTAATGTTGTGTCTGATCGTTGTACATATACACTACTGGTCAAATGTTTTGAAACACTTGACTGAAATGTTTCTCATGATCTTAAAAATCTTTTGATCTGAAGGCCTATGCTTAAATGTTTGAAATTAGTTTTGTAGACAAAAATATAATTGTGCCACCATATTAATTTATTTCATTATAAAACTAAAATTTAATAAAATAAAAAAATAAAAAAACATTTTTGAAATTGATGAATTGGACCAAATAATAAAGAAAAGCAGCCAATAAGTGCCCAACATAGATGGGAACTGCTTCAGTACTGTTTAAAAAGCATCCCAGGGTGATACCTCAAGAAGTTGGTTGAGAAAATGTCAAGAGTACATCTTGAATGTTCTAGGCAAAGGGTGACTACTTTGAAGATGCCAAACTATATCACAGTTTTGATTTATTTTGGATTTTGTTTAGTCACAACATAATTCCCATAGTTCCATTTATGTTATTCCATAGTTTTGATGACTTTACTATTATTCTGAAATGTGAAGAAAAAAATTATAATAAAGAATGAGTGTTTCAAAACTTTTGACCGGTAGTGTACATATACACACATACACATACATATATATATATATATATATATATATATATACACACACACTACCATTCAAAAGTTTGGGGTCACTTAACTTAAAAACCTTTTGATCTGAAGGTGTATGCCTAAATGTTTTAAATTAGTTTTGTAGACAAAAATATAATTGTGCCATCATATTAATTTAATTACAAAACCAAAATGTTATTTAAAAAAAAAAAGTTGTTGCAAGACTTGGATGACTTGGAACAAATAATTAAGAAAAGCAGCCACTAAGTGCCCAGCATATTTCCATTTCTATTATTCAATAGTTTTGATGACTTTACTATTATGCTAAAATGTGAAAAATAAAATAAAATAAAGAATGAGTAAGTGACCCTAAACTTTTGAACGGTAGTGTATATATACAGTTGTGCTCAAAAGTTTGCATACCCTTGGAGAATTGGTAATATATGTACCATTTTGAAAGAAAACATGAGTGAGCAGGCCAAACACATTTCTTTTATTTCTTATGGGATTCATATTCAACTGTAGGTTATAACAGAATGGCACAATCATAAAACAAATCATGGCAACAAAGAAAAAAAAATGAAATGACCCCTGTTCAAAAGTCTGCATACCCTTAGTTCTTAATACTGTGTATTGCCCCCTTTAGCATCAATGACAGCATGCAGTCTTTTGTAATAGTTGTCTATGAGGCCCCAAATTCTTGCAGGTGGTATAGCTGCCCATTTGTCTTGGCAAAATGCCTCCAGGTCATGCAAAGTCTTTGGTCATCTTGCATGAACTGCACATTTGAGATCTCCCCAGAGTGGCTCAATGATATTAAGGTCAGGAGACTGTCATGGCCACTCCAGAACCTTCACCTTTTTCTGCTGTAATCACTGGAGGGTCAACTTGGCCTTGTGCTTTGGGTCATTGTCATGCTGGAAAGTCCAAGAGTGTCCCATGCGCAGCTTTCGTGCAGAAGATTGTAAACTGTCTGCCAGTATTTTCTGATAACATGCTGCATTCATCTTGCCATCAGTTTTCACAAGATTCCCCGTGCCTTTAGAGCTCACACACCCCCAAAACATCAGTGAGCCACCACCATGCTCCACAGTGGGGATGGTATTCTTTTCACTATAGGCCTTGTTGACCCCTCTCCAAACATAGCGCTTATGGTTGTGACCATAAAGCTCTATTTTGGTCTCGTCTCTCCAAATTACAGTGTGCCAGAAGCTGTGAGGCATGTCAAGGGCTTTTTTGTGGCATTGGCACAGTAAACGCTTCTTTCTGGCAACTCAACCATGCAGCTCATTTTTGTTCAAGTATCGTCGTATTGTGCTCCTTGAAACAACCACACCGTCTTTTTCCAGAGCAGCCTGTATTTCTCCTGAGGTTACCTGTGGGTTTTTCTTTGTATCCTGAACTTTCTGGCAGTTGTGGCTGAAATCTTTCTTGGTCTACCTGACCTTGGTTTGGTATCAAGAGATCCCCGAATTTTCCACTTCTTAATAAGTGATTGAACAGTACTGACTGACATTTTCAAGGCTTTGGATATCTTTTTATATCCTTTTCCATCTTTATAAAGTTCCATTACCTTGTTACGCAGGTCTTTTGACATGTAGGGCTTTACTGGTTTTTTAGATCAGTGTTACTATCAGAAATAATTAATAATTATTTCTTTAGTTATTAATTCATATTTAAATTAATTAATTTAATCTAACTCATTAAAATCTCATATGGGGCTCCAGTAAATGTAGTGTGCTACGTTTAGGAGCGGGTTTGGTTATTAGCAATAATGAATAATTATCAAAGATAATTATTAATTATTAAAATCAGTAGAACATTGATGAGAATCAATGTTAGCTTTTTTTAATCCTTTAAATCAACAATTATCAAAGATAATCGTTAATGGTTAACATCGATGAAACGTTAATTAAAATTAACACTAGCTTACTGATCATTCAAATTCAACAATCAAAGATAATTATCAATTATCAAAAATCAATAGAATATTAATAAGGATTAACATTGGCAGGGCACCACCCTGGAATCAGGGACTAATAACCAGACAGTAAAACAGTCTCAATATTAGATTGTTTCCTTAGGAAAATCGACATCCGAAGAATATCGATTTTCGGGAAAAACAATGAATGAAGGTTTGAATCCGAGCACTGACATCCCGTCAGCATACAGGCGTATGCAAAACAAACCAAAACACTTCTCTTTGTAATATAAACAAAGTTTATTTACGCTGTAATATCAATTAATAATTAATGCAATGCAGTCAATAAACTTCCGACTTACAACTACAAACTAAACAGTGATATGATTAGGTATGGAAATCAAAATAATCCTATAACACATGAGGGTGTGTGTGTTTGTGAGGGGTCGCGTGTGCGTGTGTGTGTGTGTGTGTGTGTGTGGTTAGTACGAGAGAGAGAGAGAATAAAGTGACGGCCCTAAAGTCGATTTCGCGATTGTGGGAGAGAAAGCAGATGTTAGTTTATCGCTCAGAGACGTGGTGGACGGCTCGTAAACAGTCCCGCGTTCTTTGACTCTTTAATGGATAAACTCAGTTGCCGGTCTCACCCGCGATGGCGAAAATGCACAACAGTCCAATTTGGTTGGACAGCAAATCTCATTAGTGATAATTAATACCCTGAGTATTAATAATGAGCGGACATGGCGCTCCGTAAACTGTACAAGTAAAAACCTTGAAACACAAGAATAACACACTATAATATTCTATCTCTGCCCAGACGTAAACCTCTTACTTGAATCGCATGAGGATGCAGAATGTGTGTTCCTCCGTCCTTTAACTCCGACCCAGTTCCTTGAGGCTCGTGTGATGACGGAAGGCCGTTTCCTCGCTCTGTTGGCGGGCATGGCTGTTGATTCTCGGCGGGCTGGCGGAGAACTCAGAAATGTCGACTTGATTGAAGATGGAAGAGAAATCTTTAATCTCTTCACTTCTGCAGGCAAACGGATGAAGATGCGGATTGCTCGGCGGTCTCCTTCGGATCCGTTAGAGTGTTCGGTTGAACACAGAGTAATCTCAACTCGTCCAGCGAGATGGAGATTGTATGGCCACAGTTTCAAGTCGGACGTTACTTCCTTGTGCCACGAGGTTGCACCTGAGAGCAGCGATGAACTACGTCTATACTCGGCGAACAAAGTTGCTGGAAGCAAATCCGGGAAGCATTTCAGAGGTATTTCTACTCCTGATGATGTCATGGTTTGAGGGACGTTCTGTTGTGTGCCTCATCTAATAGGAGTTGAGAGTTCGATCATTTAGTGAGCAAGGCTTCATGGGATTTGTAGTCTGTTTTGGACTCCCTTTGTTTGATTTTGGCATGATTTTTATCAGTATAATTTATGACCTGGTATGTGGGGGCCTGAGTTAGGTTTTACGACTGTGTTAGGCCTGCCTTTGTCTTCTATCTGAATACATGAGGCCCAACAGACAATTCTTTTCTGCTACCCATGGCTCAGTATCTAGCCTGCTCAGTGCATCCACATGAGAGCTAACAAACTCATTGACTATTTATACACAGACACTATTGCAATTTAAAAAGCCACAGGTGTGGGAAATTAACCATTTCCAAAAATTCCCATTTAAACCTGTGTGTTTCACCTTGTGTGTCTGTAACAAGGCCAAACATTCAAGGGTATGTAAACTTTTGATCAGGGCCATTTGGGTGATTTCTGTTATCATTATGATTTAAAAAGGAGCTAAACAACTATGTGCTAGTGTAGAGCCGAGGAGGGCGGGGCCGGGCTGGAATGAGACACACCCGGTCCCCAATCAGCCCGATGGGGCGCGCGAGGGATAAAGGCCGGGGACGACAGTTCGAGAGAGAGAGAATTGCAGGCAGCTGTACTGTGTGTTTTCAGTTGTGTGTTTTGGTTGTGTTTTTTGGTTAATAAATTGTTATTTAAGTTGTCAAGCCGGTTCTCGCCTCCTCCTTTCCACTAAACCCCCTTACAGATAATAAATGGCTTCATATGTTCACTATCCTTAAATAAAAGAGTTTTTTTGCATGATCAGTCATATTTTCAAAATCAATGCCAAAATTTCACAATTTCTGCCAGGGTATGCAAACTTTTGAGCACAACTGTATATATATACACACACACACACACACACACACACACACACACACACACACACACATATATATATAAATTATTTTTTATTATTTTGTCTTTTGACCCCCAGTGAGCAAGCCAAAGGCGACTGTGCCAAGAAACACAAGATGGTGATGCTCCACACAATTAACAAGCAGTGAAGAGGAGACTGTTTCCTGGAAATAACTAATGGCATCAACTCACTTGTGAACTAAGGCAGATTGCACAGATGAGAGGCTTGTGTCCTTGGCCACTGACACATCCACCACATTTAACCAGCCAACCCCTCTCACATCCTAAAGAGCAAATACAGCTTTTTTAAGCTTCTTTAATGGTTGCTTTAACCACCCATTACTGTATGCCAATAATCTTCTAAATGCATGTCAAAATGTCACGCCACTTGAGATCTCCAGTATTCTTCCTGTAGTGCCAAAAAATATTTATTGTTGCCATTACGCCAACTAGAGGAATAGTTCACCAAAATTTTTTTAAACTTTTTTCATCATTTACTCACCCTCATGTCATCTTCTGCAGAATACAAATGAAGATTTAAAAAAAAAAAAAAAAAAAAAAACTCAGCACTGTAGGTTCATACAATACAAGTTAATAGTGACAGAACTTTGAAGCTCCAAAAAGCACATAAAGTCAGAATAAAAGTAGTCCATATGACTCCAGTGGTTTAATCAATGTCTTCTCAAACGATATGATAGGTGTGGGTGAGGAACAGATCAATATTTAAGTCCATTTTTTACTATAAATGTCCACTTTCACCAGCTCTCCTAAACACTGTCCTCTCTCCCAAGAGTTCTTCTTCTTTTGTTTTTGTCGATTCACATTCTTTGTGCATATCACCACCTACTGTGTGGGAGGAGAATTTACTGTAAAAAAGATCTTAAAAATGTATCCATTTCTCACCCACACCTATCACATCGTTTCAATAGACATGGATTTAACCACTGGAGTCGTATGGATTACTTTTACGCTGCCTTCATAAGCTTTTTTGAGCTTCAAAGTTTTGGTCACCATTCACTTGCATTGAATGGACCTCCAGAGCTGAGACATTCTTCTAAAAATCTTTGCTTGTGTTCTGCCGAAGAAAGAAAGTCATATACATCTGGGATGGCATGAGGGTGAGTAAATGATGATTGCATTTTTATTTTTGGGTGAAATATTCCTTTAATGTTACCCAATTAAAACTAACCTACTATCACAAACCTACAGCAGTGTCTTCATTGTTACACTCAATTCAACCTAATAACGTAATAATGGAATATTGGCTTCACCTTTCATTCACACAGATCATTACAAATGAGCCACATCCTCTGATTTAGCCTGGAGGAAAATTTCATTTTTTGTGCATGAGTGATACACAAGCCTATTCTTGGAACTGTTTAAGTCGTGACTTAGTCTTGATTAGTTAATCAGGAGAAAAAATACATGATAAATGTCACTGTAGAGACTTGACAGCCTGACAGCCAGACAGATAGACAGACAGACAGATAAGATAGATTACCATTATAGTAGGCCTACAGTGATTACAGTTAATAGTAACACAAATATGTTTCTGAAATATGTTGTTTTTAGTACATTATTTTTAGTTCAGCATGTACTGGAGTTGTACTGTCATGGCTATAATCATTTAGAAAAGTGTGTTTAAACCATAACACAACAATCTGCATTATATCTGCTTTATCACAAAACTTGCAGATATCTGCTACAACACGACAAACACCTCTACTGGGCATTTATTTATTTTCAGACAGTGTAAAAATGCAGTATGCTTGTCAGCTGCACAGTAAAAATGTAATAAATTACAAGTGTTACAATGTAACAAATGACAACAACCGCGCTCGCGCGACGTTCTGTTTCTTTTGATACATTGTTACGTAATAGAATAACATCGCGATTGTGGATCTTGTTTATGACTGAATAGCTCGTGCTCTAGTTCAGATGAACAGACTCAGTGTTGTACCGGAGTTCAACCTTTATCTCTCTATACATACTGCTGAGATATGACACGGGCGAACATAAAAACATTAAAACCCATCCCGTCTGGCTATTCCCACGGGCTACGGTCGCCTGCCTTCCCTAAGAAATGGCGTTAGTTTGCACTAAAGCCAGGAACTCGGACTGAATCAGACAAACTCTTGGTGTTTGTTAAAGCCAAAGCGGCTGTCCAGGGTGCGAAACTGCCAATGTGCAAAAGGTGTTAACCTGTATAAATGAAGGATACAATATATCTTGTGTTATCCTGTGGGTAAGATGTCATAATGTGCTATCCTGCGGGTAAGATCGTTGCCTGTCGATGGGTGTCAAGATCATGAGAAATAATATGACAGAAAATATCCCATCACAATCAGTCGATTTAAATGTTTTTCTACTTTACCTGATACTTGTCTTTTCGTCCAGCGCGCGCCGTCACGCTGCGTTTTATTTCAGAAACCGTCTTCCACTTTTTCACTTTTGCGGATCTATTTTTCCCTCCTTTTCATGAAAAGTGCAAATTTTCCTGTTTCAACTCTCTTTCCTCCATATTTGCAGCTTCTCCACCAACAACATTAATGACGTGCTCTCGACGGTCACGTGACCACGGCTGTGGTGGGTTCTAAAAATAGCCGACGCGACTCAGCAGAGCGCGACACGACAGATTACAACCCGCAGAGAGCGGCTTACGGGACACAAAGATTCCGGTGTGAAGACGGCTCTAAATTGTGGTGCTTTGTTCCGAGCGTCTTGGGTTGTTAAAAATCTTATATTTCGAGCCGGAACTGAACATGCTTTAAGGAGAAGGGCGCCCCCTTTCAGTAGGTTGTAGAATAAAGTAATGCGGGGGGAGAATGTTGTGGGCGAGATGATGTGTTTGTGTGTGCCTTTCATTTACAACGCTTACTTCATTAAAGGTGCTGTTGCAATACCACGCATAAAATGGCCCTACCTGACAGATTTGATTGAAATTGGTTTCCTGAGAAATCACAACTCTCTCAGTGACAGCCCTAGGCTCTAAAAACATTTTAAAAAATAAATAAAAAACATTCAAGGTAGCGGCCCGCGCCTTTTTAGCCTACTAGAAACCTTCTCTGCCTGTCGATTCGGGATGCTGACATCATGAGTTTTGGAAAGAAGTGGTCAGTGGTTCTCAATTAGTTCTGCTTCAGGAGCAGTAGCACCCAGATTTACATCAAGTGGTAACCCAACAAAATAGTTTATCACACAAAGTGAACAAAAATGTGGTTAAAGGGATAGTTCACCCAAAAATTAAAATGTACTCACCCTCATGCCATCCCAGATGTATATGACTTTCTTTCATCTGCTGAACACAAATGAAGATTTTTTGAAAAATATCTCAGCTCTGTAAGTCCATTCAGTGCAAGTGACCACATATGACTTTCAGATGTAAAAGTGAAAGTGGAGATTTAGAGTAAAAAAGGACTTACATTTTGATCTGTTTCTCACCCATCACGTGATCCCAGCATGGCAGCCTCCATGAGGGGACCCTCTCCATGTAGAATAAAACAGTTTTTTAAGGTAACTGATATGACTGGAGTCTTCGTCTTAAGTATAAAATAATGACCACCCACATAAGTTTCAAAAGTGCTGTTCGTTCCTTTAAGAGTAAAACTTTATTAATGAGGATAAAAATACTGAGTGCACCTTTAAATAGGGGTTCAGTTCCAGAGCGAAAACACAAACAAGGTTCAAACTGTCCGCAAAAATCTTTTGTGCAGTGAATTATTGGCTGCCGAGAGCATGAAACCATAGATATTCAAGAGACATTTAAAAACAAATATTTTATAACCATTTAAAGTCATAAACTGTCTAAAAAACAAAATAAAAAAGACCAAGTAAACTTGGATAGTTAATTTCCCTATTCAGCCTAAGTCATGTTAATAATTTTGCATATTGTTGGGGATAGTTCACTCAGAAATGAAATTTCTCTCATCATTTACTCCCAGATATGTATGACTTTCTTTCTTAAGCAGAACAAAAAACAAAGATTTTTAGAAAAATATCTCAGCTCTGTAGTTCCATTCAATGCAAGTGAATGGTGACCAAAATGTTGAAGCTCAAAAAAAGCTCATGAAGACAGCATAAATGTAATCCATACGACTCCATGTCTATTGAAGTGATGTGATTGGACTTTCAGATGTAAAAGTGAAAGTGGATATTTAGAGTAAAAAAAGGACTTACATTGTGATCTGTTTCTCACCCACACCTATTACTGTATATTGCCTCTGAAGATATGGATTTAAACACTGGAGTCGTATGGATTACTTCTATGTTTCCTTTATGTGATTTTTGGAGCTATAAAGGTCCAATCACCATTCAAGTGCATTGTATGGACCTACAGAGCTAAGATATTCTTCTAAAAATCTTAATTTGTGTTTATAGGCCTATTTATATTGTTCTCCGAAATATGTACGATTAATTTGTTAGTTGCGTTTTATTATTTGCATTTAGCATTCATTTCCATGCTGTCTTTGACCCATTTTTAGGTTGCGACCCATCAGTTGAGAACCACTGTGTGGGTGGTCTGGCGGAAACAAAACAACCGAAATCGTTCACAGCACCTTTAACTTATCTCAGTGAGACTTGGTTGTCAAGCTTTCCAAATATGGTGATTCCTCTAAAACTGAGTAGTCCTCCTGTCTGAATGCAGCTTATGCATTATGAATAGACAGTAGGGAATCTTCACGTGGGTTGTGCATCCTGCTAGGGCTTAACATCTTGACCTCACACCCACCTGTATTGTGTTTATATTTCATTCATTCAAATGATACATCACTCTCAGATGAGCTTTTGCATTGGTAATGCTTTTGACATTTTGAAGAATTGTTTCAGGTGACGAAGGATGGCTTTTTTTTTGTGGGCGGTTCTCTTCAAGTGGTTCGGTATTTTGTTCTCCAGTGCACAATTACTCTACATATCAGATCTCTGAGTCTCATAAATGCAGCCTCTCTTGTTCTCTCATACCACACACACACACACACACACACACACACACACACAATCCATAGTGGATGTTTACTCTTCTCTGCACACTCATCAGGTTGCCATGGATGCATCTGGCTGCCTGCTTGCATGCCTCATTCTAGTCCACAGGTCACTGCAGAGTCATGCTTAAACATAAACATGCACGCTTCTGCATGTCTGCATAAGTACATACATTCCGTATATGTTCAAACTGGTCTGTCCATCAAGAGTGAAACAGTGCATCAAATTAGATTGGAAAGTCCAGGCAAAGGTGGAAACAGATCGTTCTCTCTACGTCTCTCTTCCCAGCGCACTGCAGATAGTTCTCTCTTCCCAGCGCACAGCAGATAGTTTGCTCTTTTACGTCAAAGGCTCATTCATGTGAAGGTTGTGTGGAGTGATCAATGGGCACATGTTGACAGATAAGAAAAGCAGCTAAAAATAAATCTTCCAAACCAAAACTCTCCACCAGCTCAGAGCCACAGGGACAAACACATGCATTTTTGTTCTCTTCTTAGTACATCAGAGAGGAAACAGGATGAGAGGCAGAAGAGGACAAAAAAAAAAAAAAAAAAAAAGATTCAGGAAATGTCATCAAAATCACCAACCCTCTTTGTTAATCCATTCTTTGGGCAGCAACAGGTATGATACACTGCAGGTGTGTAAATAGTTGGCACATAACGTGTCCATGGGCTTTTTGTTTATCAACATCAAGAGTTTAGGTTAAAACTGACATGAATGGATAAAAGAAAGGGTATAATTTACCATAGGTCCTGTAAATGGTCACAATTTCTATTATGATTTTCACCATTTGTAATAGCATTTTTGCTCATTGTATATGGTCCTGTGGTGTGACAAATGCATTTTTAAATGTACAAATATTCCATGTAGTCTCTCAATTAATGTGAGATCATAAAAGCTGGATGCATAGTAATTATAAATTAATTAATTATATAAAAAAACTTGTTTAGAAAAGTTTTTTGTAAAAGCCATGATTGACTGTGTATGCGACTGCGACTGTGATGAGTGTGACTACATTCTTTTCACTTAAAAAAGTGGAATATTGGTTTTTAAATTCCAGTGGTTTTATAGTGAAATCATATAATAACATTGAATGGGACACAGGGGCTTTCAAATCTAGACACAGACACTTCCAAATCTTGTGTGAATTCCTATGGGATTCCTTGATTCAGAGCCTCGTAATGGGGTTAATAGAGCAGAGCAGTATATTGGGTAATGTTAATGTTACTGCCATAGAGCGTGAAGCTCTTTAAATACTAACAATAGGATTCACGATAACTAGCTATGACCAGTAACAGCATCTTTAACCCTCCTAGGCTGTTTAATAAAGGTGGACACCTTGTTCATTTTTGACCGGAACAGAACATATGTTGCTTTATTTTTTAAAGAATTTATAACAATTCTTCTTCCCTGAAGTAATAACAATAAAATTATGCATGTCTTTTGTAATTTTATGCTACTTAGATCTTATTTACCTGTACATTTCTAAATTACACTATTAATTTGCATATGCAAATAAGCAAATATATGTTAACTTCACTTCAGTAAAAACCTACACTTCTATAACTTGAATAAGATATAAGAATGTGCCATGCATCTGGTGGAAAAAAAGAACAATTACATGACTTGAAAATAATGTCATGACAATAATAACCAGAGACTGTGTGGCCTGATTGCCTGTTATAACTCAATTTTTGATTTTCCAATTTTAGATTAAGGTTAGATTATCATGGGGGCCTGGTTGGCCCGGTTGCAAGGGAGGGTAGAGTCACCTCCTCGTGGTCGCTATAATGTGGTTCAGTGAGGAACGTGGTGTGTTGTGCGTGGATGCTGCGGAGAATAGCGTGAAGCCTCCACAGGGCTATGTCTCCGTGGTAACGCGCTCAACAAGCTACGTGATAAGATACGTGGATTGACGGTCTCAGACACGGAGGCAGCTGAGATTCGTCCTCCGCCACCTGCATTGAGGCGAGTCACTACGCCACCACGAGGATTTAGAGCACATTAGGAATTGGGAATTCCAAATTGGGGAGGAAAAAAAAAAGATTAGATTATCACAAGTTATGTATTTGGATATATATTTAGACACATTTTGAATCTTTTTCATTTTTTTTATTTTAGCATTTTTATAAATTGTTTTGGAGTGTAGGTTTTTGCAATAATATGACATTACTGTATGTTTACTGTCAATCCTGACCATGTCCAAAACCATTGTTTTTTTTTTGTTTTTTTACAATAATTTATTTGAAATATGAAAATTAAATAACTCATTAATGTAAATTAGTTTCAATTACAAAAAGATGCAGTGGGTTGTCTGGAAGGTGCAGCTCCCTCACTTAAGCATATACATGCGTGTGTGGTTGTGTGTGCATGTTTTTCACTATGAGTGTATTATGGTCTCACCCCCTCATTTCTGTGTGTGTGTGTTCTGTGTTGTGGCTGATTTATTGATTTTATTTGACAATTTTCCAAAAATTGCTCTGTGTTATAGTCTCACCAATTCATTTGTGTGTGTGTGTGTGTGTACATGTTTATGCTACATTGTGGGGACCAAATGTCCACACAAGAATAGTCAAACCTGAAATCACCTACACTGTGGGGCCCAGCCAGCAGTCCCCACGAGGGAAATGGCTTATTAAACACACTAAACGATTTTTTTTTTATTTACTTTTTTATGTAAAAATGCAAAAAGTTTTCTGTGACGGTTAGGATTAGGGGTAGGGTTAGGGGATAGAAATTATTGTTAGATCTGTATAAAATCCATAAAATGCATGGAAGTCTGTGGAGTGTCCCCACAATTATATAAAAACAAGTTTGTGTGTGTGTATGTTTTGCACTCTGGATATTTTATAGTACTACCTCTTCATTTTTTTATGTGTGTTTATGTTTGGCATTGTGGCGGATTTATTAATTTTATTCGACAAATTAAAAAAATGCTCTTTTTTCAGGGTCTCTCCCATTCATTTCCTATGGTCGGTCAATTTTTATGGTGAACAGCAAAGGTGTCGCTTTTTTACGAGCACTTAGACTCATCGAATCAAGTACAGTTTTTTTTTTTTTTTATGTGCAGCTTGCAATTCTAGGAAATGTCACAAAGTCTTGTACTACTCAGATCGAAGAAACCATTTTTATAAAAAAAAATAAAAAAAATAAATAAAACTGAAATTGGTAAAAAATGACCAGACAGCACAGGAGGGTTAATATCTGGACATAGAATGACAGCAGTTTGAGTGGCACCTTTTGGCACTGAATGATAAAACAATATTTAAAATTATTCTATAGACAACAATTGACAAATAAAAATGCAATACACTTTGATTTTCCATTATGAAGAGATATATTTTCAATTTTATTATGCTTTTATTCATTTTGTCTAAATATTGCATTTTCAAATAATAATATTTAATTTAGTTTGTTTGTCAAATTGTTAACTTGATCTGTTGCTTTCTTTCTATTTATACACCAGTTTGTACATTTATTGAAAGATTGGTTTAATTGGCAAAGAATTGGCCTTAAAGTAGGATAATTTCACTACTATGAAATATTATATGGAAATTAGGTTTAAATTGCCTAAAATTTGCCAAACCAAATCTGCAGAAGAGTGCTTAGATCCAGGCTTACGTCTCCATGGAGAGCCATCTCCAGACCTAGCAGTTATGACTCACCATTAGCGCATTAAATAAAAACATGAAAACCTCCGCGGTCAGTTCTCCCAGAAGCAACTCTGATGTTTTTCTCTGATTATAGTCATTCTTTGTTTAAGTGTCTTTCACTAATATGAGGCCACTCATTTCGAGCCGTTTTGTTTTGTTCCTAAATTTTATTGTATTATTTGCATAACCTATATAAAAAATATTTACATTCACACGTTTGTTTGTTTTCTGTCATAGGGATTTTCCATTGACTTGTTTTTATACTGAAATAATTATATTTTCTGTCCCAATTTTTATGAACCATTATACAAACATCTTTCTAGTTTTCCATTTTCATTTAAACATTATTTAGTATGTTTATTGAGCAGTTGGCTGGTCCCCAAAATATCCCCATAATGTGATACTATACCGAAACCTAATTATTTCAGGGGTTAAATTAACACACACACATATATATATATATATATATATAGCCCCTGAAATAGTTACGTTTAGGTATAGTAATAATAGTATAGGTTAAAACCTGAAATCACATTGTGGGGATATTGCATATACTGTATATATAGTCATATAGGCAGTTATATTTTATATACAGTAATTTTATATATAGTTATATATTTTAGACACATTAGCATCATGAAATTATGCATTGCATAATGGCACTGAAGTACACCATAAGTCATACTGTACTACTAAACTAAACTAAAGGAATTAAAACAAGAAGTCGTAATTGGGACAGTTATGTCTGTTTTCCATTTGCTCTTTTGCATTTAATTTTTTAGCTGTTTTCCTGTTTGTAGTCTTCTCTCTCTCTCTCTCTCTCTCTCTCTCTCTCTCTCTCTCTTCTTCACTGTCTGTGTTGTGCTCTTGGCTGGTGTTGAAGACCGACAGGCAGCAGCAGCACAGAGAGATGGCTGTTGTCATGGTGACATGACATGTTGCCATACTGCAGGATAGCAGTTAGCAGCATGCTCTGGAAGCAAATCAAAACACTGCATTATCCTGTGCTGTGTCCAACTCAAGGTCCCTAACACTAACCACTCTCTCTCTTTCTCTCTCTCTCTCTCTCTCTCTCTCTCTCTCAAGCACAGATTTTCCCATGTGACCTTGCTCTGTGTGAGTGGACCTACCGGGAGCATGATATATCCATTCACATTCATTTAGACAGGCTGTGGTCCTAAGGGTCAAGATATGACAGAAATCTATGTAGATAGATTTCTTTATGCTGGTTTACTGTAGCTGGTTGCCAAGTCTTGTCATAGCTGGCCAAGCTGGTTTTAGAAGGGCTTCTAACATTTTTTAGCTGGTTAGGCCTGGCAAAGCTTTTAATCAGCTGGTTTAGGTGGGAGGCTAGATGGTATTCCAGCCTGACCATGTCTAAATATACTATATATCCAAAGCACAGCTTGTGATAACATTTTTAATTACTACACAGTAGGTGGCTGTATACAACACTGCAGCCATCTACTGGCTATTAGTGTCATAACATGATTTTCAAGTCATGTTTTTCTTTTTTCACCAGATGGCAGCAATTTGCCCCAAATACATGACACATTCTCATATTTTCTTCATGTTTCAACTTATACTGCAGTGAAGTTACAGAAATTTGCTTTTTTGCATATGCAAATGAATGGTGAAATCAAGAAAATTATATGTAAATAATTTCTAAAAAACATTAAATCCCAAAAGAAGTGCATCATTTTATTGTTTTTACTTCAGGGAACAAATTTTTATAATTTCTTTGAAAAAAATAAAAAAATAAAATAGGTGCACCTGTACTGTGTCCAGTCAAAAATGACCGCGAACAGTAAAGTATCTGGCTCTTCTTCAACAGAATATGAGGGTTAAGGTAGTTGAGCTGGTCGGTCAGCTGGTCTAGCAGCCTGACTAACTGACAGGGGCCCCAAACCCCTCTAAAAGCATAAAAACAGGCCAGCCTGACCAGGGTTGGTTAACCCTGTTTTAGCTGGTCTTCCAGCCTTGTCAAGCTGGTGGTTAGCTGGTGAGCCAGCTGATCTCCCAGGGTGACCAACTAACAAGTGCCCAAAACCACTAGCTATCCACCTTATGATGGTTTAAAGTTTTTTTGTTTGTTGGTTTGTTTGTTTGTTTTTGCATGGAAAGGGCATATGTTTCTAATGCTACAGTTAAATCTTTGAGATACAAATTCAAACTAAAGCTTTTTCTGGTTTTCCTCACCTGACAGGGAGCTCACGGTGGAGGGAGTTGCTCAAGTTGACGAAAAAAGGGGGGAAAGTGAGTGAGAGAGAGAGAGAGAGAGAGAGAGAGAGAGAGAGAGAGAGAGAGAGAGAGAGAGAGAGAGAGAGAGAGAGAGTTATTTGCAAGCAAAGAACTGCACAGTGAATCAATCGTGAGTCATTGCTTTGTGAAGTCATACTCAAAATGTCATCTTCCATCATTTACTCCCACCCCCAGCGAGAGTGAGGGAGGAACCGTGTTATTGATGAAGGGCAGTATTATTGCGCTGAAGATAATGTGAGTGTCACACATGCATACACATTGTGTCAGCACAGGTTCTAATATATTGTGGCCAATAAAGATGACGGCAGGCAGTGCTTGGGCAGCACAACATGAAAAATTGGAGGAAATATAGCAGATGAATTGCAGCCATAGGCTATATCCACTGCTCATTGTGTCCCTCTTGTGGTGAATATTTGAAGCAATCTAAACGGTAAATGTAATATAGGACATATAGTGTGGACCAGTGGTGTAGTAGTGTCTGAATAGGTGGGCATACTGTGAATTTATGAATGTATTACTTTATTATTATTATTATTCTTTGTAACACCTGGTATTACCATGTTTTTTTTTCTTGTACATGTATATTGGTGTATACCATGGAGTACCAGTTAAGTACAATGGTATATGAATATTAAAATCATTGATTATGGTATATATCAAAGTACCATGGTTTACTGCCCAATACCATCACTAAACAAAAATTTTGTAATAACTAAACAGTTAATCACTATTACTAATTGAATATGATAATTTTTATATACAAAAAAAAATCATAAATAAATAAATAAGTAATGTGTATTAGTACTTTTTTAAAATTAACAAGTAAATAAATATATAAATATGAAATTTGCATGAGTACATTGCAATAACAGATAATCACTATTACAAATTAAATATATTTTTATAAACAATTTTTAAATAAATAATATTAAATACATCATCATAAAAAACAAACAAAAAAAATAATAAATAAATAAATATGTAATATGTATGAGTACATAATTTTTTTAATGAACATTTATATAAAATTATTTAATAAATAAAACAGACATCACCAAAACATAATCAAGTAATCAATAAATAAAATATTTAGATAACAACGACATATACTAAAACAAAAATACACAGAACATTGCGTTCTGTGGGTTTTATCTATCCGTGTAACTGTAAGGAATAGTCTTTAATTAATGATCAAATCCGCATCAATCGCTCAAAGTGGTCGCCAAGGCAACCAAAGTGCACATCCTCTGCATAATGACCCCGCCCGTCTCCCATATCTCACGGCGCGGGGGCGTGTCCAGCATCTGCCCGTCAACTTCCAAGTGCGTCAATCCGTCGGGAGTGTGTGAAACAGCAGCGGTCAATGAATCGTGCGTTTTCATCAGTATTGCTTGTAAGTTACCCACATAAAGAGAATTTAACGTGTGCGCAGATGCATTTAAAAAAGATACAATTTTGAAAGTAGGTGACAGAACACAAAACCCAGCAGTAAGAACCTAGTCCAAATTATTCCATAATAAAAACACGCCCATTCCTCAAGCTGTCTGGAGACGTGGCCCCTCCACTGGACACACTGCGCAGGTGAGTGTTACTTTATTCCATATGCTCTCTGTTGACAGTGTATAACTGCACCCAAAGTTTAGTGTCAAACACAACTCAAAAGCGTGTCATCTTTGGATCATTGTTTGCATGATGTTATTCTGTTTTATCTTATAACTTGTTATTATCACAGTGTTAATGGTTTTACCCACTAAACTGCAAAACATGATGTGTTTGTGCCAGATTAAGGGGACTGTGTAAATTTAAGCTTGCTCATCCAAATAGGTCATGCACTGTAATAGGGTGTTTTTACACCAGGGTGATAATATGCTTTCATAAGACTGGCACAGATCACATGATACTTTCTGTAAACACATGCCAGACTGAGGGTTATGTGCATAATGTGTTTACTAAAGGTTACTAAAGGCAAGAAAGTATTGCGTGACTATCCAGCACCTTTATGGATACTTCTTTTCATGTTAATGCACAGTATATTAATGCAATTTCATCACTGCCAGTATTAATATAATTATATGAACCAGAAAGTAGCTGTAACAGAGTGTATTGTTCATATTTAAAAAGGAGGATCTTTTCTGTATAGTATTCCTAACTTTTTTGCAGATGATTTGATGTTATTAAAACACACTATCACTCACCTGTCTGTCTGTTATCACTGTTGTAAATATAATAAAAACCTCACTGAACATGTGATCTAAATCAAGGAGTTTTAAACCTTTAGATGCGAAGGACCTCCAGTTATGATGATCCCCTTGCAAGGGATGCCCTATGTGAGAAATATAGTAAACATGATATTAGAAAGATGTTTTGTTTTGCAAAGTTATATAATTGTTGCCTTTTATATTTTCATTATAAAGCCTAAAAATATTATCTGAAAAATAGTTACTTTATGTTTAGTTGACAATGAATCTTTCTTATGTTGGAGTAATGTTAGATGCAGAGGCCCAAAGAGAAACATTTCAATTCAATTCAAATTTGCATTTGTTTTCACAACATATGAAACTTTATGCTGACTTCTTTTTATGTCTAACTGTTTTTATTTCTTACTATGACTGAAAATTGAATTAAATAACTGTGTTTAATCTTATGATTTCAGAATGAAATGATAATAATGTCAAATAATGTAATACGTTATTTTACAAATTTTTCTTTGTCACGGACTTCTTAGCACCCCCTTGCGTCCCCCTGGTTTGAAAACCCCTGATCTATATCAAGGCAGGGTGAAAAATGTCATGAATATAATATTATAATGCAAAAAAATCTAAATTTTCTTTCATATTCTGACACAATTGTCTTTGATATCATATAAAAAAAGAGAAAAAATCTCAAATCAAATCCACAGTGCCATTGTGACAGAATCTTCTTAGTAGCAAACAGGGTTTTGCACTATGAAAATGCCACCAAAACCAAGTTGGTATAGCTGCAGGCTGGAAATCTGTAAATGGGGTGGGGTTACTCCAAAACAGTGAGGTGTAACTCCAGAAGGGGTTTGGGCTACCCCAAAAGGGGGTGACATATCCACACACAGTTAGGGTTAGCAATGTTTCCCACAGGATTTTGCGAGGCTGTGGTGGGTGGACCTCAGACCCTCTGTGGGGGGTGGGGGGCATGCTCCCCCATAATAAATTTTGTACATTTTAAGTTAAATGCATTAATCCGGTGCACTTTGAGAGCAAAATTAAGAGGCTAGGTCCATGAAGAACTTTGTGCTATCTGGAGAAGCTGTCTCTTCTGCTACAAAGAAACAAGTAATGTTAAAATTCCACTGTTACTCCAGTTTATTTCTTGATAAAAGCCTATGAATAATCAGTTTGGCTATTGACTTGCCATTTAACTATGCTAGCTAGCTACCTCTGTAGCGGTTTCTTCATCATCTGGTGGTGGATTTTGCTCTCTCTTTTGAAATATAAAAAAATGCTTATGATCTGAAAATCAAGGGTACAAACATTAAGCTTAAGGGTGTGGGCCGCCACAGTCTAGGTAATTAATGGGAAACACTGGGGTTAGGGAAAGAGTTAGGTTAGGAGCTCTGTATATCTTTGCTGGTGGTTTGGAGCTCCTGCACCTTTTTGGAGCTGTGCCATCAGCTATATGCTTCTCGTCATCTTTACACTGGAGTGACATTAGACTGTACATCAAATATTTCATTTACCTAAGATGGAGGTGGAATAACTATAAAAATGCACTTCTCTTAAAGTTTATCCTTTCCCTCTCTTACCCAGGTAATGGAGAGGATCCCTTTAAGTATGGGCAGCTTGCGAACCCTGCCGTGGTACGTGGCTGGTTCTCAGGTGGTAGGGGTGGCATGCGTGGTAATCACAGGTGTGTGGATGGGACATTACCGTGGAGGCTACGCCTGGGATGGCTCATTAAATGAGTTCAACGTCCACCCTCTCTGCATGGTCCTCGGCCTGGTCTTCCTGTATGGAGATGGTAAGAATCAGCATAAAGATCAAAGTAATGGTACATTTATTGGTCCAAATTTAGCTGATCTTAACCACTATAGACATTGAATTGTTTGTCCATTTGTCAGATTTTCATTGCCATTTTCACGGTCTCTATCCCTCTGTTTATTGTATCTTTCCTTTCATATTGACCAAATGTCACAAGTCGGATAGCTTATTATAGAGACCATGAGATTTATTGTCTGATAGGAGGTCTGTGTGTGTCTTCTGCCTCTCAGCCCTTAGGGTGAGTGTATGTGACCCATGTCACTTACTAAACCCTCTGACTCAGAACACAAATAATACACATGCAGGGCCAGCTAAAGCTGTTAGAGCTCCAATCTGATTTGTATTCTAATTTTTGAATTATATGAGTCAAAATGGGCTAGGATATTTTATTGTCTAGAATTATAAGAATCATAAGAATTAGTTTAATAATTATTCATCTAGATAGAATTATTAATCTAAGAACTATAAGAATTGTAAGAATTATTTTTAACCTTTTGGATTGCATGTACACTTGATCACCTATTTGTATATGTGTTATGTAAAGCAGACTTCTGTGTTGTTTATGGCTAATCATAGTCAATTCATGGTTTGCCCATCTGGCCACGTAATAAAAAGCTTAACAGAGACAGATAGTGTTTGAGCAGCTAATATCTTTAGCAGTGGTCCTCTGATTCAAAGCCCTTGCCTTGGCAATTCAATTAGGACATTATTCCTGAAATGTCACTGGCCTATTAGCTGTTCAAACCAGCACCGTAAAAACAACCCCAAGGGGATCTGTCTGCTTTTATAAAGGTCAGAGAGACACATGGGGCTAGTTCTTCAGTCTGATGATCCTCGTGTACCTGCACAGAATTTCAAACCTGCATTTCAAGGGTCACAGGTCTAAAACACAGATTTTAGACAGATGTTGATAATGGATTTCTCTGTGGTAACTGAAAGCTTCTAAGGAAAAGATTAAGTTACATTAAAGGAGCCATATTTTACACTTTGGTAGTATCTTATGCAGCATTATAATAATTTTAATATTTTTTTAATTATTTAATTATAATTTCCCCAACCCTGAAGTTCAGTAATAGTGTTAGTCAAGGTTTCTAGCACCAAAACATGACCATTTCCCATCTTCTCCTTGACCCTTGGAATTAAACAGCCTGTTTTTGCTAAGACCCTATATGTAAAACAAAGTCTTTGATGTTGGCTTAACAAAGCCCTGCCTTAAAGTTTAAAATAGGCTATTTTAAAACATTGGAAGTTTGAAGGTTTTACAGTCCATACAGTAATGGCTCAGCCTTTTAAAGTATACTCTTGATGCATGCACACTACGTCCTGCTTTGTGTTACACTTTTAATACAGAAAACGACGCTACCACCCCTGGAGTTCGCTAGCTCGCTAGTTCGAACCCAGGGCGTGCTGAGTGACTCCAGCCAGGTCTCCTAAGCAACCAAATTGGCCCGGTTGCTAGGGAGGGTAGAGTCACATGGGGTAAACTCCTCGTGGTCACTATAATGTGGTTCGTTCTCGGTTGGGCGCATGGTGAGTTGTGCATGGATGCTGCGGTGGATGGCGTGAAGCCTCCACACGCGCTATGTCTCTGTGGCAACGCGCTCAACAAGCCACATGATAAGATGCACGGGTTGATGGTCTCAGACGCGGAGGCAACTGGGATTTGTCCTCTGCCACACGGACCGAGGCGAATCACTACGTGACCACGAGGACTTAAAAGCACATTGGGAATTGGGTATTCCAAATTGGGAGAAAAGGGGGAAAAATCCCCCCCAAAAAAAAATTAAAAATACAGAAAACGACAGGCTCATGCGCCGAAGATGTGCACAGACGAGGACTGTCCGCATATCTAGAAAATCGGTGCTGCATGGACAGTCTTTGCAGACTGTACTGATGATCAAATTTGCGTCACACATACTGTGTGCCTTCCGATTATCAACGCGGACAACAGAACATCAGAAAGACAGACATATAGGTAGACAGATAGACAGAGAGACAGACAGACAGACAGACAGACAGATATGTAAACTTTACTCCGCCCAAACAGCACTACGCCAGCATAGGAAAAATGTGAAACATAACAGCTATCACCAAATATTTGCATAGGGCTTGCGTCACGCAGTAAATAATAACAAAGAAAGAGATGAATGCATGTTGTAGGAGGGACAGAACTTTTTTCCTCATTTATTTGATGCAGATACTGTAGCTGATGAAACTGAAACTAAACACTGACATGAGCGCAGCTGACGGGCATGATGCGTCTTACCCACGAGAAGCTCCGAGGAGAAAAACACACAGAACCCCCATACACAGATACACACGCACTGGGTAAATTCACTTGGAATCAAATAATAAAGCACATCTTTTAAATTCACTGCCCAGAATTAGCATAATCACGGAAGTGAACTCTGTTTTATTTGCATATAGTGCAGGAATTTAAGATTGGATTTATATCCATTTGGTGGAGACAAATTGATGTGGCCAAGTGTAAATGGAATGAGCTTTTTGTGTAAATAGGCTCATAGATAGATTCTAGAATATGTAGAACAGGGGTATTCAAATAAGGTTCCAAGAGGTCCAGTCTCTACAATTCCTTCCCTGCAAAGTTCCGGACAATAACATACATGGTGTCAGTAGTCAGTCAAAACAGTCTCTTCAAAACAGGGCAAGGATTAGGACATTGGGGCTCCAGACACAAAGCCAAATTAGTGGGGTTTCATCAATCAGTAGCACTCTGATATGAATATTAAAAGATAAAATTAACTGTTTGTTGTTTGAATGACAACAGTCCAGTATTTGTAGATACCCAAGTGGCATAGCAGGCCTTGTGATTAGGGAAAGATACTGTATGGGGTTTCAGATTTTGAAAATGTAAAAGTCTGAATGGACCATTTTTATATTTTCCTTAAAGTGAAAATCTACCAACAACAAACAATGTACATCACAGTAGTGAAGCTTAAAAATAATTTTAGCTAAAGACGATCAAATAATGGAAATGTTCTCATAAGAACTCCACTATGCTACTAGTAATATCACATTTTTGGTTGTTTTTTATTGCCATCTATGCCAGAAATGATGACATCTTTGATTAATTTTCACAAAAATAATCTGTTTGTAAAAGGCTCGAAACATGCTGATTAATAAAGCTAATTTTAGACGAAAAAAAAAGTTATAGTTTAAAGGCACTTTGGAAGCACATTGTCCTGTCACAAATCTGGTTTAGCTGAACGGTCAGATTCATTTCAGACACATGAAATTCTATTCGCTTTGCTTCGCTTTTCGCTTGTTATTGCAAAATATGCCGGTATCCATCTATATGGCTGCTCACTGTATTTCTCCGCTACGTCTACTGCCGTTAAAATAACAGTGTCTGCAACTCTGCACACGGTGCCGCATGTCTAGGAACATTTTGTCAATGTAAGTCTATGGGGTTTTCACATTTTTGCAGGTCCGCTGTGTGAATATCGTGATTCTGAAATCAGGACAGTCTGAAGGTCTGCACCAAGTTTGGTGGACGTACCTTGAAAGCTCTAAGAGGAATTAGTGTTAGAAATTTTTGGTCTTGGTTTAGTTATTTTGAAGAAAAAAAAACCTTAACCAAGCCTTTTGAATAACTGAATGTTGGCTTTTTCAAGCTAAAATAATGACCTCTGTGATGATTGGTTAAACCCTTCACATGTTAAATGAGTATCAACACCCTTGCTGAATCTGGTTTTATTTGTTAATACTGAGTTAATGACATAACAGCCATAAAGATTTCTGAGCGAGGGAGTTTTACGTTGTATGTCTGCATAGTACCTCAAACTATTTTATTTCAAAACAGCAAGGAAAATCATGTTTTCTCTGATGTCTCCTTAAAAAATGATTATTCACCAGCTCTGCATTGCCTCACAAGTTCGAAAATTAATGAGCTTGATACATTAAAGCTAGCAGTCATATTGGTAAGGATAATTTTGCTCATATTAAGAGCCTGTTCTTTCTCTGCTGCAGCTGTCCTGGTTTATCGCGTCTTCAGAAATGAGAGTAAACGTTCTGTGAAAATTCTTCATGCTCTGCTGCATATGATGGCCCTTATCATCAGTATTGTGGGTAAGTCAAGTGTCTTTGTTTTTTAACACAGGGGTTTTTAAAATTTTTGATGCCAAGGACCCCAAAATATGATGACTTCTTTGCAAGGTAGCCCCTTTGTAAAATGTAAAGTAAGCAATACATTAATGATGTAAAAAAACAGCACCATCACTATTTGAAAAAAGCCATTTTTGAACAAATCTAGACAGGTCCCATTTCCAGCAGCCATCACTCCAACACCTTATCCTTGAGTAATCATGCTAAATTGCTAATTTGTACAGAAAATCATTTGCCACTATATCAAACACAGCTGAAAGCTATTTGGTTTGTTAAATGAAGCTTAACATTGTCTTTGTGTTTATTTTTGAGTTCCCACAGTATGCAATAGACTGTCGTGTCTTAAGGTCAGTATTATCAAAAATGGCAAAAAAGAAACAGCTTTCTCTAGAAACTCGTCAGTCAATCATTGTTTTGAGGAATGAAGGCTATACAATGCTTGAAATTGCCAAAAAACTGAAGATTTCATACAAAGATGTACACTACAGTCTTCAAAGACAAAGGACAACTGGCTCTAACAAGGACAGAAAGAGATGTGGAAGGACAGATGTACAACTAAACAAGAGGATAAGTACATCAGAGTCTCTAGTTTGAGAAATAGACGCCTCACATGTCCTCAGCTGCGAGCTTCATTGAATTCTACCCGCTCAACACCAGTTTCATGTACAAGAGTAAAGAGAAGACTCGGGTGCAGGCCTTATGGGAAGAATTGCAAAGAAAAAGCCACTTTTGAAACAGAAAAACAAAAAGAAAAGGTTAGAGTGGGCAAAGAAACACAGACATTGGACAACAGATGATTGGAAAAGAGTGTTATGGATCTTAACCCCATTGAGCTTTTGTGGGATCAGCTAGACTGTAATGTGCGTGAGAAGTGCCCGACAAGACTGTGTTGTGCTACAGGAAGCGTGGGGTGAAATGTCACTTGAGTATCTGGACAAACTGACAGCTAGAATGCCAAGGATCTGTAAAGCTGTCATTGCTGCACATGGAGGATTTTTTGATGAGAGCTCTTTGAAGTAGTTTAAGAAGTCCTGAAAAAATATTTCCAAACCGTAATAGTAATTTTTCACGTTATTAATGTCCTGACTATACATTTTGATCAGTTGAATGCCATTTTGGTGAATAAAAGTACCATTTTCTTTCCATAAGAGCAAAATCTGTACATTATTCCAAACTTTTGGCCACCATTGTATGTGTATATATATATATATATATATATATATATATATATATATATATATATATATATATATATATATATATATTCTGTATATATAGTTTAATAAGGGGAAAACCAACATTGCCCTCAGATAGATAAACTACTTTATTGATCCAAGACAGGGTAATTATATTCTAACAAACAGGCGATTTGTGACTAGACAAGGCACAACAACTGTACCCAGTTGGCCACTTGTCATTTTTTTATGCATTTTCTATAGCCAAGAATTGAACCTTGGTCTACCGCTCTGAAGAGAAGAATTCTACCATTGAACTATCAGTCAGCTGTAAGTTCTTATGAAATAACATCTCTCCCTCTGTTTCTCTGCTCAGGTTTAGTGGCTGTATTTGACTTCCATTCAACGGCTAAGATTCCCGACATGTACTCTCTTCACAGCTGGTGTGGCATGCTCACTTTTGTTCTGTTTTTCCTGCAGGTGAGTCACAATTATTCCATTTTGTTTTTCTTTACCTAGCATTTGCATTACAATGTCTTCTTTCTTCCTTGTTGACTCCTTGTACCTGAACAGTTTGTGATGCAAAACGTTGTGGTTTGGAAACACTTTGCTTGATATTATAAACAAGATAGATAGATAGACAGACGGATGGACGGACGGACAGACGGACAGACACTGTATCCACTTTTTCCTACATTCCGTGATGCTTAGCATGAAATGTGGGCATTACTTCCGTTGTCAAGTAAACAGCTGTTGCGGCATTTGTCCATTCATTTTTTCATTGCGGTGTTGGGATTTTGAGGAGAGCGTCAATGATTTCATGAGGACATACATCAATCACTATATCAGTGTGTTACTGAACGATAATAAACTGCAAAAAATAAAAAGTCATAATGACAAAGAAAACGTGAACAAAACCAGCACGCTGTTTCTCCCAGATACAGTTGAGATTTAATCTGAGCACAAATGCAACATTTCGAGCAAAATTATCAGTTGTTTTAGTGGAGTACCTGTGTTAGTTCAGCTTCAGATGTGTGTGCTTGTCATCTTGTCACCCTGCATGTTCAAATCAGACAGACACACTGAGGAAGAGCTGTGAAGTTCTCACCTTTGTGTATGTAATCACTTTTTCAAGTTTTCCAATCAGACAATTATTTCCTTTTAAATCCACATGCAAGTTTAAACTTTTGTTCGGCAGGTGATTGACTGATGAAATGTGGTGCGTCACTGCCGTCTGGGATGCATCAGGACGGCATTTTAAAACACAAATGCGATGTGGTTTTTGACTACCTATGTATGTATTTTTGTGATCCAATCACAAAACATTTTGCACCCTGTTTACAACTATATTTAGCGCTGACCATTTGCGATCAGATCATCCAAAATGCATTGTATTACCAGCAGTAAACAGGGTCTAAAATGACTGCAGCCAGAGCTAGGGAATGCTATAGAACGACTTCTGGTGGAAGTCCCACCCACATTCGTTTCCCCAGAAAGACCCCCAGGAAAAAGGTGGAGATATATATATATATATATATATATATATATATATATATATATATATATATATATATATATATATATATATATATATATACACACACACACACAGTCATGGGAAAAAGAAAGTACACCCTCCTTGAATTGTATGGTTTATGGAAGCCCTGAACCGCAAGGTGGAAAACAAAAAATAACGGTGAAAAAAAAAATTGTCTCAGTTCCTTCCTGAGCCTAATTTTTTTTTCTCTTTCTAAAATGTTTTGTTCTCTCTTCAAAACATTTTTTTTCTCTCTTCAAATTTTTTTTTCTCTTCAAATAATTTTCTCTCTCTTCAAAAAATTTTTTTTTCCCTTTCAAATTTTTTTTTCTCTCTTCAAAAAAATGCATGCGGTACCAACCATGGCCACCAGGTGCCACTATCAGTAAACATGTAATCCTATGCTTTTAATGCTTTCCCTGTTGCTATATAGCTGAATAATACATTTATTATTTATTTAAGGGTTTGCAAACCTTAATCAAGACAAAATCAGGTTACATATGTTTTTTTTTTTTTTTTTTTGGAAAATGAAGTTTTTATTGGTTTTCTTTATACATAATGTAACATACAAGTACAAACAATAAATTAATAAATACACTGCATAAAAAAATAAATAAAAAAAAACCTAAGTAATAATAATAATAATAATAATAATAGTAATAATAATTATAGAAATAACACTGTAATGCACAACAGGGTAGGCGAGTCACAATTCAGACATGGATCTAGTATCAGTCATCCTTTGAAGTAACAATCTGAATAAAATTCTCCCACATGTCAACATCTAAGTGATTTCCTTTCACTTTAGCTAACATTTTTTCATATGATACATTCACAATCATAAATTCAATCCACATTTTTAGTGTGGGACATTGAATATCTTTCCAAAATCTAAGTATCAGTTTTATTGTCGTAATTACCCCCACAGTAACAAGGGAGAACTCATTATTTTTTATCTCAGGTTTATCTCCTAAAAGACAAATCCTTGATGAAAATGGAAGGTCAAATCCCAAACATCTTCCAAGATATTTCAACACAATTTCCCCCAAAAAGTTGCATTTTGGAACATTGCCAAAGAGCATGAATGTATGTGCCAGTTTCTTGTTTACATTTCCAGCATTTATTATCATTCAGACAACCCATTCTAAAAAGTCAAACTGGCGTATAATAATACCTATGTAATACCTTATACTGGATACATTTATCTCATGCTTCCTTAATGTACCTTCCACTGTAAGACAAAATTCTGTTCCAAGTATCCTTATCTATGTCACTATTAATGTCTCTTTGCCAAATCAATCTCAGGTTTTCACAGTTCTTATCACCAATCCTCAAACTGAGTTGATAAAATGTAGATGATTTTTGAATGGGTCTTGGTAGTTCACAAAATTTTTCTAAAATATTCTTGTCTTGTCCCATGGAAACTTTTGTCTCCAAACAATTTCTAATCTGTAAATATTTCCAGAAATGATCCCGGCCTTCTAAATGAAAATTTTCTTTTAAATTATTATAAGATAAAAGCTTATCATTACTAAATAAATCCTTTAGAGTACATATTCCACTTCTAAACCATTGTCCCCAAAACAAAGGCTTTTCCCCTACCTTAACATAAGGATTATTCCATATTGATGAGTAATGTTGACACATGTGAGAAATCCTACACTTCCTGTGGACGCTTTTCCAAACCTCTTTAGAATGAAGCAATATTGGTTTGGTCATATGATGCTGTAAGTCCCCCTCTGGGTTTTGTGGAAAAGCCTCTATTGGCCGAAAAGGGGAAGTAAGTTGTCGTTCTATTAATACCCAATCTAAATCTAAATCATCTTCCCCCCAGTGTCTAGCAAGCTTAGACAATTCAAATGCTATTTTATAGAGCTCTACATTCGGTAATGCTAAACCCCCCCATCTCTAGGCAAACATAATTTATTAACGCCAATCCTGGGTCTTCTGCCGTCCCACAAAAAATTCTTAATCATAGCATTATATCGTTTATATATCTGGTGAGGCATAGTTACAGGGACCATCCCCGATATGTAATTAAACTGTGGTGTTACAACCATCTTCTTTCCCCATAAAGTTAACATAATTTTTTTTCAACTATCTAATTTTGCCTGTATTTTCTGCAAACAAAGATTCCATATTCAAATTCAATATATTCTCTAAATTAGAGCTCAGGTGGATACCTAAATATCTAATTCCTTTATGCATCCATTTAAACTTAAATGCACTGACTGAGGAAGAAAAACTCACTGCTGATACTGGCATAGCCTCTGACTTGTGCCAGTTGATTTTATATCCTGAAAATGTAGAATAAGATTCAATCATATTAAGGAGTACTGGTAAGGAACATGCAGGGTCTTTAACTACTAGCAATATGTCATCTGCATATAACAGTAATTTATGTTCTCTTTCCCCTGCAAATACACCTTTAATTCTTGGTTCCTCTCTAATCATTGAAGGAAGTGGTTCCAAAACTAATGTAAAAGAAGCGGACTAAGAGGGCAGCCTTGGCGGGTAGACCTAGATGGATTAAAAAAAGATTAAGTTATTCCATTGGTTATTACAGCTGCTTTAGGATTGGAGTAAAGAATTTTAACCCACAAAACCTGGACCAAAACCATATTTTTCTAAAGCCACGAAAAGAAACCCCCACTCCACCCTATCGAAGGCCTTTTCCGCATCAAGTGATATTGCAGCAATGGAATCTAGAATAGAATGATTCATCCACATGAGATGTAATAGCCTTCTCATATTGTCAGACGAAGATCTATTTTTAATAAAGCCCACCTGATCTCTGTGTATAATTTTAGGTAAAATACCTTCTAAAAGTGAGGCTAATAATTTTGTTAACACTTTACGATCTACATTTAATAAACTTATTGGACGATAATTAGCAGGATCCATCGTATCTCTTTCCGGTTTTGGTTTGAGTGATATTAAGGCTTCATTAAAACTGTCAGGTAACATATCATCCTCAGGTACCTCTGAATATACCTCCATTAATATTGGGGTCAACTCATCAATAAACTTCTTGTAATATTCTACTGGGGATCCGTCAGAGCCTGGCGATTTTCCAGATTTCAAAGTCATTATAATAGTTCTGACCTCTTCTTGTGTTTTAGGTGCATCTATTGAGTCACGTTCGTCAGGGGTTAAAGTGGGCAATATAACATTGGCTAAAAAGTCTTTTAACTCCTTTTGACTGTAAATGGATTCTGATGTATACAATTTTGAATAGAACTGGTTAAAACCCCTATTAATTTCTTTGATGGAGGTGAGCACCTTATTTCCCTCCTTAACTGCAGATATGACGTGAGATGCATCATGTTTCTTTATCTGCCTAGCAAGGAGTTTCCCAGCTTTTTCCCCACTCTCATAATACTTGGTCTTCAATCGAAATAATGCATATTCTGCTTTTTTATTGAAGAATTCGTGAAGATCAAATTTTAATTGACAAAGCGGTTTAAATTTCAAATCTGTAAAACCTTGCACCAATTCATTTTCTAAATCACTGATTTGTTTTTCTAAAAATTTCACTTTTTCAATACTTTCTTTTTTCTTCCACTGGCATAAGCAATACATTTTCCCCTGATAAATGCTTTAGAGGCATCCCACACTGTTGCTAATCTCTGAGTTGACCCGATATTAAGTTCAAAAAACATCTTAATGTCATCCTGCAACGAATCTACAAAGACCTTATCCTCCAGCATAAATGTATTTAGTCTCCACCTCCCCCTTTTTTTATAATCTACATTCACTTCTAATTTTAACTCCACATGTGCATGATCTGTCAATCCTATTATTCCAATTATACAGTCAGCAACAGTGTCAGTTAACGAGTTGGAGATCAGAAAATAATAAATTCTTGAAAAGGTCTTGTGACAATTTGAGAAGAATGTGTATTTCTTTCTCGTGGATTAACCAATCTCCAAATATCTGTTAATCCATTGTCATCGTTGAGAGTGTGAATAGCAGCCCTATCTCTGGGGCTTAATCTGATGTTGTTCTGACTTCTGTCCAGGATGCCATCCATAGTCTGATTAAAGTCACCTCCGAGTATAACATATCCCTCGAGGTTGGCTAATATTTTGTTTACCTCATGAAAGAATTCAGGCTCCTCCTTATTTGGGGCATATACATACACAGTGCTACCTTAACATCGAGCTTTGCTTCTATACAGGGTAAACGACCTTCCTTGTCTTTATGTTGATTCATCAATACAAAATGTATTTTCTTCCTTACTAGAATGGCTACTTTACTCCTCTTGCTTGACACAGAATTATGAAAAACATGTCCGTCCCAGTCATGTCTAAGTTTTAAGGCTTCCTTTTCATCTTTAAATATCAGCTTTTCTCATCTTAAGATAAGCAAGTAATTTTTTCCTTTTAACAGGTGACCCACAGCCATTTATATTCCAAGTTATGATATTTACACATTGTCTGTCCATCACACACTAATAAAATGTAACACTTTGCACCTGTTGTGCTCCGATGCAACTTCCTTGTAAAGTTCCAAAAAGCAATAAAAAATAAACTTTTAACATATAAACTGGTATCAAAATCAAATCAAATCACTTTATTGTCACACAGCCATATACACAAGTGCAATGGTGTGTGAAATTCTTGGGTGCAGTTCCGATCAACATAGCAGTCGTGACACGACTAACATCAAATTAACACAACACAATTTAAACATCTGATATACACATAATTACACTCAGCAATATACAAATAATAACATACACTGTACAGTATACAATATGCACTATATAGATACACATTATTCAATAAAAATAAAAAATAAAAATATATAAAAAAGTATATATAGTATATATAGAATGTACAGTATTGTACTGTATTGACATTCAGCTGTCGGTTGATAGTCAGTTGTTAAGAGAGAATATAATATAATAATAATATAATTTATGACAGTCCGGTGTGAGATATAAGAGTAAGGGTAATAAAGTGCAGTGCTGATGTATTTTGATCATGGGAGATCAAGAGTTCAGAAGTCTGATTGCTTGGGGGAAGAAGCTATCATGAAGTCGGCTGGTGCGGGTCCTGATGCTGCGATACCGCCTACCTGATGGTAGCAGTGAGAACAGCCCATGGCTCGGGTGGCTGGAGTCTCTGATGATCCTCTGAGCTTTTTTCACATACCGCCTTGTATATATTTCCTGGAGGGAGGGAAGCTCACCTCCGATGATGTGTCTGGCAGTTCGCACCACCCTTTGCAGTGCTTTGCGGTTGTGGGCGGTGCTATTGTCGTACCAGGTGGAGATGCAGCCAGTCAGGATGCTCTCTACAGTGCAGGTGTAGAAACGTGTGAGGATGTGGCGGTTCATTCCAAACTTCCTCAGCCGTCTCAGGAAGAAGAGGCGCTGATGAGCCTTCTTCACAACGACTTCAGTGTGGATGGACCATGTGAGTTCCTCAGTGATGTGGACACCCAGGAACTTGAAGCTGCTGACTCTATCCACTGGTGCTCCATTGATGGTGATGGGACTGTGTTCTGTCTTTTCTCCTGAAGTCCACCACAAGCTCCTTTGTCTTACTGACGTTGAGGGAGAGGTTGTGCTCCTGACATCAGTGTGTCAGAGTGTGCACCTCCTCTCTGTAGGCTGTTTCATCATTGTTAGTGATCAGACCTACCACCGTCGTGTCATCTGCAAACTTAATGATGGCATTGGAGCTATGTGTTGCCACACAGTCATGTGTGTACAGGGAATACAAGAGTGGGCTGAGAACACAGCCCTGCAGGGCTCCAGTGTTGAGGGTCAGTGATGAGGAGATGTTGCTGCCTATTCTAACCACCTGGCGTCTGCTTGACAGGAAGTCCAGGATCCAGCTGCACAGCGAGCTGTTTAAGCCCAGAGCCCGGAGTTTCTCATCTAGCTTGGAGGGCACTATGGTATTGAATGCTGAGCTGTAGTCTACAAACAGCATTCTCACATAAGTGTTCTTTTTTTCCAGGTGGGAGAGAGCAGTGTGTATTGTAGATGCAATGGCATCATCAGTGGAGCGGTTGTTGTGGTAAGCAAACTGCAGTGGGTCTAGGGAGAGAGGCAGCACAGAGCAGATATAATCTCTGATTAGTCTCTCAAAGCATTTGCTGATGATGGGGGTCAGAGCAACAGGACGCCAGTCATTTAAACAAGTTATTTTTGATTGCTTTGGAACAGGCACAATGGTGGATGTTTTAAAGCATGTGGGGACTACAGACAAAGAGAGGGAAAGGTTGAAAATGTCCGTAAAAACACCAGCCAGCTGGTTCGCGCACGCTCTGATGACGCGGCCCGGAATGCCGTCTGGGCCCGCGGCTTTGCGGATATTCACCCGTTGGAAGGATCGGGTTACATCCGCTACAGAGACGGAGAGTGAACTAACCTCTGTAGGTTCGGCCGCGAGAGCTCTCTCTGCGAGGGCAGTGTTATTTCCCTCGAAACGAGCATAAAAAGTATTTAGCTCATTCGGGAGAGAGGTAGCGGTGTTCATGGTGGAGTTTTTATTCCCTTTAAAGTCCGTGATGATGTTAATTCCCTGCCACATGCTTCTAGAGTTGGTGGTGTTAAACTGTTCTTCAATCTTGCTCCTGTAGTGGCATTTTGCAGTTCGGAGGGCATAACTGGCTTGTTTATGCTCCTCCACGTTCCCGGAATTAAAAGCGGAGGTACGCACATTAAGTGCCGTGCGAACATCGCTATTAATCCAAGGTTTCTGATTCGGATAGATCCGTACTGTTCTGGTCGGAACCACGTCCTCTACGCACGTTCTGATGAAGCACATTACGCTATCAGCGTAAAGCTCGATGTCGTCATTAGAGGCGGACCAGAACATCTCCCAGTCCGTGTGATCAAAACAGTCCTGTAGCGTAGTGTCTGATTGGTCTGACCAGCACTGGATCGTTCTGAGGGTGGGTGCTTCCTGTTTCAATTTCTGCCTGTAAGCGGGCAGAAGCAGAATGGAAGAGTGGTCCGATTTGCCAAATGGTGGGTGGGGGAGGGATTTGTAGCCATCCCGGAAGGGAGAGTAGCAATGGTCCAAAACCCGGTCCCCTCGTGTGTTGAAACTAATGTGCTGGTGGTATTTTGGTGCGATTGATTTTTAAACTGGTTTTATTAAAGTCCCCGGTGAATGCGGCCTCAGGGTGCGCGGTTTCCTGCTCACTTATAATCCCATACAGTTCCTTGAGTGCCCGGTCTGTGTCGGCTTGTGGGGGAATGTACACAGCAGTGATAATGACCGCTGTGAATTCCCTCGGTAGCCAGAATGGTCGACACAAAAGCATAAGAAATTCCAGATCAGGAGAGCAGAAAGACTTGATAGAATGAATTTCCTCTGATCACACCAGGATTTGTTGATCATAAAACATACACCACCTCCTCTAGTTTTACCTGAGAGGTCTTTCACTCTGTCCGCTCTGTCTCTCCGTATTATACCCACAGTCATTTCTGATCGAAAACCAACAATTTAACTTCCAACATTTTTGTGAACAACAAAACCTTGAAAAATATACAGAAAACAAAACAAATAAGGGAGAAAAAAATAAAAACAAAACACTGCCCTTAAGGGGCAGTGAACCCACTTCTGGGTCACACATTTGGTCCGTGATGCTCGCGGTCAGCACGCACTTGCTGACTCGGGAAGACAGGCCCTAAAACTTTCCCCGACCCACCATTTCAACCACGTATCATAATACTTCGACTTACATATTTCCAGTCCCGGTGATTTACTTGTCACCTCCTTGTAGTTGGATGCTCCTTTATATATCTTTCTGCTACCAGTAAAACTCTGCTTTTTCCCCCTCCAAGTAAACGTCAGTATCGCTGGGTGAGCCAGGGTATGTCGAATCTCGCGGTCCCAAAGTAACTTCTTCGCTGCAGAGAATTTTTCCTCATCATTGCTCTCTCCCTCAACATATCCTTGAAAATGGAAAGCTTGCATTCCTCCCATTCAGTTCCCCTGCTCTTTTTCGCTGCTGCCAGGACTTTCTCCCTCGCGGTAAAACGTAGAAATTTCACCACCACGGCCCGGGGATGTTGATCATCGTTAGGCTTAGGCCCAAGGCGCCGATGACTCCGCTCAATCTCGAACTCCAGTCCTGCCAACCTGAGCCCCTCTGACAGGATCTTTTGTACATACTCGTTCATTTTGCAGTCTGTTTCTTTCCCTTCTTTAAGGCTGATTATTTTGATGTTATTCTGTCTGCTGCGATTTTCCAAATCCTCAGCTTTATTCCAGAGCTCGTCCACAATTTCGCCATCCTGTAGGTGTCACCAGTCAGGCGATTCAATGCATCTTCCACGTGCGAGATGTGATTCTCGATTTCGTCGAGTCTGGCCTGTACGGAGCTAATCTCATCTTTAAATTCTGTAGTAGTCGCTTTAATAGTTATCACATAATTTGCTACCCCTTGCAAAGTAGCGTTCATTTGAGTAACTTCAGCAAAAAGATCTTTCAAGTTCGGGTTTTGATTACTTGACTCTAGTGACGGGGAATCGTTAGCTTCTGGGCTCGTTGTTTTCAGATGTGTTTGCACCCCTCGAATTGGTTGCTTGGAAGATGTCGTTTGTCGGATGCTTCAAGTAAAAAGTAAGTTATCTATCGAAGTTTGATTAAATTTGTGAAGCAAATATATACAAAATAATCTAATTAATGGTGGGTATCCGGAGCGCTACTCTAGCATGCTGCCATTTCCCAGCTTGCCATCACAGTGACTCCAGGTTACATATGTTTGATATGGCATTCGTTGTCGTGTAACAACTGGAGTTATTTATTTTTTTTAAATTGTTGGTCTTTCTAAACCATCTATGCCGTTTGCTCAGTGTTACATGGTGGAAGTGAAGGAATGTATTGAGGACAACGGGAAACATGGGGAAATTATTATTATGTCTGTCCTTTTGAAGTGTTCATCTGGTAATGTTAAGGCTGCGGGTGTCGTGACCATTTATATGTCTATGGTCGTGACGTGTACAAAAGAAGTCCGATTTCATTGGCTAGGCACCAACCTATAAAACGACTCCTTTGCGCCCTCCCCCTGCCCCGCCTTTCTGTCTCGCCAACACTGAGTTTGCAAGTCCACAAGTTAGTTATGCATCAGATATATCGTGAAAATAGTTGCAAAAGTCAAGGCGCGAAGATTTGAAATTGCAGTGACAGATTTGAGAAGTTGCAAGTGCCTAATTGAGATTGTACTGCGAATGTGAATGTAAGAATAAGTGCAATTTGTAAAATATCCATGAGGTAATTACAGATGAGTGGACTCTTTTGTAACCAAAAATACTGTAAGGTAAAAGCTGGATGGCTACCATAAGTAAAATATTTTTCAATTGTGTAAATTATAACAGAACGCTAACGTGAAATAAGTTTAAAATGCGATAACGCTCACTTCTGGCCGGAGATGCTGTGATGTATAGTTCCGCGGCTCAGCAGATAGAACCCCCCGAGCGCAGGGGCTCACCAACAGGTCCTCCACTGGACAATAATATTTATTTGGGCATCAAATAACCAAGGAAAACACTCAAGTACACAACTCAATATACTTATAAGTTTTATTTTTATTCAATAATTTAAGTTTAAGTTTATTCGGTTTATAGAGCACATTTAAAAACAGCGAGCGGGCTAACCAAAGTGCTGTACAGAAATAAAAATAAAAAGTATTTTAAGTATTAAAGAATTTAAGTATTAAAACCCCAGGGGGGGAGCTGCAGGTTGATCCCATTAATACAAGTACAATTATCCTGGCAAACATTTGATACTGCTAACAATCCACAGTAGATTGACTTTGGGACATTTAGAGCATCAACAAACAAGTCTATATATTCATTAGGGGAATTTAAAAAATATTGTACACTACACCAAATTAATTCATATGACCACCCGGTATACACAAACTCCTTACACAGCAAATCTCTAAAACACATACATTTCCACAGAATACATAATTAAATACCACACATTATAAATACACACCATCAATGATTAGTCAATACATGCCATTAATACCACTCAAGCTATTTTATCTTGATTAAGGTTTGCAAACCCTTAAATAAATAATAAATGTATTATTCAGCTATATAGCAACAGAGAAAGCATTAAAAGCATAAGATTACATGTTTACTGATAGTGGCACCTGGTGGCCAAGGTTAGTACCGCATGCATTTTTTTTGAAGAGAGAGAAAAAAAAATTTTTTGAAGAGAGAAAAAAAAATGTAGGAAGAGAGAAACAAATTTAAGACTTAGGCTCAGGAAGGAACTGAGACACTATTTATTTATTTTTTTTCACCGTTATTTTTATTTTTTTTTCACCTTGCGGTTCAGGGCTTCCGTACTGGTTTTACGTATCAGGACATAATAAAAAAAAACATCTGGTCCTTAGCAGGTCTTAAAATTAGGTAAATACAACCTCAGATGAACTACAACACATGACATATTACACCGTGTCATGATTTATTTAACAAAAATAAAGCCAAAATGGAGAATCCATGTGTGAAAAACTAAGTACACCCTTACTGCTTCCATAGGAATTAAGAGACTAAGTAGTAGCCAGGTGCTGCTAATCAAATGCTCTTGATTAATTGTTCATCAGCAAGTGTGACCACCTCTATAAAAGCCGAAGTTTTAGCAGTTTGCTAGTCTGGAGCATTCAGGTGTGTGTTAACACAATACCAAGGAGGAAAGACATCAGCAATGATCTTAGAGAAGCAATTGTTGCTGCCCATCAATCTGGGAAGGTTTAAAAGGCGATTTCCAAACAATTTAAAGTCCATCATTCTACAGTGAGAAAGATTATTCACAAGTGGAAAACATTCAAGACAGCTGCCAATCTTCCCAGGAGTGGACGTCCCAGCAAATTCACCCCAAGGTCAGACTGTGCAATACTCAGAGAAATTGCAAAAAACCCAAGAGTTACATCTCAGACTCTACAGGCCTCAGTTAGCATTTTAAATGTTAAAGTTCATGACAGTACAATTAGAAAAAGACTGAACAAGTATGGTTTGTTTGGAAAGTTTGCTAGAGGAAAGACTCTTCTCTCTAAAAAAAAACATGGCAGCACGGCTTAGGTTTGCAAAGTTGCATCTGAACAAACCACAAGACTTCTGGAACAATGTCCTTTGGACAGACGAGACCAAAGTGGAGGTGTCTGGCCATAATGCACAGCGCCACGTTTGGCGAAATCCAAACACAGCATATCAGCACAAACACCTCATACCAACTGTCAAGCATGGTGGTGGAGGGGTGATGATTTGGGCTTGTTTTGTAGTCACAGGACCTGGGCACCTTGCAGTCATTGAGTCGACCATGAACTCCTCTGTATACCAAAGTATTCTAGAGTCAAATGTGAGGCCATCTGTCCGACAGCTAAAGCTTGGCCGAAATTGGGTCATGCAACAGGACAATGATCCCAAGCACACCAGCAAATCTACAAAAAGAAAAGAAACAAGGTGGTGCGATGGCCGAGTCAAAGTCCAGACCTCATCCTGATTGAAATGCTGTGGTGGGACCTTAAGAGAGCTGTGCATAAACAAATGCCCGCAAACCTCAATGAACTGAAGCAACGTTGTGAAGAAGAGTGGGCCAAAATTCCTCCAAAACGATGTGAGAGACTGATAAAGTCAAACAGAAAACGATTACTTGATGTTATTGCCGCTAAATGTCATTCTACAAGCTATTGAATCATAAGGTGTACTTAGTTTCTCACACATGGCTTTTCCGTTTTGGTTTTATTTCTGTGAAATAAATCATAACACGGTGTAATATGTCATTTGTTGTTCATCTGAGGTTGTATTTACCTAATTTTAAGACCTGCTAAGGCCCAGATGATTTGTATTATGTCTTGATATGTAAAACCATAGAATTCAAGGAGGGTGTACTTTCTTTTTCCCATGACTGTATATATATGTGTGTGTGTGTGTGTGTGTGTGTGTGTGTGTGTGTGTATATATATATATATATATATATATATATATATATATATATATATATTATTATACAGTACTGCGCAAAAGTCGTAGGCACATAAGATGTTTCACAAAAGCATTTGTCTTAAGATGGTTATTTATATCTTCAGCTTTAGTGTTTCAATAGGAAATATAAATGTTAGACTCCCAAACATTACTTTTGCAAATAGAAAAGATTAGAATAGAATAACCGGGAGCCCTGCAACAGATGTCATGGCCCCCACAAAGCCCCCCACTGAACATCATATCAGTCTGAGAATACATAAAGAGACAGAAGCAATTGAGACAGCCTAAATAGATAGAAGAACTGTGGCGAATTCTCCAAGAAGCTTGGAAGATCCTATCTGCCAACAACCAAGAAAAATTGTGTCCAGGTGTACCTAGGAGAATTGGTGCTGTTTTAAAGGCAAAGGTGGTCACACCGAATATTGATTTAGCTTTTTTTATGTTTACTGGACTTTGTATGACATTAAGTGATAAATGAAAACTATTTATGTCATTATTTTTGAAGACATCCTCACTATGCAACATATTGCACAGTACTGTGTGTGTGTGTGTGTGTGTGTATATATATATATATATATATACACACACACACACACACACTGATCAGCCACAACATTAAAACCACCTGCCTAATATTGTGCAGATCCCCCTCGTGCCGCCAAAACAGCACCAACCCGCATCTCAGAATAGCATTCTGAGATTATATTCTTCTCACCACAATTGTAAAGAGCGGTTATCTGAGTTATCATAGACTTTCGAACCAGTCTGGCCATTCTCTGTTAACCTCTCTCATCAACAAGGCATTTCCGTCCACAGAACTGCCCCTCATTGGATGTTTTTTGTTTTGTTTTTGGCACCATTTTGAGTAAATTCTAGAGACTGTTGTGTGTGAAAATCCCAGGAGATCAGCAGTTACAGAAATACTCAAACCAGCCCATCTGGCACCAACAATCATGCCATGGTCCAAATCACTGAGATCACATTTTTTCCCCATTCTGATGGTTGATATGAACATTAACTGAAGCTCCTGTCCCATATCTGCATGATCGTATGCACTGCACTGCTGCCACACAATTGGCTGATTAGATAATTGCATGGATGTGTGTTGGTGCCAGATGGGCTGGTTTGAGTATTTCTGTAACTGCTGATCTCCTGGGATTTTCACACACAACATTCTCTAGAAATTACTCAGAATATTGCCAAATCAAAAAACATCCAGTGAGCAGCAGTTCTATGGACGGAAATGCCTTGTTGATGAGAGAGGTGAACAGAGAATGGCCAGACTGATTCAAACTGACAAAGTCTACGGTAACTCAGATAACCACTCTGTACAATTGTGGTGAGTAGAATATAATCTCAGAATGCTATTCTGAGATGTGGGTTGGCGCTGTTTTGGCGGCATGAGGGGGACCTACACAATATTAGGTTGTTTTAATGTTGTGGCTGATCGGTGTGTATGTGTGTGTGTGTGCGTGTGTGTGTGTGTGTGTGTGTGTGTGATATATATATATATATATATATATATATATATATATATATATATATATATATATATATATATATATATATATATATATGTTAGTACATATATTATAGTATACATGTATACATTTTATAATTTTTATAATATTATTAATGAATATTATTTTTAAAGGTTAAAAACCTCATTTACACCACATTTTCAAATTTTTAGAAAAACTGATCTTTTAAAAATTATATAGGACAGCAGAGTTTGAACTGAGACTGACCTGCTCTCTTCTCATTTTCTCCAGTGGTTGCTGGGACTGGGGTTTTTCCTGTTCCCCTGGGCATCTGCTCAGTTGAGGAGTTGGTATCTCCCACTCCACATCTTCTTTGGCCTATTGTTGCTGGCCATGTCTGTGGGAACCTGTTTGCTGGGCATTACAGAGAAACTGCTCTTCAGTATCATGTGAGTGACATCCATTGTCCTACTCACAGGAAACCAAAATATAGTCACAAACCATGTGAAATATCTTGCTGAATGAACCAAATCGAATGCATGATCCTGAAATATGTCAGAGAGAATGTCATTTTTGCAGTCTTTCTGGACAGTCTTCAAGTTATAGATTACTCCCTCATCAGAATATGTCTACAATATCAATGGAGTAGGGTGTCAAAGATGACACTTCTGTGAATATGGTTTATGCCCACGTTCCTGAATGAAGTATGTCCAGGAATGTATTCATACTAACTTGCATACGGAACTTACCGTAATGGCCGAGAAGTGCGTCCTTTTTAAAATGCAGTATGGGAATTCGGATGCAGTATATGTCTATGCGATACAATAGCTAGGTGAAAAGGTGTTTTGCATCATAGCTGTTTTTAAGTAGTGTATTTTAGCATGGCTGGAACGCTATATGTTTAAATTATTATAATTTAAATGTATGAATGTTGTAATTTAGACTTGTCTCTGTGATCAGAGCCTGTCTGAATGCCTCTAATAAAATAAAAATACGGGTAATATTTCTCTGATGTCACTCTAAGTTGAGGTAAGAATGATGAATGGAGGGTAGGGATGAGTCACATTGTGAATGAGTCACAGCGGAAAGAGACCGTTCAATGACTTCTGAATATTAATGATATTTGTCTTCTTTTTCAAAGGACACATTAATTGCAGTGCAATATATGCATGTCACAAAAATCTGATTTAATATTTGCTCTGCAAACTTTCTACTTTTAATGTTGTTTTCATATGTTTGCCAATACAATTCTGTGCAATATAAGAGTCCTTTGTTGCCTGATGAATGTCCAAATAAATTTAATCTTTCTCAAACAGGCTTAACGAAGCTAGACGTCACAACTAACTGGCATGTTTTTATATTGTCAGGCCGACCTACTCCAAGTTTGCCGCTGAGGGGGTTCTAGCAAACATCTTGGGTTTGCTGCTTGTGTGCTTTGGGTTTGTGGTGGGCTACGTGGTGACGAGAGAAGATTTCAGGCGGCCACCAAATCCAGAAGAGGAGGCTCTGTCCGTGCACTTTAAGACCCTGTCAGAAGGGGAAATTTCCAGCTCTCCTTAAGGTCTGAATATACATGCCAAAATCTGCCTTTAAACATCTGTAGCTGCCTTCCTAGTTGTGTCTGTGCCAACCTGTCAACAAGTTCTTCTGTTTGTGATTCCTGGCTGTTATATGGTAACAGCTGATGGTATCAGAAGAGTTACAAAATATATATTTTTTGGATTGGCAGTGACTTTAACAAGTGTTTGTGTTGGACACCCCCTTGTGTCATATGGAAGTTATAGCAGGATTAAGCCAGAGCATCTTCCTGCGTTTTATCTTCCTGCAGTTAAATTGCTACCTTACAAAATAAATAAACTTTTTTTTTGTTTTACTGTTATGTTATCTCATATATATATATATACAGTGTTGGGGAGTAACGGAATACATGTAACGGGATTACGTATTTAAAATACAAAATATAAGTAACTGTATTCCACTACAGTTACAATTTAAATAATTGGTAATTAGAATACAGTTACATTCAAAAAGTATTTTGATTACTGAAGAGATTACTTTGCATTTTATTGTCATTTATTTAATTTAATATTTAGTCCTTTCAGATGGAAAACATTTATACATATAAATGATGTGATCCAAAGTGCATTTCAACAGCGGTGAAACACTTTCTTATGATGTGTTACATTCATACGAGCAGACAAAGTATGTAGTAAGTTTGGAGCAGAAGAAATAGAAATAAACCTTGTGTAAATTGTCAGCTTTACGCTAAGCAAAAATGCTATTTCTAGCCATTTTACATGCACATGTTACCAGGTATGATCATATTTTTTTTATCAAGAAAATTCACGATGGATCATAATTTCTTTTTTTCTATTAAGACCTTTGATATTAGGGCAAAAATCGTATTCTTGATGATAATTTTTGTATTGTTTTCCTGTAAAAATATCTAAAAATCCTTAAAACAAGATCAATTAGATTTATCTTGTTTTAGAAACAACACTGCATAAGATATTTAGGTTTTGCAGAGAATGTATTTTCAACATGTGTATTTTGTCTTAATGTACTGGCAGAGTTTTTATAGTCAAAACAAGTGAATAAATCTAACAGTGCTGAAAAAGTAATCCAATTTAGAATACGTTACTGACCTTGAGTAATCTAAAGGAATACATTACAAATTACATTTTACAACATGTATTCTGTAATCTGTAGTGGAATACATTTCAAAAGTAACCCTCCCAACCCTGTATGTATATATGTATGTATGTATGTATATATATATAATATATATACACACACACACACACACAGTTGTGCTCAAAAGTTTGCATACCCTGGCAGAAATTGTGAAATTTTGGCATTGATTTTGAAAATGACTGATCATGCAAAAAAAAAAACTGTCTTTTATTTAAGGATAGTGATCATATGAAGCCATTTATTATCACATAGTTGTTTGGCTCCTTTTTGTATTATAATGATAACAGAAATCACCCAAATGGCCCTGATCAAAAGTATACCTACCCTTGAATGTTTGGCCTTGTTACAGACACACAAGGTGACACATGCAGGTTTAAATGGCAATTAAAGGTTAATTTCCCACACCTGTGGCTTTTTAAATTGCAATTAGTGTCTGTGTATAAATAGTCAATGAGTTTGTTAGCTCTCACGTGGATGCACTGAGCAGGCTAGATACTGAGCCATGGGGAGCAGAAAAGACCTGCGTAACAAGGTAATGGAACTCTATAAAGATGGAAAAGGATATAAAAATATATCCAAAGCCTTGAAAATGCCAGTCAGTACTGTTCAGTCACTTATTAAGAAGTGTAAAATTCGGGGATCTCATGATAGCCAAGCCAAGGTCAGGTAGACCAAGAAAGATTTCAGCCACAACTGCCAGAAGAATTGTTCAGGATACCAAAGAAAAACCCACAGGTAACCTAAGGAGAAATACAGGCTGCTCTGAAAAAAGACAAAAAGTGTGGTTGTTTCAAGGAGCACAATACGACGATACTTGAACATAAATGAGCTGCATGGTCGAGTTGCCAGAAAGAAGCCAATGCCACAAAAAAAAGCCCAGTTACAATATGCCCGACAACACCTCGACACGCCTCACAGCTTCTGGCACACTGTAATTTGGAGTGATGAGACCAAAATAGAGCTTTATGGTCACAACCATAAGCACTATGTTTGGAGAGGGGTCAGCAAGTATTGTGCTCCTTGAAACAACCACACCGTCTTTTTCCAGAGCAGCCTGTATATCTCCTGAGGTTACCTGTGGGTTTTTCTTTGGTATCCTGAACAATTCTTCTGGCAGTTGTGGCTGAAATCTTTCTTGGTCTACCTGACCTTGGCTTGGCTATCATGAGATCCCCGAATTTTATACTTCTTAATAAGTGATTGAACAGTACTGACCGGCATTTTCAAGGCTTTGGATATCTTTTTATATCCTTTTCCATCTTTATAAAGTTCCATTACCTTGTTACGCAGGTCTTTTGACAGTTCTTTTCTGCTCCCCATGGCTCAGTATCTAGCCTGCTCAGTGCATCCACGTGAGAGCTAACAAACTAATTGACTATTTATACACAGACACTAATTGCAATTTAAAAAGCCACAGGTGTGGGAAATTAACCTTTAATTGCCATTTAAACCTGTGTGTGTCACCTTGTGTGTCTGTAACAAGGCCAAACATTCAAGGGTATGTAAACTTTTGATCAAGGCCATTTGGGTGATTTCTGTTATCATTATGATTTAAAAAGGAGCCAAACAACTATGTGATAATAAATGGCTTCATATGATCACTATCCTTAAAAGTTTTTTTGCATGATCAGCCCCATTTTCAAAATCAATGCCAAAATTTCACAATTTCTGCCAGGGTATGCAAACTTTTGAGCACAACTGTATATATGTTTATAATGTATGTGTGTGTATTATTATATGAATAATTATTTGTTAAAGTTTTAAATTCACTCATAAGTTCAAGGTTTCTAATTGAGCCAAAATAAATTGACAAGAAAGAAATGTCAGTGCTATATACTTTGATATATTGTGTCCTTAAATGCATTGATTTATATATATCAGGGTTTTGTTTCTTGTGCCTTATTTGTATCAGATTGTGCTAAAAAAAAATAAAAAAGTGGAAGTGTACAATTAAGAAATGCAGTAGTTTCTGCCACTGTTAAATAAATTATCATATAATATTCATAGTAATATATATATATATAATTACTATGTCAATTGTTACGAAGCAGAATAAATAACTGTCAGAATAGGTTTACTTTCCAACTTTCCCTGAACAGTATGTGTATGTTGTATTTATCTGGAAATGTGTATTTATTCAGAAATGTTACATACAGTAGTTCTTGTTACTTAGACTCACATTTAAAAAGTAATGACATTCAATGTCAAAAATTAAATAAGACTAACTGACCCAAACAGAGTAGTTCAGTATCTAACATCTTTGTGTTGTGCTTGTCTAACCTTTTCCTGTGTCTTGGTTAAATCAGCTAGAAAAGATACTGACTGTTATGTATGGGATTGTCTCACTAATTTATTTAGTTTTGTTAGTGTATGTTTGGCAGGTGGCCTTGTACTGTATTTTTGTATTGGTGTGTTTGAATTCTGTATTTGACTATTGCATGTGTAGTTTCCACTGAAACTGTATAAAAAGTGTGTTTATATAATGCTTGCTTAATCATTAAATGTGATTAAGGATCTATACCAAGTATTTTTAAAGTTGCTAAAATCAAAGAAAAATACGTTTCACTCAATTTAGTTATTTCAGTTTGATTTTCTTTGTAGTATTCATTTTTAAATGAGTTAATTATTTCCCTCATACATACAGATGATTGCAGTTTACAATCGTGCAACCAAATAAAAATTCCTCATTTATGTTTTTGATTTTCCTTCCCAAAACATCACAGCTTACATTTACAGACAATTTACAGAGAATCCTCTTTCGCAAGCTCAATTTTAAACAAAATTAAATTAATTTAAATACAAAACCCAAACTTGAGCTATTACTTTTTGTCTAATAATGGAAAAAAGGAAATGTATTATGCCACAGTCTTTACCCTCAATGAATATTTATACATAAAACCACACACACACACTCAGGGTTTGTGTATTAGCAGAGAGCATGCTTTGTAGTTCAGCACAATATTTACAGCTATTTACATTTCCATCATACAAAAGGAAAACAAAGAGTTAAATACAAACACTTTTGTACAGTAAGCAGTATTCCAGGTCAAGTCTGGCTGCACCGTATAATTTTCTAAAAAGAGGAAAATAATAATTAAAACACTGCAAAAGACCTGCTCTTTTACAACAGCAGTTGACAATGATCGGTAAAGCCAGATTCAATGGCTGTCTTGCTGTCATCCTCCCCAAAGTCATCCCTAAAAAGGTTCCTGGCCAATCAATTGTAAGTTAGTTCAATGGTAATATATGACACAGGCTTTGCAATATGATCAGGTCTTCTGTATTTGAAAATAAGTACTCACAGTTTAAAATTAAAGAGTGACAACTTTCTGAAGGCAAACAGCTTCACAACTGAAAGGGATATTTCAACTGAAAATGAAAATGAAAATTCAATCATCATTTACTCTTGTTCTTTCAAACCCATATAACTTACTTTCTTCCATGCAACACAAACTGAGATGTTAGGATAAAAGTCCCCATTCACTTTCATTGTATGAAAAAAGTATGCAATAAAGTCAATGGTGACTGAGGCTAACATTCTGCCTAACATCCCTTTTTGAGTTTTTAATTTTCATTTTTGGATGAATTACTGCTTTGTGTTTCAGTGCAGAAAGAAACTCTCAAAATGTAACAAATGAGAGCATGTGAATTATGAGGTTGCAAAATAAAAAGTAAAATTTCCCCCACACCTATTTTCCCTGTGAAATGTTTCTTTGGAAAAGAGAACTTCCGTTTTAGTGGTGTGACAAGTGTTCCATCAAGAGAAAGTAAATTATAGGTTTACCAGCTGAATGATACTTCCCATAAGCAGATACAGATTATAATACCGATCGCTTCTTACAATTGCAAGGCGTAAAAGGTAGCGATGCTTTGTTACCTGTTGACAAAAGCTAAAAAATGCCCATAAAAGTCTAAAAATATTTCACATTGCTGACTGCATGTCAATTTAGGAATGAAAAGCAAACTGAAAAACACAACTGCATTGAAATGTAGATATACATATACAGTATATATATTTGTACAAACATAACTTAAAATGATAAATATTACTTTTTTGCTTTAGCAGTATTGATATGGAATAATATTTTAAGTACATTTTCAACTCAAGACACAGCAGGATTCTCAAGAGAATGACAAACTGGTTTCAGGGGGACATTGTGACTGGTCAAGTCCAGGGGGCAAGTTCAGTACAAGAATTCTGAAATGTGTCCAGGGCTGACATTTTAGTCATCTCTTGAAGGTACAGAAAAGGTTTAGGCTTGGTTTACAGCAGTTAAACAGGCCTAATGTAATTCCAAATGGTCCTTGATACTTCCATTTTTGTGTCCAGAATGAATACAGACGCACTTGTTTTTTACTGTTCATGCTAGACTCACTACAAATCAGTGAAATTCACTTTGACAGGTCCATATTTTTGTCATCAAGATATGGGGCATAAATTGAAGGGATAATGATGGTCAGGTCTGTAAAGTCAACATGTTAGGAATTCCTCAAGAATGTTTAAGAACACTTGCACACTGACTCTACACATTAGACTCCACAAAGGGTCTCTTTGGTTTAATGGGTGATGTCGGGCCTTGCCTTTCATTGCGAGACATCTGCCTATACTCATTGTCCTGGTAGGCCTGGGACACTGGCAGAGTCCGTGCCACTTTCACATCTGGGTATGTGGGAACCTGGCTAACTCGGCCCATTGCGTCCGCCCGGTCCCGTGTCTGGCCGGGATGGTTGGCATAGAAATCGTCATCCATGAGGTGGCCATTGTGAGCGTTGTTGGTGCGGTTGTAGTAGGCAATATGGCTGAGAGGTGCCGCTTGCTGCCCGTAGCCCATGTTACTAGGGGAAGTGGCCGGACTATTTACCACAGTATCCAGAGACGATACGGTCCAGGGCCGAGAAACAGTGGAGGAGGATGCAAGCGAAGGCTGTTGCTGAATGTACTGCTGAGTCCTTGCTGTCTTGTCGATGATGCCCATGAAGGGTGTAGCACGGGAACGAACCGCCTCACCTGGGTAAGTGCCACCCACCACCCGGAGGTCTGTACCTTGTGGGGGTGACATCGGTGAAATGTCATCGTGGTAGCTACTTTCATAGGAAAGCTTTAGTGGGATCTCCATTTGCTGTGCTGAAGCCAAAGCCCTAAAACCTGGGCCTTGATTTGCTGCAGATCCCGCCACTAAACTGTTGCTGGATGGAGAGAAGCGTAGACCTGTACTATGGGAATGAATAAGAGGGCGTGGGGCAGGTGGATGCTGTTTGGGCTCTGCACTGTTTGCACTGGCAGGACATCTGTGGGCATGAGGGTTCTCAGGCGAGTCAAGGGTTACCTGCCGCTCCATCTCATGGGGCGAGATGGGATAGTAGGCGGTCGATTGACTGCGGCTGATCTGGGGCGTCTGGCCATAGCGGATGCCTCCAGGGCTGGGTCTGTATGCGGAGGAGGGCCTCTGTGAAAGCTCTTCCTCAGCAACACCAGGGTCCATGCTGATGGCACGCTGGTACAAAGCCCCTGCGCTCAGACTGCCTTGGGGTTGAAGTGACCCAGAATACCCTCCATCTCCAAGTTCATCCAGGTCTCCTGGGCAGCGGACGCTCATAGAGTGGGTGATCTGACTGTAAGTGCTACTACCCAGTACGGCACTGGAGTGTATCGCAGTGCTGGGTTGGTTGGTCCGGACAATCTGTGCCTTGGCTGGTTGCAACCACTGGCCCTGCTGTGATGCCTGGGAAATCTGTTGGGGAAGTTGGAAAGAATGTTGGCTGCTCATCTTGGATAGAGGGGACTTGGGGCGGCCCGCAAGCTGGTCCTGCTGGTTGCGTCCTGCAGAGGCGGACTGGGGTCGGTACATGGCGACTCCTTCAGAAGTAGGGCTGGCGCGGTACTGTGGTCCACGACATAATGGGGATGGCGGTGGGCTGAAGTGGTAGGAGGCTTGATGAGGTGGACTGGGCCGGTAGTGGGAGCTCTGGTGTGTTGGGGAGAGTGACGGGGAGGTGGATTGGTAGCCCTGGCGAGTAGGAGAAGACATTGAAGGGGGGCTGGGGCGCAGGTCGAACGCCTGTCCCAGGTAGGGGGAATCATGAAGGCTTGGAGATGGGGGCATGCTCTGAATGACTGGAAGCCCCAATGGATTAGTGTGGTGCTCGGCAGGGACACCTAGCGGTAGGCCGTCCAAATCCTGCACAAGGTAATCGTCGTCCACCATGAACAAGTCCTGGACAGGCTCCATATCTGAAAAACGAGGCTCCATTGATGAAGGCGGGACCATGGGTGGGTCTTGATCATGGGGAGGGGAAGGGGGTGGATCCAGCTCCTGTTGCTGATGACACTCCTCCTCCACACGCTGCAGCAGACGCTGGATCTCTCGGTTATTCGGACACAGATGCAGGGCTTCACTCAGGTCCTCCAGGGCTGCGTGGAATTGCCTACAGAGAGGGAGACAGGGAATGACAGAGTAGGAAGGTGAGAATCACAGTAAGAAGCTAGGAGAACAAAAGATGTTAACTGTGTACCAACTTACTTAGACTTCCATTGTAAGAGTTGTCAAAGAACATTCCTTTAATCATTTTACCTATAAATCAACCTATCAAATTCTTAGACCCAGAAAGATCTCTGATCTTCTAAAACAAGGCAATAAAATCTGTATTTTGGGTGCAGAGTAAAAGTAAACAGAATAATGAGTAGAGAAAAAGGAATAAAATATGAATGATGGACTTTCTGAGGAAAAAGAATCTGATTGGTCAACACAACATGAAGTATGAAGAATAGGTGTAATCCTGATGTTGACTTCTGATGAGGCAGAAGTCAGGGGCTTAAATTGACATCTGTCTTGTAGATCATAGTGCTTTTTCAACTAGATAAAACATTTTTGGCCAGTTTGGGTCATGAATGGTCACTCTGCACTTTATCTGCGCTATATACAAAATGTGATTCAAAGACTGTCCTGCCTGTTGGTTGCTACGATTACCTGCTGCTGCGCTTGGCACGGGCTCGTGTGTAATAGGCTTCATAGGATTTGGGTTTCAACTCTAGTGCCTTGGAGGCAAACTCCACTGCCATTCCAAAGTCCTGCAAGCAACAACAGGACCAACAGTCATACACTGAGCCGTACATGAGGTCAGAGGGAGGACACACACACACACACACACGCACATGTTGGTGCAGCTATCCTCTCCATTGACATAATGATTTTTATACTGTACGAACTATAGATTCTATCCCCTAACCCTAACCCTACCCCTAAACCTAACCCTCACAAAAAACTTTTTTTACATTTTACATAGCATTTTTACATTTTCAAAAAAACATAGTTTAGTATTTTTAAACGATTTGAATTATAGGGACACTAGAAATGTCCTCATAAACCACATTTATAGCATAATAGCCTTGTAATTACCAGTTTGTAACCCAAAAAAATGTCCTTGTGAACCACCCAATCCCGACCGCCCGCCACACACACACACACACACACACACACACACACACACACTCATATTAAACATGAATATGTAACATATATATGAGGACATGAACACTGATTGTTACAAAAATCAACAGACAAACAAACAGAATATGTTCAGCACCAAAAGTGTAAATATGATAAACAAATATATGGGAAATGCATGTACACATTTATAAAATGTGCAGATACACACACAAATATATGCTGTTCAGGAACTGTGGGTAAATGCAATGCATCAGCTCTTTAAAGGGATAGTTCACCCAAAAATGAAAATTCTCTCATCATTTACTCACCCTCATGCCATCCCAGATGTGTATGACTTTCTTTTTTCTGCAGAACACAAATTATGATTTTTAGAAGAATATTTCAGCTCTGTACATCCGTACAATGCAAGTGAATGTGTGCCAAAATGTTGAAGCTCCAAAAAGCACAAAGTCATCATAAAAGTAATCCATACGACTCCAGTGTTTTAATGCATATTATCAGAAGTGATATGAAAGGTGTGGGTGAGAAACAGATCAATATTTAAGTCCTTTCTGGCTATAAATTCTTCTCCCTGCCCAGTAGGTGGTGATATGCACGAAGAATGTGAATCAACAAAAACACAAGAAGAATGTGAAAGTGAAAGTAAAAGTGGAGATTGGCTGAGCAGGGAGGAGAAATATCGATCTGTTTCTCACCCATACCTATCATATCACTTCTGAAAATACTGATTTAACCACTGGAGTCTCATGGATTACTTTTCTGCTGACTGATGCGATTTTTGGATCTTCAAAATTTTGGCACCCCTTCACTTGCATTGTAACGACCAAAAGAGCTTAGATTCTTCTAAAAATCTTCATTTGAGTTCAGCAGATGAAAGAAAGTCATACACATCTGGGATGGCATAAGGATGAGTAAATGATGAGAGAATTTTCATTTTTGGGTGAACTATTCCTTTAAGACACTTTCCAGGTCAAATCTGTCCCTGTACTAAACCTCACACTGAAACGAATCCAATAAATGTCAGTGTCAATAAATGATCCTATAAACCAAACTGAAACAGAGATGAGAGCGAAATGAGTAGAAAAGAGGGTTGCTCTGCATTACCATCAACTAAAAATGTGTAAGGACATGAAAGGGGGCTTTGTGGAACATTGCTTCATGTGGAGGATAGAGGTGTGAAATTCAAAACTCAAAAGGTCCTTTAGTGATGAGAAATCGGTAATAAAGGAGAAATAAATAGGAAGATCAAGATATTCCCTATTATTCCATTGACACGGTCATAAATATCCTTGTTACACAAACTGATTTATCTCTGAGTGTTTAAAAAATAGAACAGAGTAGGTAAAAAAACCAAAAAAAAACAAACAGAAAAACATAGGGTTAGTTCACCCAAAAATTAAAATTCTGTCATCATTTATTCACTCTCATGGTCGCTCACAACCTGTAAGACTTTCTGTCTGCTTGCGCTAAACAACGCAAGCTCTCGCCTGAACGAGCTTCTCTTCTAGCACTCATCACAACAACCGATATCAATACTTTCACTGAAAAATGGCTTACATTTCATGTTGTTTCTCACAAAAACCTATCATATGCCTTTGGAAGACATTGAATATGATGCACGAGCCGCATGGACTATTTTTACAATATGTCTGGGTGCTTTTTATAGCTTTGAAGTGAGTCATTATCAACTGCCATTGTACTGAATAGAATATTAATAGATTTTTTTACTTTTGTGTTCCACATAAGAAAACCTTATATGGGTTCAAAATGACATGAGTGGGAAATAATGACTGTAATTACATTTTTGGGTGAACTATTCCCTTAAAACTAATATGTGCACACATACAATTTGTTAGTTAGTTAGTTGATATTTAGTGGATGCTTTTTAAATGAAGAGATTCAGGATACATGATTAATTACATGTACAGTTCTCTTATAAGATGGCTTTGATCATACTGGCTCCTATGCACCCATCATGCTGTTATTCCATACCATTAATGAATTGACTATCAATACCCCTAAGAACAAATGATCTATAGGAAGGAATTACCAAAAGCTCTACAGTCTTTTTTTATGTGAGGTGTCTGATATAGGTGATTTTCAAGGTCTCAATGCTGAAGAGGGACAGAAGGAAGAGAGTTTATTTACAGAACAAAACTGAGTGTTTAGGACTCACGTTCAATTTCCTCCGGCAGCGAGAGAGGTTGAGTAGCAGAGAGACTTTGAGCTCACGGAAGGTCTTCAGATCTTCTGTGAAACCCTCTCTTGGGAACTTCTTCAGGGCATACTGGTAACGTTGAGCGGCTTCTTTCACCTTTCCTTTCTGGAGCAGCAAAATTTTGACAAATTTGTAATTTGACAGTAAATACATTTTAAAGCAATGCAATATTATAATAACAATAATAAAAATAATAATCACCATGTTATTAGGGATACATATTATATTTGTAATGAGTGGTCGACCAATATACATTCATGGCCGATGCCAAAATTGGAGATCTAGCACTGATATCTATCTGGTTGATGGCTTATGTGTGTTTATATGTACTGCATACAATGCAATACAATTAATGATAACAAATATGATGTATACAAAACTGTGAAACTTAATTTACTCAACATTTACTCAAAATTCAGTAAAATATATTTGAAAACAGATTCTTTTATTATTATCCACTGAAATGACAGTCTGTAGATTTTTCAACCGACACAAAGTGGAACTAACTTATATTAATCAGCTAAGCAAGCGGGCATGGTTACTGGCCTATTACAATAAAGTCAAAATATTTGAAATACTGTCCAAATAATCAACACGGCGATATATCAGTCTATAACTGTCATGATTGTCTGTGTTTTTAAATTATAGGCATCAGGATTGGCAAATGACCCGAGCCAAATTTAAACTCATGTCTAACCGTCTGCTTTCAGTATTGAATATCAGTGCATTCCTATTTGTAACAATCATCATTTTCAAAACGTACAGGCTACATTTCTTCTGCTGAATATTCTAGTCATTTTGGGTATGATTAAAGCCCAAATAAAAGCAACTGGCCTTGTAGAATCCATCCCCTTCTTCTATCAGTTTGCTCAGCAGGACAATCATAATATCAGGTTTGGATGTCGCCATCGCCCATGTTGCTGGACCTGAGTGCAATAGAGCATGAAAAAGAGAATAGTGTCAGAGTCAGCCCAGACATAGATTGCATGGGCACAGAACTAGTTTCCTAATCTCTTAGGGACACAAAGGAAGTAGCAGGGATGCCAGGATATCTTGCTTGAAAGGAAGAAAAGTCTATAAACAACTTCTGGATATCACAAAAAGCCAGGGCAACACACCAGACTAATGAAAAGAAACAAAATGCAACTTGGCTGTTTATACTGTACCTTGCCAAAATAAAAATCTATCAGCAATAAAGACATTAAGTCCAACAGCTACTAAACCTGCAGTCAACAAGGACGAGCTCCCTGTGAAGAGCCTGAACTGAAGTCATGTGTTTGTACTGAATGTACAGTGGGGGGAGTGGGGGCAATAAGAGATTGATAGGGGTCTATTAGAGCTGTAGATTTGACCATGGGAAGCCAGGTGCAGTATGCAGTATGCAGGCAGTGATTTAGTGCAAATCATGCAGGTCGCAGCCGAGGAAAAGTACACTTAGCACTGGATCGGTTACCAAACTGGCCAAAAGCCTGAAAAAAAGGCCAAATACCGGCCAATTAAAAGTAACTGTTAAAACACTAAAGGCTGCATCATACATATCACTTTCTTATTCAGGATTTTTTTGTCTTGTTTTCTAGTAAAAAATCTAAACATCCTTAACACATAATAAATGTATTTAAACTAATATTCTGGGTTCAATACAAGTTAAGTTCAATCGACTGCATTTGTGGCAGAATGTTGGTTAACCATCCCTCCTTTTCATAAAAAAGCAAAAATCAAGGTTACAGTGGGGCACTTACAATGGAAGTGAATGGGGGCCAATTTTTTGAGGGGTTAAAGGCAGAAATCTGAAGCGTACAATTTGATAAAATCACTTACATTATTCTTCTGTTAAGACTTGTGTATTATTTGAGCTTTAAAGTTGTTTAAACTGTCTTTTTCTCCACTTTAACTTTCACTTTCAGCTGTGAAAGTGAAACTAAAAAGGCACCACATGTGTTTTTTTGATGTAAAAGTGAAAGTGGAGATTTAGAGTAAAAAAGGACTTAAATTTTGATCTGTTTCTCACCCACACCTATAATATTGCTTCTTTAGATATGGATTTAACCACTGGAGTCTTATGAATTACTTTTATGTTTCCTTTGTGATTTGTTCAGCTACAAAGGACTGATCACCATTCAGTTGCATTGTATGGACCAACAAAGCTGAGATGTTCTTCTAAAAATCTTCATTTGTGTTCTGCAAGAAGAAAGAAAGTCATACACATCTGGGATGGCATGAGGGTAAGTAAATGATGAGAGAAGTTTAATTTTTGGGTGGACTATCCCTTTAACATTTATGGGTTGGCCCCATTCACTTCCATTGTAAGTGCCTTACTAAATAATTAATAAACTTAATTCAAGATCTATTCTCCGAAAACAAGTCTTATTCTAGTACACAACATTGTTAAATAAGTAAATTTAGCCTGTTTTAAGGATGTTTGGACATTTTACTGGGAAACAAGACATTAACACTGATTAAGAAAAAAAAAATGTTCAGTGTGGAAGCATCTTCATGCAAAAAGCAACAATGTTTTTCCAACATGCAGCCATGCAAGCACAGAAACTGAGTCAAAATGTCCATGTCTACCCCCACCATTTTTGCAGCACTGACATCACACAAAATCCACCCATGTTTATAGCTGATGACAGTTATTTTTTGTATTCACAAGGGCACCCAAAACACTAACAGACCCGAACAATAGAGACGAGATGGAGGGACACAGTCAAAAAGTGGCAGATGGGGGCACACAAAGGTTTGCGTTTTACCTCGGGCACGGGTGGGGAGGGTCTGACATCCTGGTTTAGAAGAAAAAGGAGGTGGGTGGGATCACGAGTAAAAGGGTGACAGGTTATTGGGGCAGAGTGAAGCATCATGGGAGGGGCATCCGTATCAGACAGGAAGCAAAGTTTTATGAGAACAGGAGACAGGAGCGTGATAGGGTCAGAGAAAGAGACAGAGAGAGATTGATGGTGGTTAGGTGTGAGAGAGTGACATGAGAGGAAGAACAGGGAAGATCAGCTGTGAGAAGCTGCGGCAAGCAGCAACATTAGCAAAAGCAACAGGCTCATCCTGATCAGCTGCTGATCAGTGCAGTTCTGGAGTTCGGTGAAGAGCACAGATAGAAAGAGGTTAGATTACAATGACTGAGGTTACAGGGAGGGGAATGAAGGAGACCCTGAGATGCATGTAGCTATACCTTTGCAACATATAATCAAGAATGAACTTCTGTCTTAAAAAAACCCCAACCCTTTTTATTGGATAACCCTTTGTAAAATAGCTGGCAAACTGGTGTGTGCAAATGTCTACCTGCAGGTGTTGTACTATGTATCCACCTTATTTTGCAACACGGAAGTAAGCAAACGGTTGCGTTTCTGGCAAGTGTGACAGAGTTCTGCTGTCATTGACCACAATGTAAACAACTAGAAGGATAATAAGACCAGAATTTAGTGATATGGGCTTATAAACTAGAACACAACCACATGAGGTACAGCAGAACAATATGCCAACGTCGGATAGTTTTCTAATGTCAGTTTATGAAAATAATGATTAATGGTAATAATATGATGACATATATTGCCAGCCTGCAAAATAAAGCAACATAATGTAGTATTTTTGTATCACTAAAATAGCTGGAGGTGGCTTATACCGGAAGAGGTCCACGTTGAAGGTTGATAATGGCAGCGCCCTAGTCACGCTGAAAAACAAGCTGGATAGGTACTTCATATTAGGATTGTTGATTTAACATGTTAATTCAGTGCAATTAATTATATAAAAAAATAACACGTTTAAATTGCAATTGCAATGCAATTAATCATGTTCTCGGAGCGTGATAAGGAATATTCTTAAAATCGGAGCAATTCAAGCATGAGGTACCAACTGTTTCCAGCAGAGGGCAGTAAGCGAGACTCAGTTGTACAGACAAACCGAACTCAGGCTTGCTTGACACTAATGACAGCACAAGATGAGGACACGTTCTTGCGTTCAAACACAGCTGGACGGAGTTCTGAACAGTTTAACTTGACACAGCGACTTAAAAACAGTGCGTTTATGATACGACGCAACAAAAGTGACACAACAATGTTTACAGTGATGCATCCTAAGAAAAGCCCTTATAATACATCTTTCTCGAACAGACTGATGAATTTCATTGCAAAATAGATTGCTGTGAAATGTATGCCAACGACAGGCCAATGTCCAATAATATGAAAATAATATATTGCCTTTTAAAGTCACTTTCTGTATTGTCTTTCAATGCTTTACTTGTCTGCCATGATAATGTCATTACATTTTAATTATCAGAATTATTCTACTTAAAATAAATATTATTTGTTATAATTATTTAAATCTAACTATAATTAATCATTATATATTATTGTTATTCAGGGGCCTTTCTCAGCAAATATTTATATATGCAATCAGTTGCATATTTGTAATTAATTCGATTAACATTTTTAATCGATTGACAGCCCTACTTGTGTTCTGCATGTAAAAAGAGTTGGAAGGGTTGGCTTACAGGTCACTAATGCAATATCAATATTTCCCCCTCCACAAAGTTGTATCTTTTATAAAGCTTCTTTGAATCTGTATGTTTTGCAATAAGTGCTACACAAATAAATCACTAGTCTTGACAGTCCATAAATGCAACAGCAACACTTGCAAATCACAGAATAACTCAAAACAGTAATACATGAGAAGGTTGTTGTTTTAATGTCTCTGTTATTGCATATCAGGAACGAAGAAACAATTACTGATTGCACTTTTAAAACAAGAATCCATTTTTAATCAAGTGTACAATTTTGAGCCCTACCTATCTTGGCACCCTTCTTGAGCAGTGCCACAACCACCGAAGTGTTCCTGCAGCCAACGGCCCGGTCCAGCGGACGCATGCCACTGTAATCCACATGCTCGATCATCGCACCGTGATCCACCAGATACTGCACCTGAAACCATTTAAAATGCCAGAGCAGTGGCTTATTGTCTGTGAATCTGTCGAAAACATTAATGTACACTAACATATATGTCATCATTAGTTTCATATAACATTTGTTTTGTTTTTTGAATAGACACATCTTATAAAAAGGTCTAATATAACAGTAGACTGTGAGACCTAATGTTTGAGAAAAAAAAAAGATCTAACATTTGGCTAATTAGCATTTTTAACATCAAAGTTTTATGGTAATTAACTGTACTTTAGATGGCAAGCAACTAAAGTAACTAACCACATCAGAGTCGCCATAGAAGGCAGCAAGATCCAGCGGGGTGCGACCACTCTTGTCTGCGTGGGCTGTAGCCGCCCCTCTCTCAACTAGAGCACGGACCAATGGGAGGTGACCTTTAAGACAAGCCCAGCTCAGTGCTGTCAGCCCCTCCTTGTCCATCAGAGATAATGAGGCACCTGTGCCATAAGTCAGCAATGTCAAAGGTTAGAGAGGATTGATTGATGAGAGTCTTCTTTGAGGTTTTGAATTGTATAGTAGGAATAAAGAAACTGGATCAGTTAATAATAAATGTATGATTTTAAACTTCAAACAACCCACACATTGTTAAATTACCAATAGTTCTTCAATGTTTATCAGTTTGAACATCAGAAGCAGATGTTAGGAATCTAGTCTATGAGTAGGACAGTCATACCTTGAGCCAGCAGGAACTCTGCCGTGCCCAGATGTCCCTCAGACGCAGCCATCATGAGAGGAGTTCGTCCCTGTTTATCTGCCATGTTTACATCAGCACCGTGATTCAGCAGCAGATCCACTATCTGCACAACCAAACAGACATCTCAGATTAAAACAACATCCACCAACCTCAGAAATTCCAGATAAACATCAACAAAATACTATTATACACTAGAAATGCAAAATACATACATACAATACATGAAGCTTCAGTGTAAACAGTAAAAAAAAAATAAAAAATAAAAAATAAAAAAAATACATATATATATATATATATATATATATATATATATATATATATATATATATATATATATATATATATATCAACTAAAATATCAAAATAATGTATATTTCTAATATAAACCATAATATTGGTTATTGGCCATATACATACAAATTATGATGTGATTTTTTTTATGTGACAGATGTGATTTTTTTGAGCTGTAGAAGGTGCCCACCTGCCAGTGTCCCTGTCGCACGGCACTGAAGAGTGGTACAATACCCCTGCGGTTGGGTTGAGCCACTGCGGCACCCTGCTCCAACAAAAGACGACATACGTCTAGCTTCCCCCGACCTGCTGCTGCTGTCAGGGCTGAGAGAAAGAAAGAGTAAATCACTTCCTTATGTGTACAGTTTACATTTAAAGGGATAGTTCACCCAAAAATGAAAATTCTCTCATCATTTACTCACCCTCATGCCATCCAAGATGTGTTTGACTTACTTTTTTCTGCTGAACACAAACAAAGATTTTTAGAAGAATATCTCAGCTCTGTAGCTCCATACAATGCAAGTGAATGGTTATCAGACCTTTGTAACTCCAAATATCACATATAGAAAACATAGAAGTAATCCATACGACTCAAGTGTTTAAATCTATGTCTTCAGAAGCGATATGATAGGCGTAAGAAACAGATCAAAATCTAAGTCCTTGTTTTTTTGCTCTAAATCTCCACTTTCACATCTGAAAGTCACATGTGGTGCCTGTTTAGTTTCCCTTTCACACCTGAAAGTGGAGATTTAGAGTAAAAAAGGACTTCAATATTGTTCTGTTTCTCACCCACACCTATTATATTGCTTCTGAAGACATGGATTTAAACACTGGAGTTGCATGGATTACTTTTATGTTTCCTTCATGTGATTTTTGGAGCTACAAAGGTCTGATCACCATTCACTTGCATTGTATGGGCCTACAGAGCTGAGATATGTTTGCTGAAGAAAGAAAGTCATACACATCTGGGATGGCATGAGGGTGAGTAAATGATGAGAGAATTTTTAATTTTTGGGTGAACTATCCCTTTAAATCAACAGGCACACCAACACGGTACATCTGGCAATGTTGTACCTGTTTCACCCCACAGTGTGTCAAAGCTATTTATTTGAGCTCGTTCCTCCTCTTCTTCATCTTTCTCAGGCAAGTCAAGCAGATATGATACAATCTGTGGGGGGGAAAACAAATCTAATAAATAAAACAAATTTGTATTACTATATTAACAAGAAAGTGTAAAGTGTACTACAAGGTTGCACATACATAAAGGAAAGCACGTACATTTGTGTATACACTGGCCCCAAAATATTTGGACATCACACTTAAAACATATGAATGTCATAGCATTGATAAATTGTCAGTGCAATTTATTTAAAAGAAAAATAGACATAATAGTTATAAAATAGTCATAAACCAAAACAAAGACATTTTCAAAATGATACATTTCAAAAAATATTTGGACACTTTCTGGTTGTCAAACATTTGTGGATCATAGTTAATGTGAATCGTGAAGTTAGTTCTGAGAAAAACTCTAGCTTTCTTTGTTATATATTATCTAATGTATTGAAATTCATACATTTTTAATTTTCCGCATATTTGACTTGGCACAGGTTTTACGCCAGATGCCCTTCCTGAAGACGGTTACTGAGATTAAGCGAATAGTATTCAGCTGGTCATGTGATTTTAAAATGGTAGCCCCCATGAGGGCGCCCCTGCCCCATGTGCCCTTCTACTTTTTGGGGCCACTGTTGGCCATATTCAGTTAGTGTGCATGCATACCTCTGTATAGCCCATACTGGCTGCTGCTATGAGGGCCTGCTGTACTGCATGACTCTTACTGAAGGATCCAGCCTGCTGCCCTTCTGTGTTCCACTCACACTGCACCAGATACTTCACCACCTCTAGGTGACCTCGCAGGGCAGCGTGGACCAGTGCACACTGGCCGTTCTTATCCAGGTGATCCACCTGTACAGAGCATCAGAGATGTAACTTTGACAGCTAACTCAAGACTAACAGCCTCCATTTTGCATTCTGATAGGCTACCAGTCTCTATTCAGACACGTCATTGGCTGACCTTGGCTTTCTTGGCGCAGAGGGCAATTATGATGGACAGGTGTCCTGCGGCAGCTGCATAGCTAAGGGAAGTGAGCCCGGTCTCTGAAACACCCTCCACATCCGCCCCAAACTCCAACAGTAGAGCCAAAGTCTCCTGGTAGCCCAGGTGAGCGTGCACACACAGGATGGGGGCATTATTTAAAACCTCTGTACGATAGTTCACGTTGGCGCCACCCAGAATGAGCAATCGAGATACCTAGTGGAAAGGATGGAGAGAGTCGTGTGGATGAGTAGATGGAAGAAGGGATTCAGAGAGGAAAGGTTTTTAGATGAGCATTTGTGTCAGGCTAACTGGTGCTGTAACAACTGCTTGTTGAGAACTAGAAAAGGCAAGTTCATCAAGAGGAACTTTGAATGTTGGCTTGTCAAAGCCTTGCCTGAAAGTTTAAAAGAGTGTGTCCTTTCGAAACTTTGGCAGTTTAAATAGTGATTCGAAGTTTTAAGGTAATAAGCCTTGTGTAGTTTGCAAACATGGGTAGACAGCCAGCCAGTCAGCCAGACAAACAAACAAGAACAATTACAATGAGATTTCTTTTTTTTTTTTTTTAAGATTTGGGGGATTTTTAATTGTCAGCTACTGGAAAACCATTAGTTTGATCAGTTAGAAGAGACATGGCACACCAAGTTAGAACAGGCTGAAGGACTGTGGTGAATTTTGTGGAAGTCTAGTATGTTATTACCTTGATGTTTGGAGTGTAGAGGTTTCTCAATGAAGCCAGAGCAGCAGAGAGCCCTTCTGTGCTGTAGGAAATCCACAACCCCTGCAGCACTGACGAGGAAACCCCAACCTTCTTACTCAGGCCCTGAGTGCAAGACATTCACATTGTTATTAGTAAAAACTGATACAATGACATTGACAACTCATATGTTGTAATGTAATTTAGGGTTAACTTGCTTAAAAGCGTTTGTATACTGCTTTTTTATAATACAAACAAAACAAAATAGATGATATCAATGTGTAAACTTTGCAAATTTACAGTAGCAAAGGATTGGTAGAGCTGTGAATGTTACACACTTTAAAGATGTGAGCTTTGAGAATGTGGTGGCCAAGTTCAAGGGTCTGTTGTCGATTGAGTTTCCCCACTTGTCGTGAAAACCAGAAAGCAAGCAGTGTATGACCACTCCTAAAGAAAATGTTTAAAGAAAATGTATAAACAGTACTGCACTGACACTTCAACCCACAAAAAAAAATAAATAAATAAATAAATTCCCTCCTTATTTTGGCCCTTAGACTGCCTCACCTGGGGTCACAGAGGAACTTGGTCTTCTCTCCTTCCTCTCTCCAGATGAGCCACTCTCTGAAGGAGGGGTGGATGAACATATGTGTTCCATCTCGTCTTTTCACCAAGAATGGTGACAAAAGTTCACATCTCTGCTGAAAATCGTCCCAGTCTAATGCGGCTCTGTGAACCATACCTGCGTTCACGGCGCCAAAAGCCTGCTCGTCAGTTAACGGGTGAAGAGAGGCCACGGCCACGTTAAGCAGTGGAAGAACACGTTCAAATGAGGACTGAGTGGGGAAACGCATGTTCAGCTGCAGCAGATAAACTTCAGCAAGATTCACTGGAACCACCTGAACACAAACATCACACTTACGATTTTTGTAAATACATTAAAAAAATAAACAAGCTGAAACAGATTCACCCTATCAAATTTTGTCATTAGAAAGTATCTTTAAAGAAGCAAAATGAGGCAAATGTCCAAGCAAATTTAAACAAAAACAAAACAAAATTGTATGATTTAAAACTCATCAAGAAAAACTTGTTGATATGAACTCTTCCTCATAATAATGGGGTAACTGATTTAATTGACCTCTGACCTTGTAGCTGGAGCTTTTGAGCACGAGGTAACCCTTCTCGATGAGGTCCAGCGTGAGCTTCAGGTAGAGGTAGGAGCCACGGCTCAGGCTCTTCAGATGAGTGCTAAGTTTGGTGAAGGCAGCATTGTCTAGTTTGCCATTGAGCGCCACATTGTTCTGGATCTCCTGGCTAGAGTGCAGCCGGTGCAGGATGTAGCCCTGCAGGTCCGAGTCAATTGCATCGCTCTCTTCCAACCGATCCAGAGAGATTCGGTGGAACGGTAATGGACGAGTAACATCCTGAGATAGAGAGGGACAGGAACGACAGTGACAGATGGAGAAAGAGAGAAAAGAGAGAAATAAGGAGGAATGGAGAAATACAAAATAAACATGAGTGGTTAAGTTGTTGAGTGTAAAAAAGGAAGGGAAGAAGGAAGAAAGGAAGGAAGGAAGGATAGAAGGAAGGATAAAAAGAAGCAAACAAGGAAGATTAAAATGAAGGAATGAAGGAAAGAAGGAAGAATAAAAAGAACGAAGAAAGGAAGGAGGGAAGGAAAGAAAGAAGAGTAAAAGGAAGGAAGCAAACAAGGAAAATTAAAAGGAAGGAAAGGAAGAATAGAATGAAGGAAGGAAAGAAAGAAGGAAGAATAAAGAGGAGGAGGGAAGGAAAGAAAGAAAGAACAATAAAAGGAAGCAAGCAAACAAGGAAGATTAAAACAAAGGAATGAAGGAAGGAAAGAAAGGAGGAAGAATAAAAGAAGGAGGGAAGTAAAGAAAGAGTAAAAGCAAGCAAGCAAACAAGGAAAATTAAAAGGAAGGAAGGAGGGAAGGAAGGAAAGAAGAATGAATAAAAGGAAGCAAGCAAACAAGAAAGATTAAAATGAGGGAAGGAAGGAAGAATAAAAGGAAGGAATAAAGGAAGAAAAAAGGAAAGAAGGATGATTAACAGGAATGAAGGAAAGAATAAATGTTTTATGACTGTTCTACAAAAGGTGTTCTATGACTAAGGAAATAAAGAGTCAAATCAAGGCTATGACAGACATATAGACAGATACCTGTAGTGTCGTTCTGACAGTGACCACTAGTTTGAGCCAGGGAGGAAAGCGCTCAATGGTTTTACACAGGAAGGAAACAATGGTTTCCCCATAATCCGGTTTATGGAACTCTGCCTCATTCAAGCCATCGATCAAGATGATGAGATTCTCCTCGAATGCGAGCTTCCTCTCTGCAAACATAGTATGTCATAAATATTGCATGTATGTCAGTGTGTGTGCAAATGTGAGAGTGTGAATGTTTACAAACCTCTATGCAGGATCTCCAGTGGTTCCAGCAGGCCCCTGCGGAATGCATTAAAAGGGTCCTGGACGCAGGCGCGTAGACTGAGGGTGCTCTGCAGATGCGGCTGGCGTAGCAGCAGTTCTCGGTAGGCCTGCATCTGAGGAGCCCTACACAACAATGCTGCCACGTTATGCACAAACTCAGGGACCAGACATGTGTACGCATTATCTGCCTGACAGTAATGGTACGCCACCACCTACAGGAGAGAGACAAGGAGAAGCAGTTAGGGGCCGTTTCACACAACATGTTTTTGCATGTTTCGTTTTTTTAAACATGTGCTAGACATATTTTACCATTGTGATGTGTGCTGCTGCTCTCTCAGCATTTTGTGTCATGAGTGCGGTGTTTTTAAGATGCCATGTCAGCTATGTTAGGTGTGGGTGAGAAACAGATCAATATTTAAGTCCTTAAAGGAATATTCCGGGTTCAATACAAGTTAAGCTCAAATGACAGCATTTGTGTGATTACCACAAAAATTAGCTTTGACTTGCCCCTCCTTTTCTTTAAAAAAAAGCAAAAATCTAGGTTCCAGTGAGGCACTTACAATGGAAGTGAATGGGGCCAATTTTTGAACAATAAATTACTCACATTTTCCAAAGTACAGTCACAAGACATAATGTGTTTTAACATGCTTTTAGTCTAATAAAATACTAACTTTTTCTGTGTAAAGTTATAGCAAATGTTACAACTTCGTTGCCATGACGATATAAGGTCAACAAACACAAACTCTAAAATGACTTTAAAAATGTCAATTTAAACATCTTTACAGCTTAAATAATACATGAGTTTTAACAGAAGAATTAATGTAAGGGCTTTTATAAAATTATAAGCTTCACATTTCTGCCTTTAACCTTCCAAAAATTGGCCCCATTCACTTACATTGTAAGTGCCTCACTGTAACATTGATTTTTGCTTTTTTAAAAGAAAAGGAGGGACGAATCAAAATTAATTTTGTGGTAATCAACATTATGCCACAAATGCTGTAGATTGAACTTGTATTGCACCTGGAATATTCTTTTAAGACCTCAAAAACTGCTTTCAGTCTAACCTGCTGTTAATCTATGAGCTAAATTACAAAGAACAAAAATATGTTAAGAGGCGTACACATTATTAGCACACCAGGCACAAAGGCTATTATACTGTAAATATGTTTCATATGCACACTTCAGAGAAAAAAACTGAACTGAGTAAAGGCGTGGTCACATTTACATGAAGAAGGCATGGGCGGATGTTGAGCATGTGCGTGTGAAACCAGCAAAAAATAACTGCCAAACTGCCTCTTTTTAATGCTGCACTTTATACTCTCTTAGAGTGAAGTTGAAAAAAAACTCACCGCAAAAACTCTTTCCTTGTCCATCGTGATTATTCAGTGTAGATGTGTAAGAAGCACTGCCCATACAGAGGCCAATGCCAAACCAAGCAACTTCCTATTGGTCAAAGCAGTGAATTCGCCCGTTAATGTTCGCTATACTTCAACTCCACGCAAAATCTGCGGGGGGAAATTCTTCGCCACCGGAAGTACATCTTGCAAAATTCACGACTGTGCATATTCCCATTGAGATGACTGTATTTCACCTGCAGAATTTTGCAGTAAGAAGATGAATGTGTGCCTTATGGTGCACAGTAAATCTACATATATAGGTTTAGACAAAGGAATACCAAAAAGCACAAAAACATTTCTAATCTTAGGGATTTAGTGCAGGAACTGCTCTCAGCTCAACAACATGATGAATCTTAAAACCAGAGAAAGACTGAAAGCTCAGAAGTTTCAATACTACAAAAGGGGCTTCATTAATGCATAAAACATTATGGAGTTTGAGTGCATCGATGGCCTTATTCCAATATACTCTAAGACTTCACCTCATCAAGCAGTGTGTGTGTGTGTGTTCAAAAGCATGTATTCATTAACAATGCAGAGCACTGAGTATATCTGATGGCTGTGCTGGGAGACTCTGCAGATATAAATATTTGATAAGGCAACAGAGCCACAATAAACCTTTGTGCTTAAAAGAATACAGAAATGTGAAAGGAAAGAAAGGAAAGAGAGAGATAGAGTGAGAAATAGCGAGGAGGAGTAAATTAAAAAAGTAAAAGCAAAGAAAGAAAAAGGGAGATAGTGAAATAGATATAAATGAAGAAATAGAATGATGTGCTGGTCATATGCCCATTTAAATATGTTGGCATTAGTTGGCACCTGTGAGGCCAGTTTCCTGAGCGCCTCCTCCTGGCGTCTCCTCATCTCTGGAGTGCCAGGGCAGCTGCTTCCCCCAACCAGAGTGCCATGAACGGACTGAGGCTGGCTAAGGGGCAACGTGTCCCCATCTGAGAAAGAAACAAATCACAAAAGCAAAATGTACTGAGATTTAAGACTGAAGATTACGTACACACACACACAAAAAAAATAAAAATAATTATTCAGAGTCATATATTACTGTATTGAAGCAATATTCATTGATTTAGGGTCTAAAAGTCTGAGACCACTAGTGAAAATGCTTCTATTTCACATTTTGTTTCTAATTTAATAGAACATTCACTAGGCCCCATTCACATCCATTGTAAGTGTCTCACACTGTAACCTCGATTTTTGTTTTTTTTAAAGAAAAAGGAGGGGAGAGTCTAAATTAATTTTTGTGGTAATCAACATTATGTCACAAATGCTGTTTATTGAGCTTAACTTGTGTTGAACCCGGAATATTCCTTTAAGATCTAATAACCATATAGACACAATTCTGCAATTTTCTATTAAATTAATCCACTCACGTTTTGGTGAGGCATGGGGGCTGTCGGACGTGATCTGTCTCATACGGTTACCATGGCAGCTCATAGCCACCAAGCGAGAGATGATGGCTGTTTTGCCGAAGCCCACGTTGCCAACAATAACAACACCTTGATTGGCGGTGGGCTCACTGCCGCGAAGAGACACGTCAACTTCCTGGAACAGCCATTCTCGACCGGTGAAGACTGTGTCAGGCGTGAGACTGGGCACCTCGAAGAGAAGTGGCTTTAGGGCGATGTCCGCTGGGCGATACGGAGCGAAGCGCACTGCGTCATGGGAAACATTAGAAAGTGGTTTAAATAAGATGAATATAAACAACAGGTTTTACTTCCATAGACTCTATATTAATGCACTGCTTTAGCAAACATCCAAATCTTCAATCTAATCACATTTTACTTGAAACTCACTTGAAACAATGACTTGGTGCCTGCTGAAATTACAATTTCAAAATGCAGTTTAACCATATTTTAGTTGAATAGTTCATCCAAAAATGAAAATTCTGTCATCATTTACTCACCCTCATGTTGTTCAAAACCCATATGACTTGCTTGCTTCTGCAAAACTCAAAAGTAGATGTTAGGCAGAATGTTAGCCACAGTCACCATTCACTTTCATTGAATGGGGAAAAGAAAGATGCAATGAAAGTGAAGGTTGACTAAGGCTTACATTCTGCTTAACATCTACTTTTGTGTTCCATGGAATAAAGTCATACAGGTTTGGAACGACAAGACGATGAGCAAATAAAGACAGACGTTTCATTTTTGGGCGAACTTTCCCTTTAAGTGTTCATTGACATGCAGTGACCATTCTTAACCAGCAGGGGGAGCTGCTTTGTCTGAAATAGGCACACAGTTGGCACTGGCACCCACCGATGGGGTGTCTTGACCCGTTAATATAAGACAGAAAATACAGCTGAAATCACAGATCACTCTCGTCGCACCAAGAACAGGCACAGAGCTGTCGCTGATCTGTTGCCATGGTTATAGAAAACTACCACTGTGGATGCATGTTGCTTTCTAATTATTCGTCAAAAATCATTATGACCATGCAGGGGCGTAGATTCCAGGGGGGATGGGGGATTGTCAATAATCAAAACAAGCAAGTACAACCCCCCCATTATTTATACCATGATCAATGAAAATATGTAAATGCTTCACGCTGCAACCCCCCCAGTGTTCAAGCCAAATCTACGCCATTGCCCACCATGCGTATAGCAATATTTATATTCATTATGATGCTAAATCCTCCACATATGCTTGCAATCAGTCATATCAGAAGTCCATTAATATAAAGATCCTTAATATTAATGAAACAATCCTCATCAAAATTCATAATTAGTCCTGTAATCTTCATTATTCAAATATTTATCGAACGAACTGAAGCGTACACATGCAGTTACTTCCTTTTTGGTTTTCCACATTGAAGTATCATTTTTACTGGTGGAAAAGGCCCATCTGAGATAGTATTATACTTGTACATGAAAGAACCTGCTTGTAATTACACTAAAATGATGTCATTAGAGTTATTTAACTCTAGTTACTTCATGCTAGAATTATTATCTTGTAATTGCATTCGTATTAGTCACGTCAGACGTAAGGTTTGGGTATCATGTCTCTATAACTGAATGAAGCCTTTCAAGAACATGTCCGGGTCATATTTCACTCCAAAATCAAAAGAAAGAAATAAGAAAATACATTTGCTTAAAGAAAGGTTTTTTTTTTGGGGGGGGGGGGGGGGGGGTTTGCATTGTGACATTATTTTCATTAAAATTACAAAATTAGGTAAATTTTCTCTGAAGATTCTCATTACTGCAATGCAAAAAAATCTCATTCTTATACCTGTAATGCAGAAGAAAATAAATAAAGCTTTTTTATTTACATTGTAATGTTTTGGGATAATTATCAACATAAAGGTTTTAGCTTAAAATTATATTAATGTATAAGGAAAAGTAAACAGGCCTATTTTCGGTACATGTGCCTCATCACCATTTCAAGTTTAAATAACATGTAAAAAATGACTCTATAACAGTAATAAAATTCACCATTGTGAATAATGATAATTACAAAAAAAACTAAAAAGTACAAAACTTTGGTGGGCAAATGTGTTGCATACAATACATACACTGCAAAAAAATATTTTCTTACTGTGTAATTTTGTCTTATTTTCAGGTAAAAATGTCTAAACATCCTTAAAAATAAATTACTAGAGAAACAGAATTGCTGTACATAAAATGTTAAGTCTTAATGTTAAATTTAATAGAGTTTATGTTTAAAACAAGTAAAGACTATTTGCCCATGGGTAAGAAAAATATAGTTATTTTCCCTTTGAATCAAGTTTGAATCAAGTCAAGTTGTATATACACTATATTGCCAAAAGTATTCGCTCACCTGCCTTTAGACGCATATGAACTTAAGTGACATCCCATTCTTAATCCATAGGGTTTAATATGACATCAGCCCACCCTTTGCAACTATAACAGCTTCAACTATTCTGGGAAGGCTTTCCACAAGGTTTAGGAGTGTGTTTATGGGAATTTTTGACCATTCTTCCAGAAGCGCATTTGTGAGGTCAGACACTGATGTTGGACGAGAAGGCTTGGCTCACAGTCTTCGCTCAAATTCATCCCAAAGGTGCCCTGTCGGGTTGAGGTCAGGACTCTGTGCAGGCCAGTCAAGTTCTTCCACACCAAACTCACTCATCCATGTCTTTATGGACCTTGCTTTGTGCATTGGTGTGCAGTCATGTTGGAACAGGAAGGGGCCATCCCCAAACTGTTCCCACAAAGTTGGGAGCATGGAATTGTCCAAAATCTCTTGGTATGCTGAAGCATTCAGAGTTCCTTTCACTGGAACTAAGGGGCCAAGCCCAGCTCCTGAAAAACAACCCCACACCATAATCCCTCCTTCACCAAACTTCACAGTTGGCACAATGCAGTCAGACAAGTACCGTTCTCCTGGCAACCGCCAAACCCAGACTCGTCCATCAGATTGCCAGATGAAGAAGCGTGATTCGTCACTCCAGAGAACGCGGCTCCACTGCTCTAGAGTCCAGTGGCAGCGTGCTTTACACCACTGCATCCGACGCTTTGCATTGCACTTGGTGATGTATGGCTTGGATGCAGCTGCTCGGCCATGGAAACCCATTCCATGAAGCTCTCTATGCACTGTTCTTGAGCTAATCTGAAGGCCACATGAACTTTGGAGGTCTGTAGCGATTGACTCTGCAGAAAGTTGGCGACCTCTGCGCACTATGCGCCTCAGCATCCGCTGACCCCGCTCTGTCATTTTACATGGCCTACCACTTCGTGGCCGAGTTGCTGTCATTCCCAATCACTTCCACTTTGTTATAATACCACTGACAGTTGACTGTGGAATATTTAGTAGCGAGAAAATTTGAAAAAACTTGTTGCACAGGTGGCATCCTATCACAGTACCATGCTGGAATTCACTGAGCTCCTGAGAGCGGCCCATTCTTTCACAAATGTTTGTAGAAGCAGTCTGCATGCCTAGGTGCTTCATTTTATACACCTGTGGCCATGGAAGTGATTGGAACACCTGAATTCAATTATTTGGATGGGTGAGCGAATACTTTTGGCAATATAGTGTATATATATTACAATATATATATATATATATATATATATATATATATATATATATATATATATATATAATTTTTTTTTTTTTTTTACTGGAAAACCAGACAAAAATATCATTAAGAACTTATTTGCAGTATATCCAATATGTATTGATAAAATCATCTGCCAGATGCATACATTTTAATGATTAAATGCTATTTTCTTTCCTTTTGATTTTGTTGTGAAATAACACCAGGACATGTTTTACTACTACATGATACAGTGCACCTCCATCTCTTCTTCATAAAGAAAGAGAAAAAGAAAGAGAAACAGAAAGAGAAGGGGAAAGAGAGAGAGCTCTCCACAGAACTCTCCCACCCCTTCCATGAGGCTGATTTAGGATGCGGAGTCTTGACTGTGAGCTTTAGAGAGCAGGCTGAGCTCTGACAGATGAGCCAGCGCTCATGCTAATAGGAAGTCAATATATCGATCTGGACAGGAGACAGATTATGGCATGGCAGCCCGGAGGGGAAACAGAGGCAGAAAGAACAGCAGGACGGGGGGGTCCACAGAAGAGCTGTGGAGTGTTGAGAGTTTTAGTGGGACATGCTGTGTGTAATTTCACCCTTTCTGCAACATTTCATTATCTTTTTTGCTGATGAATGTACTTTTATTGACCTTAAAATACTTTTGCCTATACCATCTTAATATTTGCAGGTTGACATTGCTCTGTTTGAGAATCCCGAACACCCTGATATTGCTATACCGGTTTAGCCAATGCAGACTGTCTGTTTGGCTCACCTATGTAAGACAGGGGACACTAGCGTGCAGAGATTACACACTTTACCACATATGTTACTCAAGGTTATTTGCAACAATAATGACCTTTAGAATTTAACAGCCTGATTCTGCTACTGTACCTAAATATATGTAAATGACCTCTATTATGATTGGCTAATCACCAAGTTTCAGAGTACTGAATAGGCTTTGAAATGAAAAAATTTTAACACATGCACTAATAGGTAAACAAAAAGAAAATAAACCTCTAATGTCTGCCTGTCCAGAGCGTCCTGAACCGGAGTTCTGACGTGGCATGCGCAAAGATGTGCGCAGTGGCGCCTGTCTCTGTTCATCAAGATATGCTAGATCCTCCAGGTGAGCTGAACTAGTGGCTGAGAGAGAGAGATTTGTTAGAAGTTTATTAAAATTCTGAATTTTGACACACTCCAAATTTAAACACATGCCGCCCACATATATATTCAACAGAGAAAGAACACAAAACAATAATAATGGAAATACAGTGAACCTTATTCATTTCCCCAGCTAAGTAAGTAAAGTGAAACTATTAAATAAAGCAAAAATATTCTAGCAAACAAATTCCTGTGAGTTGAAAACTTCTATTATAACTTCAGACAAAGTTTGAATGACATAATGAATCTGTGCTGATGATAAACAGCTCTCGTAGAGTTTAAAATACCAGCAACATCCAATCAAATGCCTCCCTCATTCTCACTTGATGATGAGGATTTTCTTTCATCAAACTATCATTTTGTTCTCACACTTTTCATTTTGCTCAAAATGAATCAACATTTGACAGCTTTAAAAGCTGACAGTGACAACTTGAACTATGAAAGTTATTGGGTTAGTTTTTAAAATTTCCAAATCAGAGTAATTTGTTAATTATATTTAACATATAAGGGTTAAAGAATATAAAAATACTATAGCAGTACAATAATACTATGTACTGGTAATACTAGAGAGCAGGTTGGCTGATGGCCAATATAATGCCAATATACAGACAAACATATGCATACATACAATATACATACAACCACATATTGAGATTGGGGGGTCTAAATGTATTAATTTCACAATCAACCATTGAAAGACATATCAGTCAACCACAAATCTGAATATTGGAGGGGATGTGTCCACAATATATATATACTGGTTACGGCCCTGATTATGTACAGTTGTGCTCAAAAGTTTGCATACCCTGGCAGAAATTGTGACATTTTGGCATTGATTTTGAAAATATGACTGATCATTCAAAAAAAAAAAAAAAAAAAACTGTCTTTTATTTAAGGATAGTGATCATACGAAGCCATTTATTATCACATAGTTGTTTGGCTCCTTTTTAAATCATAATGATAACAGAAATCACCCAAATGGCCCTGATCAAAAGTTTACATACCCTTGAATGTTTGGTCTTGTTACAGACACACAAGGTGACACACACAGGTTTAAATGGCAATTCAACTTTAATTTCCCACACCTGTGGCTTTTTAAATTGCAATTAGTGTCTGTGTATAAATAGTCAATGAGTTTGTTAGCTCTCACGTGGATGCACTGAGCAGGCTAGATACTGAGCCATGGAGAGCAGAAAAGACCTGCGTAACAAGGTAATGGAACTTTATAAAGATGGAAAAGGATATAAAAAGATATCCAAAGCCTTGAAAATGCCAGTCAGTACTGTTCAATCACTTATTAAGAAGTGGGAAATTCGGGGATCTATTAATACCAAGCCAAGGTCAGGTAGACCAAGATAGATTTCAGCCACAACTGCCAGAAGAATTGTTCGGGATACAAAGAATAACCCACAGGTAACCTCAGGAGAAATACAGGCTGCTCTGGAGAAAGACGGTGTGGTTGTTTCAAAGAGCACAATACGACGATACTTGAACAAAAATTAGCTGCATAGTCAAGTTGCCAGAAAGAAGCCAATGCCACAAAAAAGCCTGGTTACAATATGCCCGACAACACCTTGACACGCCTCACAGCTTCTGGCACACTAATTTGGAGTGACAAGACCAAAATAGAGCTTTATGGTCACAACCATAGGCACTATGATTGGAGAGGGGTCAACAAGGCCTATAGTGAAAAGAATACCATCCCCACTGTGAAGCATTGTGGTGGCTCACTGATGTTTTGGGGGTGTGTGAGCTCTAAAGGCACGGGGAATCTTGTGAAAATTGATGGCAACATGAATGCAGCATGTTATCACAAAATACTGGCAGACATTTTGCATTCTTCTGCACGAAAGCTGCGCATGGGACGCCTTTGGACTTTCCAGCACGACAATGACCCTAAGCACAAGGCCAAGTTGACCCTCTAGTGGTTACAGAAGAAAAAGTTGAAGGTTCTGGAGTGGCCATCACAGTCTCCTGACCTTAATATCATCGAGCCACTCTGGGGAGATCTCAAACGTGCGGTTCATGCAAGACGACCAAAGACTTTGCATGACCTGGAGGCATTTTGACAAGACGAATGGGCAGCTATACCACCTGCAAGAATTTGGGGCCCCATAGACAACTATTACAAAAGACTGCATGCTGTCATTGATGCTAAAGGGGGCAATACACAGTATTAAGAACTAAGGGTATGCAGACTTTTGAACAGGGGTCATTTCATTTTTTTCTTTGTTGCCATGTTTTGTTTTATGATTGTGCCATTCTGTTATAACCTACAGTTGAATATGAATCCCATAAGAAATAAAAGAAATGTGTTTTGCCTGCTCACTCATGTTTTCTTTAAAAATGGTACATATATTACCAATTCTCCAAGGGTATGCAAACTTTTGAGCACAACTTTATACAATACAATTTAAAGGTGCACCAAGTAAGATTTTAGCTGGCTCTTACTCACTCTCTCGGCCCCAGTAGTAGGCCTACTTGTGGTTTGGACTCTATACTCAACACCCATCATCATGGATACTCGAAGCTTGTTTATCAAATGCAGACGCTTTACAAGGAATATGTTTATCATCTGTTTTGTTCTTTTAGTCTGTGTTTCACTTAACCGTGATTCGTGCCGTGAGAGTTGCAGGTAGTAGCGGTTTATTTCACGACTCCAGCAGGGAGGGTTTGGACATTTTATCTTTTCACTTGCACTCATTCAGACTTTACTGTTTTACTCTTGACTTGGACTCCATTGTTGTCTGTAAGTATATTTAATTTGTTGTTTTATTGTTTGGTTTGCTTGTTTTGTTTACATGTACTTTTATGTTTGAGCATAGGCTGAAAGCACTATTTAAAGTAAACATGTTATTATTGTTGTCATTATTAGTGGTAGTATCTCAGTCATTGCATGAGGGGGCGACCTGGTCCATGTAAAATTAAACAGCCTTTACAGGGTTTTTGATATGACAGGTCTTCATCTCATATAAGTGTGCATCATTTGCAACATATTTCTAAAAAAAAATGTATTCATGTCTTTGTGTAAAACTTTTTTTAATTAGCAAAAACCTACTTAGTGCACCTTTAATGTTAGCAAATAAGAAATACTCAGCATTGTACATTTTTGTTAGTATAGAACTTAACCTTTAGTTTATGTGTGTGTGAGAAAACTTGACAAAATGTGTAAGAGCTTGTGTTTGTTTCGCTTGTGTGTGCTTATTAGCTTCCTTGAGCATGTGTGCAGGCTTGTTTTCTTTGCTAATGAGGAAGAAGGGGAGTACCATGAGAGGAAAGTTCATGGTGGCTTGCTATATTAAAATAGTAAGAACAGAGTGGGTGGTCACTGAACCTAGCCTCAAAGCAGCTGGAGAGAAGCTGAAACTGTTCATAAACAGAGTTAGCATTAGCTCATATTATTGTGTCTTGCATGTTAGCGTGAACGCTAGGGCTGAACGGCCACCAGCAATGTGGTGCAAGGTGCCATGCAGTAAGCTTGAACCATACGTTGTGGGGAAAGCAGTTTGTTTTCCTTTGAGGTGTTTTAATCTAAGACAGATTTCAGGAACACCCATCATCCCATGGTACATATGTGAACAAATTACAACTTCCTGATGTTGTGCATGTGTGAAACAACAACTCAAATATTAATCTCCCTAAGAGAAACTCCAAAGAAACCATAATCATGTTTCAGCTAGAACACTAGATACCTAGTCTTGAGAATATACCATACTAACTATAATTATTGTTCCTATTGTAAACATGATAAATCATAATACGAGCTCTTTAAAACAGTGTAAGCAATCTTAGCCATTTCATTCGTGCCACTGAAGAGACTGTAAGTCTATCCCTCATAGCCTCGTTGTCATTCCCAATATAAATCAAAGATGGTGTAGCGTGAATAAGGTCTATAGTTTATTGCAATAGCAACTAGATTTTTACATTTTCCATAAGAAAATGTTCTGGGTGATTGCCAGGGCATTGCTATGCAGTTTCTAAGGTTTTCTGAGTGTTTTTGGTAGGGTGTTCTGGGTGGACATTGCTATGCATTTATTTTAGATATCCTGAGTGTTGTTGTGCATTGCTATGTAGTTGCTAGGGTGTTCTGGGTGGTTGCCAGGGTATTATGCAGTTTCTGAGGTGTTCTGAGTGCTTTTGTTGCGTTACTTTGTGGTTGCTATGATGTTCTGTGTGGTTGTCAGGGTATTGTTATTTGGTTTATAAGGTGTTCTGAGTGTTGTTGGTGCATTGCTATGTGGTTGCAAGGGTGTTCTGGATGGATGCTAGGGCATGGCTTTGCAGGTACTAAGGTATTCTGAGTGTTTTTAGCACATTGTTATGTGGTTGTAAGGGTGTTCTGGGTGGTTGCTAGGGCATTGTTATGCAGTTTTATAAAGTGTTCTGTGTGTTTTTGGTTAATTGCAATGTGGTTGCCAGGGTGTTTTGTGCAGTTGCCACGGCATTGTTATGCGGTTTCTCAGGTGTTCTCAGTGTTTTTGGTGCATTGATATGTGGTTGCTATAGTGTTCTGAATGGTTGCTAGGGAATGGCTATGCAGTTTCTAAAGTGATCTGAATGTTTTTAGTGTGTTTTGTGGTTGCTACGGTGTTCTGGGTAGTTGCCAGGGCATTGTTTTGCAGTTTCTAAGGTGTTCTGAGGATTTTTGGTGTGTTGCTCCATGATTGTTAGTGTTTTCTTGGTCGTTTCAAGGGCATTGCTATGCGGTTTCTAAGGTGTTCTGACTTTTTTTAGTGTGTTGCTATGTTGTTGTTGCTGGGGTGTTCAGATTTGGGGGTTTGATAAAATCCAAAACTGTAAAGTAAGAGCAATAGGAGCGAGCACCACTATAAACCTATGGTATTGGTGGAAACTATAGTTCCCATGGTACATTTTTGTAAAGGGTACCTGTCAAAAGTATCAACTCAAGAGAGCAAAAATGTCCTGTTTAGACACCAGTATTTCTCTTCCGCAACATGCACCCCCTCCACCATCTGCAGTACAGACTGTCTGGCTGGCATCACAGTGTTGCTGGATTTATGGCCACTAGAACTGCGTCACAAGGACTTTGGCCCCCATCAATGGACTGCAGTTTTACAGCCCCACCATGGCCCAGGTTCAGAACGCTTGTCTGCCTTCTACACTAAATGTTTGATGAAGAGCATGTGCCTCCATATCTCAAAAATGGGATAGAACAAGAAGGCCAGTTTGAGTCTTCAAATAATACTTTAATATGGAATTTCAAAGGTGTGTTGTTAGTGATGGCGTTTGCTAAGGTGTACTGCTCATAATTAGGGTCAGGGATGCTTATTTAAAATATAAATATATTTATTATAATAAATAAATAATAAATAAATAAATAATTGTAAATGTGAGCAACTCCTACACATATTCTGCACACCTTTTCCCAGCTCACACCAACAAAGTAGAAGACAGCAGATGTTTTTAAGCAGTTGATTTTACAGCAGAAGGGTGAAGCGAGTGACTGACATGATCTAATTGTTTATCAATGTTCTCATCTGTTTGTCTTCTCTTATGATCTCCTCACCTCTTTCTCTCTCTTATTTTCTCTCTTACTCATGCATGCACACCTTTCATGCTTATTATCGCTCTCACTCTCTCCTCTTACATTTTTGATTTCTTTCCCTCTTTCACTTCTCACCCACTCATTCCCTCACCTCCTCTCTCTCTCTCCCTCTGTTTCATCACATCTTCCCCTCTCTAAACCAGTCTGATCTCTCAGTTCAGGAAGCATTTGATTAATCTTTCAGACAGACTTACTTTTATGAGTGCTGACATGTTCTCCTGCAGACTCCTACACACACACAGGTACCCTCACATATGTACATAAAAACACACAATATGGACAGTTAAACTAATTAATACTGGGGGACACTCACATTGCTAGGTGGTTGCTAAGGTGTTCTGTGTGATTGCTATGCATTGCTAGGTGGTTTCTTTGGTGATTTGGGTGGTTGCTTACAGGCTCAAGTCAAAAGAGTCCACCCTCAAGTCTCTATCTGTTCATATGGTTAGGGCTTAGGTCCCTCCTCCAATGTAAGTCTAAGGGATTTTTTTCACCTATTATTGTACATCTGAATGATGTCTGTACCTGCAGGAGTACATGGCCTTTCTGCTGTACCTCCTCTACAGTTTTATGTAAGAGCTGTAAAATAGGTGCTTCAATCACAGATGTGCAGTTTAAAGCAGACAGATGCACTCTGTAAAAGAACAGCGTGACCATGACAGCATCAGTTGAGCACTGTGAGTGAATAAGAGTCATTTCTGTATTTTTAAAAGAATTCTGTGCCAGTCATCTCACTGTCTGCCTCAGCAGCCATGATATCAAAAGTGCTGCACTTCTGCAAAAATAAAAGCTATAGTTAAAGAGGTGAAGATGGTTGAGAACATTAAACACTGTTAAAGTAAATCCTTGTTCTACCTTTAAGATGACATCTCTAATACAACTTACTGATACAGGACTAATAGAATTGCACTATTTATAACAATTCATCATTTGCTCACTCATCATGAAAAGCGATGCACTGATATTGAAATGTTGGCCGATAACGATAGATAACCATATAGCTGAAAACCAATGTAGTACCCAATAATATATATGTATATATATATATATATATATGTATATATATATATATATGTATATATATATATATATATATATATATATATATATATATATATATATATATATATATATTTTTTTTTTTTTAACAATGACGACTCTAAGACTTTATAGATATTATAGTTTCATTTTCTGCTTTGAAATGATGTGTATTGTGAAAAGTGCTATACAAATAAAAATGACCTAATATTGGTCCTATATGATCACCAATATAATCTGTATCGCTAAATAATGAAAAGCATTAATTAATAACTCTCTAAAAATTGTGTTTTACCATTTATTGGCATTTTCATCCAAGTTTTTAAGCCCCTTATTCTAAAACTTAACAAAAGCCCCTCATGAAACTTCTTACAATAGGGCAGTGTGAGCTACTGAGGTGGACTGTGGTATTTGCTCACATGTGGATCCAAAACCAGGAGCTCAAATCACAAATCTTTAATAAAACCTGCAGGAGATTCACACAGATGTCCTCGCCTTGTTGAAACAGGGCTGCATCAGGAGCCCGGACCTGCTCCAGCACTCAAATGGCTCATAAAACTGTAAAGCTTTCACAGTAATCACTAAGAGTTTTGACTGACCTTGACATTTTAAGGAAATTGAAACACGTGTCTGTTGACTTTTAGGGTTTGGATTATGTGGGATATTTTCTGTCTCTGGGGTACTCCATTCAATTTGTAGACATGTTCAAAGACTCAGTAGAATGAGTTTCATACAGAGTTGACTTCAAATATTAACACAGTGAGAAATGAATGTGAGTGTTTGTGCTTGACAGGATTTTAATGGGGGACTGAAGTAATGACTAACCCAGCAAAACACTGAGGCTTGTGCTAATTTACAGTTTATCTGGGAGTAAATAACTAAATTACACTTAATAAACATGTAGTCCTGAATAAAAATACTACTATGTTATTCTTAAATTTGTCTGTAAATACACTATATTGCCAAAAGTATTCGCTCATCTGCCTTTAGACGCATATGAACTTAAGTGACATCCCATTCTTAATCCATAGGGTTTAATATGACGTCGGCCCACCCTTTGCAACTATAACAGCTTCAACTCTTCTGGGAAGGCTTTCCACAAGGTTTAGGAGTGTGTTTATGGGAATTTTTGACCATTCTTCCAGAAGCGCATTTGTGAGGTCAGACACTGATGTTGGACGAGAAGGCCTGGCTCGCAGTCTTCGCTCTAATTCATCCCAAAGGTGCTCTATCGGGTTGAGGTCAGGACTCTGTGCAGGCCAATCAAGTTCTTCCACACCAAACTTGCTCATCCATGTCTTTATGGACCTTGCTTTGTGCACTGGTGCGCAGTCATGATGGAACAGGAAGGGGCCATCCCCAAACTGTTCCCACAAAGTTGGGAGCATGGAACTGTCCAAAATCTCTTGGTATGCTGAAGCATTCAGAGTTCCTTTCACTGGAACTAAGGGGCCAAGCCCAGCTCCTGAAAAACAACCCCACACCATAAGCCCCCTGCACCAAACTTCACAGTTGGCACAATGCAGTCAGACAAGTACCGTTCTCCTGGCAACCGCCAAACCCAGACTCGTCCATCAGCTTGCCAGATGGAGAAGCGTGATTCATCACTCCAGAGAACGCGTCTCCACTGCTCTAGAGTCCAGTGGCGGCGTGCTTTACACCACTGCATCCGACGCTTTGCATTGCACTTGGTGATGTATGGCTTGGATGCAGCTGCTCGGCCATGGAAACCCATTCCATGAAGCTCTCTACACACTGTTCATGAGCTAATCTGAAGGCCACATGAACTTTGGAGGTCTGTAGCGATTGACTCTGCAGAAAGTTGGCGATCTCTGCGCACTATGCGCCTCAGCATCCGCTGACCCCGCTCTGTCATTTTACGTGGCCTACCACTTCGTGGCTGAGTTGCTGTCATTCCCAATCACTTCCACATTGTTATAATACCACTGATAGTTGACTGTGGAATATTTAGTAGCGAGGAAATTTCACGTCTGGACTTGTTGCACAGGTGGCATCCTATCACAGTACCACGCTGGAATTCACTGAGCTCCTGAGAGCGGCCCATTCTTTCACAAATGTTTGTAGAAGCAGTCTGCATGCCTAGGTGCTTCATTTTATACACCTGTGGCCATGGAAGTGATTGGAACACCTGAATTCAATTATTTGGATGGGTGAGCGAATACTTTTGGTAATATAGTGTATCAGTGTATACAGGTGCATCTCAATAAATTAGAATGTCGTGGAAAAGTTCATTTATTTCAGTAATTTAACTCAAATTGTGAAACTCGTGTATTAAATAAATTCAATGCACACAGACTGAAGTAGTTTAAGTCTTTGGTTCTTTTAATTGTGATGATTTTGGCTCACATTTAACAAAAACCCACCAATTCACTATCTCAAAAAATTAAAATATGGTGACATGCCAATCAGCTAATCAACTCAAAACACCTACAAAGGTTTCCTGAGCCTTCAAAATGGTCTCTCAGTTTGGTTCACTAGGCTACACAATCATGGGGAAGACTGCTGATCTGACAGTTGTCCAGAAGACAATCATTGACACCCTTCACAAGGAGGGTAAGCCACAAACATTCATTGCCAAAGAAGCTGGCTGTTCACAGAGTGCTGTATCCAAGCATGTTAACAGAAAGTTGAGTGGAAGGAAAAAGTGTGGAAGAAAAAGATGCACAACCAACCGAGAGAACTGCAGCCTTATGATTGTCAAGCAAAATCGATTCAAGAATTTGGGTGAACTTCACAAGGAATGGACTGAGGCTGGGGTTAAGCCACCACACACAGACATGTCAAGGAATTTGGCTACAGTTGTCGTATTCCTCTTGTTAAGCCACTCCTGAACCACAGACAACGTCAGAGGCGTCTTACCTGGGCTAAGGAGAAGAAGAACTGGACTGTTGCCCAGTGGTCCAAAGTCCTCTTTTCAGATGAGAGCAAGTTTTGTATTTCATTTAGAAACCAAGGTCCTAGAGTCTGGAGGAAGGGTGGAGAAGCTCATAGCCCAAGTTGCTTGAAGTCCAGTGTTAAGTTTCCACAGTCTGTGATGATTTGGGGTGCAATGTCATCTGCTGGTGTTGGTCCATTGTGTTTTTTGAAAACCAAAGTCACTGCACCCGTTTACCAAGAAATTTTGGAGCACTTCAGGCTTCCTTCTGCTGACCAGCTTTTTAAAGATGCTGATTTCATTTTCCAGCAGGATTTGGCACCTGCCCACACTGCCAAAAGCACCAAAAGTTGGTTAAATGACCATGGTGTTGGTGTGCTTGACTGGCCAGCAAACTCACCAGACCTGAACCCCATAGAGAATCTATGGGGTATTGTCAAGAGGAAAATGAGAAACAAGAGACCAAAAAATGCAGATGAGCTGAAGGCCACTGTCAAAGAAACCTGGGCTTCCATACCACCTCAGCAGTGCCACAAACTGATCACCTCCATGCCACACCGAATTGAGGAAGTAATTAAAGCAAAAGGAGCCCCTACCAAGTATTGAGTACATATACAGTAAATGAACATACTTTCCAGAAGGCCAACAATTCACTAAAAATGTTTTTTTTATTGGTCTTATGATGTATTCTAATTTTTTGAGATAGTGAATTGGTGGGTTTTTGTTAAATGTGAGCCAAAATCATCACAATTAAAAGAACCAAAGACTTAAACTACTTCAGTCTGTGTGCATTGAATTTATTTAATACACGAGTTTCACAATTTGAGTTGAATTACTGAAATAAATGAACTTTTCCACGACATTCTAATTTATTGAGATGCACCTGTATATATGACACAAAGGAAGCAGAGCATGTTGGGTACCCAAAAAAGCCCAAATTGTAAAGCAAAGGGAATGTTGGGAATGGCATTCTACCATACTATTGTACAGGGGTTAAACTGGGATTTCCGAGGTGGGGGAGCCCTTAAATCGGGTGATGTTGCAACATGTGAGTGGATGTGAGTGATTCCAGATTCAAAACCCCTTCGTTTATACAGCTTTTTAACAAAACGAAGCAAAATAGCTCCTGCATATCAGTGTATATAAGAAACGGATGAACAGTTGTTTCCATATTACACAATTTCTTTGAAACAGAGATTGGACAACAGCACGGCACAGAAGCGGAACGCACATCTGGATGCGGGGGTGCAACCAGCATCTGCAACTGACAAGAGCAAATATGAACTCTAAATACACTCGCTAAATAGAGACAAAATGTTTCAAAATGATTGAACAAAAACCGCATCAGAGAACACAATAAATGGAATGGATTGACAAACAAGCATTTTTTTAAAATTTTGATCGTAGGTGCCGGAATGCCGTTCCGGACCGTGCCGGCCCAATTTAACCCCTGCTACTGTACTATTTTATACCGGAAATACTGGATCCAACAATTCAATGCACACAGCTTGAACATTTGCACACGTTTCAAGTGTGATGAATATTAACTGTGATTTTTAACACCTTTTTCTTGACTTATTTGATAGGAGTGCCAAACGTTCATTATTTGTACACAAAAATGAGATTAAAAATACAAAATAACCTTAATGCTAAGACAAAAACAGGATGTCACATGCTCAATTAAGCATGCAACGAAATTAAGTCATCTGACAACAATATAGCATTGTAGCATGTTGCATACTATTGCACATAATATTTTTTATTTTTTTTAAAAACAGGTAGGTATACTAAATTCAGCAAAAAAAGAAACGTCCCTTTTTCAGGACACTGTATTTTAAAGATAATTTTGTAAAAATCCAAATAACTTTACAGATCTTTATTGTAAAGGGTTTAAACAATGTTTTCCATGCTTGTTCAATGAACCATAAACAATTAATAAACATGCACCTGTGGAACAGTCGTTAAGACACTAACAGCTTACAGACGGTAGGCAATTAAGTTCACAGTTATAAAAACTTAGGAAAGGTACAGGATGGCAACAACAACTGCCTGAGTTACACCAGGAATGCACAATCCCTCATCAGTGCTCAGAGTGTCCGCAATAGGCTGAGAGAGGCTGGACTGAAGGTTTGTAGGTCTGTTGTAAGGCAGGTCCTTACCAAACATCACCGGCAACAACGTCGCCTATGGGTACAAACCCACCTTCGCTGGACCAGACAGGACTGGCAAAAAGTGCTCTTCACTGATGAGTCGTGGTTTTGTCTCACCAGGGGTGATGGTCGGACTCGCGTTTATCATTGAAGGAATGAGCGTTACAACGGGGCCTGTACTCTGGCGCAGGATCGATTTGGAGTGGAGGGTCTGTCATGGTCTGGGGTGGTGTGTCACAGCATCATCAGACTGAGCTTGCTGTGCGTTACAGGGAAGACAACCTCCTCCCTCATGTGGTACCCTTCCTGCAGGCTCATCCTGACATGACCCTCCAACATGACAATGCCACCAGCCATACTGCTCGTTCTGTGCATGATTTCCTGCAAGACAGGAATGTCAGTTTTCTGCCATGGCCAGCGAAGAGCCCGGATCTCAATCCCATTGAGCACGTCTGGGACTTGTTGGATCGGAGGGTGAGGGCTAGGGCCATTCCCCCCAGAAATGTCTGTGAGCTTGCAAGTGCCTTGGTGGAAGAGTGGGGTAACATCTCACAGCAAGAACTGGCAAATCTGGTGCAGTCCATGAGGAGGAGATGCACTGCAGTACTTAATGCAGCTGGTGGCCAAACCAGATTTTGACCCCCCCTTTGTTCAGGGACACATTATTCCATTTGTGTTAGTCACATGTCTGTGAAATTTGTTCAGTTTATGTCTTAGTTGTTGAATCTTTTTATGTTCATACAAATATTTACACATGTTAAGTTTGCTGAAAATAAAAGCAGCTGAAAGTGAGAGGACGTTTCTTTGTTTGCTGAGTTTATAATATAATGCACAGAAAGCAGTATGCTAGTATTCCATTACAATCAAAACACTGTCCAATGAAAATAAGTCAAGTGCACAGACTTACCAGCCACAGAATTAGGGCGGGGCATGAGGTAGAGGGGGATGGAGTGAGCAGAGTGAGAGACAGTATGTTCCAGACTCCTTTCTGGGATTTTGTTGAGGCTGTATGTGGAGGCTGCCATGTTTTCATCAACGCGATACAGAAAAGAGTCTGTACCCATTGATTTATGTGCCTGCCACAGCTTCAGACTGCCCCGTGAACTCTCGCTGTGTTTACCATGTTCAGCATTCTCAGAGTAACTTGTGAGCGTTGCTGTAAGAGAGAGAGAGAGATGAACATTTTTTATGGAAATCCTTTTGAACAAAACAAAACAAAAAACAACAAAACAAAAATCACTACAAAAAACAAAACAAAAAACAACCCAAACACAACAAAACAAAAAAGAGAGATATTAATTTTTCAATGAAAACTCTCTCTCTCTCTCTCTCTCTCTCTCTCTCTCTATATATATATATATATATATATATATGTATATATAAAAAAAAACCAACAAAACAAAACAAAAACAAAACAAACAATAAACAAAACACCATAAAACAAAACAAATAGAAATTCAAATGGAAACTCTTTCAAACAACCATTTCTATCATTGTTTAGGCTACCCGTTTCAGTGCATACATTTTTTGGACAAGGATTTGTCCATGTGGACGAGTCCTAAGTCTACTGTAGTCTCAAACTAAGAATTGCGATTGTCTGCTTGACAGAGTATGACAAGATATTTGAACCTTTTCATGTCATGAATTTCATTATTCAGCATGAACTTCTAATAAAATTATTTTCTATTGCAAAGAATCCAAAACTAAACTATATTTGTTATCTGGAAAAGCTTGCAAAGTTGTCCTACATCAATGAGAAGCATTTAGTCTCTGTCTCTCAATCAAGCTGGACATACAGTCTCCCCACTAAAGCACATCTCTCACCTATTATGCCACTGTCTCGGCTCTCCAGTGTGGAGGTGGGACTAGTGATGGATCCATAAGCGCAGTCGCGGGTACCCATGTTACCCGGTGCTCCAGCGGGCAATGTGGAGCAGGGACTGCCAGGAGGGGGCGATGCTGTGCTGCTAGCTAAGCTAGAGCAAGGGCTTATCCTTTGGGTCATGGAGATTTCCTGAAGGCCAGAAGAGAAAGTGTTTCAGAAATTACTTGGCCACACTTGGCCATACAGCAGAAACAGTGAGAGTAGTATGGTAGTATGTTATTCTGAACATACTGTAGCACACGCGTCACGCCTGGTTAGGACACGTGACAAAATACAATTTTGGTGATACTTATGTAAGTGAAAGTCATGAGAATTTAAACATACAGTTGTGCTCAAAAGTTTGCATACACTGGCAGAAATTGTGAAATTTTGGCATTGATTTTGAAAATATGACTGATCATGCAAAAAAACTGTCTTTTATTTAAGGATAGTGATCATATGAAGCCATTTATTATCACATAGTTGTTTGGCTCCTTTTTAAATCATAATGATAACAGAAATCACCCAAATGGCCCTGATCAAAAGTTTACATGCCCTTGAATGTTTGGCCTTGTTACAGACACACAAGGTGACACACACAGGTTTAAATGGCAATTAAAGGTTAATTTCCCACACCTGTGGCTTTTTAAATTGCAATTAATGTCTGTGTATAAATAGTCAATGAGTCTCACGTGGATACACTGAGCAGGCTAGATACGGAGCCATGGGGAGCAGAAAAGAGCTGTCAAAAGACCTGCGTAACAAGGTAATGGAACTTTATAAAGATGGAAAAAGATATCCAAACCCTTGAAAATGCCAGTCAGTACTGTTCAATCACCTATTAAGAAGTGGAAAATTCGGGGATCTCTTGATACCGAGCCAAGGTCAGGTAGACCAAGAAAGATTTCAGCCACAACTGCCAGAAGAATTGTTCGGATACAAAGAAAAACTCACAGGTAACCTCAGGAGAAATACAGGCTGCTCTGGAAAAAGACAGTGTGGTTGTTTCAAGGAGCACAATACTTGTTGACCCCTCTCCAAACATAGCGCTTATGGTTGTGACCATAAAGCTCTATTTTGGTCTCGTCACTCCAAATTACAGTGTGCCAGAAGCTGTGAGGCGTGTCAAGGTGTTGTCGGGCATATTGTAACCAGGCTTATTTGTGGCATTGGCTTCTTTCTGGCAACTCGAACATGCAGCTCATTTTTGTTCAAGAATCATCGTATTGTGCTCCTTGAATCAACCACACCGTCTTTTGCCAGAGCAGCCTGTATTTCTCCTGAGGTTACCTGTGGGTTTTTCTTTGTTTTTCTGCCAGGGTATGAAAACTTTTGAGCACAACTGTAGATAAAACATAATGCAGTTTTTTATCTCAAGGTGTTCATTCATACATGCATTCATTGTTCACTCATTGCTTGTTGCACTAGAAAAATACTGCATATTAAAATGATCCTGTTAGATCGGTGCACCACTGCATATAAAGAGCTCTGGAACGCTGAATGACTTTCACACACAAAAATGCCCACAGAAGTGGAAATCTGCTGACTGGCATTTAATGATACACTGCTGCCCCATATTTCTGCTGAGGGCTGCACACTCATGTGGAATTACTTCTTTTTTTTTATTTTTATGGCCTGGGCTGACTTAAACAAATTTTCAACTATGACTCAATATTATGTAATTTACTACACTGTTATTCACTTTATGGTATACAAATGACAAAACCTTGAATTCTCGACTCATAACCAAATGGAAAGAGGAGAGAAATTAGTGTGTTATATTTGGCTAAGTGCTTGGCATACTGTGGTTGGCTACAAGACAGTCTACAAAAAACATGAACCAGATGATGGATCATTTTACCCAATGGTGCTAGAGGTGGGGGAGAGTGAGAAACATAAACAGACAAAAAGAATGATAATTAAAGAGTTGTGAGAAAAAGTACAGGGAGATTAGAAAAGAGAGAGGAAGAGGAATGGAAAGAATAAGTGGTTATGAAGGTTCTTGTCTGGCTCTAAGCACCTATGTCTGCGGTGGAGGCCACATTAATGACATCATGCAGTTGGATATGTCAAAACTGAAGATCAGCTGTTCAGTGGTTGGTCTGTCCTGAAGCTGGTTTAGACAGAAGCCCCTGGCATTTAAGTTCCTACAATCAAACTACCACCAAGAGGATGTTCTTTCAAAAAACAATGATATGTGGCTAAATTTGCAGCAAACTACTGTGGCATCATCATTCATTGTAGCAAAACACTGCTGATCATTACTTTAAAAAGAAGGCGTGGGTGCTTGATTCTTAGCAGGTTTCATAAACTAAAGTTTGGTCAGCACATTTCACATTTTATTTTTATTTATTTATTTATTTCTAGACCTGGGAAACAATATATTTTTACATTCCCTGATCTTTCAGGTTTTTGTGATTTGTTCTATGTTCTAGTTAGTGTAACTTGACAAAGGGTGTGGTTCTATATTGGTTAATTGCTTTGATCCTAACTGCATATTCCAGATGTAATTGAGTCGACAGATTGGTCCGAAGCTACTGTGCTCCATTTGTGAACAAATTATTTCGCTACCTGACGGTTATGCATTCAATTATGTTTTTATGTACCTGAATGCTTCTTTTGATGCTGTCTATACTTGATTTGTCGTGACAATGTTTTTCCCCCATACTTAATATTTTATTTGTCCTTTAACCAGGAAATAAAACTCACTGAGATTAAGAATCTCATTTACAGAAGTGTCCTCACCAAGACAGGCAGCCGCAGATGTTTACAATCTTAAATAACATATAATGATACAAATAAAAAATACATTCTCCAAAAAGTTAAAAGAGAAAATAAATATTTAAAAACATTTTCAAATTGATACGTCTTTCTCAAATTCTCGAATAAGATCTTTAAAAGTGCACATTGACAAAAGCCTTTTTATCTTTAAATCATTTTGTAGAATGTTCCAATCACAGGGGGCAGAATACCGAAAAGCTTGTTTCCCTAATTCTGTTCAAACAAACGGAACCGAAAGGGTATAATCATTCTGAGAGCGTAAGGAATACTTCACAGCAATTTTCTGTTAGGTAAGAGAACAGAGATATGATGGCAATAAGCCCAAAATTGATTTATAGATGAACAGATACCAACGCTTTAGTCTACGTGTGGACAATGAGTGCCAAGTGACCCTATTATACAACTCACAATGACGAGTAGTAAAGTTACAATTTGTCCCCCCATCTCTGTGCGCCCAGCTGTGGCACAAACACGCCCACACAAGGTTGGGTCTGGTGGACTACGGGGACGAGACTCCTCCTCCCCCCTTTGGCCAATCTTATAGTGGGCGGCAGGAGCCAGGTAAGTGCTTCGATGTCTCTGGACTCAGCACGGCCACGGGGCTTGGATCCCCTCGACGTGGCACCCGAGCTCCGCCCCGCCACGAGGCCCCACCCGTTGGTACGTCCGACATGATCATTCCCTTGGTCCCCCTCACCCGGAGTTTGGGCGCGTGGCACGCGCTTTACAACCCGTCGCGATGGCTGGTTCGGACTGTCCCGACTCGGCTATGCGATTCAGTTCGCCAGGCACACTCCCAGGTCCAGCGGCATCCGCTTCACCTCGGTGAAGGGCGAGAAAGCCGCTACTTGCGTGTGGAGATCGCTACCCTTCTGCGCAAGGGCGCGATAGAGCCTGTCCCTCCAGCCGAGATGAAGAGAGGGTTCTACAGCCCTTACTTCATCGTACCAAAGAAAGACGGTGGGTTGCGACCAATCCTGGACCTGCAAGTACTGAACCGGGCTTTGCACAGACTCCCGTTCTAGATGCTGATGCAAAAGCACATCCTAGCAAGCGTCCGGCATCAAGATTGGTTCGCGGCGGTAGACCTGAAGGATGCGTACTTCCACGTCTCGGTCTTACATCAACACAGACCCTTCCTGCTGTTTACCTTCGAAGGCCAGGCGTACCACTACAAGGTCCTCCCCTTCGGCCTGTCCCTGTCCCCTCGCGTCTTCACGAAGGTCACAGAGGCAGCCTTTGCCCCGCTAAGGGAAGTGGGCATCCGCATCCTCAATTATCTCGACGACTGGCTGATCCTAGCTCACTCTCGAGAGTTACTGTGCGCACACAGGGGCCGCATGCTTCAGCGCCTCAGCCGACTGGGGCTTCGGGTCAACTGGGAAAAGAGCAAGCTCTTCCCGGTTCAGAGCATCTCTTTTCTCGGTTTGGAGTTGGACTCAGTCTCGATGACAGCGCGCCTCACGAACAAGTGTGCACAGTCGGTGCTGAACTGTCTGAAGGCATTCAGATGGAGAACAGCGGTTCCACTGAAACACTTTCAGAGGCTCCTGGGGCATATGGCATCCTCAGCGGCGGCCATACCGCTCGGGTTGATGCATATGAGACTGCTTCAGCACTGGCTTCGGACTCGAGTCCCGAGATGGGCATGGCGCCACAGGACACCGCGTGACCATCACGCCGGTCTGTTGCCGCCTCTTCAGCCCTTGGACCGGTCTGGCATTTCTATGGGCAGTGGTTCCCCTAGAGCAAGTCTACAGGTGCATCGTGGTTACAACAGCCGCCTCTAAGATGGGCTGGGGCGCCATATGCAACGGGCACACAGCTGCCGGCTCCAGGACTGGCCCACGGCTGCATTGGCATATCAACTACCTAGAGTTGTTGGCAGTACTGCTCGCCCTGCGGAGGTTTCGGCCGTTGATCTAGGGCAAGCACGTGTTGGTCCGGACAGACAACACAGAGACAGTAGCATACATCAACCGCCAAGGCAGTCTATGCTCCCATTGCATGTCACAACTCGCCTGTGAGCATGCAGGGTGGCTGTCCCCCTCCACCTTGAAGGTGTATGAAGCTGCTATTTCGGCTCATCACGATGCGGTAGATGGTAAGTTCTTGGGGAAGCACGAATTGATCATCAGTTTCCTGAGAGGCGCTAGGAGGTTGAACCCCTCTAGACCAAGCCTTGTCCCCCCGTGGGATCTTTCTGTAGTCCTTCAGGGTCTACAGGGAGCTCCCTTTGAGCCCTTGGAGTCAGCTGAGCTTAAGGCACTTTCTTTGAAGACTGCCCTCCTGACTGCGCTTACTTCCATCAAGAGGGTAGGGGACCTGCAAGCGTTCTCTGTCAGTGAATCGTGCCTGGAGTTCAGTCCAAGTTACTCTCACGTGATCCTGAGACCCAGACCAGGCTATGTGCCCAAGGTTCCCACGACCCCTTTTAGGGATCAGGTGGTGAACCTGCAAGCACTGCCCCAGGAGGAGGCAGACCCGGCGTTGCTGTGTCCGGTGCGAGCTTTACGCATCTATTTGGATCGCAAGCAGAGCTTTAGAAGCTCCGAGCAGCTCTTTGTCTGCTTTGGACAGCAGAAAGGAAGAACTGTCTCCAAACAGAGGATCGCCCACTGGGTCATTGACGCCATCATGATGGCACGATGGCTCAGGACGTGCCATCCCCTGCGGGGTAATGAGCCCACTCTACCAGGAGTGTGGCAGCCTCCTGCGCCCTGGCCAGTGGTGCCTCTTTGGCAGACATCTGCAGAGCAGCGGGCTGGGCAGCACACAACACCTTTGCGAGGTTCTACAATCTCTGGGTTGAGCCGGTCTCGTACCGAGTAGTGGCAGGCACGAGCAGGTAAGTTCCGGGACAACTGGCCGGGTGTACCGCTTGCGCATATTGCCTTTCCCCTCCCTTGAGGGGAAGACATGCACTCTTGACTCCCAGTAGTGTTCACAGACTGTGATCCCTGGATGACTTTCCTCCTTAGCCCTGTGGCAGTAGAGTTTGCGGAGAAACTCGTTGCCGGCTCAGTAAGTGTGCTAATGAGGCCCTGTACTGAGGTAGGTGCTCCACATGCGATGGTTCCCCGAAGGCAACCCCATGTGATATTTTACGCAAAATCGTTTCCCTGTCGGTAAACTGTGTCTTCCTTGGGCAGGGGCCCCTCTGCTTCCGGTTGCCATGCTTTGTAGAAACTCCTCCCCCTTTGGGTAGGACCTACCATGGGACCTCTCCACATGACATACTTCCGACAAGGCTCGGTAAAACCATGTGATGTATTTCCACTCAAAATACCCCCCCCCCCTTTTTTGGGCGGGGTGTGGTCTCCGCGGTGTCTTCCCCTTGGGAGTGACATCCCCCTGACGTAGACACTTAGGGCTCCCAGTCAGTTAACAAATTCCACTCTTTTTGGGGAGAAAAGAGAAGGAAAAGAGGCCTCGGCTGGGCTAGCCTGTCCACCTATTCGTTGGGCAGTCGACTTGTTCCTGAAGGACTGTTCGACGCTCATAAAGAACGTTGGGGGAGGTTACGTGATGGCCTGGTGCACTGGCTACGAGGCACACAGCAGTCTGCCTGTCACACACCGCCACTTCACGTAACACAGTTCAGTTAGTTGTGGCATTTTGTATAGGGACCCCTAGTGTCACTACATCGACACAACGTCGAGTGAGTGACAGATAGGGAACATCCTGGTTACTTTCGTAACCTCCGTTCCCTGATGGAGGGAACGAGACGTTGTGTCCCTCTTGCCACAACGCTGAACTACCTGTTGAAATGGCCGGGACCTTATCTCGGCTCCTCAGCACAAAACCTGAATGAGTGGTTGCATACCAGCTCCTTTTATACCCGTATGTCCGGGGGAGTGGCATGCAAATTCCACTCGCCAATTCTCATTGGCCTTTTAAAAAAAGATCAGAGGTGTTTGGGGCTCCCAAGAGTGACCCCTAGTGTCACTACATCGATACACCGTCTCGTTCCCTCCATCAGGGAACATAAAGACACATTATGAAAGTAACCAGAATGTTTCTTTTTTTCATCAAATGAAAAACAAGACTTATTTCTGAAGAAAAAAAAAATCTAGCTTTACCTTGAGTTTTGTCCCTAACTGATTTAAATTGACTTAAAAGATAATGATTCATCAAGTATAAAACAGAGATGCTAGATTTGTTATTGATTTCTTTAAGTTTGAGAAAAACATGGCTTTAGTTTTATCACCATTTAAAACAAGTTTTAATCTATAAAGCCTTTGTTGCACAACATCAAATGCAGACAGTAGTTGACACACAGCTTGATGTATAGCGGGAGCACAACAATACATAACAGTGTTGTCAGCACAGAAATGAAAACTACAATTTATAATATCAAAATCAAGGCAATTAATATAAATAGTAAAAAGTAGTGGCCCCAGAACAGACCCCTGAGGAACACCCTTGGTGATCTGTAAAGGTGCAGATGAGTGACCTTCCGTTCGCACCCATTGTGTTCTGTCATTTAAATTGTTTGCAAACCAAGATATAGTGTTATTGGATAGTCCTATATTTTTAAGTTTCAAATATTTCATGATCGACAGTATCGAAGGCTTTAGATAAATCGATAAAAAGGGATGCACAATGATGTCCTTTATCAAGGGCCTCGATGATGTCATTCACGACCTTCATAGCAGCTGTAGTGGTACTGTATTTTTTTCCTAAAGCCTGACTGGTTAACAGATAAAATATTATTTTCAGATAAATACAAAGACAATTGTTCACTAATAAGAGTTTCAAAAACCTTTGAAAGAATGCAGAGTTTAGGAATGGGTCTATAATTATCCAATTTAGTAGGATCACCACCTTTTAACAAAGGAATAACAAAGGCAGATTTACCCAGGCCAAGGCAAAGCTTTTGTTCCGCGAGGATGTTTTGCGCTATCCGGGTACTACACGTTGTTCCCCCATTAAATGCTGGGACCGGTTTAGTGTCTAACCCCCTTTTTTTAAGTAAAAAAATGTACTCAGTTTCCCCCGTAAATTACACTGGGAACGCGCATTGAATATTTTTAGCTTGCGTTTTGCCTCTGCCTCCATGACTAAGAGTCTCGGGGCACACGTAATATAACTCAATGTACGATAAAAATAGATCTGCACACGAACCTACGGGCTTGCTGTATAACGAAGGATGAGCCCCCATTCAGTAAATGAAATTGGACTGTATAAATGTATCCGTTTCTCTACTATCTGCCCTTCGGTCAATATCGGAATGAGTTGCCATTGTAAGCGCTTTGAACGTCCGACAACCAGAATATGGTTCAGTTTTCCCCCACAGCTTGCCAGGGAGCCTCTGTCACCATGACCAAGGGTCTCGAAATATGTGTAACAGAATTCGATGTCATCAAGGCACAAGTGTACGCAAAGGCACACAGTGAACATAAGCACCACACGTTGTCCCCCCCATAAGAATGCAGGGGCTATTGTGTGAGCCTGCTTGTTATTCAGTTCCTCTCACATTTGCATTCTTCCCCATTTCTATGCTAGGGAAGATGGTTTATCTGGTGTCCTCTGCTGTAAATACATTCTGACTGGCCGGCCCTTATAATTGCCTGATTTAATTTGGCCTCTGTCTCAATGACCAAAGGTTTTGAGGCATGCATAACAGAATTTGATGTACACAAAACAAAAATTTCCCCAATGAGCATACATTTTTCCAAGTTCAAAATACCAGGGAAAGGTTTATTCTATTAGCGTCCCTGCTTCAACGTCATCTCAGGGCGTTAATTTTTTATGCCTGAATACAATAAAGGCAAAAAAAAATTATCAAATCCTCCTCAACCAGCCTAAGTATTAAGGAGCAAAGATCTCACCCTCTGTGCCGCTGGTTCAGGGGCAGCCGCCAAAAATAAGTCAAGAGCGCCATCTAGTGGTTTCAAGTCACGCTGCAGACAAAGGCCATACATTAAACCCTCTGTCTGCCCATCTGTTGGCTTGGCAGCAGCTGAAGGGCATTTAGAACTGAGTACTTCGAACGATAAAGCACGGCAGCTTGCATCCCATTCTGGGTTTGAATCGCTTGAATTCTAAGCTAATGAAATGTCAATTCAGAATGATAACGCAAAAGCAAATAATGTCACAAGTGCAGCCGGGGGACTGGTTTGTGATAATATTTACATTGCACTGAAGCACAGGTGCTTTCTCAGATTTGCTTTCGGGGGCAAAGTGTATACATTTTTCATCCTTCCGTTCAGACTTGCACTAACACCATGCACATTCTCAAAATGCATGGATGCGGTTTTGATGCCCTTGAGGCTTCAGGGCATCCACGTTTTGAATTATCGCAATGATTGGTTGGTGCTAGCCCACTCGGAGACTCTGGATGCCCAACATCAAGAGGTCATTCTCTGCCATCTGAGCAATCTAGGGCTGTGTGTAAACCTAGACAAGTGTCCTATTGCCAGAGCAGCAGACTCCGTTTCTAAGGATGGAGCTAGATTCGTGGATGATGCAGGCGCGGCTGTCTCCAGCTCGCGTTCTGTCATTTCGGAGTCTAGCGGGGTTCAAAGTGGGACACGTTCTCTCTGCAAGAACATTTCATAGGCTTTTGGGGCTCATGATCGTGGCTTCCGCTGTCATTCCCCTGGGCATGTTGCATGCGAGACCTTTTCAGTGCTGGATGAACTCCACGAAGGGACTTCAACCACTGACACATGCATTCCGTCCCTTCAAAGTGATGCGTGGGTGCAACCAAACACTGTTACCATGGAAACGGACTCACCTTCTGATGTCGGGCATTCCGTTGGGACAGATGTGTCCCCGCAAAGATATAACGACAGACGCCTCCTCCATGGGTTGTGGCGCTGTGTACGAGGGGCATCCAGCCTACAGGGTTTGGACGGGCCAGCGGCAATATTGGCACATAAACTGTCTGGAGATGTTCAAGATGCTGCTGGTTTTAAAATTGTTCCTCCCAGAAATTCAGGCCAGCCATGTCCTTATCTGGTCGGATACCAAGACAATGGTGTCCTACATCAATCTCCAGGGCAGAGTGCTCTCTCATGCCATGCTGAGGCTGGCATGGCGCATTATTCTGTGGGCACAGGACAATGTGCTGTCTCTATGAGCCGTACATGTTCTGGGCTGGTTGAATTTGGGGGAGGGATCTCCTGTCCAGATGGGGCTTGATGCCCAGAGAATGGACATTACATCCTCAGATTGTGGAACAAATCTGGAGAAGATTCGGCAGAGTGGAAGTGGATCTTTTTGCTTCGAGTGAGACGTCACACTGTCCCCTCTGGTTTTTTCCCCTTGCCCCCGGCACCACTGGGCATCGGTGTGTTGGCGCATCAGTGGCTTACAACTCATCTTTACGCGTTTCTACCAACCAGTCTGCTACGCACAGTCCCGCAGTGAGTTCGGGAGGATCGGTTTTGGCTTCTGTTAGTGGTGCCGTATTGGCCAATAAGGCACCTTAACGGGGCACTGTAATCGATGACATCTTTGGGGCAATCCATGCTTAAACCTGGCGCTGCCATTTTAATTACTCCATTGCGACGTGCTGACGCATGTTATGCAAATCGATATATTTCTGTAATCGATGACATCGATTATGTTGATGAATCGTCCCAGCCCTACAGTGAACTCAACGGAATACAGGTTATTTAAAAAATGATGGCTCTTTTGAATGATGGTTTATCCCCTGCGGTGGTTGATAACATTCTGAATGCTAGAGCTCCATCAACCAGGAAGCTTTATATGTTCAAGTGGCGTATTTTTTACTTCTTAGTGTACAGCGCGAGATGAAGGTCCAGTTCACTGCCTTGTTGGTACAATGCTGGAATTTTTGTAAGAGCGTTTTGGGGCCGGGGTTGTCCCGGCAAGTCTATGTTGCCGCTAACGTGGCTAAGCAAGCGCTTATTAATGGAGCCTCTGTCGGTGGACATTCTCTTGTCTCTTGTTTTATGCATGGCGTATGAAGGCTTAGACCTTTTTCTTAGGGGATTTATCTGTTGTTTTTAAGGTGCTCTTGGGAGCCCCGTTTGAGACCCTGGCAACATTTGCTGATACGTTTCTGACTCACAGAATGGCTCTGCTGGTGGCATTGGCATCGTTCTAGAGGGTTGTTGATTTGCATGCCCTGTTGGTCAATCCCTTATGTATGGATTTTGCACCAGGGTATTCAAAGGTGTTGTTAAGACCTCACTTGGGCTATTTGCCCAAGGTCGTGTCTACATCCTTTTGCTCGCAGACTATTAATTTTCAGGCTTTCTGTCCTCCCCCATTTGAGTCGTAGAAGCATGTAAGGTTACATATGCTTTGCCCAGTTAGGGCGCTGCGAGTTTGTTGACTGTACTAGCCGGTGACCTAAGTCGGAGCAGTTGTTTGTGTGCTTTGGTGGCCCCAATAGAGGTGTTTCGGTGTCCAAGCAAAGACCGTCTCATTGGCTTGTTGATGCAATTTTGAGAGCTTACGAAGCATGTGGTTTACCTTCGCCTTTGGGTATTTAAGCCCATTCTATGAGGAGCATTGCATCCTCATGGGATTTGGCTAGAGGTGCATTATTGGAAGACATTTGTATGGTGGAAGGGTGGTCCTCTCTGCATACATATGTGAGATTTTATAATCTGGATGAGAGTTTGACTCCTGCTTCCCAGATTATCTCTGTTGGAACAGGAGTAAGCTCATAATTTCCTCTGTCTTATTCAGACACTTTAGCTCGCTTGTGTGCCGCTATATGCTTGCCACACAGGCACAGACAGTTGACAGCTTCTGTTCACATGGCGTGAATGTACATCGTTCCCAATAGCGATTATGTAGCTCGAATCCCTCGAGAGGGAACGCCTTGGTCACGTGAAGCATAACCCTGGTTCCCTGAGAGGGAACAAAATGCTGGGTAAGCTTGCCATACTCTCTAGAAGTTGCATAGGCTCATGCCTATCTGTAGAAAATCTGACGTGATGGCATGAAGCAAGCGCATTTATGGAGCTCGTGACATAGCTCCCTGGTGGCATCACTAAGCGCCATCAGCCAATGAACTGGCATGATTGTATAAGGGCTTCAGACCACGTGACACTCAGGGGTGTCCCCATAGCGATTACGCAGCATCTCGTTCCCTCTCAGGGAACCAGGGTTTGGCGTGACGTTTATTTGTATTAGATTACAGTGGTGATTTATTTGTAAATACTGTTTATTTGGATTATATTACAGTTATGATTTATTTGTAAATATTGCTTAATTGTATTTAATTCCAGTGGTGATTCATTTGTTGTAGAAACCAACAACAACCACCCAACAGCAATAAAGAAAGTTTAAGAGATTTATTTCCTGGTTGGAAAACCCATTGTGTTAGTGCCCAAACCTTTAACCAGTGAACTAGGGCTGCACCTAATGATTATTTTTTTATCGATTAATCTAACAATTATTTTTCCGATTAGTCGATTAATCTAACGATTAATTTGCCGATTATTCTAAAGATTTTTTATAATTATTACTTGATTAATATAACAATTAATTAACCCAAAATAAATAAAAAACTTGTCTCATTAATATTTCAATATTTTATTAAATTATCTTCTCTTAAACACAAACAAATGTACAAGAAACAAAGTGTGCACTGCAGGGCATTATTCTGCAACAAAAAACAGTGGTACTATGAATGCAAACTTTAATACAGTGAAAAAGACACTCTATTAGCATAACATAAATATATATATATATATATATATATATATATATATATATATATATATAAAAATTTCCAACATTCTTTTGAATGTCCATGTACTAAAATAAAATATTTTATGCCATGAGTGTACCTTCATTAAATATTACTATTATTTTGAATGGCCATGGAAAATGAAGCAATGTGATAACAATTTTACCTGGTCGCAAAAAGTAGTCCATTAATTTACCTGATTAACTTTCACCTTTTGCTGACCCTTTATGCTTTGCAGACCTAATGTGTGCTTCTAAATCACTTGCACCTTTATTAGCAACTGACACATAAGTGCCAGCTTTACATGTCATACATTCTGTTTCCCACGGATCTCGACCTGGACGAAAGCATGGGAATTATTTGTGCAAACCTTCTGTAAATTTGCACTTTCGTTTGGGCATTGTTTCCACTCAACTGTCATTTGCTGCTACTATTAAGCAACTGTTTGATGCCAAACACAACAGCACTTCGCGCGTTCGCGGAGAGATTGACAGGCAGGAATTTGGCCAATAGTTGCTGCAAGCCTCTTATAATTGACCAATTGGTGTGCGAGAAGGCAGGACTTACAAAGAGGGGTTAAAGCAATGCAAATATGCGCGCACACACAGTGAAGTATTAGACCAGATGCACATCATAATACAACTAAAGCCGAATCCCGGACATTTTCGTAAATTTAGAAATCCCGGCCGGACGCTTTTTTATGGTCCGAAAAAGAGGACATGTCTTGGAAAAAGAGGACATATGGTCACCCTACGTTAGCAGCGGTGCAGAAATTACTTTTAACATGGGGGTGATGAGGAAACATTTAGAAAATCAATTTAAAGTGACTACTGCTAACAGAAACACGTGTTGTAATACTAATATGTCATGCTTGGGTGGGGATAAAAAGTAAACAGGACTTACGGTGCTGCCTTGCTGCCGTCTTGACAAAGTGCTCCGGGATGCTTTCGCTTCAAGTGTTCGTTCATGGCGGTTGTACTGCTGTGATTAGCCATTTCCAATTTGCATAGCTTACACAGCACCACATTGTTGGGTCTCTGGCTAAAATACTCCCATGCTTTAGATGACCGTAGGCGAGTTTTTTTTTTAGCTGCAGCTTGTTCTTTGGGGCAATCCATGCTTAAACCGGGCGCTGCCATTTTAATTACTCCATTGCGACTTGCTGACGCATGTTATGCAAATCGACATATTTCTGTAATCGATGACATCGATTATGTCGATGAATCGTCCCAGCCCTACAGTGAACTCAACGGAATACAGGTTATTTAAAAATATATATATATATATATTTTTTTTATACAGGCATAGATTGGAAATAAAATTGTTAGGAAATTAAAATGAATTTCCTTGCTCTACATCTATACAACTCATGCACTATATTCCAAGTCTTCAGAAACCATACGATAACTTTGGGTGATGAACAGATTGTTATTAACTGTTTAAATGTTATTCACTGAAAATTAGATTCAAACTTGGCACGTCACATTCGGCTACGAGACACATGAAAACCAATGCCGTTTGTTGTCATTAAGGTCAAACATGGCACTAGCCTACATCTTTTGTGTGAATATGTCCTCAAATAAGAGAGCTAGGAGTAAAGCGCAAATAACACTGAGCAATGACTTACATTTTAGGCTGTTACACATACAAAGCTATTGTCTGGGATCAGAGGACTTGGTATATACCACAAGAATCATTTGGACCACTTTTATTGTGTTTTTATCCTGTTTGCAGCTCAACCAAATCACAGCATCCGTCCTTGTGAAAAAAAAAAAAGTCTTCAAAATGTCATCTTTTGTGCTCCACAGAATAAAGAAAGTCATTTGGGTTTGAAAGGACAAGATGGGTTGGTCAATCATGAAACAAAACCTACTTTTTAAAAGGAATAGTTAAACTTGCAGTCTTTAGTGTTTCTTTTTTTTCTTTTATTGGAACGTCTACTATAATGATACAATTTTCCCTTGCGGAGAGACTGAAAACCCCTGAAAAATAATAATACTCAACTTTCCTTTTCACTATGAACCAGCAACTTAAAATCAGATTTTGAACTTCCCAAATATGTCTAAATAGCTCAGTCTATACCTTTTTGTCCAATTCAGGGTTTGGAGTACAAGGGGGAAATTGGCCTTTTGGTGACCACACTAGCTTGGCAGTGACCAGATGCTAAAATAACTCAGTGGAGGTCTTGATGTAGCTCTGCCCAACTGTGGACGACGGGAGCCTTGTGTTCTGCAATACGTTCCTGCGCTCAACTATGTGTCAGATCAATGAGGTCAAAAAGAACTGTGAACAATTACGAGGGAATGAAACACCTCTGTTTTTAACCAGCGGAATGCTCGACAGACTCCAATTTGTGCTACATTCAAGAATCCAATATGTCCTTTTAAAGGAATAGTACACCCAGAAAATATTTACGCAGATTTTTATTCAGAGTTTTCTAAAGCCACATCACAGCTACAGTATGTTTGAGGCCACAGTTGAATTCAAGATGCAAGCCTTGGTTAAAGAAAAGATTATCAATGAATAACAGCTCAAATTTTGGTCAGTTCTTCACACAAAGCTATCATATGGTTTCAGACTACTTGGAATAATTAATTTTGACTACTTATATGATATTTGTATGAAGCTTCTTTAGTCCTTTTTGAAACTTGACATGTATAAACTGCTGTTGTACAGAAAGAGCTACGTTACTACCATTGGTTTAAAAAATAAAAAAAATAAATAAGTAGCAAGACTGTTTCCATGTAATTTTTAGTTACTGTTAGGATGTTTTAGGACTCAGGGAAGCCACTTTCATTGCTTTTTTAAAGACTGTTTCAATTTTTTCATTTGACAAGTAATACTCTCATATTGTGCTGTATATTCTGTATACTGTATTGAAATGACGTGTAAGATTAAATTCTTCTGGCTTCAAAAATTTCTAAGCACTCTGAAGTCAAAAGCAGATGTTCACTGGAGAATCCTGGGCAAGATTAGTATGGACTGTCAATACAGTAGCAGCAGGGGTTTGTGCTTTTCAACATCCAGCATCTGCTGTCTGCGACATGCCTAGTTACACTCAAACTGCACAGGCACACCAGTGCAAATGGCTGGTGTTCTTCCAAAACACAGTAACATCTGTAATGATTTACAGAGCAAGCCTATCTGTGTTTTTGTGGTGAGGAGCCGCCCACTGGCAAAGCCCAGATCTGCAGAAAGGCTCCTCCCACCTAAATAACATCACAAAGCCAAAAAGCTACATTTTTTTCCCTTTTAAAGACCCTATGAAATCAAAATGTTGTGCTGGAGTTTGTTAGTTCATGACCTATTAGCTTTGAAGCCATCAATATGCTAGTGTCAAGTCATTTCATGAGGTTTTTAAAGAATAAAGAGAGCTACAGATTGGATAGAGAGGGGAAGGCTGAGAGCATTACATGAGATGGTGTGTGTTGAGTGTGTTTGTGTATGAATCAAACCTGGGGATCATCTTGTTCCTCCATACTATACTGTGCTCCAGCAGGCCCTTCGCTCACTTTGTCCCCGAGCAAGAAGCCCAGCCGTGTCATCAGAGTGTTGGCTGCCTCGTCAACAGACGGAGGAGGACCCAGATCCTGACTCTCATCTCCTGTGAGAGATAGACCCATAGTTAGGAATACAGAGTTCAATATAGCAATATTGTAAGTCATTGCATCACGATTAAGGAATGTTTTTGGCATGACTCAAAGCTTCTACAAAATAGCAGCACAAGCAATATGATAGAAGTCACCAATGTTCAATGAATAAATGTTTTAATAATAATAAATCACAATAAAAAATTAGCCTAACTGTAGGCAGTTTACAGTTGTCAAGCAATTTATGGTATCATTGTGGACGTTATTCATAATAGCCCCATCTTTCATTTTTAATGGGAATGACAACAAGGCTGTGAGGGATAGATTTGCAAATTGCTTCGAACATGGCTCATCCAATCATATTTTAGAGCTAGGGCTTTCTTTTTCACAATTAGGCATAATCATTAGGTATTAGGTCTAACTCACTTATGGTATTGCCAAAAGACTGTGGTTTATGGAGTAATTTTGGCAAACATAGGCAATTTCATTCACAGAAATAGCATTCTATGACTTCAGCATCAATGATGGGAATTTTTGCAATTCTTACAATTCCACATTGTCCACTGCATAAAACTACAACCTGGCATTCAAGCCCATACCTTTGGTTTATTCTGTACTGCAGTTTCCAAACAGCCCCATTCAAATGAAATTTGCCCAATTCTGCCTCTAAATCATGACAATTCAGTTCATTCACACCAATGTCAAACATCTCCCTCATACATGTTTTCTAAACCAAATGAAGGGTTTTTGGCTGTTCCTATTCGGCGCAGCAGATAAGGATGTGTAGAAAGTATTAAGACAAACCCAAAAAGGACCTAAATTTTACACCACTTCGTTAATCTAAACCACCTCCCAATCTTCTAGTGTTTCCTGAACTTCTGGCTTAAACACTGCAAAAAATAAATAAATAAATAAATAATAATACTTCAATACTAATATTTATTTATTTATTTTTTCCAGTAAAATTATCTAAACATGCTTAAAATGACATGATAAGCAACACTCTGTTTTCAGAGACTATATCTTGAATAACGTATTTACATTTTTACCTACTTATTATTTTTCTAACTCCATTTGCATTGTATTTTCTTGTTTTTAAGCATAAACATTACTATATTTAGTTAGGTTTATGCTTAAAACTAGGGTTCCACCGATGTATCAGCTGCCAATATTTATCGGCCAATTACTGACCAAATTAAAACCAGACATACAAGCATGAAAACAGCGATATGAAAAAACAATGATTTATTTTCTGTATACTTAATTAGTACCACACTTTGTTTGTCTATTTAAATTCACAATCCAGAGATAATAATAGCCACAAAAAGTTTGGCACTACTAAGAACATGTAATATTTAATTTGTATTCTCTCTTGTAATCTATCTTCTATTTAGAACAGTAAAAAAAAAAAAAAAGATTTCGTACCACTTTGTACATTTTTAAAGCATAGCTCTTAAGTAAAACAGTGAACTGTTGACAAAATGAATGAAGCAAGATGGTGCCACGGATGGCAGCCTCGGTGTGGAGCGCTCCAATACTTTTGTTGTTTTTGTTTGTTTGTCCTGTGTTTAGTAAAATTTTTCCAATCAGTTTCACCAGGGATGAACTGCTGAACATTTGGCAGCACATACCAGACAATCTTTTCCCGGTTTCTGAATATTCGGACACTTTGCTGGACATTTTAGTTGTCTGTGCTGTGCTGTTCAAGAGACATAGGTGAGGGGGACGACTGGTGTGCTGGTCAGGCTCCTTCGCCGTGGCTTTCGAACAGCCCTGCCAAGTATTCATCTAGCAAATCTCTGCTCTCTTCCTAACAAAACGGACGAACTACATCTCCTCACCCATACAAACAAGGACTTTTCAACCTCTGCTGCCTAGTGCTTCACAGAAACTTGGCTGAGTGAAGCCATTCTGGACAGCGCGTCACATCTGCTGGGCTTTCAGCTGTTCAGAGCTGATCGCATCGCGGATTTAACGGGGAAAACAAGAGGTGGTGGAACATGCTTTTACATCAATGAAAGTTGGTGTACAGATGTAACAACATTAAAGAAGATGTGCTGTCCTAATTTGGAAGCGCTCTTTATTAACTGTAAGCCTTTCTACTCTCCGTGGGCGTTTTCTTCATTTATTCTGGTGAGTGTTTATATCCCACCACACATGTGCATGAACGCAGCGCTGCAACAGCTGGCTGATCAAATCACAGACAGGGAACAACAATACCCGGACTCAGTTATTATTATTCTTGGGGATTTTAACAAAGCAAACCTCACATGTGAACTGCCCAAATACAAACAGCACATTACATGCCCAACCAGAGACAGAAATATACTGGATCATTGCTACACAACAATACTCTCTCAATGGACTCTCTGAACATTGTCTGGTTATTCTTCTTCCAACCTACAGGCAGAAACTAAAATCTGGTAAACCTGTAGTAAAGACGGTAAAGAAATGGACCAATGAAGCAGAGCTGGAACTACAAGCCTGCTTTGACTGCACTGATTGGAGTGTTTTTGAGGCTGCAGACACCAATCTGGATGAGCTCACAGATACATCATATACCAGTTTCTGTGAGGATATGTGCATTCCTACTAGGACTTATTTACATACAACAACGACAAACCGTGGTTTACAGCAGAACTCAGGCAGCTTCGTCAGGCCAAAGAAGATGCTTACAGAGGTGGGGATAAAGTCTTGTACAATCAGGCCAGGAACACATTGAATAAGGAAATCAGAGTGGCTAAAAGAAACTATTCCGAAACAAAGAAACAAGTTTTCAGCTAATGACCCTGCATCAGGTAGAGTGACCTGAAACAACTTACTAACTACAGGACTCCTACCCCCAATACTGTAGGGAACCAACAACTGGCTGATGACTTGAATGTGTTCTACTGTAGATTTGAAAGGCCCAATCTCACACCCGCTCTGACCTTCACCTCACACAAACATTAACACCTCCTGCAACCCCCCTCCTCCCCCCTCCTGCTACTCAACCTGCACTTAAGATCTGTGAAGAAGAGGTCTGCCGTGTCTTCTGAAGACAAAAGACAAGGAAAGCACAGGGCCCAGATGGCATTTCACCCGCTTGTCTAAAATCCTGTGCTAACCAGCTGGCCCCCATCTTCACACTGATCTTCAATAGATCACTGGAGCAGTGTGAAGTCTCATGCTGCTTCAAATGCTCAATCATCATTCCTGTCCCAAAGAAACCCAAAATCATAGGAATTAATGACTACAGACCCATCGCCCTGATGTCTGTAGTCATGAAATCATTTGAGAGACTGGTGTTGGCCCACATGAAGGACATCACTGGACCCTTTCTAGATCCCCTTCAATTTGCTTATTGAGCAAACAGGTCTGTGGATGATGCAGTCAACATGGGATTGTATCATATCCTGCAACATCTGGACAGACCAGGGACATATGCAAGGATCCTTTTTGTGGACTTCAGTTCGTCTTTCAACACCATCATTTTAGCTATTCTGCAGACTAAACTACACAAGCTCCCTGCTCCCACGTCTATCTGTCAGTGGATTACCAGCTTTCTGACGGACAGGCAGCAGCTAGTGAGACAGGGGAAATTCACTTCCAGCACATGTACAATCAGCACAGGTGCCACCCAGGGATGTGTGCTCTCCCCACTATTCTTCTCCCTGTATACACACGACTGCACCGTCAAGGACCCCTCTGTCAAGCTCCTGAAGTTTGCAGATGACACTACTGTCATCTGCCTCATCCAGGATGACGATGAGTCTGCATACAGAAGGGAAGTTGAACAGCTGGCCATCTGGTGCAGTCAAAACAACCTGGAGCTGAACACACTCAAAACGGTGGAGATGATTGTGGACTTTAGGAGGAACACCCCAACACTGACACCCCTCACCATTCTAAACAGCACTGTGGCAGCAGTGGAGTCACTCAGGTTCCTGGGCACTACCATCTCACAGGACCTGAAGTGGGAGACCCACATTGACTCCATTGTGAAAAAGGCCCTGCTGAGGTTGTACTTCCTTCACCAGTTGAGGAAGTTCAACCTGCCACAGGCGCTGCTGATACAGTTCTACTCAGCAGTCATTGAGTCTGTCCTCTGCACTTCAGTAACTGTCTGGTTTGGTACAGTTATGAAATTGGATATCAGAAGACTACAAAGGACAGCTGAGAGGATTTTTGGTTACCCCTTGCCCTCCCTTCAAGGACTGTACACTTCCAGAGTGAGGAAAAAGGCTGGAAAAATCACTCTGGACCCCACTCACCCTGCCTACTACCTTTCTGAACTGTTGCCTTCTGGCCAACCCAACAGAGCTCTGAGCACCAGAACTGTCAGGTACAGGAACAGTTTTTTCTCTCAGGCTATCCATCTCATGAACAGTTAAAACTGCCCCATTGAGCAATAATTATGTGCAATACACAGTTTAGTCTTTTTATATTTATCCAACACATCTTACCTCTTCTGCCATTACATTCCCTTGCACTGTATATAACAGATTTGTATTTGCACTACGTATAATATATATATATATATATATATATATATATATATATATATATTAGTCTTATTGTGTATTCTATATATACTTTATTTTCTATTCAATTTTTATTCAATTGTTATTTATTTATTTTTAATTATTTTTTATAATTATCTCTGTCTTGTTGCTATATTGTATTGTTGTGCACTGGAAGCTCCTGTCACCAAGACAAATTCCTTGTATGTGTAAGCATACTTGGCAATAAAGCTGATTCTGATTCTGAAAATAAGGCAAAATATCTGTATCAGCCTATAGTTTTGGTTCAAGTCGGTATTGTGTCAGCCAAACATTTCCATATTAGTGCATCCCTACTAAAAACAAGAAAAAAAAAATATTGCCAATTCGGTGAGATAAATAAACTTAATTCAAGTTATTTTCTCTGAAAACAAGTCATATTATCTTTTAGACTCCCAGAGAGACATGCAAATTAAATGAATATTGTTTTAAGGATGTTTATATATTTTTACTGGAAAACAAGGCAAAAATACAGATTAAGAAAATGACTTTTTGCTGTGTATGAAGTGTCTAAGCCCCCAAAAGCTTTGCATTTGCACGCACACACAGTCAAAACAGAGCAGACTGTGCAATAGTCAGACTTCAAAAGACAAGAAATGTCCCAAAGGTGGCTAAATCCACAGTGAGAAGAGCTTTTTCTGGATTATTTTTTTTTTTCATACTTTTCACCTCACACTATCAGAACTGAACGGAGTATTCAAAAGAAACAGATGAAGCAGAACAGCCTTTCTCAGAAATATTGGGCGAGTCGCTACACCTCTGCGTCACAGACTCGCCTTACTGTCAAACGTGTCCTCAGAGACTCACAATTTTTCTCAGATAAAACAAAGCCTCAGGCAATGGTGGCTGCTACAGTTAGCTTTTATAAGATGCTCTAAAGTATGTAACTTTAAAAACTGCCTGAAAGAAAAAAACGAAGTGGCTCAAAAGGTTGAATCTTGATACAGAAGACATCTAAGGCCACCTAATGAGTCCAGAACCTGAAAGACCAACGTGATTATACTAACAAGGCGACAGCATCTCTACTTAGCCAAAGCACGTCAAACGCTGTTTAAGTCTCAAAACAAATTGAGCTAAACATATAAGATAGCATTTTTGGGCATTCTAGGAGCATTTTAAATACCTCATGAAATCAAAATTGGAGTTTTGTGGCTTTTAGTCCATATCTATTAGCTTTAAAGCCATCTACATGCAGTGGACCAAAAATGGACCAAAAATATTACTAACTCATGTTGCAATACACTGATGTTTGTCCAATCAAATGCTCTCCAATCAGAATGTTTCCTGATCCAACTTCCTGTTTTATTCAACATGCAAAAGATAACTGTGCTCGTCAAGCAATATCATTTGTCTATAATTTCTGATTTTAAAGTTTAAATTGCACCTATGATGCCCAGAAATGATGGCTAAGTGGGCAGCTTAAGGTTTTGAGACAATTGTTGTTGTCTATGGAGCCAAATGGTCATTATTAAAAGCGCTACATACAACAATCGTTTTTTCACAAAACAGCCAAGCCTACAATTCGGTTTCCTGTTTTGGAATATGTGTCTATTTTAGACGAGTCAACATATGGGAATTCGCTCGCTTGACACATCGCTAACACACACATTCTCTCATGTTTTATCTTTCTTGCCATATAGTCATAAAAAATTGTTTTTATTGTACCTCTAAGTTTTGCTAGGGATTGTACAGAAGTATCTGGCTCTTTCCTTCATTTTTAACCAAAATTCCTGTCTTTTTTTCCTCCCATTTCCCTGTACCACTGGCGAGATGTATGTCACTTGTGACAACATAAAATAAAGTTCTGAATCCCACTAATGACACAAGCAGGAGCTAAAATAGCAGAATAATGGAAAATTCTGTTCATCACAAGCAAGTCTCTGAGGTTTGTTTTTCTTCAGCATTTTTTTTTTTTACATATACTTTCAACCCACAATGGCATCCATTTAAGAAAATAAAAATTAAAAAAATAGTTCACCCAAAAATGAAAATTCATTTGCGTGCGCGCTCCACAGAAAAATAAATTCAATAATAAAAAATACAAAAACCAGTATGGGGTTGGAATGACATTACTTTTAGAAAGCTCTGTGCCTCTTCAGAATGCCTCTGGCCTATGAGTGGTAAAAAAAAAAAAAAGAAGAGCATTGGACGGTTTTGTTAGTGTAATGTGGTTGTAAAAATATGCCCATTCTAAAATGATTCACTAGGAAGCAAATATGCTAGAGATGGAGGTTTAAAGTTAAGCTGAATGATGCAAGCACATCTAAAACATTCCCATACTCATGGACCACACACATTCACACATTTCCATTAACCAAAAACACTGGAATTCATACACACCTACTCATGTAAGCATGACACTATTGCAGCTAAAAGAGGGCAGAAATCATGCATCAGTGCACCTCTGTATGAGTGATGATGAGCTATCTCATAGTCAGACAGGCCACAGGGGGTGGGAGACTTGTGTATATGTGTGTGTGTGTGTGTGTGGGGGGGGGGGGGGGGAAATCACTAGGTAGTTGTCCTACAGTAAAGAAAGGAAAAACACAAGGTGATTCATTTATGACCAACAGGTTCCTTATGGCTGAGATCAGACAGGGACCTTCTCCCACAAACCCATTTGACTTTGTGATAAAAGTTAGAAACATTCAACATTACCAGGTTCAATCAGCAAAAATACTTCTGATGTAAATAGTACTGCATTGTGCCTTCAGTTTAAACCTTCCACTGTGGTACCTAGGTTGGGGCGATATATTTAACATTCATATCCTGGATATTGCAATGATTTCATTGTGCTTTTAGTTTGGAAGAATTAAAAATAACATGCCATTAGGACTAGTTTCATAATCCTTTCTTAAGTACAAGTGCATGTTTAAATAACATCTCTGATTTAAACTTGGGTAGCAAAAACGGTATGAAAGTTGGTAAGTTTAGCTGAGTTCCGTGAATCAGTTCAAACTGTCCGTTTTAATGAATCAATTTAAAACAAAGGATCGCTTGGATTATCGCTCAAAAGCCTTCAAGGAAGTTTTTGCGTGGCATTTTTGGTCAAAATGCTGTAGTAAAGGTTAATATTGCTGTTGATTACTATGTATTGTTAAATTGGTGCATATAAATGAAAAAGTATTAAATATCATTCTTCCTTGTGTTATGTGGAAGTTAGTGGAAAACAGCAGAACACATGCCTTAAATTGTTTTGTTTTTTTAATTTAAGTTTTAATTGAAGCCATAAGACATAAACATAATGTGTTAACATGATTTTAGTGTCATAAAATCAGTGATTTACTTAAGTTAGGGCATGTACCAGTTTATTCATTTTGAGACACAGTATATATTGAATGTGGTCAAAATGCTGAAAAATACCGTTTATAATAACAATAACCACTAAGCTCAGATGTTTAAGTCGTATGTCGCATCTGTACAGCCCCCATGGGAGCTGCTTAAATTTCCACTCTTTAACCCCACCACAGAGCAACAAAATCAGCTCTGCATTCTGTTTTGGATCCCCCTGGGGGATCCCGGTCCCACGGGAAAAAGTGCTGTTTGTGCTTTCACAAGAGCAAAAAACATCAGCACCACAGGGGTTTAAACTTCGTTGTCATTTATCATGTGGCTGGCTCTTGTAAAACCTACTGAGCTTCATGAGGTTAAAGAAACAGACATTCTGAATGGTCCAGTGTCAAAGGTTTGACATATAGCCCTTAATATGGACTACTGGGCTTTTGAAATCTAAACAGAAATAAGCGTTGTTTAAAGCAATGACACACAGCCAATAAAAAACCGCAAAAGCAAAAAAATGCTTGCATTGCAGAGAATATAAAACTCAGCGAAAAATTTAATCATTGAACTTCTAATAACAGGGTTGCAGAGAGAGGCAAGGAGCAGTTAATCTAATAATTCAAAAATCATTCCATTGCTTCTGACACAGGGGTTTCTACTAAAAGATTGCATACTGGCCCCATTAAACCACTGGCCTATAGTGACTGTATTGCAGATGGACACAGTGGTGCTTTTTCTCAGACACACATTACAACTATTCCTCAACTGCAATGATTTGTGAAAGGGACAGTTCACCCACAAAAGTGTCATCATTTACTCAGCCTCATGTTGTTACAAACCTGTTTGATTTTCTTCTGTGGGAAAAAAAAAAAAGAAAAAAGGGAGATGTTAGGCAGAATGTTAGCATTAGTCATTATTCACTTTCATTGCATTTGCTGTCCAATGTTTTAAAGTGAAAGTGTATGGTGACTGACACTAACATTTTGTTTAACTTCTGTGTTTCATGGAAGAAAGAAAGTCACAGGGACTGTTCCAACTCTGAACGCGTTTAAAAAAAAATTATATTCCTATGTAAACATTCGTTAGACAGACATCATGTCTCACTGTTTTTTCCACAGTTTCGTGGAAGAGCGGCAAGTTTTTTTAGATGCTGTGTGAAGATAAAAATAACATGAACTGTTAAAAACGTGCCTCGCGACCACCCCGTTCTGATCTATTTGTGGCTCATTGTCTAGCTTTTTTTAGCGCAAGGACGCGTTAGGTGGGAACGGCCCCATGTGGGTTTGCCACAACATGAGGGTGAGTAAATGATCACATAATTTTTATTTTTGGGTGAACTATGCCTTTAATTAGATTGTTATGTTTTCTCAAGACAATATATGTAGTGCTTGGTTGTGCAAACGTTGCTGTCATGATACTAGGGTGTTCTGGGTGATTGCCAGGTTGTGCTAAGCAGTTGCTAAGATCTTGTGAATGGTTGTTTGAGTGTTGCTAGACAGTTTCTGGTTGGTTGCTAGGATGTTGTTAAATGTTGCTAAGGTGTTGCTAGGGTGTTCTTGGTGGTTAATAGGTGGTTAAAGGAAATCAAAACCTATGATAAACAGTAAAATATTATGGTCCTTAGAAATGGTTCTGTCTATTTAAGGATTTTTTCCCCCCACTATTTCGGCAAGCAAAAAGCATAATTCTGATAGGTTAGAAGGGTAAAAGCACACCTGTCATCAACAAGTGCATGATTTGAGTAATCATTCATGTCCATGGCACAAATGTTTGCAAAAACCAAAAAAAATAGATATATATTTTAGGGTTAGGAGTTTTGAAAATTCCCTTGCCCAGAGGTCTTCAACTCTGTTCCTGGGGACCCGCAACATTGACATTTTTGTAAGTCTCTCTTAGCTGACACACCTAGTTTAGGTCATGGAGCCTCTGCTAATGAGCTGATGATTTCAATCAGGTGTGTTTAATAAGGGTGACATCCAAAATATGCAGTGCTGTGGGTCCCCAAGAACAGAGTTGAAGACCTCTGCCCTAGCCCAAAGTATAAGCAATAGTAACCTTCGCAAGCACCACTAATAAGTAATACTTCATAAATGGTCACATGTTGTTTTGTTCGGATATCCATTTTTAAGCAAACATAAAAACACTGCTAAATTGCAGGGGTTTAATAAGGGCCACCAAGCCAACCGAGGATTGTCTCTTACATGTATAGAGAAAGAAAGAGAAAAAGCGAGACACCAAGTGCAGTTGGATGGGCTGAATTACCCTCAACGGCCAGCAATGCTGCTCCTAAAAAAGGCCTATGTCTGAAAATAATATCCCAAAGCTGGTTTATGTTAACTGAGCAAAGCTATGAGGCTCACAGGGAGGAAAAGATGGCTGTACGATGACAGGGTGGCTGTCTGAACAGGGCGGCACAACTAACAAGCCAAGCTTCAAGCTGCGGACCGGCTGTGCTGGTGGTTTAGAAGTAGAGGAATGGGAAAAAAAAAAGAACAACAAAGGGCCTCACAAACAAACTCTTGGCTAAATAAATAGGGCAGATAGAGAGCTGGTCTGTTATTGTGAGACAATTTAGGCATGAAAAACTGCGGCCTCAAATGAGTGGAAACACTCAAGTATCCTCTCCAGAATGTAAGTGGGCGTTTGAGACAGCTAACCCATACTGGTTTCCTGATTATCTCATAAAACTTTTGCACCAAGATCATTTGGAATTTTCCTATTTATTGTTAACTTCTACAGCCATAAATATATGATAACTGTACATTATAATGTTGTTCCAAACCTGTCTGACTTTCTTCTGTGAAAAAGGAGGTGCTAAGCAGAAGTTTAATCTTAATCACCATTCACTTTCATTGCATCTTGATTCAATACTATGAAGGTGAATGGTGATAGAGGCTGTCAATATACCTAATATCTTCTCTTGTGTTCCACAGAAGAAAGTCATTTGGCTTTGGATTCACATAAACAATCCACAACTGTAAAATCGTAAAACAATTGTACACCATTAACCATATCACCACAACATGACATGTGGTGCTGATGGTGGTTTCCATCTTCTAATGGATGAATGAGTGCACCAGCCATCTGATAGCCATGTTGGCGGCCATTCATCAGCATCCAATCGCTTCATCTCTCCTTTCCACCAACTCACACCATTTACACCCCAGCCATGCATATATCTCCTCTACTCTGAAATGTCTTCTAATCGAGACAGATTAAACCCTAGACGGGCCTCCAGTCCATCTCCATCACTCTAATTGACACTCAACCTGCGTGGGATCGCCGCGTTTCCATGCATCAAAGCTAAAGCGTTGACACGTACGTTATTGAGGAAGGGAATGAGAAGGCTAGAGTAGTTGGCATTCCAGTTTCTGAGCAACAAATCATCTTCTTCCATCATAAGATACATACTAGGGGCTGTTCACACAGAAAGTGTTCTTATGTTCCAATGTGCTATTAATATTTGGTCTATGTAAAACATGAGCTTGATGGATGTCTTATACCATTGCAACATATCTTGCTTTTTTCCATCAGTGCTTCGTGTTCTGAGCAGCACATTTCTGAGACACTGTGGAAAAAATTTCTTGAGTTGTTTCAAAGCTGTATGACTTTCTTTTTTCTGTGAAACAAAAGACTATGTTAGGCAGAATTTTTAGCCTCAGGCCACAGCAACACTAATCCATTTTCGTTTGAAAACTGTTTTCAGTTTCCGACTGTCATTGTATTTCAATGTATGCGGTAATGAAGAGCATTTTAAAAATGCTCCATTTCCGGTGGAGGAATGATGCATTCTAGTGTGGATGAGAGACGTAGACGTAGTGAAATAAATGCGTTTTCAATATGTATTAGTGTGGATGTGGCCTCAGTCACCATTTACTTTACATTTGGAAAACAGATTAAATGAGAGTGAATGGGGACTAAGGAAAATATTCTGCCTCACATCTTTGTGTTTTTCAAAGACCAATGAAAGTCACATGGGTCTGGAACAACACATGGGGGAGTACATGGTTTTTGTCTCAAAAACGTGATCCTTTTATTCTGTTCCACTGTGCTGTGTCTCACTGTTGTTGAATGCAAGAATACCTCCTGTGTGAACAGCCCCTTGGTCTGTTGCCTCTCTGGAACAAGTCCACTTCTTCTCCATCTCTGTTGGTGAATTCCATCCATCATTGTTGTTCATTTCCACCATCTATATCTACACCTTTGTGGTTCATTTCAAGGTACCTGCATTTTGTGATCCTCACCTCTCTCTTCTTCACTGTCCACCTCTTCTTCTTCACTTTTTTCTTCCTCGTCCTCACACTCATCTTCACCTTCCTCTACTTTGCTCTCCCAAACTTTCTCTCCATACACCTCTCTCTGTCCATCTTCTCCATCTCCAACAATACCTTGTGCACCTCTGGGACTGGTGCAGCACCCCGACTGTAGAAGGGATTGATCTGAGAGGCTCAAACTGGAGGTACAGGCCCGAGATGTACAGCAAAAGTGAGACATCCACTGTCTGAGGAGCGAGGAGGTCCGACTTGATCGCGTTGCCCCCATGCCACCTCGTCCTGTCCGGTTGTACGGATGTGACCGCTTCCTCTGCCACGTGCACCTGGCTCTAGTCCCGGCACATGCTTTCCTGACCGTTGAAGCAAAATCCATAATCCAAACAAGTTGTTTTTTGTGCCTACAGCTGGGGTCCAGTTCCACGGAGGAATGGCGAGAAAGGAGAATTTTAGCCTTACGTTTTAGGGTCCATGCAGCTGGAGAATGAGTGCTTCAATTGCAGTCCTGCTTCTTTTCTCCTTTGGAGCAGTTTGTGGCTGTCAGTGAATGGGGAGGAGAGGTTGCTCTACTGAGCTTCAGAGAAACCGCTGGCTCAAACTTTAACAGGGACCATGAGGAGTCTGAAGAGTTAGAGTCCAAACACCACAAAAGAAGGGAGGGAGGGAGTGAGGGCGGCAAGAAACCACTAAAACCTATCGCTCTGTGTTCTCCGCTAACTGTAGTTAAACATTTTGGAAAGCCATGTGTTGTCTGCACACACGCAAGCCCTCTGCACAAACAGAGAATTACAAACAGTTAAATGAGAGTTCAGGGCTTACCGGTACAGTGCATATCCAGGTCAAGAATCTCGGCCAAACCAGGAGTGACTTTGAGGAAACTCAGCTTCAGTTTTGCAATTGAAAGGTCCTCCAGAACTTTAAACAAGACTACATGTACTGGCTGCAACATCATCAACTCAGAGACAGAGCTAGACATAAGAGAGATGGGCAGGACGACCCCAAAACAAACAGAGAGTAAAAGAAATTGAAGGATAGGGGTGAAAGAGAAAAACAGATGGTAATGCTTAACGAAGTGTGCAAGGCTGGGGGTCGGATTACGCAGTTGCTGGTTAGAGGCACGGGGCTGGTTAAACCAAAGAGGCCAGGGTCATTCCTCTTTGACCCTTACAGCTCAGAGAGATGTATTCTATTGGGGGTGAGAATTTTTGGTCAAAGCAGGTCATGTTTTGCAATAATCCCAAAATCTCAATCCCAATCTGTCATTTCTTATTTATGTGGGCTCCACCCAACCAGGTACTCTATCTTTCACCAAAACAAACTCTAAAACTAGCAAGAAATGGTCCAAAAATGGATGTTCAGGTTGGCATGTGTAATTGTGAAGTCTTTGACTACATTCACACTGCAAGCCAAAAAATAGTAGCCATATGAGCAAAACTGATGGAGGCCAGCATCAGATTGCACATGGAATAATTCAAAATTTTAATAATGGTATAAATAACATTAGTGGCATAAAGAAGTACTTTGACTTAATTGTCTTTTATTTTTGATTCAGTGTCAACTATTCTAGTATATTTATATCAAAATATCTTTATTGGCAAAAAGAGCAATAAAAGTTATTGGAGTGAAATTAATTGACTATAACATATTAAAAGTCAAATTATGCTCGGGTGGACAAATAAAAATCGCATAAATTCTGAGCCAACAGTTCACATTGAGGTCACATTGCAAAAATTCTGATTCTGTATATATTTTCCACATTTAAAGGAATGCAAGATTGAATAGAAAATGACAGATCAGAAACAGATCCTCTTTTTATTTGCTGAAAAATTGCTCTTTAGTTTATACAAAGGACTTATCGCATAGCAAACAATTGCGCATGGAAGGGAAGGGAGTCTGGGTCCACCGGTCTATTGTGAAATGTAGGTTGTACAAAGACCAAATTTAAAATTCAGGGGAAGCTATTGTGGGAAATACTACAGTTGCAATGCAGACATAATAGAAACAAGATATCAAAACAGTGTTGTAAATGTAGATGGTGTTGATGTGCTTAAAATGGGGTTTCATACTTTGCCGCCCCTCACAGTCTGGATTTTGATTTGCATCAAGAACATAAAAAATAAAAGAGACAAGAGAATGTAAATACAATTGACAAACATTATCGTTCTTTGTCCGGTATCAAACCAGGAGGGAAACTTTCAAAGGGCTCAGCTCACAAAACTCGACGAGAACTGTGTGCCTGAAATTATTTTTAATTACCTGAATTCAACACACCAAGCATCTAAGTTTCAAATAGAGACAATGTTTCTTAAGGACATGTACTTAAAACATGCCTTATGATTTCAATGGTCCTTTGACATTTGTAAACGATACTATTTGAATAGGGTAGTACGAAAAGCAGATACGCCACATTCAAATTATGGCGAAGTACAGAAGTGCATGGCAAGACCTCAGATTCACTGTGATTCAGCCAGATGTGCTAACAATGCCCCTGATGTAAGAATACACACATTGTGTGTACTTTGTTTTTTTTTATTCTGACAACATCTGTTGCTTGGTTATCCCAGACTGCATAGGAAGAGGAAGTCTTGGCATATAAAAAGCAATAACCCACATCAGAAAACACTTTGTGGAAGCTCCAGAAAAGTAATAGTTTCTTTCCAAGATATTACAAATAAAAGATGGTCTTCACACATTGACAGGTCTCTCCATGACAGGTCTGCTCCAGCTATCTGCTACTAATATAATGACAGTGCTCCTCCAAAATCCTGCTTGTTCTGTCATAGTGGTTCTCGATCTCCAGCACTAGAACTCACAGGAATCGTGCTTGTAAAGGAAAGCCAATGCCAATTTACTGAGGAACATCCTTAGAGTTAAAGGTGAAGTGTGCAGTTTCTGTGCCACTAGCGGAATTGCAAAAATAGTTATTGTTATCAGGTTCAAAAATGTAATTGCAGATGTATGCTGAAGATGTCAGAGCACACAGTCCTCTGTCTAAACTTTTTTTGCCATTTATTGAAAGATATCCGATATGACATGTATTTGACAAGCTCTATGGACGTTTTCTTTCAAATAACACCAAGTACTTCCATCTCCAAACAACCAAAAAAATCCATCTTTCCTTTTGAGCCACTGATTGACTGCTTGGTTTTGAAGTGAAGAGCTCAGCAGTGGCTTGAAAATTGATGAAAGTGCAGTGAGATTTGAATTGATATCATCGACAGGATTGAAGGGACAGAGCCAAACTGTTATTTTAGAGCTGTGAGGACTAAACTTGGAAAGACAAAGGTGACGTCTATTGCAGGAGCGCTTTCAAAACCAGATTCACAAATCTTTCTAACACTGTGTCCAAACCAGGCATTACTGTAACTGTTTTTTTTTCTCTGTTTGCACTAAAAGTTAAATGCTGCTTGTAAAATCACAGCCAATCAAAATAAATTTGATGTTTAATATACAGCTGCTGTGTGGAGCATGACTTTGGACAAGTAAGATTTATCTGTGGACAAGGCTTACCAGCACAACGTCACAAATAATTTAAACCAAGCGACAGTCAAAAATGGTTTAAACCAAGTTGACATTATTTACTTTTCAAAAGTTGACATATCCTGCACTTGTGACTTGCTAAACTCCATGTCAAACTACTTTAAACAGCATTATGCTAATATGATACATGCTTGTCGCAATTATTAAATAATCATCTGGTCATGGTTATTTATTTATTTTTTAGATTTTCTCCCCTTTTCTCCCCAATTTGGAATACCCAATTCCCAATTCGCTCTAGGTCCTCGTGGTGGCGTAGTAACTCGCCTCAATCTGGGTGGTGGAGGACGAATCTCAGTTGCCTCCGTATTTGAGACCGTCAATCTGCACATCTTATCACGTGGTTTGTTGAGCGCGTTACCGCGGAGACATAGCGCGTGTGGAGGCCCACGCTATTCTTTGCAGCATCCACACACAACTCACCACATGCCCCACCGAGAGCAAGAACCACATTATAGCGACCACGAGGAGGTTACCCCATGTGACTCTACCCTCCCTAGCAACCGGGCCAATTTGGTTGCTTAGGAGACCTGGCTGGAGTCACTCAGCACACCCTGGATTCGAACTCATGACTCCAGGGGTGGTAATACTCACTGAGCTACCCAGACCCGCCGATCGTGGTTATCTGATGTAACTGCAATTATTGTGCACTTAAAATTTCAATAACATTTTAATGCCAAAATAAGAGAATTTTAAGCGAATATATAAATGCCATTGACTATCTGAGGGGAAAAAACTGTTTTTGTGCCTGACAGTTCTGGTGCTCAGTACTCTGTAGCGCCGTCTAGAAGGCAACAGTTCAAAAAGGAAGTGGGCTAAGTAAGTGGGGTCCAGAGTGTTTTTTACAGCCCTTTTCCTCACTCTGGAAGTGTTCAGTTCTTGAAGGGAGAGCAGGGGGGCAACCAATAATCCTCTCAGCAGTCCGAACTGTCCTTTGTAGTCTTCTGATATCCAATTTCATAGCTGCACCAAACCAGACAGTTATTGAAGTGCAGAGGACAGACTCAATGACTGCTGAGTAAAACTGTATCAGCAGCGCCTGTGGCAGGTGGAATTTCCTCAGCTGGTGAAGGAAGTACAACCTCTGCTGGGCCTTTTTCACAATGGAGTCAATGTGAGTCTCCCACTTCAGGTCTTGTGAGATGGTAGTGCCCAGGAACCTGAATGACTCCACTGCTGCCACAGTGCTGTTCAGAATGGTGAGCAGGGTCAGTGTTGGGGTGTTCCTCCTAAAGTCCACTATCATCTCAACTGTTTTGAGCATGTTCAGCTCCAGGTAAAACAACCTGTGAGCCAGCCGTTCAACCTCCCTTCTGTATACAGACTCATTGTCATCTTGGATGAGGCAGATGACAGTAGTGTCATCTGCAAACTTCAGGAGCTTGACAGACGGGTCCTTGGCGGTGCATATCTAACATATCAACAGTGTTGTATAAAAAAAATAAATAAATAAAAAAAACACACACGTCACACAATTTATCAGATGAGAAAAAGGATGAAGAAGCAGTAAAATGCTCCTCATGTTTCGGGCAGCTGCACCCCCAGACCGAAGATTCATCTGACAGGTAGACTGTTTGTGCTCGGGCAGGTTAACATGTTGTTACAGAGCAGCTTTAGGTTGGAGACAGTAAACCAGAGGCATAGACAGTATATATACTACAGTTAGCTTCCTTGAAGCTTGTGAATGAATGAAGCTGTATTTATTTATTTACAATAAATGCTGTTATTATCAATATTACTCTGGTCAGTTTCAAATATTTAGATATATAACCCTTAATACAAAGAGTAATAGGGTACAACGGGGCTAAAGGCTCCATATATTTTATTTTCTCCCAAAACACTAAATAGCACCAAAAAATAACCACAGGACTTTCCTAAACATCTGTTTGTCACTATACACTGGAAAATGTTCCTGTTCCATGAGAACAGTGTGGTGTCTAAAGGTTGATTGAGGCAATGTTATCAATTTTTTTAAAATGTTGCAAATTTATGTAGCTAATGAAAATCCCTGAAATTAACACATTTATTTTTAGAATAACTGTCCAATAAGTGTCAGGAAAGTATTTGGGGTAAAAAGCCCCCCTGTTGCAGGAGCTAAAGGCCCCTATTAAAAACACTGTTTTTCTAAAATGGGGCACATAGATTTGTTATAAAAAATGTTCAAATTAGGCTCACATTGACTTATCCAATCATAATAGAGATTAGTTTGTTCATAGAATGCTTGAGATGTAATAAAATGCCAAATGTGTTTGAAATGAACAGGAAATGGTTGACTTTTTCTGAAGTAGTTATTTTGAGTAAGCATCATTTTAATTTGTTACTCAAAATAGCATCTTGCTGTCTCAAAATTATTTGCATTTAACTATTAGTCCTTATTCACGCTAGCGCCATCTTTGTTTTTTAATAGGAATGAAAATGAGGTTGTGAGGGATAGACTTACAGTTTCTTCAATGGGCTGTACTGCAGTTTGAAGTGTTTTTGGATTATTCCGGGGAACAAAACATTGATAAAATATCTGCCCAAGAACATTTAGTACACAAAGAACTCCAGACAACATGAGTTGTGGAAAATCAGATGTGATCTAGGAGCTCTATACACCTTTATGCCACTGAAGAGATGGTAAGTCTATCCCTCACAGCCTTGTTTTCATTCCCATTAAAAATCAAAGATGGAGCTAGGGCGAATAAGGTCTATTGGCCCGGTATCAACACAATATCACTTTAAACCCCCTAGGGGCCTTTTACCCCAAATGTGGGGCAAACTTTAAGTCATGAGCCAGGACATTTGCCTTTTTTTCAAAACTCTTTTATTAAGACACGATATGCCATGAACCTTGGAAAAATAGCAAAATCTAGCAAATATTTTTCTTATAAGCACATATTTTAGCATATTTACAGCCAGTTATCTTCTAAACTAAGTTAAAAACACCAGACAAATTAATAATATGCAATACTACCACCCCTGGAGTTCGCTAGTTCGCTAGTTCGAATCCCAGGGCGTGCTGAGTGACTCCAGCCAGGTCTCCTAAGCAACCAAATTGGCCCGGTTGCTAGGGAGGGTAGAGTCACATGGGGTAACCTCCTCGTGGTCACTATAATGTGGTTTGTTCTCGGTGGGGCGCATGGTGAATTGAGCGTGGTTGCCGCGGTGGATGGCGTGAAGCCTCCACACGCGCTATGTCTCCGTGGCAACGCGCTCAACAAGCCACGTGATAAGATGCGCGGGTTCACTGTCTCAGATGCGGACGCTTCAAGAGATATAAGGGCTGGTGGGTTTAATCAAAGAGCATTAAAATCACATGTTAAAGTGTAGTAATTAGGAAACATTTTACTATTGCATAATATACAGTAAATATAGTAAATATAATACAAATACATATTTTATTTTTTTAATAAAAAAATATAATATAAAATATATGAATTCAAAAACACAACAGTGAAAATGAAAAATTGACAAACTAAAATTGACCAAAACGAGACACATTTTAAGTATTTAGAAAGTTTTTCATGTCACTCATACATTTTTAAAGCCTTAAAAGGAAATCATATACCCCTGTTTTATTATTTACTTTATATATTTGAATTTAAGTATGTAAAAATAACTACTTGAGGTGTATGAAGCACATATGATGACAATTAATCGTGAAAGCCCTAAAACAGACAATTAATAGTCATAATCGCTATTATTTGATTGACAATTCATCAGCCAAATTTCATAATCATGACAGCCCTAATAATATGCATCCATCTTTAATGACCTCATATTAATTCAGAGGCTACATGGAAATTGTACTGTAAAAATCATTTGTCACAGTATATAACTGTTGATAAATAATAATAACAATAAAAACTAGTAAAGGCGAAATGTGCTTAAAATAGTGAAAACTAGTTAATGTACTAATAATATACACTTTCACTTATGCATTCATCTAAATTTTAACCTAAAATCTTGATGTTGATAAAAAGAGGACATGTTAGGGGCTGTTTCAAACAAATATTTCTTAAGACTTGTTTTTAAAAGTTAAAGTTCTTTTAATCTTTCCTGAGCGAGACACTGACATAAAGTATAGCGAGACTCAAAGATGTCCATACAGTACATGTTTACATAGAAAAACAATTAAAAATCAGTGCAGGCGGACATAAAAAACATGTTCTGTGTGAATAGACCCTTGCACATCAACCGCCTACATCCAAAGAAAGCAAAAAGCAAAAAAAAAAAAAAATAGATATATATATACAGGTGCATCTCAATAAATTAGAATGTCGTGGAAAAGTTCATTTATTTCAGTAATTCAACTCAAATTGTGAAACTTGTGTATTAAATAAATTCAATGCACACAGACTGAAGTAGTTTAAGTCTTTGGTTCTTTTAATTGTGATGATTTTGGCTCACATTTAACAAAAACCCACCAATTCACTATCTCAAAAAATTAGAATATGGTGACATGCCAATCAGCTAATCAACTCAAAACACCTGCAAAGGTTTCCTGAGCCTTCAAAATGGTCTCTCAGTTTGGTTCACTAGGATACACAATCATGGGGAAGACTGCTGATCTGACAGTTGTCCAGAAGACAATCATTGACACCCTTCACAAAAACATTTTTAGTGAATTGTTGGCCTTCTGGAAAGTATGTTCATTTACTGTATATGTACTCAATACTTGGTAGGGGCTCCTTTTGCTTTAATTACTGCCTCAATTCGGCGTGGCATGGAGGTGATCAGTTTGTGGCACTGCTGAGGTGGTATGGAAGCCCAGGTTTCTTTGACAGTGGCCTTCAGCTCATCTGCATTTTTTGGTCTCTTGTTTCTCATTTTCCTCTTGACAATACCCCATAGATTCTCTATGGTGTTCAGGTCTGGTGAGTTTGCTGGCCAGTCAAGCACACCAACACCATGGTCATTTAACCAACTTTTGGTGCTTTTGGCAGTGTGGGCAGGTGCCAAATCCTGCTGGAAAATGAAATCAGCATCTTTAAAAAGCTGGTCAGCAGAAGGAAGCATGAAGTGCTCCAAAATTTCTTGGTAAACGGGTGCAGTGACTTTGGTTTTCAAAAAACACAATGGACCAACACCAGCAGATGACATTGCACCCCAAATCATCACAGACTGTGGAAACTTAACACTGGACTTCAAGCAACTTGGGCTATGAGCTTCTCCACCCTTGCTCCAGACTCTAGGACCTTGGTTTCCAAATGAAATACAAAACTTGCTCTCATCTGAAAAGAGGACTTTGGACCACTGGGCAGCAGTCCAGTTCTTCTTCTCCTTAGCCCAGGTAAGATGCCTCTGACGTTGTCTGTGGTTCAGGAGTGGCTTAACAAGAGGAATACGACAACTGTAGCCAAATTCCTTGACACGTCTGTGTGTGGTGGCTCTTGATGCCTTGACCCCAGCCTCAGTCCATTCCTTGTGAAGTTCACCCAAATTCTTGAATCGATTTTGCTTGACAATCATAAGGCTGCGGTTCTCTCAGTTGGTTGTTCATCTTTTTCTTCCACACTTTTTCCTTCCACTCAACTTTCTGTTAACATGCTTGGATACAGCACTCTGTGAACAGCCAGCTTCTTTGGCAATGAATGTTTGTGGCTTACCCTCCTTGTGAAGGGTGTCAATGATTGTCTTCTGGACAACTGTCAGATCAGCAGTCTTGCCCATGATTGTGTATCCTAGTGAACCAAACTGAGAGACCATTTTGAAGGCTCAGGAAACCTTTGCAGGTGTTTTGAGTTGATTAGCTGATTGGCATGTCACCATATTCTAATTTTTTGAGATAGTGAATTGGTGGGTTTTTGTTAAATGTGAGCCAAAATCATCACAATTAAAAGAACCAAAGACTTAAACTACTTCAGTCTGTGTGCATTGAATTGATTTAATACACGAGTTTCACAATTTGAGTTGAATTACTGAAATAAATGAACTTTTCCACGACATTCTAATTTATTGAGATGCACCTGTATATATATATATATATATATATATATATGTCATAGGTGTGCACAAGTAAACACCCGAACAAGCAAAAATATACCTTTATTATAAATAATATACAGCATAAACAACTGATTATAAAGCAATTTTTTTTTCTTAAATAAAAAACAAAACAAGCCTTGCCAATGAAGTGAAAACTATATACTGTATAAAGTCACTCAGCCAGTAAACTGTTAAACAGCAAGAGGTTGACACACACCTGGTCAGCATGCCAGCTATGTGTAAGGCATGTTAACAGCATATTTAAGATGCACAAACATCTCCCACGCTCACTAAGGGGACACTTCCTTCTTTTTTCTATATTTTGGCCCCGTCGCGGACTCGCGGAACACAACAGCTGGTCACCCAGCACCCGTCAGAACTGATCCATCAAAATTTGTGCACTGTGATTCCATCTAATGAGGAGTGACGGCTCATTTATGTCCCCAGTGACGAGGTCACGGCAGGGAGCGAATGGCAGCTGTCAACAAGCATCCTCAAATGATGAGGGCAAGTTAAGTAAAGGGTTGCCCTGGAGACCGAGGTATCTTAGTTGGAGTGGTCCACATTTCCTGTGATTAGTTCTGGGATGATGTCACATTTTAATTCCATGTTTCTGGAGGATAATCACACACATCTTCCATTTACCTTATGATGTACATCCATTTTGAAAATGCCTATCGGAGCACAAAAGCCTCGTAGCATGTGTTTTCTTGGGGTTTCTTGATGCAAAAGAACAAAATATTCTTGCATGATATAAACAGGGCCTTCTTACCAAGGACCGGGGACTAAAAATGATTCAGGAATGAAAACGAACAAATGTTTTTTTGCAGAACTAATCAAAAACAGGAATGAAGAGATTTTCAGTTGTTGCGAAGAGAAAACTTTATTTTTAAATGCTTGTATTTTTATAACTGGTTAATTTTGTTCTGATATTTTTTTCATGAAACTGAAGGCCAAAGGGTTTATCAGTAATTTATTTTAACTACACTTCATGTTGCCCAAAAAAATGAAACATGACCTTTGATCCTGAAGTAAACTGTTGCACCACACATTTCTCTGCATAATTGCCTGTTGTAGATGTTGCATTCTCTGAATGAAGACCTTTTTAACAACTACATATAATTACTACATATACATGCACGGTTAATCCAGATACAAGGAAAGCATTATTAGAGGTAAAAAGTCTGTTTCTCAGTTGTTTCTTCACTGAATTATTGTTAGATATGATGCATTAATACAGATTTGATGCTGCCAGGTTTTGACTGAGTACCAGATCTGTAAATAAAATTATACTTAACTGTTAATTGGGGGCAGTGGGGGCTCAGCGGTTAAGGCTCTGGGTTACTGATCAGAAGGTCAGGGGTTCAAGCCCCAGCACCACCAAGATGCCACTGTAGGGCCCTTGAGCAAGGCCCTTGACCCTATCTGCTCCAGGGGCGCCATAACATGGCTGACCCTGCACTCTGACCCCAGCTTAGCTGGGATATGTGAAAAAAAAGAATTTCACTGTATATGTGCAAATGTATAATGTGTGATAAATAAATAAAATTAATTTAATTAATTAAATTAATTAACTGTATGCTGTTACGATTTCTATGCCGATAAATCCACCAGACAGGAAAAAAAATGTATAGCTTATTTTTGCTAAAAACGAAATGAAAAACATTTAGTTTTTAGTCCCTACCAAGGACCACACATTTTCACACACAATTCCAGATCAACTGTCCTTTTACAAATTAATTTAAATGTTGAAAATTCAGCAAAGAATCTCAAGAAAGGCTATACACATCCCATTATCTGTATAGAATAATCAGTGTACTATGATTATGAGAAAAAAAAAATGGGGATGATATGATATACTGTACAATCAGTATGTCACTACTGCAAAATAAACCCCTATAGCGTGATCAAGACCACAACACGATGCCAGGTAATGACCGGCTGACTGTACATTATTCCACTTATAACATGGCTACTTAACAAATAAATGGGCATGAAATAAAAGTAAAAAAAAAAAAAGAAAAAAAGTTACAATTATTTTGTGATATGAGAAAAACAATCTGTGAAGTGATACGAGAGACATGAAACTAGCAAAGCTATGTAGGAAATCAGTTGCTTGGGCCTGTGGACAATTATACAGTTCAGCAGTCATTATATAAAAGTATTTGACCACAGAATGCTGCGATCTTCCAATCAAAGTGACATATTTTAGAGAGCATGTAATAAAAAGTTTAAAAAAAATGTGTTAACAAGTAAAAAAAAAAAAAAGCTGAGAGGAGAGAGAGAGAGAGAGAGAGAGAGAGAGAGGAAAGAGAGGGAGTGATGCTGACAGACAAGTGTAAGTGATAAGCTGAGACAAGATGATTGGTAAAGTGCTCACCATTTTTATCCAAGAACAGACATCTCCTCTGCCTTTGTTATGAATAGATAAATCCAAAATTGACTACTCGTCTTGGGTAAACAGAAATTCACTTCCATGTTCTCCTTATTTTAAGCAAACTCCTGCTGATCTGAAGCACCTAATAGAGTGATCTTGACAAACTGATACTCAAAATGAGGAAAGAGGTGAGAGGAGAGATTTTTTGGTGTGGGGAGTCTGGGAAGAGAGAGGGAGGAGACAAAGAGAAAGTGATAAATCGGGAAAAGATACAGACGGAGAGAGGGAGAGAGAAAACGCAGATCATGGCGTATGTGGAAGTCACAGTGTCACCTTGGACAGGAAACGAGGAGGCGTCATTCTTCCAATTATAACCCACTTGTGCGGCCTGCAGCCGCTTAAACACTGCGCTATTTTCAGCCTGCAGAGGAGAGGTGCAACAACAAGAGGGAGAGAGTGAGAAAGATTTCGTTTGACGAGGACAGAGAGGAAAAATGGCACAGTAAGGGCCAAGGGAAACACGTCAGTAATTTAAAATATGCTGTTGTCATGACGCAGTGGAGGTTAACAAAGCAAAGGAGGTGGAGTCAGACCATATAGGGTACTAACATCCATATGGACACTCCTTTCCCATATGTTCAACCACAAGGGAAAATGTTGTGAAAATATGATACTTTCTTTACAATCCTATTGCACTAAAAATAAGTTTGATGTACTGATGGAAATATTAGCCTTTAGGAAAAACATGTGCATAACTATCTTGCATAGGAGTATCTTTTCTCAAGCCCTCCACACACCACGTCTTTAATAAACAGTGCACACCTGAGCAAACTACCCACAACTTCATCAAATCCATATGCAGACGGATCACCTTTCCAGTGACACTCAATTAAATAGGAACAGCTCTATAATGACTGCAAGCAAGATACACGACAATAACAGCCAATCATAGCAGCCCAACATGCGTGAAGGCTCATTTGAGTGTCTGAGACATTGACATACACTTCGTTCAGTCCAGCTTATTAACGCTGTGAGTGAGAAAACCAAACACTGCATATTTTCTCTCTCCCATCACTTCTAACTGTCATATGTCCCTGCTCCAAACATTTTTACTCATGCATTCACTCATTTATTCACTCACTTATCCATACATTATCCATACTTACACACATTCCTTCTAAAATCACTGATCCATCCATCCACTCATTCATTCATCCATACACAAATTCATTGATCCATTCATGCACTCTTTCATCAACCACTATCCATCTATACCTTCATTCATTTATTGACCTTTTAATTTATTCTTCATCCATCCATCCATCCCATCCCTTCAATCACTCATACATACCTTTATTTATTCTTCCTCCATCCATTCAGGGCACTCATCCACTCATCCATCATCCTTCCTTTCAATCACTCATCCAAACATTTATGCATTATTTGATCTTTTCATTTATTCTTAATCCATCCATTCATACTTTCAAGTAATCCATCCATCCATTCAATCACTCATCCATAACTTTATTAATTCATTCTTTCTCCATCCATTCATTAATTCATTCATCCATACCTTCATTCATTCATTGCTTTTTTCATTCATTCTTCATCCATCAATCCCATCCCTTCAATCACTCATCCATACCTTTATTCATTCTTCATCCATACATCCATTCATCCCTTCAGGGCACTCATCCATCAACCCTCCCTTCAACAACTCATCCAAACCTTTATGCATTATTTGATCTTTTTATGTATTCTTCATCCACCCATTCATACTTTTAAGCACTCCTTTCATGCACTTATTCATCATCCACCAATCCAGCCAGCCAACCAACCCATCCCTTCAATCACCAAACCATACCATATTCATTGATCTTTTTATTATTCTTCATCCATCCATCCATCCATCCATCCAATCACTTATCAATCCAAACAACACATCCCTTCAATCACTCATCCATGCCTTCATTTATTCATAGATTTTTTTTATTAATTCTTTCATCCATCCATCTACTCACTCTTCTCATGAATACGAAAACTATGCCCTATTTGTGATTACAGACTATGCTAATCTGCCACATAAAATGAAACGGGAAGACTGAAATGCCCTGTGATGCCAGTAAACCCCTCATCACCGGTGTGCTGAGTGTTTGAGAGGTAATGGAACCGTCAGTGAGCCGCCACTAAAACTAACCATCCCTCATATCAGGAAAAGAGAAATGTTCAGTAACAGATTCTGCCAACACATTTAAAAAAGTTTGCAGATGTCATGTTACTTACATGTGTACATTTCGCTGTTCAAGGGTATATGTGTGTGCTTGTTTACCTGTATGCAATTACAAAGTAACTTTTATAAAATGTCAATGATTACTATAATTGCACTGGTTAAGACAGTGGTGAGGTCAAAGGTCATTGTTCAGTCACTGGAATGGAAGCTGTTGCTGTGTAATGATTGCCATCATTAGTGGGGAAAAGTACCTTTCAGTTCCAGGAAACCATTATGACCAATGGGGAGGGGGGGACTCTTGAAATGTTTCATTTGGAGAAGGACTCCACTGTGGGTTACCAAGACCATCCATCTGGACAGCCATCATGAGATCATGTGAGCTCAATCTCCCTCCATGGTAATTGCAGCTTAAGTCATTCAAGACATACAGTAAACACTTGATTTTATCTTAAGCCCATTAAAGTGTACAGTACAAGTGTGGAGGTAACTTTGTGGGGAAAATGACTCAAGAGCATGAGTAATGAAAGCAAATGTATGATCAGAAGAGTTGTGCTACAAATAGCTAGAACAAATCTAATGGAAAATTAAATTTTTTTGGCTCTTGGCCTCTTGAAGAGATTGTTCACCCAAAAATGAAAATTTGGTTGTTTACACATCCTGCTGTTGTTCCAAAATTAAATTTTTGGGTGACCTATCCATATGAATTATGATTTTTGGAGAGGAAAATGTCCATTGAGCCAGCGTTCAGAATAGAACAAAACAGGACGTGGAAAGAAAAGGAAATCACACTTTTTGAGCTGTCCTACTTCAGGAGAGAGTGAGTGAACAAAAGTCATTGTTCAGGGATGGAGCTTCCATGTGCAATTCGGAAATGATAAAAGCAGGAAAAACAATGTGTGGATGGAAAAGCCATTGGCGGTGGTCCAGTCTTCATGGCTGGAGATGGAACGACCGGGGAGGTTAAAGAGAGGCTACAAACAAGAGAATGTGAACTCAGAGCTTAGTTCACAGAGGAAAATGTGTGTTACATCCACTGCTGTGGTTGGGTTGAAGGTTGGGTTAAGGTACAGTACTGTGGACTAGCGATGTCCACCAGAAATGTCTACGCTCAAACAAAACACTCAAAGACAACACTCTCAAAGCAGAAAATAACCAAAGAGAAGACACCCTATTTCCAGTGAAATTGTGTTTAAACAAAACCGCCATAGCACCATTGGTTAAAGTTGGCCATTTAAGGAAAATTCAGGCTAATTTTTAAAGGAATAGTTCACCCAAAAATGAAAATTTGTGAGCTGAAAAAATGATGAGCTTACTTCATCCCTCTCATGAGCGCACATCACAGAGATGTACGGAAGTGAACATTTGTAGTTAAAAAAGATATAAGTATTGTTTTGTTTCTAAAAGTAATCAATCGTTTGGGTTCAGAAGAACTTTTTGTCAACCGGAGTCGTGTGGATTATTTTGTGGATTATTTCACCCTAAATATGCATTTTGGACTGTACATTCACTTGCATTGTTTAAAGGAGGAGGCCTGAAATGAAATCCTAAAAATCTTAAATTCTATTCTGATGAAGAAAGAAACTTAGATACATCTTGAATGGCCTGAGGGTGAGTAAATTATCAGCAAATTTTCATTTTTGTGTGAACTATTCCTTTAACTTTATGGTGAAGTTTGTGATTTCTGTGCCACTAGCATCATCAAACAGAATTGCAAAAATAATGTCAAATAGATTTCCAAATAGGTTTCTAGAACACTACCCCGTCTTCCATTGGTCAGTAAAATATACACATACTATTGGTCCAGCCAAAGTTGCTGTGTCAGGTCGGTCAGATATGCTCAAACCAGTGTTGCCATGTCAGCTTATTATACCCGACTTTGTGCTTTTTTTTAATTAAGTTTTTTATAAATAAGGGTAGTCGTGGGCTGCATTTTTTGGATTATTTCCAGAATACAGTTGCATTTTTTGGGCTTGTTTTTCTAGACCGGTCAAACGCCCCTCCCTGCCAGTGGGAAGAAATTTGTGTTACTTGTTTTCACTTGTTTTTGGTGAGGCAAGTTGTTTAGGTCTGACAACACTGGCTTAATCAAATAGAGCAATGTTTTGATAGTGCCACAGAGCCAGTGTGTTCACAATTTGTTCACAAAATGTTCATTAAAGGGACGGTCACACTAGGCTTTGAGCATGCACATTTTTTTTTTTTTCCCCAGACATAACAATGGATCAGCGTTTGGAAGCATTTGAATGAAGCACTAAGTATAATGTGACTGGCCCTTTATATGCATTGATGACGCATTCCATAGACCTTAAATTGAAAATATCCTGTAATATTCCTTTAACCTGACCTAAAGTTTCATCTAAAACTTTATATTTGTATACTCACAAATACACAAAAAATCCTTGCCTAAAAGTCTAAAGCTCACAGAACTACAAGCAGCATGGACGGTAGTGGCTGGAAAACAACACGGCACCCTCTGAGGACGCGATTAGCGTTTCTGAAACATTTACAGAGCTCAAACAGCCCTTTAGCTGCTCTGCTTCTCTCCAGAGAGACAGAGAGAATGAAGGATGGCAACTGAAGGAGAAAGAGAATAAAATGAGTGCACCCTTGTGGTTGCTAAGAGAAGTGAAGTGTCTGTGATTAGGAATAAAAGAACAGAAAAGCATAGCAACTGTTAAAGTAACAACCTTAAAGGAATAGTTCACCCAAAAATGAAAATTCTCTCATCATTTACTAACCCTTATACCATTCCTGATGTGTATGACCTTCTTTCATTTGCTGAACTCAACTGAAGATTTGTAGAAGAATTTCTAAAATTTTGAAGCTCCAAAAAAATCACATAAGTCAGCATTAATGTAATCCATACTACTCTAGTGGTTAAATCAATGTATTCAGAAGTGATATAATAGGTGTGGGTGAGAAAGAGATCAATATTTAAAGTCCATTTTTACAAACAATTCTCCTCCCTGCTCAGTCAAACTCCACTCTTTCACTTTCACATTCTTTTTTTGTGTTTTTGGTGATTCACATTCTTCATGCATATTGCCACCTACTGGGCAGGGAGAAGAATGTCTAGCAAAAAAGGACTTAAATATTGATGTGTTTCTCACCCACACCTATCATATCATTTCTGAAGATATGGATGGATTACTTTTATCCTGCATTTATGTCCTTTTTGAAGCGTCAACATTTTGGCACCCATTCACTTGCTATAGTTTGGACCTACAGAGCTGACATTTTCTTCTAAAAATCATAATTTGTGTTCTAACAATCTGCAGAAGGAAAAAAAAAGTCATACACATCTGGGATGGCATGAGGTAAAGAGAAAAGCTCTGATCAATAGTGTAGTTGATGCAATTATATAATAAAAGCATACTGATCATAGGCCCTAGTGGCCATTTCTTTGGGTAGAATGGTGTGTATTTATCCCTAAACCAATAACTGACTACTATCTTCAGTCTCGCACTCTTCGCAAACAACTTAGATACGCTCAGTCACAGAGTCAAACTTTTATAGGAAGCAAGAAAAAAGCCATTTTCTTTCCTCAACACACAAAATAACATATTGCTGCATCATGTATCCATTGTTACCTCTCTCTTATACACACACACAAACTCATTCTCACTCTCTCTGGTGTGTAAGGTGGAGGCATTTGTGCTCTCAGTGGGAGTTCTGGCATTCAGCAGGAGTGTTTGTGATGGGAAACAGGAGGTGGCTCTCACCCAGAGCAGCAGAGCGATCATACACACAAACATGGTATATATGCAACCCACACAAATATGACACAAACAACTGCAAGTACACACACAATCATACAAATGCACTATTGCATATAAGTGTGACTGCACACAGACATTGTGCTTATAGGGATTTACATAATAAGAACATAAACATATTCTTCCCTGCAAAGGCAAAACGCAGTACTACATATTTTGTTCAAATTAAGTTTGAGTCTGAAACTGGGTCTCAGACTATGATCTGTCCTATGACAGATGGGTTTGGCTTTGTAGGGTAGTACGGTAGCCTATGTCCTTATTTAGATATATTTGAGTGTTTTACCTGGTAGTCTCTTGATGGGCTGTAGACGCATGTTGAGGGCCTGGTGTGAGAGCAGTGGAGAGGAGGGGAGAGAGCGCGACACGCCCTCCATGATCCGGATGTGCTGCATGCCCTCAGTCACCGGGAGGGGAGGGACAGCGTAATCCCCCTCAAACACACACTCGCCCTCCACAGAGTCACTGCCTGCAGGCACATGGGGGGGGGGGGGGGGGGGGAGGCACAAACGCATGCACTTTGTCAGTACAGAGTAAAATCAGACTGGGAGGGAAGGAGAGGGGGACAATCAAATTTAGATAGAAAATCTGGTAGACATGCCAAGTATGAAAATGAAATTTGCGAACTGTTGAAAATGGTCACTGTTACAGGAAGACTGATATTTGAGATAGCACATCCTCAGGTTGATTTATATTTTTTTCATGCTGCTGTGCTTAGATGAGGAAATAGTTCTCATAGACTCCATCAAAAGATCAACTAAAAGCTGAGATGCAGAAGAGCGACAGATTCATGACTCATCAGTGAAAGTTTCAGAGTGACGGATTAATGACGACGCACGTTGATTGAAGTCAGCAAAGTTATTCAAGTAACTCACAGAGTTGATTTGATTGGACAGATTCACAAGAAATGGGAAGAGAGCAGAAAACCAGGCTGACTGCTTTATAGCATACACACATAAGGCCTTATACCGCTCAAGAAAATCCTCTTCTGAACTTGGTGACCTTATATGTTACATATTTTTATGTTAAAATTCTAGTGGTGCAGAAATTGTACACTTCAACTTTAAAGGAACCATTCCAATTTAAAAAAAAAAAAAAAAAAGGAGGCTCAAATCATGCAAACTGAAATACAGTTTGTGGTTGATATGAATGCAATCTGAATTTATTGATAACTTGTATTTTGGTATTGCATCATGTGGCATTTAGAAACATTTCACATAGGTGAAAATCCAATAACTACATGCAAACATGCTAAAAAATAGCCTTATTTTTAATTTTGTGATCTGTTGCTATGCTATTTTTTTGGTCTGATTCGTCAGACAGCAATTTACGTCAATGTACTACACGTGGTGACTTTCAGTTCAGACTAGCAGCGGCTCTCAACACTCTTTACACATAAGGGGGCGTTCACACAGGATGCATTCAGAATGCAAGGGTCTTGAGATGCGTTTTTGAAAATGTAACTATTTATAACTTAAAGCAGCATCCTAAAAACAGCACTCATGGTGTAAGATCCTGTCTGATACATACATGCATGTGTACAAAGACCAACATTTAAAAAATAATGGAGATGGAATCCACTCGATCATTCGGATCATTTATATGCTCAGTACTCCAGTCGACAAAATGACTAAAAATGCCTATTCCTATTGACAGCAGTTGACATTGAAGAGGTTAGTCTGTCAGTGCGTATATTTGCTGACATTAAAATGACACAGTGGGTCTTTCATTAACTACAGTACCAACTCCAAATTTCATTTGACACAGCATAAGGGCACTAGAGTGCATTTAATCACCTGCATGTGAGTCTTATCAGACCTGTGAGATCAGAGTCACACTGAGCATCGCTTTAGTACACTGCCCATATTTACTATTCATAGAGCCAGTAAATCAAACCTGGGTGGGTTTATATGACTATGTGTGTTTGCTCTGCTGGTGTTGGGTGGGGCTCTGGACTCTCTGCTGATGTCAAGCAGTCTCTTTCTCTATCTCTCTCCCCATTCCACTGCAGATTCTTCCTCTCATTTTTTTTCTTCATCCATCAGCCCCACCCTAAATTCTTCTCACTGTCTCTTGCTTTGCTTATCTGATCATGGTTAGTGAGTTGCCCACCTAAGCAGCATTTCTGAGCATCACAGGCATGTTCTAATTGAATGTCTGAAATATATTTAGAATAGTCCAAATAAAGGGCAACAGTGACCACCCACTTTTTTTAGCTGCCCTGGGCCCGAAAGTACAGTATTTGTCCCATTCTTTTCTCAATAGAGCTAAAAAAAATCAATAATAAAATTTTTTTAAAAATCAATAAAAGTTCTAAGCCATGAACTAAACCAATCAGCTTTGATATCAATTACATTACAAACTTAGCATAATGAAGATACAGATTTTTAGCAAAAATGTACATGAAGATCTGTAAAAAATAAAATAAAAATACCATGTGTGTATTCAAATTCTGTGTAATACAAAATGTAATATTATGTATTTAACCTAAAATAAGTGTGGTAACTAAAAAGGTTTATTGTAAAATATTCATTTATACAGTATACAAATATTTAATAGTTTGAGAGTGCAAGACCAGCTCGATTGGGTTATTCGCAATGCTTGATGAGAGTGGGTGGTCGCTGCGGACAACCCCCAAGCTCATTGTAGCACTTTCCTGAATGATTTATAAATATTACAAAGAACTGTATACAATATTAATATTATTATTATTAATAATAATATATTCCTCTATGGAGAAAATGTATGTGATATTTTACTTTCAGAAAACAGAGGAAAAAATGTTGTTGTCTGATTCCAAGTGCTATCAAGGCCAATATTGCTGATATCGATACCATTATCTCTATTAAATTGTTTTATTAGGATAAATAATTATTTGCACTTAGTGACCCGGACATCTAAATAACCTATTTTATCAATCCTCTCAATACAACATCAGTATCTGATGTATTGATACTTTAGGATCGATGCATCCATCTCTACAATCCATTGCTGTCTAGGTAAGCAGCTCACTAGATTTTAAGGCACAGCCTTTGTATGCATCCAAAACACCAGAACCACTCCAAAAAATCTTCTCTCTCTTCCTTTCTCATCAAATGAGGTGGCTTCATGTTTCAAGCCTCCTTGGACACTCTATAAACACTGTCTATTTCAATCTCCCCTCTCCAGAAGTGGATTAAACCTCCTTTAGAGACATGATGAGCTGTCAGATGTGAAATCTTTCCTCACATCTTCCTGTAGCTGCTTCTACAGTTGTGAACTCTGTGCTACTGCAGTGCAGGATGTGAACTGAAGTGAAAATGCTGCCTTGAAACAAGCAGACGGCAAGAGAGCTGAGACAGAGTCAGCAGCTCACACCCTCAAGTGTTCAGACACTATATGCTTCAGTGCTGCAGCAACACTTGAGTGGACATCAAATGGAAACCAGTAACTGAGGAGTTTTCACAATGGCAGCTAAATATGGTTGCCACTCCTCACTTCCGAGTGCTACAATCCCGTTCTGTACACATCCAGTTGTTTATTTACAGATATGACAACCGCATTCTACAACCAAAATCACTTCCGAAATATAAAGGTAGTGACAACTGAATTTACGGGGCTTCGGTTAGCAACAAACATGGTGCCTCTTTTGGCAACAAGTCAAGTCATTTTTATAGCGCTATTTACAACAAACATAGTTTCAAAGCAACTTTACAGAAAATCATGCATTAACAGAAAATGAAACTGTAATATCTATAAAGTCTTAGAGTCATCCTTGTGTAGTTTGATTAAATATGATTGTAAATTTTGTATAAAAATAATTAAATATTAATTGCATTTAGAACCCCAGTGAGCAAGTCAAAAGCGACTGTAGCAAGGAACACAAAACTCCATAAATTAATGGAGAAAATAACCTTGGGAGAAACCAGGCTCACTGTGGGGGCCAGTTCCCCTCTGGCTAACAGCATGAATATAATGCCAATATTACTTATTTATGTGCAGTGCAAGTCATGGTTTAAAATTAGTAAACTAAGTAAGTGTTAAGGGCCAGTGTTTAAACAAAGATTTTGCATGAACTGTATAATTAATGACTAATATCTTTGAAGTCCATCCTGGATTAACTGCAGAAGTTCACATAGATGCATTGTCCTTTGTTAGTTGGCTGATGAAGGCTTTTGTTGGCAATTAACTGATAGTCTATGCATTCCATTTCAGGAGTGTAGTCCATCAGTAGGCCAAGGTGATGCAGGCAGAGATGAGTGAGGTGCATTGCAGTTCAACCGGCCAGCAATTTCGGTGAGGTCTATCCTAAGTCCAAAGTTCAGGTCGTGGCAAATGAAGTATCCCATATCTTATGGTTGGAGTTGGCATCAGTTCATCCTCTGAAGTTCATCGTAATAGACTGAAGTGATGTCTGGCTGGCAACGGCTGCATTTAGTCGTCATCACTCAGAGACATGTAGCAGCGGAGTCCGACACCAAGCAGGAACGGAGCTGGATCTGGCCGGTTCTGGTGACCTCGGGATAGGAATCCCGAAGTTGAGACGGATACAAATACAATAATATTAGCGTAGATGCCATTCAATTTTTTGCAGAGTTATAGATCAAGATAATTGTTTCTGGTTCCAGCAGTCCTAACTAAAGCAGCGTAATTGTGAGTTGATGGATAAATTAGGTGTATGCCTGGCTAAATAGATGAGTATTTAATCTAGACTTAAACTCAGAGAGTGTGTCTGCATCCTGAACAGTGTTAGGGAGACTATTCCATAGTTTAGGAGGCAAATAAGAAAAAGATCTACCTCCTTTTGTGGATTTTGATATTCTAGGAACTATTAACAGGCCAGAATTTTGTGATCGTAATGAATGTAATGGAATATAGCGTGGCAGAAGGTCACTTAAGGACTGTGGAGCTAGACCATTCAAAGCATTGTACGTAGTTAACAAAATTTTAAAATTAATACAAAATTTAACAGGTAGCCAATGTAACGAAGATAAAATGGGGCTAATATGATCATATTTCTTGGTTCTAGTCAGCACTCTGGCTGCTGCATTATGAAACAATTTAAGTTTATTTATTGAACTTGCTTGACATCCTTCCAGTAATGCATTAATAATGCAATAATCTAGTCTTGACATCATGAACACATGAATTAGTTTATCGGCATCAGCAACAGAGAGCATGTGTCGTAACTTAGCAATATTTCTGAGGTGGAAGAATGCTGTTCTACAAACATTAGAAATTAGATTTTCAAAGGACAGATTGGTATCAAATGTAACAACTAAATTCTTCACTGTAGAAGACGATATAACAGTATATCCATCAATAATCAAATTATATTTTAGCATCTTATTTTTTAGAGGTTTCTGGTCCAATATTTAGTACCTCTGTTTTGTCGGAATTGAGTAGAAGGAAATTTCTGGAAATCCAATCTTTGATTTCATTGATACACTCTGCTAATTTGGAGAACTGTGAAATTTCTTCGGGTTTCGAAGAAATATAATGTTAAGTATCGTCGGCATAACATGGAAACTTATTCCACGATTCCTGATAATATCTCCCAGGGAAAGCATATATAAGGAGAAAAGCAGAGGCCCTAAAACTGATCCCTGTGGCACTCCATACTTAACTTTTGTTTGATTTAACAATTCCTCGTTTACATAGACAAAGTGGTAGCGGTCTGCTAAATAGGACCTAAACCATTCTAATGCAAGTCCACAAATGCCAAAATAATTCTCAAGCCTATTCGAGAGAATGTCAAGATTTATGGTGTTGAAGGCAGCACTCAGATCTAAAAGCACTAGAAGAGAAATGCAGCCATGATCAGATGATAGGAGCAAGTCATTTATAACTCTGATTAGTGCAGTCTCTGTACTGTGGTGGGGCCTAAATCCTGACTGAAATTGTTCATACATACTATTTCACTGAAGAAATAAACATAGTTGGGAGGACACTACCTTTTCTAGTATTTTTTGTATTATCTTTTTTTTATTTGATCACCTTTTCTCCCCAATTTTGGAATGCCCAATTCCCACTACTTACTAGGTCCTCTTGGTGGCGCGGTTACTCCCCTCAATCCTCGTGGTGGAGGACAAGTCTCAGTTGCCTCCGCTTCTGAGACAGTCAATCCGCGCATCTTATCACGTGGTTCACTGTGCATGACAGAGCCGGAGACTCACAGCATGTGGAGGCTCATGCTACTCTCCGCGATCCACACGCAACTTTCCACACGCCCCATTGAGAGTGAGAACCACTTAATCGTGACCACGAGGAAGTTACCCCATGTGACTCTACCCTCCCTAGCAACCGGGCCAATTTGGTTGCTTAGGAGACCATGCTGGAGTCACTCAGCACACCCTGGATTTGAACTCGCGACTCCAAGGGTGGTAGTCAGCGTCAATACTTGCTGAGCTACCCAGGCCCCCCTTTTCTAGTATTTCTGACATAAAATGGAGATTTGAAATCAGTCTAAAATTAGCCAATTCTCCAGGATCAAGCTGTGGCATCTTAATAAGCGGTTTGATTACTGCCATTTTAAAGTTGGGACATGTTATAAGGATAGCGAGGAGTTAATAATATTAAGAGGAGGTTCTGAGATTACAGGCAATACCTCTTTTAAGAGATTAGTTGGTGTTGGATCTAACATACAGTTGAAGTCAGAAGTTTACATACACCTTAGCCAAATACATTTAAACTCAGTTTTCAATCAATCAATTAGGATCACTACTTTATTTTAAGAATGTGAAATGTCAGAATAATAGTAGAGAGAATGATTTATTTCAGCTTTTATTTCTTTCATCACATTCCCAGTGGGTCAGAAGTTTACATACACTTTGTTAGTATTTGGTAGCATTGCCTTTAAATTGTTTAACTTGGGTCAAACAAATTGGGTAGCCTTCCATAAGCTTCTCACAATAAGTTGCTGGAATTTTAGCCCAGTCCTCCAGACAGAACTGGTGTAACCGAGTCAGGTTTGTAGGCCTCCTTGCTCGCACATGCATTTTCAGTTCTGCCCACAAATTTTCTATTGGATTGAGGTCAGGGCTTTGTGATGACCACTCCAATACCTTGACTTTGTTGTCCTTTTTGCCACAACTTTGGAGGTATTCTTGGGGTCACTGCCCATTTGGAAGACCCATTTGCAACCAAGCTTTAACTTTCTGGCTGATGTCTTGAGATGTTGCTTCAATATATCCACATAATTTTCCTTTCTCATGATGCCATCTGTTTTGTGAAGTGCACTAGTCCCTGCTGCAGCAAAGCACCCCCACAACATGATGCTGCCACCCTCACCCTTTTTCCTCCAAACATAACAATGGTCATTATGGCCAAACAGGACAGAGGACATTTTAACAAAAAATATGATATTTGTCCCCATGTGCACTTGCAAACTGTAGTCTGGCTTTTTTTAATGGTGGTTTTGGAGCAGTGGCTTCTTCCTTGCTGAGCAGCCTTTCAGGTTATGTCAATGTAGGACTTGTTTTACTGTGGATATAGATACTTGTCTATCTTTTTCCTCCAGCATCTTCACAAGGTCCTTTGCTGTTGTTCTGGGATTGATTTGCACTTTTCGCACCAAACTACATTCACCTCTAGGAGACAGAATATGTCTCCTTCCTGAGCGGTTTGACGACTGCATGGTCCCATGGTGATAATAATTGTGTATTATTGTTTGTTCAGATGAACATGGGACCTTCAGGCATTTAGAAATTGCTCCTAAGGATTTTTTTTTTCTGAGGTCTTGGCTAATTTCTTTTGATTTTCCCATGATGTCAAACAAAGAGGCACTGAGTTTGAAGGTAGGCCTTAAAATACATCCACAGGTACACCTCCAATTGACTCCAATTAGCCTATCAGAGGCTAATTGGCTAATTGCCTAAAGGCTTGACATCATTTTCTGGAATTTGTGTAGTGTATGTAAACTTTTGACCCACTGGAGTTGTGATACAGTCAATTAAAAGTGAAACAATCTGTCTGTAAACAATTGTTGGAAGAATTACTTGTGTCAAGCACAATGTAGATGTCCTAAACGACTTGCCAAACTATAGTTTGCTCACATGAAATCTGTGGAGTGGTTAAAAAAAAAAAGAGTTTTAATGAGTTCAACCTGAGTGTATGTAAACTTTTGACTTCAAATGTACATGTGGCTTTTGATGTTTTGATAAGTTTCGTTCGCTCTTCTTGACCTATGACAGCGGAGGATTGAAGCTGCTCGTGAAGAAAAATTATGAGACACTGTTTTCTGAGGTACTGTGACAGACGATTGCATAATTCCAATTTCATTTCTGATTATTTCAATTTTATCAGTAAAGAAATTCATGAAGTCATTACTATTGTGCTGCAATGGAATATCTGGTTCAGTTGAGGCTTTATTCCTAACCAATTATTCACAGTACTGAATAAACACCTAGGATTGTTGTGGTTATTTTCTATGAGTTTGCTAAAATATGCTGACCTGGCAGCTTTTAGTGCCTGTCTGTAGCTACAGACACTATCGTTCCATGCACCACGATATACCTCTAATTTTGTAATCTTCCACTTGCGCTCCATTTTCCCAATTGTGTAGATTGAGTAACATTAGCTGATCGCAGCATACAAGAGACAAGGTAATGATCTGAGATGTCATTGCTCCACGGCAGATTTTTATAGCATCAACATCAACTCCATATGACAGAATTAAATCTAGCGTATGATTATGGCGAAGAGTTGGTCATGTCACATTTTGTCTGACTCCAAGAGAGTAGAGAATATCGATAAATGCTAATCTCAATGTGTCATTTTCATTATCTACGTAAATGTTGAAGTCGCCAACAATTAAAGCTCTATCCACAGTAACTACTAGATCTGATAGAAAATGTGCAAATTCACCAAGGAAATCAGAATACAGCCCAGGTGATCTATGTACTGTAGCAAGGGCAAAAGACGACAGATATTTTTTATTTGTATCTGATATTGTCACATTAAGCATTATTAGTTCAAAAGATGTCAAATGATATCCTGTCCTCTGAGTAACACCAAAAACTTCACTGTAAATTGTAGCAACACCTCTTCCTCGACCCTTCAGACGAGGCTCATATTTATAACAATAACATGGGGAAGTAGATTCATTTAAACTAATATATTCATCCTGTTTAAGCCAGGTTTCAGTCAAACAGAGCACATCCAAACTATCATCTGTAATAATTTCATTTACAATTAGTGCTTTGTTTGAAAGAGATCTAATGTTTAGTAGCCCTACCTTTATATGATGCTTATCTTAAATTTTTTGGTTAAAGTTTTACCTTAATCAAATTTTTTCTAAATAATTTAGTGAGAGTTTTGTGTTTGGTAGTTTTGGGAACAGACACAGTCCCTATATGATATCTAGGTGATAAACTCTCTGTGTGTTGTAGTTTATGTGACCTGGGTGACGTCTCACGGCAGCTAGCAGATGTTCGGATTAGCCAGTTTGTCTGCTTCCTGACTTGGGCCCCAGTTAGTCAAATACTATCACTATTAGGTCTATGAGACAAATTACTAGAGAGGAGAGTGGCACCTTCCCTGGAGGGATGGAGTCCGTCTATCTTTAGCAGGTCAGGCCTACCCCAAAAACTCTTCCAATTGTCTATAAATCCTATGCTATTCTGCGGACACCACTCAGACATCCAGCCATTCAGTGACACTAATTTACTATAAACCGCATCACCATGATAAGCAGGGAGGGGGCCAGAGCATATTACAGTGTCTGACATCGTTTTTGCAAGTTCACACACCTCTTTAACATTATCTCTAGTGATCTCCGACTGGCAAAGCCGGACATCATTAGTGCCAACATGGATAACAATTGTAGAAAATCGATGTTTAGCATTAGCCAGCACTTGTAAATTTGATCTGATGTCAGACACCCGAGCACTCAAAATGCATTTAACAATAGTGGCTGGAGTCTATATTGCCATGTTCCTTACAACAGAATCTCCTATAACCAGGGTGCTTTCAACATGATTCTCAGTGGATGCATCACTGAGTGGGGAGAATCGATTGGAAACCCTAACAGGAATGGGAGAGTGGTGTCACTTTGCTGTGCAAGTATGCCGCTGAGATGTCACCCAAACGCCCTGCTGCAGGGGCTCTACAGCCAGAACCAAAGTGTGTGTTATGCTCGCTGTACTACCCACATCCGAAACAGTATCTCCCAGCTTCTCTTTCTCACTGACCTCCACTAGCATTCGGATGTGTGTCTCAAACTCATTAATCTTCTCCGTCAGCCTCACTAATTCCTTACATTTATCACATTTAAATCCATCACTGCTGATGGAAGCAGCTATAGTAAACATGTGGCATGTAATGCAGGAAGCAATAACATGAGCGGATGCCATGACTTACTGCAATTGTTTGTTGTTGTTCCTGACCGGTGAGGCTTTGAGATCGATGTGAATCCCTCATGCAATTGTTTGTTGTTATGGTTGTTCTTGATAAGCAGTGCTTTGACATCGATTTAATAATCCATGTAACACAGAGGAGAAAACGGGTGCACATGGTAAAATGCATGCAGTTTAATCACGATAAAATTAGAAAGCGGATGCACGTGGAAAAATGCATGCAGTTTAATCGTGATTAGTGCCCGATCGATTTATCGGCCGATATTAGCCTTTCAAAGATATACGGGTATCGGCATACATGTTTTGCGATATGCACAGATATGAAAACTTTTTTTTTCAGAACATATAATGCAGAAAACAATGCTTGGGGTGATTTAGAATAGGTGTCATAACGTAGTTTGTCCAGCAGAGCGCGCTCCGACTCCACTGTTTACAGAGCTGGGCTGACGGAGGTTCTGTAGATGGTGCAGAGGTAAGAGGTGTCTTCACAGTAAGTTGCTAACTAGTTTGTGAAATGCATACTGGAAAGTTATTAAACAATGAACCCATCATTTTTCCTTTTCAATTTAACTAATATAACGTTAACCCTGTCCCTGACAACCATGTCACTTGTGTTTATCACATCTGTTTTCTATGTTAGCCAGCTATATTTTGTCAGTGCAGTCAGTAATGTAGCAGACTGAAAGGCATCTTTTTGTAGCTCAGCAGACAATGGTGCAGTGATGGATTGTCTATTGATTTCACGCCATGTTGTTACCTAGTTGGTGAGATGCAATGCTGGAAAGTAAACAAACAACGTCCATCTTTTACTCTCTGTGACAACGAGCTTATAGCTAACTAGCTAACCACGTAGCTACTTTCATAGCTTGTCAGCTGAGTGGAAGCTAATATGTAAACTTGTATTCACCAAACTGTTTTGTTCAGGATTTGCAGTTTGTTAACCCCTTCAACTGAACAATTCCAGTCGTTGCATTTACAAAATGTAATATTTAAAAGTCTGGTTTTCCACCATTGAAAGTTTCCCCTGAACTTGTATAGCAGAATACGGTGTAACACCGCTGCCGCTGTTTATCTCTTGACTCGGCAGGTGTAAATGCTTCTTGTTTTAAATCCTGCCCTAATTGACTGGCAGTATTAAAATAGCATTTGACTGACACTTAACAGTACTACTGATGTTTATTTAGCTATTTATTGTATTTATTTATTCTTTATTTTCTCAGTGTTCATTTCTAGAATTTGTTGACAATGTATAATAATAATGTCAAATATTCTTTGATATAAAAATTTGTTTAAGAAAGCAGCCTTCTGAGTACTTTGCATAGTCATATCGGTGCAAAATCGGTGCACAATCCACATAGAAAAGGTCTGTTTTCATTCCAGTTCAAAAATTTACTATTTCAGCCACCATATCGGTAATCGGTGAATTTTCTCCATCTAAAATCGGTATTGTCTCAAAAATCCCATATCGGGCAGGCTCTAATCAGGATAAGAACACGATGCGTGCTGAAAAATGGCAAAGATAAAAAGCTGAAAACAGATAGATAAGCGATGCTAAAAAAGCTAACAGGCTACAAACACAGACTCGAGCTAGGCGCCAGTAGCAAAAGGAACAGGAAGTAACAGTTCACAAAAAATTGCCAGCTGTTCACTCAGTAATATTTCTTTCTTTTTTTCTGATTAACACTTTTTATTGATTCACACATTTGAAACAGAAAAGCAAAACACATATACATAGAATCAACTATAACCCCCCCATTATTCTCTTTCCCCCCTCCCAATCCCACCCTGACCCTCAACAAATATCCCTGTGGTCACAACTTGAGTTACAGACAAAAAAATAAAATAATAATAATAATTATATATATATATATATATATAAAAAAAAAAAAAAAAAAAAAAAATCACACACATTTAAAATTGCACTTCTCTCTCCACTGCCCCTCCCCGAGAGTCCCCCAAAAAGGCCAAATAGCAGCCCCATTTTTTTATTGAACAAATCTAAGCTGCCTAGCCTTCTATATGACATCTCCTCGAATGCCACTACCCTGCCCATCTCCAGCCGACTTCCACCCCCTAAGAATGACCTGTCTGCCGATCATAACACTGGCTAGGGCCCAATTTTTTATGCATTTATGTCCTATATTAATAACCGTCCCATCGCCTAAAATACAGAGTCTGGGGCAAAATGAAATTTGAGTGCCCAATACGTCACACATAAAACTCTGAACCCTATACCAAAATTCTTGGATCTTATCACACCACCAAAAAACATGGGTTGTGTCCCCATCTTCTGATTGGCATCACCAACAGGTGGGTGTGTCTTTAATACAAAGCCTATACAATCTAGAGGGGGTCCAATAGAATCGATGTAAAATCTTAAATTGCATAAGGCGCACCCTTGCATTGAGAGAAGTTGAAGCTCCATCCCCCAGACTCTGAATTAGCAGGGAGTAATACACTGATGCCTCATGACCTTTTCCAAGAGCAGTAATCACCACTCCTAGAGTATCTGCCACTCTAGGGTGGTGTACACTACTCCCAAAAATAGTACAAAACTGGTGGCACAGCTGTAAGTACCTGAAGAATTGAGACCTGGGAATCCCAAAATGTTGAACCATATTTTCAAAGGATCTCAACACTCCACTCTCATATAGGTTACAGAGCGTATTAACCTCCCTCACAATCCACTCTGTCCAGCAGAAAGGGGACTTATTAATACATAATTTTGGGTTCAGCCATATGCTTGAAGCAACATTTAAATAAATGTCTGAATCAAAAAATCTGGACACCTTTGTCCATATCGCGTGAAAATGCGAGATAACGGTGCAACTTAACTTTCCGGTTAGTTTGATAGAAAGGCTCTGCAATGGTGAAATGGGGCAAGAACTTCCTGTTCAATACAAAACCAGGGAGGGGCTCTCTCAGGTGGAAGTGACCAATGAGCCAAATGTCTGAGACCGAATGCATAATAATAAAACAAAATCTTGGGTAGGCCTAGCCCACCTTTGTCAATCAGCCTATGTAACTTATTGAAGTGTAATCTGGGACGTTTACCATTCCAAATGAAAGACTTCGCTATGCTATCAAATTGCTTGAAATAAGAGGAGGAGACATCTATAGGGAAAGATTGTAGCAGGTAGTTGAATTTTGGAATACAATTCATTTTAATAACATTAACCTTCCCAGTCTTAGATAAATGTAATGAAGCCCACCTGCTCACATTGCTCGAAAACCTTTTATTAAAGGTCAAAATTAACTAAAAAAAAGGGTCAAAATTAACTAACTAAATCACACAAATTTGCTGTCAGTTTCCACAAAGTTTCTAATATCCTATTCAGTAGAAGACGTGGAGCTATAAAGATCAAGATAGTATTCTTTAAAAGCATTATTAATATCAATGGCCAAGATAAATATTTCACCACCAGCAGATTTCACTGAGGGAATGGTAGAAAAAGACTCTCTCTGTTTTATATATCTAGCCAAAGTTTTCCTGCTTTGTCCCCCGACTCAAAGTATGACTGTCTTGCCCTGAATATCCAAAGCTCTACCTTCTGCGACAAAATAGTATTATATCTGTATTTCAATCATGTCAATTCTCTGAGGCCATTAGACGACATTCGGTGCTTCAGCTCTGCCTCGGCACTTTTAATATTCCCTTCCAATTCCACAAGTTCTTGTGCTTTGGATTGTTTGGTGAATGCGGCATACTGTATGATCTGTCCCCTAAGAACTGCCTGAAGTGCCTCCCAAGCCATGCCCACAGAAGATACTGAGGACCAGTTGGTCTCCATATAGACACTGATTTCAGCCTTTAGCATTTGTTGGAATTCAGGATTTTGCAAAAGGGATACATTAAAGTGCCAACTATATGATTTCCTTTTCTCAATATGTGGCAACACCTCTAAACACACCAGGGCGTGATCTGAGACTAAAATGTTTCCAATTGAGCAATCAACAACAGATGAAATGAGGGACTTAGATATAAAAAAAAAAAAAATCTATTCTAGAGTAAATCTTATGGACTGAAGAAAAAAAATGTATAGTCCCTCCAAATATCTGTAAGACCAAGATTTGTACACATCCTGTGAAGTGTCAATGTTGCTCTAGGAGGCTTGCACACTTCTGCTTCACTATGATCAAGGACTGAGTCCATCAAAAATTAAAGTCTCCTCCTAATATTATATCATGAGGGGTGCCAGCAGCTTGCAACATCCCTTCAAGATCTATAAAAAAAGCCCTTATCATCAACGTTAGGTGCATAAATATTAGCCAAAATAAGACTTTGTCCGTGAATTTCAGCTAAAACAATAATGACTCTTCCTAATTTATCTTTACTCTGTTTGAGACATTTGAATTGTAGATGTTTACTTATCAGCAAAATGACTCCCCTGCTCTTACTCGAGCCAGCACTATAAAAAAAATTCCCACCTCATAACTTTCCAAATTTTTCAGCTTCCTGCGGAGAAAGGTGCATTTCTTAAAGAAACACTATATCAAATTTCTTATGCTTAAGAGAAATAACCTTCCTTCTTTTTATGGGGTGCCCTAACCCATTCACATTCCACGTGGAGAGAGACAATCCACTCATATTAACATTTGACATTTTGACATATGAGAAAAAAATTGATTTTGTGTCAAAAACAAAATTATAAAGACCACATTCTAACATTAGTGCAACCATTAAAACCCGAACATCCCCCAAAACCAAACAAACAGAAAAAAGAAAAACGTGCGCATTAAACCCATGCACGACAGCGCCAACTGGCGTCCGTCCCTCCAAACTCAAACAGTCCATGTATGCCTACGAGAGCCCCCGTGACAACTTTACCGTCAGATTAATCAAGTCCGGTGTTTTTATACAAATTTTGTGAGACAGAATTGTACGGCTAAGACAATCTATAAAACAAACTCCAGCCAATAGGCGGAATAAACACAGAGCGTGTACATTCATCCACAAAACTGTCCTGAAGGTGCGTTACTCCACAAAACAAACTCCAGCCGCTAGGCAGAACCAGCACAAAAAAGGCACGCAGATCTTCAAACAGTCAAGCAAATGTTCAGTGAGCCGGTCCACTCGGCTGCAACATGAGTGCAAACAAATGACATAATCACTCCAATGCCTTTGCAAGAACTACTCCACAAAACAAACTCCAACCAAAAGGAGGAATAAGTACAAAGAGCATGTAGATTCATCCATAGAACTGTCCTGAAGGTGTGCCACTCCACAAAATAAACTCCAGCCGCTAGGCAGATGCAGCACAAAAAAAGCGCTCAGTTTCCCCAAACAGTCAAGCAAATGTTCAGTGAGCCAGTCCACTCGGCTGCAATGTGAGTACCACAAAATGACTTACTTCATTGACTTTATGAAGGACATCGCTTGCTGTGGCCATGTGAATGTTTTACGGCCATCCTTAGCACCAACCTCCTCAATTTGGCCGAGAATATCAGTGCAAAAGTGACCTTCCATTGATGTTAAAGTTTCTTGCATTCCTTGAATTGATCACATTTCTCTCGTCGAATTCACAAAGAAAATGCTGTGGTTCTTCCAAGAAAGTCTTTCTTTACTCCTCACCTCGCGTAACACAAGATATTTATCAGATGATCTCAGAAACGTAATATTTCTTTCTTTAAAAAAAGATCACCGAATGGGGTAAACCTGTTGACATCTATGATTCCTGCTTACAGCCCGTGAGATGCCAAAACTTTGACTGGGTGATTCTCACAAAACCTGTCAAGAAAATTTCCAGGTCATATTTAACCCCAAATCAATCCACAATCTATGTATATATTATATCATATAAATAATGATATTTTGCATAAAGAAAATAAAGCCTACTGTATATTTAGGACCACTAAGATTTCTTCATTGTGACATTAGTTTCAGGAAACTTAAGCACAGTACTCCCCCCAATTCTTATTACTGTAACACATCCAGATGTTTTACTTTTACTATTCCCACTGTTTTCAATTACGATTCTCACTGCAATACATTAATTTTTCAACTGTCTTACAGTAAAAAAAAATTTTTTAACTGGAAATCAGCAAGAATGAAAGGCCAAGGGAGCACTACTTTGATGTATAAATACTTAATTTAAATAATATATCATTGCGGAAATGGGAAGATCATAATTAAAAAAAAATTTCACTACGGTAATGAACATTGGAGGTAAAGTGTGTATTACTGTCATAAATAACATCATAATTAATCGTAATGGCCATGAAGATAGACTTTATTTTCTATATGAAAAATATGATCTGGAGTAAAATAGCACCAAGACATTTTCTTGACTGGTTTTGAGAACCACCCTGCCATGGTTATCACTATTTCAAGCACTGCTATTTCAGGAGTGACTCCTGTATTCCGTACACACAGGGAATGACATTCTCGCATTTAAATGCTTTTGTCACTCCCAAAACTTTGCAGCGTGTACATGGCCAATGAGTCTTTTTTTCTATTACAGTATCTTAAAAGAAGGTTCTACAAGTGTAAAGTGTGAGTCCACTGCGGCTCAGCTGCGTCATATGATGGCATCAGACAGGAAGAAGCCAAGCTGCGCCCAGTCTGGCCAGAGCGACAGATGGCACAGACAGGAAGAGAAGAATGGAGAGGCAAGACTGATGAATGAAGCACCCGCCTGCTATTTAATAAACACATACACTGACAAACCAACTCATTTGCTTCTTTGGTCATCTTAAATCACACTTACCGGTATGTTCTAATTAAGTAATGTGCCATTTGTCTCAACTCAAACTCGTTCATTGTGGACATAAAATCATACCCATCTATACAGTCAATGCCCTTTTTTCACATTATATGAACATGTATCCTTGGGAACAACAAATTGAGGAAAGATCATACACCCCAAAACACTGATTCTCTGAAGTGAACACGCAACAGACATTGTTTTTACTGACAAATGATTTCAAGATGTTTCTCACCAAAACCTACTATCTGCCTTCAGAAGATATGAAATATGACATTTACGTTGCCTGGACTACTTTTATAATATATATATATATATATATATATATATATATATATATATATATATATATATATTATTTATTTATTTTCACTTTTAAGTGTGGCACTGCCATTGTAACGAAAAGACAGACTGTGATAATTATTAAACCATCTCTTATTGTGCTCTGCTTAAGAAAGAAAGTCACACAAGTTTGGAACAACACCTTTTTTGGGTGAACTCTGCCTTGAAGGAGCATAAGAAAACAGACATGAAAGCTTCACTTTGAGCAAAAACATTTTTCTGAAATGGCTGAATGTCTGATTGCACTAATCGCAAACTGACAGGCAAGGTCTTGACTGTCATAAAGTTTCACAAGTTTATGATTCTTCTATGTAAAATTAAGAAGACATTTTAAGGAAATTAGAAGCTTAACCAAGCAAGGACATCTGCTCTTAGAGTACCTCAGGAGTTTGTGTCACTTCTGACACATGAGATCACGGCTGTCACATGACATACGTGCAACGACAGCAGTGAGATTGAGAGATGCCAGAGTGGTGGATTAGGTGTCACCATGACGACACATAGGAGGAATACTGTGTCTTCGATAAGAAAAACAGCACAAGCAGAGAATATATCAGAAAAGCGGATTTACGGTGCCACCCGCTCCCCAAAGGAGATAAAAGAATGTTCAGTGGGAGAGAGGTAAAGAGGAGGAATAGCTTAAAGGTGGGAGAGAGAGAGAGAGAGAGAGAGAGAGAGCGAGGTGGCACAAACCAGATCGGTTAACCCAAGTACAGGAGCTTAAGTTCTCTCAGTGGAAAACTGAGAGGGTTGGTTGACAGGGGGTAGAGAGGAACTGGCTTATACAGTAGTTAAGGAGTATGGAAGAGAGAGACAGAGAGGTATACTATGACATATTATAATCATTTTACTTCACATTTAACAATCAATTTAAAGAGACAATTCACCCAAAAATGAAAATTCTGTCATAATTTATTCACTCTCATGTTGGTCCAAATCATGTGACTTTCTTTCTTCCATGGAACACAAAAGGCGATGCTAGATAGTGAATCTGACTATTCACTTTTATCAGAAAAGCAATGCAAGTGAACGGCGACTGAGACTACCACCACCTAGAATCTCCTTTTTTGTTCAACGGAAAACATACGGGTCATACGGGTGTGGAAGAACATAAGGGCGCATTAATGATAACATAATTTTCATTTTAGGGAGAACTGTCCCTTTATGTTCATGAGACGCATAGAATGATCTGTCCACTGTATATGAAAGCGACAAAAGCTTGTTCCAAAAAACCACGTTTCAAAACCAAATGTTCCGAAACTAAGTGAGTTGCCTATCTAGCATTTTTAGGCATCACCCTTTGTAGTGTTTGTATCTAAGGCAGCATTGTAGGTATCTTTCATTGTCAATCACAGCATGCATAAGAAAAAGTTCACTGATTGAAATGTCGAGAAAAATAATTATGATAAATATATTTAGTTGATTAAGACCTTAAAGTCAAAGTAGCACTTAAAATAGTTCCATCTAATTAATAGTGCACTATTTAACCCAATTGTTGTGTGCCATGCATTTTTGTGCAAGTTTTTAGCTTAGCAACATGCCAAAAGTCGGACTCCACTGGAATCAACTGTGAGCATTAAAGCCGAAATATACTCTACACAAGGACGTGACTGTAGACGCATCTAGCAACACATGCACGATTACATGTGTTGTTGCATTCCAAAATGTGTCAGACTGCAGTTCATAATACAACGGCAGTATGTGTTGCATTCTCAACATAACGCAAGGGGCACTATAGGGGACAATAGTGTGAATTGTCAACTTCTACAGAGAGCCTTCTCTTTCTAGCCAACTATTGTCACGGCAGAGCAACAGTTTGACAGAATCCCGGATGCTATACATCAGAACACTACTGTGCAGGTAAGGTAAATCCAATATATTTTTTAGCAGCTTACCTGAATATTAGCACATCTAGTTTAAATGGCACAGATTTTAAAGGTAACACCATCGCCCTCTTGAGTACTAGGCTTTGTTACCACCACAGTAATGCAACAACACACGTTATTTATGTTCAACTGAACCGTGCATTGGCCAAGCGCTCGCATTTGGTATGTATACATGCGTAAAGTCTGTTTGTGGCCTTAGTTGTGTCTTGTGCACTTCACACTATGTGGAGTGCCTGAGTGACCGCTAATGGAGCTGCTGCCTATAAAGAGTGTTTCAAAGTTCCATTTCATCACAAAATTTCCTTTTCAGGTTTCATTTGACTTTGGAGGCTTCCTTAGAAGGTAGCCACCTATGTAGACAATAGACAGTGAGGCAGCTCACAGTGTTTTGGAACTGAAGTGTATTTGCGTATATTGCTACTGTCTTTTGGAATAAGCACCACTTTATACACTCAAAATTTTACAATTCTTGTGGTTTAGAAGTGCAAACTGCAAATGAAATGGTCAATCTGATGTGCATGTGTTTATCTGTCCAATATACTGTAGGTTTAACTGCCTGAATCATATTCACCCATAAAAATCCCTTATCAGAGAGCACACATTGCGAGCTGACAGGAATAAATGACCATCAGCGATTGGGAGCTAATCAATGCATACTTCAGATACTCTTGTACTTTATTACATGGTATCCCTACAGCCTCCATGCGCACGCACACACACACACACGCACACACACACACACACACACACAAATCCGTTATGAGCTGATATGAGCCCAGGGGGAGCATTGGGAGTGATTCAGAGAGCTGCTGTCTAATTTATGAAGGCTGATAGCAGAACCTGCTTGCCTAATCAAAAAAGCCCACTAAATCTGAGCAGGGATCGGCCCAGTGCCCTTGAACCTGGAACAGAACCATCGCTCGTCATCCAACCCGCATCAACAGAGCCTGGAAATAAAAGCAGAGAGAGAGAGAAACAGAGAGAGAGAGAGATAGAGCAGGCTCACTCCTATACATGCCCTCTGAGACCTTTGTTGTGTTGTGTGAAATGAATATTATCAAGAGATTGATTTAATGTCTTTAAGATCAGATGTCATGTGGTTTGTCAAGAGCGTTCGCCAAATAGGTCAGAACAAAAAACGTGTCTTGATGTCACTATGACCTTTGCTGACATTTTCATTAGGAATCAAAAGATAATCAGAGCTGTGGCCCAGTGTTAGCACATGTACAGCATTACATTGAGCTGCAGCGCTCATTTGGGCAATGCAAGTTCAAATTTTGGCTCCTGACGTTTCCTGATTCCACTTCTCTGATAATGTCCTGTCCTCTTTCTACTCTCTTTTCAGAAAAAAGGAGTCAAAGACAACCAATCCAATGTGCAAACTAACTAGCAATGTACAAAACTAAATTATTTATAACGCAGAATATTGGTCTTAAAGGAATAGTTCACCCAAAAATGAAAATTCTCTCATCGTTCACTTACCCTGATGTCATCCCAGATGTGTATGACTGTCTTTTTCAGCAGAACATAAATCAAGATTTTTAGAAAAATGTTGAAGCTCTGTAGGTTCTTATAATGTAAGTAAATGGGTGCCATCAGGCTTCTGGCTATTTGAAGGTCCAAAAGGCATATTTAGGCAGCATAAAAGTAATCCACACGACTTCAGTCGATCTATTAATGTCTTCTGAAGCAAATCGATAGGTTGGTGTAAGAAACAAATTGATCATTAAAATGTTTTTAACTTTAAAACATTGCTTCCGCCCAGTGCTGGATTGCTGTTTGAAATGTACTAACGCTCACGTGACATTTGCTACATATTGAAAATTTTTACACAGAAAATTGCATATATTATACCAAAAATTAATTATACCCCGCCAGCTGACTAACATGTATTACCGTGTCAAAATAGGAGTTCCTCAAGAAAAATATAAGAATGAACCTGGCATCCTCCATGTTTCCTGTTCTCTCTCCGATAAAGCACTTGAAATTCTTTGACTTCAGAAGTGGGAATTCCGATAGCATATGAACGAAGCTCTCTGAGTCAATTTACTGCAGCTAAAAAATTTACACGATAAAAAACTCTTACAAAAAAAAATCTAGATTAACCAATCAACCTCACTAATATATCAGTAAGGTTTTAGGTGACTAGTTGACCATCCTGACCCATTCCTTAAACTAAACAATCCACCCTTGCACAAGTGTATCAAATCCAAAACATGCCTAATGATTTATTCCTTTGCTAATGCTACATTATTTTGCCTGCAAACAGCATGTGTCCAGGCCCCAGGTTATTCCCAGTCGTATGGCTTTGGACCAATCAGATCATTCAAATAATATGATATTGTTTTTCAGCTAGAGGCAAGGAATTCAAAACCATTAGGGCTGTGTACTAGATTCTGCTGCCTCAAGCTTTGAAAAGTTCTGTGACCTCACAACAAGGATTTCAGGCGATCCGAACTGACACGCTCTACAGAAAGCATGTTCCCGTGGCCACCTAGCAGCTGCTGCCGTACACCCAAATGTAACTGCTGACGATTGTCATTTGTTGTGTTTTCATGGCAGAGAGCCATTGCTACATATGGTGGCCCAGTTGCACTTCAACACTGGGGAAGTACTGCATATTTCGAGACTTTCATAATTTCCTCCAGATACTACCATCATACATTTATTTAGCTGCAAACATATTCCTTCATTTATTCATTGGTTCTTTCAATATGGTCTGTTAACTCTTTCACTGAGCACTGAGAATTCTTAGTAGACTATGTATAACTGGAAGAAAGCTGTTACAGGAATAGCTCACAAATCTGAAAATTTGTCACCATGTAATTTAAACCAAGTATTATTTCTTTTTTTACCAAAATTCTAATAGTTTTTCAGTGATAATCTTCCCTCCGCTGTAGCTCTAAAATTGTATTTGCGGTTGCATTAGATGAGTCGCATCATGATTGGTCATAGTTGGTGAGAATCAATGACTTCAAATCTGTGCAACGCATTCAAAGGGGGCATTCTTGAATTTAACACGAGCATGAATGAGATTTGAAAGCTTTGGCAAAGTGGAAGATAATCAGTCGATAAAGGCTTAAATTTCAGTCGATTGCTCGCACAAAATTATTGTATGGCTTCAAAAAACTTGGGATATAGCACAGGAGTAGCATGGACTAATTTAACAATACTTTTTGGTGCATTTTGGTTCTTTATGGACATTGGCAGTACAAGACACCATTCATTTTTGTTGAATGGAAAAGAGCAGCTGAGATTTTATGCCAAAGATCCCCTTTTGTGTTGTCTTCTGACTGAGACAAGTTTCTTAAGTCACAATGTTTATGAAATGAGTAATAAGAAATTAGTAGGAAGGAAAGATCAATATGCTTTAGAGTTGAGTGAGAGCTGAAAGGCTGTAAAATAAGAGGGAGAATCAACATTATCTATTTTGCAGACTCTTAGATGAGTGTTTCAGACATCTAAAATACTCTATTATAGATCAGACTTTATACCCTCTGTGATGCTACTATGAGACTCGACGTTAAGAGCTGACCTCACAAAAGTTTCTACCTGTATTTTTAGTGGTGCTTACTACAACAAGCATGACCATTATTACTGTTGGTAATACTTACGGTTAGGGATCTGAACAAACCCCTAACCCTAAGTATTAAAGTTTAGGATGAAACTTGTCCCACACTGTTTCTGCTATGAATCACTTAGCTGCATGTTAGAAACAACCGAGAACGCTCCAGCGACCGCATAACATGCTAAAAACCACTCAAAACACCTTAGCAACCACATAGCAACATGCTTGCAACTCTGGACAACACTCAAGCATCATGGTGTAAATATTTTTATGTAAAAATGTAAAAATCTTGTTAGCATTTACAAAGTCAGGAAACATCTACTCCTTGATCAGTCTAAAATACTGTTGGCCCACCTACTAGAAAACCTGCTTTAAATAGAGCATGTGGTTAATAATTATTTTATGCAAGAAGCAAGTAACTAGAAATACCCATAATCCTGTCCTTGGATGTACCACGTTTTTCATTCAGTTAGAGAAAATGTCTAATGGTGTTTGTTACTGGAAAAATCCCCTCAGATTCGTACTATGCTTAACCGGACATACTTGTTCAGACTGGTTGACGTTCAGTCAACATTGAAAGGGAGCCTATTAGTGAGCATTGGTTGAGGCAACCACAAAGGGATCACTCACAAATGTACTGCAAAAGCAAGTGTGTGTGCATCTAGAAATGTGATCCTCGGGTGTAGTCTGCTACTGATGAATAATTTAGACATTTTGCTGGTCACATAGAGACATTTGCAGAAGAGATATTGGAACACTTGGATAGATATCTTTCTTTTTCCCCTCTCTCTCTCTCATTTCACAAGACTTGAGGCAGTTGATGTTCAAACTGAGCCCTTATCTAACTGTTACTAGCCGAGCTCAGCTGCCTGCTGCATATCAAAGTTTACTCCACCAATCAGCTGTTTCTGCTGAAACCTCCACCAGCCAACGAAAGTCAAGGAACCTTACTGTTATGTCCTGGTAGAGACATGTTTAAAAACACTGCTACTTAAGATACCAAAAAAGATCAAACTTAGATGCCCCACCAATATATGCCGAATGCAGCATTGCCCTGAGTTATGGGTGCCTGAAAGGAAGTTAATCTTTATGCAAGGTCTCAACATTCAGTTACAGCTCCATGTACGGAGGCAGGATAGCTGACACAAGGCAACATATAAATCAGCCTCTGTCACACCACAAAATACTTCTAGCAACCAACAACGTGACTGTAACTGGGATTTGTGCCTTTGCATACTACTGTGTAGGCTATACATAGCAAATTCATGTATACTCAATGCAGAGACAAGCTGCTTGGAGTAATCTGTGCTTAAGTGCCTTGTGCAAGGGTGCAATGATGATAACTTTATGGAATGCCACTTGTGGGTTTTGAACCTAAAACCTTTCAGCTCAGCTGTAAATCAGAAGGTCGTTGGTTCGACCCTATGAGCCATCACATTTGTACCCTTGTTCATCAATATAGGATGCTGTGGTGTAGTGGTTAAAAGCTCTGAGCTGGTAACAGAAGGTTTCTGGTTTGACCCCTATGAGCCATCACAATTGTGCCCTTTAACAAGGGTACACTTTTCATAAAAAAAAGGATGGTATGGTGAAGTGGTTAAAAGTTCTGAGCTTGTAACAAGAAGGTTACTGGTTCAAACCGCTATGGGCCATCACAATTGAGCTCTTTAAAAAGGCACAATTTATTCATACATATGGGCTGGTGTGTGTAGTGGTTTAAGCTCTGAGCTGGTAACCAAAAGTTTGTGAATTTGACCCCAACGTACCAGCACAGGCAGAAAGATTCTATTCTATTCATAATTATTGCTTAATTAGGTCAAATAATACCATATCGAACTCTACAATATCACAGCAATATGACTAATAGCTCTAATGATGCCAAACAATTAACTACTTAAGTGCAGTAAAGAAGCCAATGGAGGTCTCATAACACTGTACAGTTCTGAGTGAGTCTTATGGGGGTGAACTTACTGTAAGCCTCAACTCTGTCTGATCTGATAGCAACAGCCATAACATGATAAATCTTGTGTATAAGCTGTGTCAGCATTACTTAGCTTAAGCTAGCACTGTGAGGCAGGGAGAGAAAGACAGAAAGAGTGAAAGAAAAAAGAGAGTGAAAGCATGTAGGCACTACATAATCCTACTCACTTAACCCACCCCACTAATCTCTCTGGGAACACTGATTCGTGATGAGGAAGAAATATTATCTGGACATATATTTGGGCCTGAACTGCTAATATTTCCTTTAATGGCTCTGGTCCTTCACAGACTGATTAGACTCCACTGTCTCATTGTAAATTCATGCTTCAAAACATGCTTTACTGGCTGACAACAAAAGATCCAAAGTTTTCTGCTGCCTCATAATCACAAGTAGGGCTGCAACTAACGATTATTTTGATAATCGATTAATCTAACGATTATTAGAATGTTATTAGACTATTTTGCGATTATTGCAACAATTAATCATTAGCTCTTAATCGATTATTCATCTTTTGCCCGCCTTGTTGTATTAAATGTGCTTATTAACAATAAATGACAAAATCATCTTTTAAAAATACCTCTAAATGAAATTCAATGAATTAAAGGGAAAAAAATACTTTAATTCAGTAAAGACATTCACTGTAAAAAATCAAGTGTTTTTGTCTTGTTTTCCATTTAAAATTGTCTAAAAATCCTTAAAACAAGATACATTTACTTGAGAAGCAACATATAAGATATTTAGACTTGCTTTAAGAGAATGTATCTTAAATACCAGTATAAGTGTATTTTGTATATAAGTGTATCTTATATGCTGCTTCTCGGGTAAATGCATCTTTTTCAAGGATTTTTAGATATTTTAAAATATTTGTATTTTTAATATTATATTCAACATTCTCAGATAAAAAAAAAAATTCTTCTGCAGTACAGCTGCTAAAGAAAATGTACATTGTTTTAAAGGAGTTTTAGATATTTATATTGGAAAACAACCCAAAACAAAAACAAATCAAAAACATATTTTGTTGCAGTGTATAATGGGGCGAAGACTACCCTCTCTCACCTCACTGTTCACTTCAATCAATCTTTAACTCACAAAAAAACAAACTCTCTCTTATTAATGAAACTACATATTGCCAATTTTCTTCACGATAAGAAATGCACAGTGACAAATATTATGATTCAATAAGTTGCAAGCCATCACGTTATAATCTAGCTGCATTAAGCATGCGTGCTCGAGGGTCGAGCGTTCCCGTGACAAAGTGTACATCAGCCGGATGCAGTTTCAATCTCTCCCCCTTAGATCGGGACATTCGCGCAACTCATAGAAGTGGAGAAATGCCACTTTCGGAGTTTGTAGTTATTTACATGACCTGCTTCCGTATTATTTGAACTTTATTAAAGCTTTATTAAACGCATCAAATATAACTGCATTAAAGATGTAACGCCGAGGTGTTTCCTTTAAAGATGCTTGACGTGCAAGTTTTGCTTCAGTGGAGTGGCAGCTCCAGCTCCACTTACACAACAAGAGTGCTTCTGTATTTACTTATTTTGTATTTTTGCATTATAATTCCCTCATACTTTGTGTCACCTGAAGCTGTGAAAGTTTAGAGTGCATCTGGACTGTGAACTGTGTAATTGTTCCTCTCCTCAGTCAGGCGCGAACTGCAGTGCTGCTCTCGCGCACCATCGTTAGAGTTTAATATGATCTCATGTTATGTTAAATGAGATAAAACGGCTATTCGACAATGAACATTTTTGTAGTAAATTTTTTCTTGTCGATGTTGTCGATAACGTCGACTAATCATTTCAGCCCTAATCACAAGTCCTCACCTACAGGGTCCCACACTTGGAAACATACACCAGCCCACCAAGTTGTTGTTCCAAACACACCAAGGGGAACACATAAGAATGCTTCAAGCAAGTGCAGAATAGATTGACATTCTTCACCCATGAAACCATAGTAGAAACACCAGAGAGCTATTTAATACATATGATCACAGATACACACTGGGGTTGGGTGATTTAGCAAAAAAAAAAAATAATAATAATACTACCTCTTGATAATTGTCAGCCTTCTGACAATATTCAATATATCTTGATTTATAAGTATTTTATCTGAAAAAACTTAAATGGGTGATTATTTAAAACATATTCTTTTCTTCACACACTAAACATTTTTATATATGAAAAATTGCATTCTGTGAATTTTTCTTTTTTTTTGAGTGATGATACAAACTAAACATTAAATCAGAGTTTTGAATTGATTAATTGGAATGGACAGTCTGAAATGATTCATGGCAATGAATCGAACAACTCTACCACCGGAAGAGGGATCGCAAAACTAGTGTAATGACACATTCTTCAGGAAACAATGTCCAAATAAAAAGCACATTAAATCATTGTGATATTCAAAATGTTACTTAACTGTATATTGTCAGCATAGTCCTTGTGAATGTAGTGTATAGTCATTATCGCCCAGCAATAATACACACACTCATCTGTGTTCCTCTCACTGTACTGACACGTCTGAGTGGGCGAGGAACACTGATAGGGAGATATAATGTAGGTGACTCTATGAATGTGTGTTTGCCCACATTAGTGTAGGTGTTAGTATTTTCCTGAGTGATCTAGTGACTAAATGTGTTAGTGTATGTTCATGTGTGGCCCGTGAACAGTTTTATTAAGCTCAGCCTGTGATCAGTTCACAATAAAAACTCACCTGTATAAAGTGACATGAGCATACTACACCCACTGAGAGCTCCTACTTACGTGACATCAAGGGTGACACACAGATAAGAAATTAAAACACCTCAGCGAGATCCGAGTCATCACTCTTGTGAGATGACAGATTTTCAGTGCCTCTGTGTCTCCACAACTCTTTGATTCATTTATGCCTGCAGGACCCCAGAGGGCACCAAGTCAAATCCTACAGGCTCTTCAAACTTCATCAAAATATTTTGCTCCATTCAGGATATTTGTGGTATCTAAGGACATTTGAGAAGGCATAGAAAATCCCATCGAGTTAGCATGACCCTGTGGCTACAGACTGCCTAACCTGGACGAGCCCCACCACAGTCAGCACCACCCAAAATATCTGGTAGCTCACCTCTTTCTCTTCACAGAATCCACGTTGTAAATGTATCAAATCCTGCTTCATGGTATATAACTGAAGATGCAGAGAAACTGTGGAGCTTAGGCCAATGGAAAAATGGATAGGAAAAATGGAGAAAAGTGAGGAAAATATCCTTAGATGAGAGATGCTGATAGAAGAGAGAGTTATCTGCAGTCTTGAGGACGACTGTCAGGTACCGGCGCATGCGCCAAGAACATACATCCCCCCTATACACACACACATACACACAAATGTTCACTCGTCAGCGAGGCGGACAGACACCCTCCTCTTTTCTCTTTTTCACCCACTCGATAACAGCTATTCAGCTGCATCTCACTCTCTCAAACTTTTTCTCTCTGTTCAGATTCTCTTAACCTCTCTTGTGTGTTCTGCCTGCTGTGTTATAATTCATATATATATATATATATATATATATATATATATATATATATATATATATATATATATAAAATCCCAACATTCTTTTTCCACAGAACTGGGGATTCTGAACAAATGGACAAACCAAAGCACAGATGAACCAGAAATGTTTCAGTATTACACAGAAACATATTTACAACATATAAAGAATGTAAAGCAATGCATTTTAACAGCTATGGAAAGCCTGTTGTGTGTGAATTTAAGAGGTGGATTATAGAACATCCTTGCCAGCATCCAAAGCACCAGAAAATGGATTCTAGTGAAACTGCTGAGCTCTTCCTTCCATCTAGTGTTCCTGTTCCTCTGAGTGGACATAAGAGTTGCAGTCATTGCACCACTGTTAAGGACAAAGTGCCTAACTCATGTGTATGTGTCAGTTACCATTCCATCTTCTAGGGAGAATGCATATATTTACCCAAGCCACAGCCTCTCTACCCAATCTGCTAAACAGACACTAACTAGCATATTCGTAATGACCAAGATGATCACTAAAGTAGTGATTATAGTTTAATCACCAATCTAATCTGCTAGAATATTCTCACATTGTACCCATGGGAAAAAGTATAATTTATAGTTCATTAACTAAGGTAAATGAACAACCTTACCATAAGGTGTCACCAAAGATTTTTATGATGAACGTTGATTGGAACTGAAAAAAAATACCACAACTTCAAATCTTCAAAAATTCTCGGTTACATATATCCAAGTTAATGTGCAGCTAATTAAAACATGTGATGTAGTGCAGGAGATAATATCAAAGAGGAACATGATCCCCAAAGATCTAGATGCATTTCTCTTTTTCAACGGCTTCCATTAAAATTAATCTGTATCTGTAGAACCACCATCTCCACTGGAGTAAAAGACTGGCAGTACTGACGATGAACTCTCATTTACCTTCCAGCAGTTAGAGTCCAAATGAGACTGATGGGCTACTTTATGAGAGTACCAGCAAGAAAGATGATGAGTTACTGGCAAAAGTTTAGCCAAAGCTGGCAGTGCAAGGCTGTTCCTTATGGTGCACTTTGGACTGTTCCAGTAGGGCCATATGCGTCATATATCTGCCAAAACGTAACAATAAAACTGGATTATTAAGAGAACATTAAGAGTTGATTAAGAGCCAAAGTCTATTCCCAAAGGGAGGTAAAAATATCAGCTTCCATTGAAAGTGTCCTAAAAAAGAGATCTTTAGCCTGTTAACCCATTAACCAGTTGCTTTTGGTTCCATCCCTCTTGTGTCTATTCACAACCCCCATCAACCCAAGTATGCCAGGTTTTAGGTGAAACACAATGCATGTAGAATCATGAATCAAATTCATAAGAAGGGACTGGTCCTAAAATCCTTAATCCTTCTCTGAAGACCAGTCGGTCTTTTTGCATCTTTTTGGGGATGTAAAGGGTAGATCGGTCTTGAGGGTGATGAGGTTTTACTGTTGAGAACCTTCACGGTGTGTTCTACTTTGGATCAATCTGCTGGCTTTCCTACAAGGACACACTCCACAGTCAGTATTAAGCCTTTCAGAGGGAGGACTAAGTAAGAACTCCTATACTCCTCCTCATTAATAGATCCCCATTTGGAACATGTTCACCCTGGGTTGGTGGGTGGCGTTACCAGACGTTATCAGCAAGCAAAGATGGTGATGGTAATGTAGAGGTGCAGAATTGTATTAAGGCGGTAGGAAGAGATAATGAGAGGGAATTTGGGCTCTGTTGACCAAACGAAAGGGTCAAGGTTCAGCATTTAATTAAAGTATGGAAGATCTGAACAAATATTTTAAATATTCGCCTCTGGCAATAATGGTAATGGTATTGTATGCTCAACTTGAACTAGAACATCTTCAACAGACCGAACCCTATACTCAAGAGAGGGATGTATACACAAACATGAGAATGGTCTGGTGCATGTGGATAAAGATCGGGGCCTTTTACCAAAAGAATGTTGGTTTGAATCCCACATAGGACAAAAAACCCATGAGCTACCAACATCGTGCCATGAACAAGGCACTTAAGATCAGACTCAAAGGGGTTTATTCTGCCATAAGCAAGTTGCTTTGGATAAAAGCAAATTACTGCTTAATTGTTAAGTATATGAAGGAAAAGAAACAAATTACACCAGAAATCCAACAACTGCATTAAAGGTCAACAGCTTTGTCTGCTCGGTTCCTTGAAGTACGCCAACTGGTTTTGATGGCAGAGCTATTAAACCTCAAGTCAGATTTTGAAAACACTGCTTACTGAAAAGCCAAGAATTACCAGCTGAATCTGGGCTTCAACCAACTGGCTAGCAAAGGTGAGTAGGGCTCAGCACCTAGATTAGCCTTCTTGCTTCAGATGTACAAAGCAATGCTTTTGTTTCCTGTTCATAATGCGTTTCCAGCAGTAAATTGGTGCAGGGTTGTTTAAACATATTGTCTACCACAAAGGTAAAATGACATACTGTGATGAGGAGGAGGGCAGGGTCGGGCCGTGAGGACACACAGACGGCCCTGAATCAGGCTAATCAGCCGGAAGGGGGATAAAGATGAGCCGGAGGCGCCAGTTCCAGAGAGTGAGAGACGCACGCGGCCGCACTGTGTGTCTCCATATGTTTTATGTTTGTGAAGAGGAGGAGGGCGGGGCAGGGCCGTGAGGAAACACAGACAGCCCTGAATCGGGCTAATCAGACGGGAGGGGGATAAAGATGAGCCGGAGGTGCCAGTTGTGCGTTGTGCGTGTCTTTATGTTTTGTTGTTTTGAGTTCATTTATATCATTAAACTTTACGTTGACTGTTCAGCCGGTTCTCGACTCCTCCTTGCCCATCCTTTATATGGTTACATTGGTGCCGAAACCCGGGAAGGAGGAGGGATGCCCTGTTGCAGAGTCCTCACCGCTGCCATCCGCCAGGGGAGCAGCCGCGGTCGTCTGCCTGGGGACGGAGGGGTCACTGCCGGCTGCCGAGAGCCGGAGGAACCACTGTCATCCGCCAAAGAAGGAGAGGAGTGGTTCCATCCGCCAGGGGCCAGAGGACTCACTGCCATCCGCCGGGGGAGGAGTGAGCTGGCGTCCGCCGGGGGAGGAGTGAGCTGGCGTCCGCCAGAGGGCAGAGGAGCGGTTGAGGACCGGGCGACAGCACGTCCGGGAGCCGGCGAGCAAGTTTTTCTCTCTTTCTCCTCTCTCTCTGTCGCTCCGCCTCGCTTTTTCCCTCTCCCCTTTCCCTCCCCTCGTCTCTCCCAAAGTCAGAAGGCATTTTCTAGACCTTTAATACACAAGTCTCTTTCCAAAGGGAAGAGTAGCAGCTTTCCAAACATTTCAAGCTCTTTCATACTATATTGCATGGTTAATCTTAAATTACTCAAAAAACATTGTACAGGCTCTACAGCATTTTTGCCTACGATGGTTTTGATGACAATCCTGAAATAATTTTGTCTAATTATCACTTTCACCACAACTTATCCAAATATTACATGACCGGCATTCATCAACCTGTATTTGTATCAACTTCTCACACTATATAAATAATTACACTAATCAAACCTGTCAAATCCGCCTAGTGTAATGACACGCTGCAGGCAAAATATTGCCTGCGGTTTCTATACAGGCTTGCATCATATTCAAACCACAAAGGACTCATGGGTGAGTGCTACTGGCAGCTTTTTGAGACTGTTAGGATTCCATTCACGATGTTCAAGGGGACGCTAACCATCAATCGCGCTGCGACGTGTTTTTTTCTTCTGCATGGAGCTCAGTTCCGCTGGTGTGCTCAGTAAGTTTCTGGCAGTGCAGATCTAATTTATGGCAAATATATTCAGCAGAGAAAGCTGCATTTGCATCTAACTGAATAGCAAAGAAAAGAAATAAGGAACAAATGAAATGACAGAGAAAGAGACCAGCAACCACACAGGCACTCCATATATGTAGCACTGCAGAAATAAGGAGACATGCGGAGGGAAGAAAGCAGTTACTGTACAACAAAATCTTGTGGAGATCTACCTCGAAGTACAACAAAACAGAAAAATAGGACTGACAACAACACTCAAACACTCCAACTTCAAATGGCATCTTCATTATGTTCAAATAACAAATTAATTATCTTTTGAACTGCTTCTTTGTAATGATTTGGTTGAGCCAATTTGCAAACTGTTTGTAAATCACTTAACCATCAGGGAAGATTTTCTTTGGAAAAAAAATGAAACCAAACAATTAGGGCTGGGGGATATATTGAATATACACAATATAATCATGATGATTTTGTTGGCAAATTAAGCAATCTTTCAATATCAAATTATATGAATATCGAAATGATTGTAATGCACTTTTTATTTGGCAACTACATTTCCTGAAGATTGTGTCACCAATGAAAATAGCATCAGAATCAGGACATGGCCATCTTAAACCACAAAAGGCTGCAAATTGTTAAAATCAATGCATGGTCTGTGCGCTTCAGAGTTAACAGCTGACATGTTGTTCTGGGTGCAAGAGCCGGGCTCATGATATGCTGTTTCAGAGGTCTTGGAGCGATTCATGTGCAAAGTATTTCATGTCAAAGCAAAGTGTTGCAGGTTTACATTTTAGAGCAATTCTAAACATTTATAACTGCTACAACTCATTAACATATCTAAAAACATGACAAAATACAACAAAAAAAGGAAGAGATGACAGCTTTTCACCAAATTTGCAATGAGGAATATTGTAAACTATCAAATTCCCAGAGCATTTTCAGTTTTCCGTCAAAATAAAGGCTACAGGTAAATGATTAATATGACAGAATTAGGAGAGTAATCTATTATAATAATACGTTTTACTGGGTTCTGCAAAAATAATTCAGTATTATAAAACATTCAGTTGGGTTCCAAAAAAAAAATAAATGAGTGAAATTGATTTTGTTCATCCTGTTCATATTTCTGTCATGTTTTCAACGGGGCAGTTCAAAGAGCTTTACCTTTACTTACACCTGTGACAGCATTGACCCCCTTATTTGCACTGTAACAAACCTTCTCAAGACCAAGACCGATCTCGAGTACTACAACACTGCAAAACTGAATTGGCCCCTTTAAGCTGCAAGGGGAGCTAGAAGCACTAAAGAAAGTGGCCCAGACGGTCAGTGGAGACACATGAACACCCAGTGAAAAGTATCATTCTGGGGACACGCTTGTGATCGGCAACTTAAGTGAGGGAGCCTTTTCTTGGAAGTGTGAGGTGCCTTTGATACAGGTCTTTGATGCAAATGGCTGATCTGTCGGGTGAGTCACACTTGGCACTTGTTTGGCTCGAGCTTTAAGGGAGTCGTAGAACTGAGGTATAGTTTGGAGGAAAGTATGTGTGTCCGCATGCATATGTTGTGTTTGAGGAAAACAGAAGTGTCACAGCCGCTGTGGATGCGCTTGCAGTCACAGAGCTGCACTTCAGTGAAAATCAAACAGCAAATAGCAGGCTGTATACACAAAAACCAGCACTCCACCCTCATCTATCATACACCGCTACGACTGTGCTGCTCAGCTCTACCAGGACAACAATGAAAGGAGTCAAGCAACTGGCATTTAAAAATGCATAGGAATGTTAACGGGAAGCTCTCTCCAGGTTTTATAGACCTTGGCAGAGCCCCTCAGGCATATTAGAGCATTACAATAGAGGAAAAGATCAACAAGATAGTCCACAAGTGGCATAAGGAAGTACTCGTTCTCTTAAAATTTTGCTGCACAGGCAAAAACACAGGAGTAGTCTGTGAATCTTTGCTCATTTATTTAACACCACCATTCATTTCCATTCACTGTTCCAGGGGCCTTTTCTTCAATTAACGGCATTTCATAACAATGATGAAGCTTTAACTTTCATCTGGCGCAGTTCCGTTGCACTTACTCTAACTGGAGCAACATGAGGACAGCAAAATTGTGAACATGAGGAGAAATGAAAAGCCCACAGCCGAATTTCACTCCAACAGCTGCTTCTGACTAACATAATCTCTTCAATGCAAGCCTGAAGTCTTTCTGTGAGCTTAAATGGATGCACAGACACACACACACACACACACACACACAAATGCACTTATGGGTCATCCACGCAAGGCACATTCTTTCATTTTATTGACACTTTTTTAAAATTGTCTAGGTGCAAATGCAACAGAGCCCTGCTGAGCCCCCCCCCCAGCTTAAAACTGCCTGATGATTTGTTGGTCCATGGTCTCCCAGTCTGGTCAGGCTAGTCTGTTGGCTGGCCTTAGAGGAGATTTAGATGACCTCCTACTAACCAGAAGAGCTCCAGCCTGGGAGATCAGGTAGTCCAGCTGAGGACCAGCTTGGCCATCCTGAGAGACCAGCTTTAACCAGTTAGGACCTGCAAACCATTTTAGGCTGATTATATCATGACAAATGACCGCAACATGTTAAAAAAAGATCTAGGAAATAAATATCAGATGGAATTTTCATGCTGTTGAGCCCCTTGCAAGAATGTACACTTTGTTAACGTTCCCTTAATAAAGGGAGCCGCTTGACCCTTAAGGCACATCCTCCATTCTAAAAAAAGAGCCTTAGCTCAACTTACTGCTGTTTCGATTCTTGCGGTTGGACTTGCCACCAAGCAGCATCTTTAGACTGTTCCTGAACATGGCTGCACAGTTCTGGACCTGGCTATAGAGAAATCTGCAGAGAGAGAGAGACAGAAAAACAATACAACACTGTGTGAAACACAAGCAAAAAAGGGTTTTTCAATGGCCGATGCCGATGCGATATCTAGAGAACAGGATGGCCGATAACCGATATAAATGCCAATAAACATAATACAATGTAACAACAGCAAATCAGATAACACAAAATTTATAGCGTCAAACAAACAAAATTTACTCTAATTTGCATAAACAAAGAAAAACAGAAAGTGTTAACTAGCCATTGACAAATCTATTGTAAGATTTTGGAACAAACAAAAGGGAAACACTTTCGTTAATCGGCCAAGCAAATATGGTTATCGGCCACTGCCGATATATCGGTCGATCACTAAAAAAAAACTGAATTCACTGTGATGGAAAGAACTTCTTAGTCATAGGAACCTAAATAAACAAAAGTTTGAAAATTGCTGAAATTGATAAATGTGCACCTTTGCTAGGTCATTCAATATCAGTGATATCCAGAAATAATTAAATTAGGTAATTAAGGCAATTCGTTTTGTTAACCAAAATGACCCAATGACTGAAGGGCAAAAGGTAAAAATGGTACCACCATCGTTTTCTGGATATGGTGCCATGTTAGAACTATACCATTCTTTGAAGTAGCTTTTGGTAATGCCGTCTGACAACTTTACTGACCCATGGTACTGAACCATGTTAGAGGTAATCTGCACTCTGCAATCTGCATTTCCACAGAGCTTCTGAATAATTAATTTCAGCTACCAATAAAAGTGTAGTACTCTGAGATCTGTTTAACATACCCGACCACGTTACAATCCAGTCAACAGATTTTTCAACACAATCAGTACAGAAAATGTGTAAAAAAAAAAAAAAAAAAAAAAAGTGTCCTGATTCATGTGGGGATTGTCATCATGTCTACAGAGATGAGCAGAAGTAATTTCCAAATGTCTCAAAACCATTTGGGGGTGGGTAATACATAAATACATCATTTCAAGATGATCTTTGCCACATTCTTGATTAAAATAAAAGGTACACTGAAATATTTGAGCAACAGTAACACTTTACAATAAGGTTTTTATTCATTAACATTACTTTCCACAACACTGTAGCAATACAACACTTATTAAGCGTTGTTAATGTTCATTTCTTCATTACCTTTTTACATTAAAAGTTGTATGTTTATGTATTTGTATATGTATTTTTTCATGTTCATAATGCATTAACTAATAAACAATTACAGTAGTTAAATAGTTTATTGATGTAACATTAACCATGATAAATAAATTAGTCAAAATAATTGTTCATCGTTAGTTCATGCTACCTAATGCTTTAACATATGTAAACAACTAGAACCTAATTGTAAAGTGTTATCTGAGCAACAAATATACCCGATGAATGTTGCCATTATGTTTAAATCTATGAATGAGGTTTATACTGTTACAAGTCAATGACTACATGACTTTTCAATTTTCTTAGATATCAACACAGATTCCCAATATGTTAACACAGAAGCCTGATCTGCAGCATCTCCTATTCCTTCAAATCACAGAAAGGGTGTGATCTCTTTAAAAAAGCAGCTAGACTGGTGATATTCAGTTCTGAAGTCTAGACAAAGAGTTATTGAGGGGATTTTTGGAAGCTGGTGTGATTATATGTTTCAGGTACACAGAGGTTCAGTATGTTGGAATATTGGAGCTGATAAAGAGTTTCATCCGTCATTCTTCTCTGGATTATTTTAGGACCCACTCAACAACCACACAGAGGAGGGATCACACCCTAATGCTGCTAATTACCGCTTCATGTATGAGTAGGGTGCGTGTGTGTGTCTACATGTGTGAAAGAGTGCAGGCTAGAGACACTGTCTTTGTTCTGGTGCTGCTGTAGGTAATGCATTATTCTTTCAGGTGGAGTATTTATCTTTTGTATGTAATAAATTTATGGGCGCCATGGATTTCAAAGGAATTATATTACCTTCTTTTCTTCGATGAGTTTTGGTGCAAGTTGTGAACTTCACAACCTTATAACACTGTGTATGTGGCTGTGGAAGTATTTGTGGGTGTATTTATAAATATGAATTATAATGGATCAACCAATTCCAGTCTAGTAAAGCAATGGCCCCCAGAAAGTATTTGGATGCTTAAGCAACACATAAAAATGTTTTGAAATGTTTAAAAATGTCATTACATTAGGGGGCCTTGGTATCTCAGTGAGTATTGACACTGACTACCACCCCTGGAGTCGCGAGTTCGAATCCAGGGTGTGCTGAGTGACTCCAGCCAGGTCTCCTAAGCAACCAAATTGGCCCGGTTGCTAAGGAGGGTAGAGTCACAGGGGGTAACCTCCTCGTGGTCACGATTAGTGGTTCTCGCTCTCAATGGGGCACGTGGTAAGTTGTGTGTGGATCGCGGAGAGTAGCATGAGCCTCCACATGCTGGGAGTCTCCGCGGTGTCATGCACAACGAGCCACGTGACAAGATGCGCGGATTGACTGTCTCAGAAGCGGAGGCAACTGAGACTTGTCCTCTACCATCCGGATTGAGGTGAGTAACCGCGCCACCACGAGGACCTACTAAGTAGTGGGAATTGGGCATTCCAAATTGGGGAGAAAACGGGATAAAAACAAAAGTAATTACATTAAATTATGAAATACTGAAATAAAGACAGCACAAGCACACAAAATATTTACAAAAATACGTTTGTTAGGCTTTACATTTTCTAATAATCTATATACTGCTAAACATTATGAAACTGGACACTTTCTGGTTGTCAAATGTTAGTAGAACATGTTCAAAGTGACCAAGAAAAGTTAGTTCTGAGAAAAGCGTCATTTGTTTTCAGATGTCACTTGGTTTGATATTTTGTATCTAATGCAAACACAATGGGCATTTTTAAGTGTGTCTCAAGTGTCCAAACATTTTCCAGTTTGTTTTATGCTCTGGCTGTTGCTGCTTCCAAAACACTCAGTAATTGAACAGTAGAGAAAGACACCAAGTAGTAGACAGTCTGGAAACACTGGTTCTCTTTAAAGTAAATAGAAGCACTGCGAGGAGTCACCCAGACTCCAGCACAGCTGCTTTGCGTGAAGACTGGACCCACCACACAGGGTGCTTTGGGAGTCTCTGGTACCATTCAGTCTGTTAATCCGTTTTTCCCATGCTTTCATTCTTATTCTACAGCAAAGAGTGTGAGTTTGTGTGAGTGAGTCCATGGGCTCGGATTGAGAAGGGCACTCTAGGTCTCTACAAATTCATCTTCAGTTGCTGGCAGTTCAGTGTCAGGTATAAGAGTCCTTTACTCTACAGTCAATTACATGCTTTGTTCCTGACATTTGGGAGAAAGAGAGTGTGATAGACATATAACAGACAGAAAAGTGGTGTTAAAAATATTACTTAGAGAAAACATTGTAGTTTCTAAGATGTTCTGAGAGATTTGTTGCAATGGATGGATCAATTATTTGAAGGAAGGAAGGAAGGAAGGAAGGATGGATGGATCAATCATTTGATGGATGGATGGATGGATGGATGGATCAATCAATTATATGATGGATAGATTAAAGGTCCCAAAGCCCCCCAAAAAACAATAAATTCGATTCATTTACTACAACTTTTGATATGTAGAACACAGTGAAGCTAAGAATTGCAAATTCCTTTCTGGAACAATCCTGGACCAAAATTTTGATGTATCATGAGATGTAATTATCACAAGCAACATGAACTCCACATACCCTGCACTCGACTCTGTTACAACATTCCCTCTGTATATGGGTCTGTTTTATTTTGGCAGAGATTTACAGTATTATGCTGGGCCTCCACACCTTTAGAACTGATTTTTGGCTGAGGTCACACAAATGAGAAACAGATGGCCTAGTGGGGGGTGTGAATATGCACACATGAATGTCTTTTCATAAAGTGACGAATCAATATTAATGGCTAGATTTTCTTCTCTTCGACCAAAGGAGATTTTTTAAATGACTAACCAAGTCACCTAATGACCTGAAGGGATGAATCCCACTGTGTATACTTATATTACGCATGTACTGGGCTGATAATGGTTAAGTATGTCCTCAAAGGTATGAATTAAACGAGTAAGTCAGTATCAGGACATACTGTACTACAACAACATTAAATAGCATCTTGGTACCGTATCAGAGAACCACAGCAAACCAATAATCTTGCATAGAGCTAGGGGTTGTGGCAACACAGTCTCGTGACAAGTCATAATAATTTGAATGAGATGGCACAATCGTAAGATATCATCCGACTTGCCTTTTATGGAAAGGCATGACTTTAATTTTACTACCAATTACCATTTAGACAGATGAATAAACAAACTGAAATTCAAATTGATACAATACAGTCATCAAATTTCAGCTAACCTCCTATTAAACACTTTATTTTAAGAAAGGAAATGTTAGTGAACACATTTTGTTACTCATTCCATATTTATTTATTCCTTCTGTGGTACACAAAAACTTAGTTTCCTGTTAAAATTATGGTTAGGTTTAGGGTTTGGGTAAGGGTTTAGACTTTTTGGTTAGGTTTGGGTTCGGGGTTAAACTTATGAAAAATCATGATAACAGTTTGTTGGTTTGTTTATTTTTCTCTATGGGAGTAAAAGTCATAGGTTTTTGCATAAGCCAACTTGAACGTTTTCTCCTCCTCCTAGTAATTTTTATGACTTGCCATGAAACCTGGTTGGGTTGTGGGCAAAATTAGCCCGAAAAGCATGCACAGATGCACACTTCAAAAATCCAATGCAAATAGTATATCATCGGAGCACTTTTGACAAACAATTTTAACATAACTTGGTATGCACTAATCCTGATCTTGCATTCTACATAGGACAATATAGCACATGAATTGGGATCCAACCAAGGACTGTGTTAACAAAATATATTAACTTTAGAATGAAATTGGTAAGGTAATTAATTTAATAGATGATAATGCTTTGATGCAAACACTAACAGAACACAGCAAGGGGGTCTGTGGTATCAAGATGCCGTTTTATGATGTGGTAATATTTCCCAGTACTGGTACACTGTTTTACTACATACTCCAATCACAATGAAGAACATACTTTGTTAAAGGGCTAGTTAAAAGAAAATGTGTGGGTCATTTACTCACCCTCATGCCATCACAGGTGTGTATGGCTTTCTTTCTTCACCAGAACACATTTATTTTATTGTTTTATCCCCTTTTCTCCCAATTTGGAATGCCCAATTCCAAGTAGGTCCTCGTGGTGGCGCGGTTACTCACCTCAATCCGGGTGGTAGAGGACAAGTCTCAGTTGCCTCTACTTATGAGACAGTCAATCCGCACATCTTATCACGTGGCTTGTTGTGCATGACACCATGGAGACTCCCAGCATGTGGAGACAGAACACATTTGAAGAAAAAAAATAATAATTCTTAGCTCAGTAGGTCCTTAAAATGCAAGTGGATGGTGATCTGACTTTTGAAGCTCCAAAAAGAACATATAGTCAGCATAAACGTATCAATATTATCAATATATAATAAAAATATCAATATAAAAAAAATATCAATATTCAAGTACTTTTGTAACTCTAAATCATTGCCTCTGGTCAGTAGCGGTATGCATATGTGACGTAATCGCGTTGGCACATAAAACACATAAGCGATGGATTATAGTTAAAAAGTACTGGAATATTGATCTTTTTTGCACCAAAAGCGATCATGTCACTTTAGAAGACATTAATTTAAACCGCTGGAGTCGTAAGGATGACATTTATGCTGACTGTCTGTGATTTTTGGAGCTTCAAAAGTCTGATCCACTTGCATTTTAAGGAATTACTGAGCTAAAATTTTTCAATTTTTCTTCAAATGTGTTCTGGTGAAGAAAAAGTCATACACATCTGGGATATCATGAGGGTAAGTCAATAATGAGAGAATTGTCATTTTTGGATGAACTATTCATTTCATAGTACAAGTATGTTATTTAGGACACAGTTACCCTGAAAAAGCAAAACACAGTAACTATTTTTTTTTTTTATAGATATAATTGGGTCTATTTGGGGCCATTCACATAAAACTAATTTTTTGCATTCGTCTGTGCTGTTTTTGAATCGTTTTTGTATGTGACGATGCGCTTGCCTGTTACGCTGTGTCTAGCTGTTTTTTCAGCGTCTTGCACAGGAGAACTGCATTATAGTGTGTCAAGTTTAAAAGAACCTGTGTTCTTTTCCATTCATTGCACTGCATCTAGCTTTTTTTAGCGCAAGAACACGTTCGGCTTGAACGGCTGCATGGACTATGATCTGTCCTGTGACAGACGTATTTGGCTCAACTACGCTCAGATTCAGAGAAAACTACAAAGGCTTTTTTATAATCCACATTTGCCTGGAATCATAACATTTTGAGGCTACTTTTCTCAATTTAAATGTTGGCGTAGTCGATCAGATCCTGTTGTGTAAGGTCTAGCCATAAGAGGTAGGAAGACAACAAGAAAATATTGAAAGAGAGACAAGAGGGGTGTGTGACTGCTTCTGAATAAAGATGAGTGAGATGGAGAGCAGGGTGACCTTCCCTAAGGCTGTGCTTCATCTAACTGATGTAACTCAGTGTAGAGAGGTTTGCTGAGCGAACTGTGGTTACGCGTGAGAGTGAACTAATGCTTTTACCAAAAGCAGTATCTCATACTCGGACATACGATTTAATGAGGCCCTGATGTCTGTGGAAAAGCTGACCCACAAACTAACGAGAAACTCAGACTGAAAGTTGCAAGGCTGAAAAATGGTATCTGTAATGCTGCAGTGGAGAAATCGCTTATTTTTAATAAACGCCATTCGCCAGTCTCAGTCTGAATGCATCTCCCAAAAGCTGAAAATCTTCTCCCCCACAGTAGCTCTCAAATATAATTTGCATTTCTGCATATTCAAACTTTACATGTCACGATCAGTTCCAAAACACACAAAAACCAAATGTGTCTGGATGTCAAACCTAGTGTAATGAATCTTCACAAGCCATATTTTAACAGACGCAAACACAAATTTGATTTGAGGGCTATGGCGGAAGGGGAGATTTTTGTTGATTAACGACTTTAATTTTGGTTTGTTCCTCACATAAAGCTATTCTATGGCATCGGAAGACTAGAATATGGTGCACAAGTTGTATTTCTGATACATTAAAGGTACTTTTTTGTCCCCATTTATTTACATTGTTAGGAAAAAAGCAGCATGAACATTCTGCCTAACATCTCCTTTCGAGCTCCATGGTAGTAAGAAAGTCATACGGCTTTGGAACGATAGCAGGGTGAGTAAATGATGGCAATTTTCCAAAAAAGCATTTTCCTCAATCAACTGCATATACTTCATACAAACTGCTCTAAATGGGTTTGTCAGACTCTCAGTGGATTGCTCTAAAACTTCATCAGTCTATGTTTTAAACAGTTTATGAAATAATCCTTTTGGCAATGACATTTCTACCCAAAAAATCTTGCTCTCTTGTTGTTTCATTGGCCAACTAAACACAGTTTGAAATATTTTTCATATCTTGGGGAAACAATGTCAAACCATTTAAATTTTCCTACATGAGATAAACAGAATGTCAAATTTTAAGAAGTTCGAGGATTTGCTAATCAAAAACTGTTCTGAATGCGTTTTCAATTGTGTGATGTGTGTTTAGGGCTTTAGGGTGACCTGCCGCATAATCATCATCAATCATTTTTGTCTGTTTATCATTCACTAAGGCCTGTGCTGACAGAGGTTTTAAAATAAAAGTTTACTCATCCTCATGATGTTCCAAACCAGTATGACTTCCTCTTTTCTGTGAAATAAAAAAGGTAACTTTGGCCGCTCTTTTACATACTGTATATGAAAGTAAATGAAGACTGGGGCTGTCAAGCTCCAAAATGACAATGACAAACCATAAAAGTCTTATAAACGTAGTTCATAAGACTTGTGCATTATATTCCAAGTCTTCTGAAACCATACTATAGCTTTATGTGAAGAACAGATGGAAATTTAAGTTCTTTAGTGATAATCTTCCCCATTAAGGTGACATTTGGGCAAGTAAATGATATTTCATTTTTCGGCAAAGTATTCCTTTAAATACTTGTAGAACCGAAGGGTAGTTAAGGATGAATTATCTCCTTGTCTGAGAGCTGAACAGAGACTTTGGCACAACTCACACACTCCCAGACAGACTGTCAGAATCTGACACCATCCCGGCAAGCATCAGCCAAATGTTCAGCCTCATCACGTGTGTCTGTCCACTGTTAATCCCTAGCCGAGGGGGGCTTGTGTGTTATTGTCCAACTGGATTACTGGTATAAGAAGAACAAAGAACAGAGGGGTAACAGTGCGGGGTGGTACAGAGAAATGAAGGAGGACAAAAATCCTGTCAAGTGCCTCTGGGGAAGGAGTTCAGGCCAAGGCTGCTGTCATGCACACACAAACTCAGTCATTCTTCATCTACATGAACCACTTGTAAAAATGCATTATGGTATAACTGTATTAATCAACTGTAACTAATATATACTGTGTATATATACATGATTGTTGGTGCCAGACGGGCTGGTTTGAGTATTTCTGTAACTGCTGATCTCCTGGGATTTTCATGCACAGCAGTCTCTAGAGTGTATAGTGAATGGTGCAAAAAACAAAAAAACATCCAGCGAGTTGACAGGAAGGTGACAGTAACCCAAATAATGACCATTCTCTGTTTACCTCTTTCATCAACAAGGTGTTTCAGTTCGCAGAACTGCCGCTCACTGGAAGTTTTTTGTTTTTCGCACCATTCTCTACACTTTCTAGAGACTGTTGTGCATGAAAATCCCGGGAGATCAGCAGTTACAGAAATACTCAAACCAGCCCGTCTAGCACCAACAATCATGCCACGGGCAAAATCACTGAGATCACATTTTTTCCCCATTCTGATGATTGATGTGAACATTAACTGAATTCCTGATCCATATCTGCATGATTTTATGCATTGCACTGCTGACAAATTTATTGTCTGATAAGATAATAGCATGAATAAGCAGGTGTACAGGTGTACCTAATAAAGTGGTAGGTGAGTATATATACACTACCGGTCAAAAGTTTTGAAACACTTGACCGAAATGTGTCTCATGATCTTAAAAATCTTTTGATCTGAAGGCGTATGCTTAAATGTTTGAAATGAGTTTTTATAGACAAAAATATAATTGTGCCACCATATTAATTTATTTCATTATAAATCTAAAGTTTTATTTTAAAAAAAGTTTTTGAAATTGATGACTTGGACCAAATAATAAAGAAAAGCAGCCAATAAATGCCCAGCATATAGATGGGAACTCCTTCAATACTGTTTAAAAAGCATCCCAGGGTGAATACGTTGGTTGAGAAAATGTCAAGAGTACAACTCTGAAAATTCTAGGTAAAGGGTGACTACTTTGAAGATGCTAAAATATAACACAGTTTTGAATTATTTTGGATTTTTTTTAGTCACAACATAATTCCCATAGTTCCATTTATGTTATTCCATAGTTTTGATGACTTTACTATTATTCTCAAATGTGAAAAAAAAATTATAATAAAGAATGAGTGTGTTTCAAAACTTTTGACCGGTAGTGTATATATAAGAGCTGTCAAAGTTAACGCGTTAACGCAATATTCCTTTAACGTCACCATTTTTTAGTTAAAGTTAACTTCGTTAACGCACGTCCTTATATGACCCTTTCAATAAACTATGCAGTGACCGTCGTGAAAGCAGATGGTGGGAGACATTATGTCAAGACATGTGCCAAGCATTGTATTAATGAAGCTAAGCAGGGGAACATTTCAAATGAAGCACACAAAAAACACATTTAGATAGTGCTCGTAACATGACTGCAGCAGCCATTTGAACACCTGACTTGCACTGCGCACCAGAGTTTTAGTGCTGGCCAATGTGTCTAGGAATGCTAAAGTTTGCCGGACAAATTAGAACAAATCCGCTCATCTCATCTCTAAGCACGCACATTTGAAGCTCTGTTAATTCAAGTATTACACTAAATTAACTTTGTGCTTGGATTAAATACAAGTATAATTAAGAGCAACGGTGCACGTTTTAAGCGCTTTCTTTTTCTTCTTTTACTTTTTGCGATATATCATGCAATTATACACTGACATAGGCCTAATGATTAATGGGTCATTATACAAGAGTCTCTCCCACAAAATCAAAACATAAGTGGTCAAAAAAAGAAGCATAATACGACCAGTTATAACAGTGATGAGTCTCGCTTGTCCACTTCTGACTGAATCGCACCAAACAGGTGTGAGGCGTTCTTTTATGTTGATTGTTTACATGAGTTTATGCATGAATTTTGGTATCTAATCACCTGTTAATCAACCAATGTGCTAAAGGAAGAGTTTTAAACTGGCACGCGAGACCAGAATAGCGCAGGCTGATTTTGAACTTCACAAACTGCTTGGATAGTCATCCGTGGAAGCGCAGCGCAAACCATTTTTGAATTTGTCGGACATTTCCAGCTAACAGAAACCCTGCTGCGCACAGTCTCCAAAGTTCTGTCACAGTGTCTCTGCATAAAAGTGCGTTTGATAGTCCACTAGCCACTGTAGAACAGCAGAAGATGCTGGAACCCTGCAGGTAATCTACACTGTCATTAGCCCATTTAATCCCACCGAATGGGGTGAAAGGGGTCTAAAAGGAGTTGATGTATTTTACACAGAGTTGTCAATTGTAAATGACAATGCAGAATTTTTTTTTCCACATGAGTGGTGCAAATAGTCACATGACCAGAGCTATTTAATTCCACTGTGCTCCTCTAAACACCATAAAAGGAAGCAAATTCACCAATCAGTCACAACATTAAAACCACCTGCCTAATATCATGTAGGTCCCCCTCGTGCCACTAAAACAGCTCTGACCCGTCGAGGCATGGACTCCACAAGACCTCTGAAGGTGTCCTGTGTTATCTGGCACCAAGATGTTAGCAGCAGATCCTTTAAGTCCTGAAAGTTACGAGGTGGGGCCTCCATGGATCACACTTGTTGGTCCAGCTCATCCCATAGATGCTCAATCGGATTAAGATCTAGGGAATATGTAGGCCAAGTCAACACCTTTCAACTCTTTGTCATGTTCCTCAAACCATTCTTGAACAATTTTTGCAGTGTGGCAGGGCACATTATCCTGCTGAAAGAGGCCAGTTTACATACACTTAGGTTGAAGTCATTAAAAAAAATGTTTTTAACCACTCCACAGATTTAATATTAGCAAACTATAGTTTTGGCAAGTCATTGTGCATGACACAAGTAATGTTTCCAACAATTGTTTACAGACAGATTGTTTCACGTTTAATTGACTATATCACAATTCCAGTGGGTCAGAAGTTTACAAACAGTTAACTGAAAATTCCAGAAAATGATGCCTTTAGACAATTAGCCAGTTAGCTTCTGATAGGAGGTGTACTGAATTGGAGGTGTACCTGTGGATGCATTTCAAGGCCAACCATCAAACTCAGTGCCTCTGCTTGACATCATGGGAAAATCAAAAGAAATCAGCCAAGACCTCAGAATAAAAAACTGTGGACCTCCACAAGTCTGGTTCATCCTTGGGAGCAATTTCAAAACACCTGAAGGTACCATGTTCATCTGTACAAACAACAGTATGCAAGAATAAGCACCATGGGACCACACAGCCATCATACCGCTCAGGAAGGAGACACATTTTGACTCCTAGAGATGAATGTAGTTTGGTGCGAAAAGTGCAAATCAATCCCAGAATAAAAGCAAAGGACCTTGTGAATTTGCTGGAGGAAATAGGTAGACAAGTATCTATATCCACAATAAAATGAGAACTATATAGATATAACCTGAAAGGCTGCTCAGCAAGGAAGAATCCACTGCTCCAAAACCAACATAAAAAATTGCAAAATTGTCAAAGATCTTATTTTTGAGAAATGTCCTCTGGTCTAATGAAACAAAAATTTTACTGTTTGGCCATAAAGACCATTGTTATGTTTGGAGGGAAAAGGGTGAGGCTTGCAAGCCGAAGAACACCATCCCAACCGTGAAGCATGGGGTTGGCAGCATCATGTTGTGGGGGTGCTTTTCTGCAGCAGGGACTGGTGCACTCCACAAAATAGATGGCATCATGAGGAAAGAAAATTATGTGGATATATTGAAGCAATATCTCAAGAGATCAGCCAGGAAGTTAAATCTCGGTTGCAAATGGGTCTTCCAAATGGACAATGACCCCAAGCATACCTTCAAAATTGTGGCAAATTGGCTTAAGTACAACAAAGTCAAGGTATTGGAGTGGCCATCACAAAGCCCTGACCTCAATCCAATAGAAAATGTGTGGGCAGAACTGAAAAAGCATGTGCCAGCAAGGAGCCTACAAACCTGACTCCAGTTACACCAGTTCTGTCTGGAGGAATGGGCCAAAATTCCAGCAACTTATTGTGAGAAGCTTGTGGAAGGCTACACAAAACATTTGACCCAAGTTAAACTAAAGGCAATGCTACCAAATACTAACAAAGTTTATGTAAACTTCTGACCCACTGGGAATGTGATGAAAAAAAAAGATGAAAGAAATCATTCTCTCTTCTATTATTCTGACATTTCACATTCTTAAAATAAATTAGTGATCCTAACTGACATAAGACAAGCAATGTTTTCTACAATTAAATGTCAGGAATTGTGAAAAACTGAGTTTGGCTAAGGTAAATGTAAATTTCCGACTTCAACTGTAGGTGGTACGTGTCTAAGTAACATCCACATGCATGCCAGGACCCAAGGTTTCCCAGCAGAACATTGCCCAGAGCATCACACTGACTCCACCGCCCTGCCTTCTTCCCATAGTGTTTCCTGCTGCTATCTCTTCATCAGGTAAATGATGCACAAACACACGGCCGTCCACAAACATGATTCATCAGACCAGGCCACCTTTTTCCATCGCTCCATGGTTCTGACACTCACGTGCCCATTGCAGGCGCTTTTGCTGGTGGACAAGGGTCAGCATGAGCACTCTGGCCGGTCTGCGGCTACGCAGCCCCATACGCAGCAAGCTGCGATTCACTGTGTGTCCTGAAACCTTTCTATCATGGCCAACATTAAGTTTCAGCAATTTGTGGGATCGGACAAGATGGGCTAGCCTTCGCTCTCCACGCGCATCAGTGAGCTTTGGGCGCCCATGACCCTGTCACCGGTTCACTAGTTGTCCACTTTTGATAGGTATTAACCACTGCATACTGGGATCACCCCATAAGACCTGCTGTTTTGGAGATGCTCTGACCCAGTTGTCTAGCCATCACAATTTGGCCCTTGTCAAAGTTACTCAGATCCTTATGCTTGCTCATTTTTCCTGCTTCCAACACATGAAATTCAAGAACTGATTGTTCACTTGCTGCCTAATATCCCACCCCTTCACAGGTGCCACTGTAATGATATAATCAATGTTATTCACTTCACCTGTCAGTGGTTTTAAATGTTGTGGCTGATCAGTGTATGTCCTGTCATAATACACATACAACTAATATATATATATATATATATTTGGAATTGTGCTGTGTTCATTTTCTGTTGTACCAACTCTGTTAGTAGGATAGGTTGTGTTAATGACCGAAAAACAATAAATACATCTGAATGAAGCATATTTTGCACACTCATGAGATTTTGCGATTAATCACGATTATCTACAAGAAAACATACGATTAATCGTGATTAAAAATTTTAATAGTTTGATAGATATATATATATATATATATATATACACACACACACACACACTTTAATGGCGTTATTACTGGTTTATAACATGAGCGCAATTGTTGTACTCATACCTGTTTACATTTCAACTTTAAAACCAGAGAATAATAAGTCTTATGTAATCACAGGCTTCTTACATTGTCAGATTTTGACTAAGCTTGTTTTTGTTAGTTATGAGCATCTTGATCAGTGTCATGCTCCATGTCGTCTGGGAGAGGTGCAGCCTTGCTGCTGCTGTGTTTCTGCATCGCAAATCCACCGATTTGCACAGTGATCTTGCCATAATTAAAATGAAGGGTTTGATGTACTGCAGCACTTAACAGCAGGACATAACACTTTTCTTCAACAAGCTATAACGCTACAATCTACTTGCCGTTTGTTGCCATTGATCTTCTCGCCTATGTACTGTAGATATGTTGCTCTGTTGTCCTGTGAACGCTCAGCACCACTTCTCCTGGGAGGAGACGGTTTCACAGCTCTCAATGTTGCGCTGCTTGGTTTTAATTACACTATAATGTGTTTGTTTATGAATCATACGATACATATCGTACAATATGTTGCAATATTTTTTACACCCCTAATACATATGTATTAGAAGTTACATACAGTTGATAAATACAGTAATACCATAATGTGAGATTGAGAGAGAGAGAGAGAGAGAGAGAGAGAGAGAGAGGACTGTCAATCGATTACAATTTTTAATCAAATTAAGTGCATGATGTGCCGATTCAAAAATCGAATTAATCCTAATAAATCACATACCAATATTTACTGAGAAAGGCCAGCGATAAATGGTAATTGAGAATAATTTAAACAATTATAAATATAATACAGTATATAAGCCTAATAAATATTATAATTCAGATAATTAAAAAAAATACATAATATTGCAACAGACAAATAAAGCATTTAGACAATACAAAAAGGGGGTATGACTGAGGATATGATTAATTGCGTTAATGTTTTCTATCATGTTTCATCTAATTAATCACACTAAATTAACATGTTAAATTGACAGCCCTAATATATATTTATATTGGACATGGAACCACAGTAATACCATGGTGCATGTGGTAATCTTCCAGTACCATGGTATATGGGTTGTTGGCATGAAATTTCAAGTAGTATCATTAGTGTGACATCAAATCTAAAAATTCTTAAATTAAATCTAAAAATATTCAAACAATATTTGTTTTAATATTTGTGCTGTAAATATACATGCTGTTTTTAAGATCTCATGAATAGTGGAAGACATAGAATGTTTGCAAGCAACATTTAAATCACAAATATTATTAGATACATTTTTCCAGGTATTATAGACCTCCTTGGTAGATTCAAATGAAAAATTATGATTTTTGAATGTCTGTTCGGGAGACGTTCATTTCACAAAACAGTCATGCTGCAGTTAAAATTAGGCTTGCTTGAGCATTAAGTGTCGTTTCAAGTTCTGGCTTTCGGGCATGGACGTGTTTTTAAAATGTCAATTGGTATTATTAGTTAGCAGCGATAATGTATGATGCCCAAAGGCATAGGGTGTCTTATTCATTGTGAAACTGTGTTTTCTTAATGGCATGAATCACACTGTAGGCCTAGACTTTAAATGCACGGCCCGCCACTGATTGAACGGTTGTATATACAGTTGTGCTAAAAAGTTTGCATACCCTGGCAGAAATTGTGAAATGTTGGCATTGATTTTGAAAATATGACTGATCATGCCATTTATCATCACATAGTTGTTTGGCTCCTTTTTAAATCATAATGATAACAGAAATCACCCAAATGGCCCTGATCAAAAGTTTACATACCCTTGAATGTTTGGTCTTGTTACAGACACACAAGATGACACACACAGGTTTAAATGGCAATTAAAGGTTAATTTCCCACACCTGTGGCTTTTTAAATCGCAGTTAGTGTCTGTGTATAAATAGTCAATGAGTTTGTTAGCTCTCATGTGGATGCACTGAGCAGGCTAAATACTGAGCAATGGGGAGCAGAAAAGAACTGTCAAAAGACCTGCGTAACAAGGTAATGGAACTTTATAAAGAGGAAAAGGATATAAAAGATATCCAAAGCCTTGAAAATACCAGTCAGTACTGTTCAATCACTTATTAAGAAGTGGAAAATTCAGGGATCTCTTGATACCAAGCCAAGGTCAGATAGACCAAGAAAGATTTCAGCCACAACTGCCAGAAGAATTGTTCAGGATACAAAGAAAAACCCACAGGAGAAATACAGGCTGCTCTGGAAAAGGATGGTGTGGTTGTTTCAAGGAGCACAATACTTGTTGACCTCTCTCCAAACATAGTGCTTATGGTTGTGACCATAAAGCTCTATTTTGGTCTCGTCACTCCAAATAACAGTGTGCCAGAAGCTGTGAGGCGTGTCAAGGTGTTGTCGGTCATATTGTAACCGGACTTTTTTGTGGCATTGGCTTCTTTCTGGCAACTCGACCATGCAGCTCATTTTTGTTCAAGTATCATCGTATTGTGCTCCTTGATTTAAAAAGGAGCCAAACAACTATGTGATAATAAATTGCTTCATATGATCACTATCCTTAAATAAAAGACCGTTTTTTTGCATGATCAGTCATATTTTCAAAATCAATGCCAAAATTTCACAATTTCTGCCAGGGTAAGCAAACTTTTGAGCACAACTGTAAGCAATATCACACTCACAATCGTGCTATATGGCCCTAAATCAGCTGATGTAGGGCCATATCGCACTCTTGCTCGTGTGATATTGCTTTAAAAAAATAAATATATATATATACACATATATATACACACACACACACACACTACCGGTCAAAAGTTTTGAAACACTTGACTGAAATATTTCTCGTGATCTTAAAAATCTTTTGATCTGAAGGCGTATGCTTAAATGTTTGAAATTAGTTTTGTAGACAAAAATATAATTGTGCCACCATATTAATTTATTTCATTATAAAACTAAAATTTAAGTTTTTGAAATTGATGGCTTGGACCAAATAATTAAAGTGCTCAACATAGATGGGAACTCTTTAAATGCGGTTTAAAAAGCATCCCAGGGTGATACCTCAAGAAGTTGGTTAAGAAAATGTCAAGAGTACATGTCTGCAAATTCTAGGCAAAGGGTGACTACTTTGAAGATGCTAAAATATAACAGTTTTGATTTATTTTGGATTTTGTTTAGTCACATAATTCCCATAGTTCCATTTATGTTATTCCATAGTCTTGATGACTTTATTATTCTAAAATGTGAAAAAAAAAAAAAAAAAATATTATAATAAAGATTGAGTAAGTGTTTTTAAAACTTTTGACCGGTAGTGTGTGTGTATGTGTGTATATATAAATATATATTTATTTTGTCACACTAAAGGAACACTAAGTGAACTGTAAAAAGCTAAAAGAATTTTAAAAATGGTGAAAATGTGGAAAATTGTGAGATCAGACACATGACAAACTATATTCACTTTCCCTTATACACATTTGTATTTTATTGTATTTTAACCCAAAAACTTGGTAAAGGAAAGGCAAATTTTTATTTGTTATTTTTTATATACCTATCTGATACCATCACTGTACCATGGTACCAATACAGTACTTTTTTGGAAAGTTACATAAACACAGGTATATTCACACACATCATAGTGACAATCTCTTATAACTGCACTGCAGGTAGTGATTCAAAGATCAACATATCCACAACAGATCAACATATGTTTTCTAAAACACCTAAGGACTCATTATGAATAAATTAGCCATCATCAGCAATCAGAAACTAAGCTTACTCAAGTCGTACACACCTGCAAAGGCTTATGCCATCAAAGTGAAGAGATGTACATGCTCTATCAGCTACAAAATCATCCTCATCGGAGACAGTCTGAGCTTACAGGACATTTCTCTGACAATCAGTTAAGAAACATCCAGTGTTATCAGAATCAAAGAGGCCTGAAGCAGGAATCCAGGCTTTAATTCACTGTTTAACAAAACAACAACAAAGCGCAGACTCTCTCTAAAGGTATTCCGCCACAAGTTATCAGCTTGCATCACGGTGATGGAATCTTCGGGACTGATGGGCCACAGCAGGGGGGATCATGTCATGTCAGCTGCAGACATTTAAGTCTGGTTGGAAGCCGCAGCTTGTAATTGACAGCCATTTTCTTTCTGCACACAGGAGGTTATTCAAAATATTGCTACTATGGTCATGGTTCAGGAGGTGGGAGTAAAGTGTAGAAACCATCTTTTGATGGTTTGTAGAAACAAATTGTGTGTAATCTGGCTAAAATGCAAATTGAAGCTATCGTTGTTTTTCCACCATCAGGGCTGAATGGTTCTCATTGCAAATCATGCCGTTCTGTGCTGGTCCATGCCAGTTGGCATGGTTACGGTTTCTTTTTCCACAGTTGGCGATGCCGTGAGAGGTAAACACATTGAAGCGAGTGCGCTATGGAGGATGATATTCCAGTTGTAAGGACTGCTTTTGTCCTTGGTTTTACGTTGCTTAAGCACAGGAAAGACATTTCCCATTTCGCAAAAATGAAAGCAAAGAGAAAAATGCAAGAGGTTTACCATCATTTGCTGAGGGGTCAGTTACACATTGAATCGATGACATCATATCATTGGTGATTAGATCGATGGATCATTACACCCCTAGCGGGTACAGTTAATAAAGTAGGCATTTTACATAATTCAAAGCTAAAAACGCAACTCGCTTTTGGCACAACTCTGAGGACATTTCAACCTGAAACTGGAGCTCAAACTAGCCAACACTCAACAAATCTTTCAGCTTCGGCCACTGGGGGCAGTGGCTTGAAATTGGTATGCACAAACCGATTTCAGCAGCAGAACTTTCTACCTACTGTCACTGTATTCACACTGCGATCGGTCAGTTACACACTGAAGTTTAATACTTAGGTTTTTAAATAATAACAGTGATTCTTGCCTATCGACCTTGAGAAGAACCAAAAGCAATCTGTGTATTTAAGCCAAGTATCTTTTTACAAGTCCTGAACATGAGTTTTCCAAATATCTTACAGTACTGGAGAGCTAAAGCGGGCTTATAAAACTAGCTGGCCTGAGCCACTGTTCTGCAGTTGATGGATTCAACAGAAGCACAAATGACTAAAAGCCAAGAGCCGCAGAGCTTTTTGTTTTATACAGTCTCTCCCTTTGACTAATGCCTCCCACGGTGCAGTGTACAGGAATCACACACATTGTTTGCTGCTGCTCCACAAAGCCAATGATCGGAGAGTGTGCTGGAGAGGGGGATGACAATAGGTTCTGTCTCGTGACTGTGAGGTTTGAGTCGTGTGCAATGAAACAAAACACAGTTCCATCAGCATTCACACTCACACACACGGAAAAGAACAAAGAATGGCAGAAGGGTAAGGATATGAACACATACAGCAAATTCCCAGAATTTAATGACATAAACACAAAGACACACACACACACACACACACTGGGTTCAGCAGGGAAATTGTGTTATCTTCAATATTATATGCTCAACGTGTGCTGTCTGCTTTGATTTAGCACCTGATTAACTATAGGAATTACGCAAATAAGGTAATAGTGCAAACACAGCCAAATATTTTTTGCTGAATGCAATTTGCATTGCATAATTCCCATCTTGCAGGCCAATTCTAGGTTGTGTAGTATGAAGCAGACTAACACAATCGTGTATACTTCGCACAGACTGTTCAGCATCACTCCACCACTGCGATCCAGACACCTGAATCGGTTCTCCAAAATGCCGAAACTAGGCTTGACTATATACAGTTGTGGACAAAAATATTGGCACCCTTGGTAAATTTGAGCAAAGAAGGCTGTGAAAATGAATCCTTTTTATCTTTCATTCAAAATATTCACAAAAATGTATCCTCTAATGGATATAAACAATTGCAAACACAAAACAATTTTTATCAAAAAAAGAAAAAAAAAAAAAAATTTTGTGAAATATATGTGTGACACAATTATTGGCACCCTTTTATTCAATACTTTGTGTAACCTCCCTTTGCCAAGATAACAGCTCAGTGTTTTCTCCTATAATGCCTTATGAGGTTGGAGAACACATGGCAAGGGATCTGAGACCATTCCTCCATACAGATTCTCTCCAGATCTTTCAAATTCTGAGGTCTACGCTGGTGGACTCTCCTCTTCTGTTCACCCCACATGTTTTCTATGGTGTTCAAGTCAGGAGACTTCGATGGCCATGGCAGAACCTTGATTTTTTGGTCAGTGAACCATTTTTGTGTGTTAATTTTGATGTTTGTTTTGGATCATTGTCCTGCTGGAAGATCCATCCACAGCCCATTTTAAGCTTTCTGGCAGAGGCAGTCAAAAAATATTATCTGTTGATATTTGATAGATAGATGTCATGTATCTGAACAAGATGTCCAGAACCTCTGGCATAAAAACAGCCCCACAACTTTAAAACTCCACTGTGGGCATGGGGTACTTTTCCATATGGCTACCTCTCTGAGTGAGCCAAACCAGTCTCTGGTGTTTGCTGCAAAAAAGCTCTATTTTTGTTTTATCTGACCATTGAACTCGGCCCCATTTGAAGTTCCAGTAGTGTCTTTCAAACTGAAGATGCTTGAGTTTGTTGTTGGATGAGAGCAGAGACTTTTTTCTTGAAACCCTCCCTAACATCTTGTGGTGATGTAGGTGGTGATGTAGGTGACATCTGACTGTAGTTTTGGAGACTTTCTGACCCCACGACCCAACTAATTTCTGCAATTCTCAAGCTGTGATCCTTGGAGAACTTTTGGCCACTTGAACCATCCTCCTCAGCATGCGTGGAGACAATATAGACACAAGTCCTCTTCTAGGCCAATTCGTAACATCTCCAGTTGATTTGAACTTCTTAATTATTGCCCTGATGGTGGAAATGGGAATTTTCAATGCTTTAACTATTTTCTTATAGCCACTTCTCATTTTGTGATTGCTGCACATCATAACTATATTCTTTGGTCTTACCCATTGTGATGGATGACTAAGGGAATTTGGCCTGTCTGTTACCTCATATTTATACCCCTGTGAAAAAGTAAGTCATGGCTGAACAATTTCATGATCCTAGTCACCCAGGTGTACTAAAAACGGTAAAATATGAATGGGAATATACTTCAGATATATTTTACTCATAAGAATTTCTAGGGGTGCCAATAATTGTGGCAGTTTAGGAGAAAAATATTTAATTATGATTTTTCAATTAGTTTACTTCAAATAAAGGTTAGATTTGTGTGAATATTTTGAATGAAAGATCAAAAGGATAAACAAAGGATAAACAATAAAGACATATTTTGCACAGCCTTCTTTCCTCATATTTACCAAAGGTGCCAATATTTTTGGCCACAAATGTAAGCCTGGATATATGCCTGGATAGAAAGCTCCTTTCCATCATCATTTGATAAGTAACTGCTGACATAGTCAATAGAAAATTTACATAAACATTTCAGAATTCAGTTTTCCAGCTTTTCACAGGTGGTAACAGCACAACGTTAAATGCCCCAGCCAAACAGTCCTGACTTTTGTGAATGGGGCGCAATCTATAACAAGCCTCATTTGCATAGAAAGGATGCATATTTGCGCTAAAAGAATGGCAATTACTTAATTTCAAAATTTCAGCATATTTTGTGCCTGCTTAAACTGGATTGCGGATGGTTCGTAAATAAAACGTACAAAATAATCCTATGTACAAAGGTTGTGAAACTCAAGTGAATTTGTGCCAAATAGTTGATCTGCCCATTTTGTGAATGAAAACAGTGAATATGCAAGACCTACAGAAGGAGACAATCATGACAGTTTGAGAAAACCTCACAGAGAGAAAGGAAGGAAACAAAGCCAGAGGAATAATGGCAAACAAAACCCCTTACATGCTCACACACGTGCACACACAGAGACAGCTACACAAACACACAGCGCCATTCTTTTGTCCGTGTCACTTCCTTTCCAAACACAACACAGAAGCTCCAAAGTGCCTGCAGAAACTTGGGCTCAAAAAGGAGAACAAGATCTTCAAACAACCATAAGAGCCTCAAACAAACATAAGAGCCTCCTTTGTGCAGTTTATAAAAACATACGCACTCAATCTACTGTTCCTGATGCACTGGCAAAAAGAACTCCCAAGACAAATGTAAAATGGGCATTTTGTTTTTCAACACAGCTGTAAGCTTTCCCACATATAAATGAGCAATTTTGTCTTTTCCGATAATTTTTTAAACATCCTTGTTGATGACTTCAATATTAAAATGACAAATTCAGCTTGTAAACAAAACTGTGTAAAAAATCTGAAATCGGCATTAATAGGGCTGGGTACTGATACACATTTCCCGATTCAATTAGATTCCGATCCACAAGCTCTCGATTCGATTCAGTTTCGATTTCGATTCGATTCAATCCAATATCGATTTGTAAATTTCAGTTATAACGTCCCTTTTTGCTTACATATACAATAAATTCTCTCCCAGCTAATGCTGTTAATATTACAAGGGACCTTTTCACTTGTAGGTACTTAAGGAAAATATTAATTTTACTAATTATATATTTTTTTAAATGAACAAATAAATGCATTCAATCAATAAATAAGATGTTTTCTTTCGTATACTGTATTATTTTTTTTACGTATTTATTGTTAAATTGCATAATTTGTGCTATTTACAAGCATTTACATTGATTTGATGAACACGTGCTAAAACCGGTACTGTCCCTTTAATAAAAACTGCATTTCTGTAAACAGCGCCTTTAAATGAGCGCATGTTAACTAGAGAGGGCTCGAATGGCTTTACCTCATCTGTGTGATGCATGATTAGAATGAAATGTTTTTTTTGTAGTTGTTTTTGATCAGCAGCTGACTGTAAAGAACAGAAAGGGTATTAAGAGAGACAGTATTCAATGAGAAATGGGTTGCGTGGATCTCGTCTTTGGACACACATTACACGGAACAACTTTTACTCTCAACATGCTGTTAAAGGATCTCGTTGCTGAATACTCTTCAGTATTACTCATTACTACACTACACAATCACTGCTGACAGAAATATGAACATTTACCAGCCAGCTGCAAATATATTCACTTTAGTCGCACAGCGCGTAATTTGGTTGCAAATGCGAGTGATTTCCTCTCATTGTAGTAGAGGGTTGCGTATTGAGTGAAAGATCGATCTTGGGATTTAAGAATCAATATCGAGAACGTTCAAATGAAGACTGCGATTAATCAGAAAAACAATACTGTAACAACGTTCCTTGTTGGGTGTAAAGGAGGAAGCTGGGACCTGGTTGAACAATACACGTAGACAATTATTGATGCACTCTCCTGTGACACAATAAGACACTGCTTCACACTGACAAGCAGATACACACACACACTACTGCATTTCACTCTCTCTCTGGTGTCCCCGGCTCCTCCTTATCTCTCTCTCTCCCGCTGATTGGGGCAACTCAGCGCCAGGCATGCATCCTCACGGCTCGGCCACGCCCTCCTCCTCGTCATCACAAATATTTTTACCCACCCCTAGGCATTAATATCTTGAGTAGTTGTGCTCATAAGGTACATTTATCTAATTTTAAGGACTTTCAAGATATTTGACCAAGAAAAATATCTTGAAATATATTTATTATTACTTGCAGTCCAAAATAGTTTTAAACAGTAAGATATTGTTCCATCAGCATAAAGTCTGGGCTGAACATTGAAGCTTATTCTGAGAAGACAGAAAAAGAGTGTGTGACTGACATGTCGTGTGACCAACCACTGTTCGAATTTGTTTGTGATGTAGCGTGGGGTAAATCTGAAATTTTATACAACTATGAGAAATAGGAATTTACAGGCGTGCTCAAAGATATCACACTTGCTTTAAGGTGTCTCATAAAAGTTCTTAAATATCTTTCAAAGATTTGATAAATCTTGGTGAAGATTGGAGGTGTTGGTCAGAGCCACCCTACCCTACAGGATAAAACAACACTCACACTTCGTCTTTTGCTGTATCTTAAACTATATTCAGACGGGACTATTTTTCAGGACAGAGAAATTTGTGTTTCACAGACGTACTTTGTGGTTTTAATCCTGTCCGAATCTGACAAGTCTGTGTTTTTCTCACACAAACTCCGTAAAAATTCCAATGTAAATTACCTACTGTTTTTCTGGTAACTCAAGGGTCCTCTGAGAAATCTAATCCCATCCAAATGCAAATGTCTGTGATTGCTGATTATTGAATTTTCACAACGCTTTTCAAGCATTTTTACCTACTCGATCTACCATCTAGAATGCCTGCTGCACGCCTTTCAATATGGATGTAGATTTGTTTTTCTCCATCAGATGGAAAAATGAGAAAATACAATTATAAAGGAGAGCCAAATCACAGAAACTGCTCAGACTGGCCACTTTAATATCAGTGTCAGGTAAAATACTCATCGTAATTTCTCCTCTCAATTACATAACGTTATAATGATATAATTCACAGATTAAGTATAATTTATTTTAGTGGGTTTATAATAAGCAGCCACTTCTATAAACTACTGAAGTGAAGTTTATTTTTTTTATAGGCTTTTTAAAATAAGTACTTTATAATGTATAATCAAAAATTGCAGCTCTATCTGTCTGGGTTTGAACAGATTTAATGGAGGGCCTGGAATCAAAGAGTCTTCAAAAGCTTTTCAAAGAATTCCCTGCTTCACTTCTTGCTTTGATTCGCACAGTCAAAATAATTGGCCAGGTTCTCCTCGCCTTTCGCCGCTGATGCGAGGGGTTTTAAGTTTCTGTGTGAGTTCTGACGGTTCAGGTCATGTACTTTAAATCACGTCAGTCTGTCTGGGTGTGTGTCCAATGGGAGTCATGTGAATGAATTTACTAAATACTAGTGATAAACGCATTAGTCAATAAAAGTCTGTGTAGAATATAAACAATGATACACTCATTTCTTGCTCCTATAAGGATCTTTTAAAAATATGATTCGGGCAAATAACTAGGGGTGTAATGATTCACTCGTTTGCTCGATGCATCTCAGAATCGTTTTAAAATTCTAAAAATCAAATGAATCGCGACTCGACAAAACAGTGTCAAGTATCAAATAATATACAAATATTTAATTAGTTACATGTGCGATTTAACAAGTGCTGTGTTGTTCTCTAGCGTGTGCCCTCAGAGCTCTCCCCTCACAGATTCACACTGCACTCTTCTGTCGCCCTTCATGGGATCACACCCGCTCTCAATTTTGTCCATAACTCTCATTGAATTTTTCGGAACAGCTTTTGAGCACCTCGTCTCTGATCTCTCCTCAGGACGGCCACTGACTATCACATGAGCAGATGACAGCTCACGCTCTGGTCTCGAGTGAAATGTGCTTAAAGCACTGTACAGCTGCCAACTCATTGCGTGGCCACTACTGAAATAAAATGCTTTGTGGGGAAACTTGGCCATTATTTTCTATAACATAAATATTGGCATTTTACTGGTATCATTGTTAAGTTGGGGCCTTGGCATGCAGAAAACATTTAAGTTGAAGTCAAGTTGATGTTGCTTTTCTCTTTTACTTTTTTGTATATGAGGCCTTGAGGTAACTGAATGTTACTTTAACGCTGTAATATTTTAATTGTTTTACTTATTCAGGGTTCCCATGGTCATGGAAAAGTCATGCAAATGAATAAAATCCTTAAAAAATCATGGAATTGTTATAGTGAAATATGGAATAGTTTTGTAGTTTTGCTTGACTAAAATATTTTATAGGCACATTGCACAGCTGCTTTTGGTGCAATATCTTACGTATCTTGTCTTTTTCTTTCCTAAGACACATTAGGAGGAGTATTTAAAGAATGATATAAATACATTTAAAAAAAATACAGAAAAAAATCATTTATCGAATCGAATTTCATTGTGTATCAAAACGAATCATTCTGAATTTGCAAAATATCTTTTGAATCTAATCGAAAACCTATGAATCGTGAATCAAATCGATCCGCTTTCAACCCAAAGATTCACACCTCTACAAATAACCCATTTTTTCACTCAACAATTGATGTCCGCAGTGTAAACTGGATCTAAATGTAACATTCTGCAAGCATCAAATGCAGATAAAAAAATTGGCTTTGGCGAATAAAATTGTTAACTGTTACTTTTTTAGTAATTTATAAATAATGCATTGTCAAAATCGGCATGTATGCAAATACTGTCAAATTTTCAGAAAAAAAAAAAAATTAAGTAAGTGAATCAAATCCATGAGTTTCAAATGGTCTACTGAAAATACAATTCAGTGACCGCTTCCATAAAACATTTACTCATGGAAAATTTGCCAAAAAACTCTGAACCCAAACTTTTTTAGTTGTAACTCCAGAACTTACAGCCAACAAAATTAGTAGCCTGGTCTCATTTAGGTGAACACTGCAACGTTTTTGAAAAACTGAAATAACATGCTTTATTACACATTTGGCTGCAGTTTTAAAGTGAAATGTCCAGCGGGGGGCGCCAAAACAGAGCGAAATGAGGTTGTAATCAGACAAAGTTTTTAAGGTGAATTTTAGATGAAGGTTTTAATAAGTAAATGTACCTCCCTAACCTAATACTGTACCATAAACCTAACCAATAGTGTTCAAAAAGATAAATGAGGGTTTAACATAAAAGACATCCTTACCCTTAACCAACACCTAACCTTAACCGATAGTGTTTTAAAATGCAAATAAAAAATTAAAAAAATAAAACACATTACTGTAACTGAAGCATCCATGTCATTGTGTCATTTCTATGTCACTTTCACTTTCGTGCGCATTTTGCTGGACTCGAATTGCAGCCATCGAGTCCAAAGTCCAACGTTTTATCAGGTGAGCTACCAAGCAAGCTAATGACATAGGAATAAGTATGTATATGTAGGTTGGTCTGTAATACAAGTGTTAAAATGTTTCGTTTTTTAAATCAAGCATTAAAGTAAAGGTGTTTTGATATCATAACAGAGGGTGAGTAATAGACTGAAAAATATGTTTTTATAAAATCAAAATCAGCAATTGTACTTGTGATTTGTGTGACAATGATATATCCACTCAGTTGTTGTAGTGCCTCTAGTGTTCATTTCAAGAAACTGCAGCGAAATGCAGAAAGCGGCACGTACAAGTCAGTTTGCAAAACGTATATAGAATAACGTTCATTCTATGAGGTCTAACAAGGTTGAAAATGATGATATGAGGAATCACAAATCATAATTCCAGCATTTCTGTTCGATGTGGCATTTTACCAAAAGATTTCTGAGAGTGACACTAATTTTGAGTGGACTAATTTTAAGGAAATAGTACACTGTAGTGGCTAGTTAAAAATATTTATGGCCAGTATATTTTCTACTTGATAAAGAAAACTGGTACTAGCTAGCTTCATTATTGGTGACAATGAAACACTGTAGATATTCTCACAATGCTACCTGAAACAGGATTATTTACTCAATGACTAATACTCGTAATGTTGTCTTAACTGCCTACTTAATGCCTCTGCACACATCAGATGGTTTCTCTAGAACGACACAGAACTTTCTTATTGTTTTCCAGGCATGAGAATGGCAGTGCCTATAAATCATGCCACTACTGGTGCTGACAGGAAGTTAATTTATGGCATTTCTGCTACACAGCTTCATGTGTTTGGTTTGGGAGATGCTGAGCAGAAGATCACTGTGATAGGAAATTGTGTGGTAGTTTTTAAAGAGCAATGCATCAATTGATGAGACGCCATGAGAGCCTGAATGCATGTTTGAGATCAACTGATTCTTTCATCTTTCATTAGGTACTATAAAACAAATGCAAACCCAGCACTCTCTCAGCCCTTATGGATTCTGATGTACAGTCGCATGAATTGTGGTTTAATGTCAAGAAAAGCACCAAAAAGAGATTAGTCAAAGACCCTTACAAAAATGTAACCATAGTTTTCCACAAAATACCATAGTTACCTACAGGGCCATAACCAGGGTTTGAAAATTAGTCAGGCTCGGGGTGGGGTGCCAAGAATTGTACCACAATTATGTTTTTACCAACGACATTGTGAAAAATCAGCTACTAAAACGAATGAAGTAAATAAACCGAAATTGCGAAACCGTTACATTTGAGGCACAATACTTTCTTCCTCCAGGGGGCACTTGACGGCTCCAAAAAATGAATCCTCCATTGATCCGCATTCAAATCTCAGTACGTTTTATATCTAATTGAAGACATTTTTACACTGGATAGTAATTTTTAATGAAAAACTATAATTGCAATGATTCAAACCTGTGGATGGAATCCTGCCACAGCAAAATCATTTCTTAAACTACTCATCCATCCAGTAATAATAAATGACTGTGATGATCCATCCTGACCAGCGCTAAGAAAAGCAACAGGTGCCAAGTGACAGCACCGTCAGTGTGCTACTATAGCAGCGGTGTGGACTTCTGGCCAGTAATTTACAGCCGATTAATGATATAAAAAACTTTAATAATTAAAATAAAGAAAATTATTTAAGAATTAAAAAACTGAAAAGCTGGGTCCAAACAAGCATAATGATTGGCAGACAATTAATTCTTAGAGTTGGAAGTCAATTGGCGTTCCTTAATTTCAAGAATGGTTCACCAAATTGGGAAGGGTGGCGGCATTCGAAAAGATGTCATATAAACACAGCTTGGCAGTTAAGATGCATATTAAGAAATGGGACAAATACATGACCTTTCTGGAAGGCGCTCAGTGAGGGCCAAGTGGAGAGTTTCTTTTTTCTATTCGGGTTTATGTGCGTTTACTCGGGCTTGGACCACGGGAACGTTTGGGCCGTGTGGAGAGAAACTTTTTTTTTTTTTTCTATTCATGTTTACAATTGTGCTCAAAAGTTTGCATAACCTGGCAGACATTTTGGCAATGATTTTGAAAATATGACTGATCATGCAAAAGAACTGTCTTTTATTTAAGGATAGTGATCATATGAAGCCATTTATTATCACATAGTTGTTTGGCTCCTTTTTAAATAATAATGATAACAGAAATCACCCAAATGACCCTGATCAAATGTTTACATACCCTTGAATGTTTGGCCTTGTTACAGACACACAAGGTGACACACACAGGTTTAAAATGGCAATTAAAGGTGAATTTCCAACACCTGTGGCTTTTTAATTGCAATTAGTGTCTGTGTATAAATAGTCAATGAGTTTGTTAGCTCTCACGTGGATGCACTGAGCAGGCTAGATACTGAGCCATGGGGAGCAGAAAAGAACTGTCAAAAGACCTGCGTAACAAGGTAATGGAAAGATGGAAAAGGATATAAAAAGGTATCCAAAGACTTGAAAATGCCAGTCAGTACTGTTCAATCACTTATTAAGAAGTGGAAAATTCAGGGATCTCTTGATACCAAGCCAAGGTCAGGTAGACCAAGAAAGATTTCAGCCACAACTGCCAGAAGAATTGTTCAGGATACAAAGAAAAACCCACAGGTAACCTCAGGAGAAATACAGGCTGCTCTGGAAAAAGACGGTGTGGTTTTTTTTCAAGGAGCACAATACGACGATACTTGAACAAAAATGAGCTGCATGGTCGAGTTGCCAGAAAGAAGCCTTTACTGTGCCAATGCCATAAATGACAACACCTTGACACACCTCACAGCTTCTGGCACACTGTAATTTGGAGTGATGAGACCAAAATAGAGCTTTATGGTCACAACCATAAGCGCTATGTTTGGAGAGGGGTCAACAAGGCCTATAGTGAAAAGAATACCATCCCCACTATGAAGCATGGTGGTGGCTCACTGATGTTTTGGGGGTGTGTGAGCTCTAAAGGCACTGGCAATCTTGTGAAAATTGATGGCAAGATGAATGCAGCATCTTATCAGAAAATACTGGCAGACAATTTGCATTCTTCTGCACGAAAGTTGCGCATGGGACGCTCTTGGAATTTCCAGCACGACAATGACCCTAAGCACAAGGCCAAGTTGACCCTCCAGCGGTTACAGCAGAAAAAGGTAAAGGTCCTGGAGTGGCCATCACAGTCTCCTGACTTTAATATCATCAAGCCACTCTGGGGAGATCTCAAACGTACGGTTCATGCAAGACGACCAAAGACTTTGCATGACCTGGAGGCATTTTACCAAGACGAATGGGCAGCTATACCACCTGCAAAAATGTGGGGCCTCATAGACAACTATTACAAAAGACTGCACTGTCATTGATGCTAAAGGGGGCAATACACAGTATTAAGAACTAAGGATATGCAGACTTTTGAACAGGGGTCATTTCATTTTTTTCTTTGTTGCCATGTTTTGTGTTATGATTGTGCCATTCTGTTATAACCTACAGTTGAATATGAATCCCATAAGAAATAATAGAAATGTGTTTTGCCTGCTCACTCATGTTTTCTTTCAGAATGGTACATATTTACCAATTCTCCAAGGGTATGCAAACTTTTGAGCACAACTGTATGTGTATATACTCAGGCTTGGACCACGGGGATGTTTGTTGGGGGTTGGGGACTGGAAGGAGGATAGGGAATTATTGGGGGTTAAATGGGGGTAACGGTTGTCTCTGTGCATGCGTGCTTTGCTTTGTTCTGTACTGCGTTTGAGAGTCAATTAATACAAATTTTAATCTGAAGAATTAAAAAAACTGACAGTTGTAATCATTTGTACCTGTGGATGGAAAACAGCCACAGCAGTATCTTTACAATTATTGATTATACAGTGATAAACGACTGTTATTGTTCCATCCTGACATGCGCTGGGAAAAGTAACAGGTGCTACGTGACAGTGCCGTGCAGTTACAGTACCACTTCAGCAGTGGTGCTGATCTCTGCATAGTAATTTACAGCTGATTAAATGATATTAAAACTTTTTGTATAAATACTGAACTAAAGAATCAATGTGCTGCATACTATCTGAACTTGAGTGATATGAAATGACCAAACGCAATTTAAAAACTACAGTCGCGTGTTGTTCAGTTGTATATATATCTTAAAATTTTATTTTTTAATATGACAAATTTACCGAAGTCCTGACCTTTGAGATCTCGTAGCTGGATACGCCCATGGTAACCTAAGTTACTATGATAAAACTCAGGTTACTTTGGTATTAGCCACCACTGTCATCAAATAAAGAAATTAAACAAAAGGACAAAATGATTCTAAAAACTTGCACCATTTAAAGAAGATCCCATATTTATTTATTTTGATTTTACAGTAGTGACAGTAACTGTAGAAGCTATTGTATATTGGTGTAACTGGTCCTGCTCGACCCGTTCCGAGCAGGATTCGAACCGATGTAAGCTGGAATGTGAGGCGTGCGTGCTAACGAGGAGGCTAAAGGCAACAGCCTCTAGCGTCAGTCACTAGTGCACCTCTTGAGGCCAGGGGAGTGAGGTTTACACACACTGCACAGCTACTTACCAACTGGCCACCGTTACATTGGCAAAAACTACAATGCTGAAAAGAGAAAAGGCAGTTAGCTGATATTCTAGCCTAGACAAGATGGTTAGGCTGGTCTACTTTGATGGTTTTAGAATGGGTTTGTGCACTTGTCCAGCTGGTCAACCAGCTAAATCAGCTAAACACAAGACTTGCCAGGCTGACAGACCAGCTAAAGCACCTTAAACTAAGACCAGCAAACCACCTCAGGCTGGTTTAAAGCATTGTTCAGGTTCAATACAAATTAAGCTCAATCGACAGCATTTGCTGCATAATATTGAGTACCACAAACAATAATTATGACTCGTCTCTTGTTTATAAAAGAAAAAAGAAAAAGAAAAGAAGCAAAATTCAAGGTAGCAGTAAGGAAATTAATATGGAAGTTCCAGTACATAAACATTAAAATACACACGGTTTCAAAAGTATAGTTACAAGATGTAGCCATTATCAAGTAAACTTGATTTTAGTGTTAGCTCTTACCTTCCTTATCTGTGTAAAGTTATATTTAATATTACAACTTCATTATGGTAACGTAACGCTGCAAAACCCTGTAATCTGTTACCACTGTAATGTTGATAAATCCCTGATTTTATCACATTAAAATCTTGTTAACATGTAAACATTTACATCTTGTGAAACGGTGTATATTTTAATGTTTATGGACCGGCCCCATTTACTTCCATTGTACTGTAAGTGCCTTGCTGTAACTGTGATTTCTTGCTTTTTCTTTTCTTTTTTTTAAATAATAGACTAGTTCAAATACTTTTTTTTGGTGGCAATCAATATTATGCAAAAAATGCTGCTGATTGAGCGTAACTTGTATTGAACCTGGAATATTCTTAAAAATATTTTCATTAGCAGGGTATAGTTACCATTGTAAAATTTTGTAAGGAATTGACAAAGACTAAAACACAAAGATTTGGCCATCTTTTGGTGTCCCATTCATGGAAGGGTAAAAACATTCTCTGATCATTGAAGGGCACCAACCTTGTGGAGCCAGTGGCTACAGTGCCAACAGGAAGTGGCAGGAAGTTGGTGACGGTGGAGATGTAGGAGGTAGGACGAAAAAGGCTCTTATGTAATTGGGCTGGACGGGCACATTCTGTTTCTGCTATCCCGGTCAGGTTAGCTGCCCTTAAATCCCATCCTGCTTGTGGCAGCACTCCAGTCCTTCCTCAGCTGCAGTAAAGGAACAGAACACACGTCCCTCTCTAGCTGTCAGGAAAAAATGTGATTCTTGCGGCACATTTATAATACAAATGACGGGGAAATCAAAGTGTTGACTGATCTCTGTTTTCAAAAAGTGATGCAATGCAGGGGCACCTAATACGTTCTATTGCACTTTAAAAAATGGTAATGTTATGATTAGGATTAGGTTAGGTAATATTGGAAACATATTGTTTATTAGAAGGACTGTTCACCCAAAAATAAAAATTATCATATCATTTACTCACCCTTATGCCATCCCAGATATGTATGACTTTCTTTCATCTGTTCTTTCATCAAGATTTTTTAGAAGAGTTTCTCAGCTCTTTTGGTCCATACAATGCAAGAGAATGGGTGCCAAAATTTTGAAGCTCCAAAAATCACATAAATCAGCATACAAGTAATCCATAAGACTCCAGTGGTTAAATCAATATATTCAGAAGCGATATGATAGGTGTTAGTGTGAAACAGATCACTTTCACATTCTTGTTCTTGTGTTTCTGGTGATTGACATTCTTCATGCATATCGCTCCCTACTGGGCAGGGAGAAGTATTTCAAGCAAAAAAGGGACATAAATATTTATCTGTTTCTCACCCACACCTATCATATCACGTCTGAAAATATAGATTAAAACACTGGAGACGTATGGATTACTTTTATGCTGACTGTGCTTTTTGAAGCGTGAATATTTTAGCACCCATTCACTTGCATTGTATGGATCCACAGAGCTGAAATATTCTTCAAATAATCATAATTTGTGTTCTGCAGAAGAAAGAAAGTCATACACATCTGGGATGGCATGAGGGTGAGTAAATGATGAGAGAATTAACATTTTTGGGTGAACTATCCCTTTAAAGGGATAGTTTGCTTTAAATGTTTCAAATCTGCAAAAAAAGTATTATAATTAAAATGGCATTTTATTAAGAGTGACGTGACGCCATGTGAGGAGCAGATGTTTAGGCGACGAGCTCTGCACACTTTGCTAGCTTTTAGTTATTTTTGTGTTATAATCCGGTGAGATTTGATACACCCTGTTACATATTTGCTCTTTGAAGTCAATATGTCAAAAATTCAAAATCCTCGGGCTCTGGAGATATTAAAAGACACTTACGTGCTCAAGCTGAAACATCTGACGGGCCTGCGGACCGGGGACTCGATTTGAATGGTGCAGCAGGAGAAATCCAGCGTCAACTGTCCAACATGTTTGGGATGCTGACGAAAGTTGTTGCTGACTTAGATCTCGCTGTAATACGTCGATCGATTATGGCGATGAAACAAAATTCTCTGAGTTGGTTACAAGAGTAGCAGATGTTGAGAAGCGGATCGATTATCTGGAGTCATCGGAGAGGGAATTATCTGATAATCTGCTGGCGACCAAAGTTGATTTGGAACACGTTCTTGAAAAACTTAAAGATCTTGAGAATAGGAACTGCAGGAATAATATCCGAATTGTTGGAATTCCTGAGCATGAGGAGGGCAGAGATATGGTGCAATTCCTAGACGAGCTCTTCCCGAGTCTGCTTGACATAACAGGCCATAAGCTGGAAATCGAGCGAGCTCACAGGTTTCCAGCTCGTAGATCGGCTGAGGGAGACAGGCCCCGATCAATTCTGGCCAAATTCCTGAGATCATCCGATAAAGATCTTGTGTTACACGAGGCGAGGAGCAAAGGAAAGCTTTCTTGGAAGAATCACAACATTTTCTTGTTCCCAGACTTTGCGAATTCGACAAGAGAGAAACGTGATCGATTCAAGGAATGCAAGAAACTCTTGCAACAACGGAAGATCGCTTTTGCACTGATGTTCCTGGCCAAACTGAGTATAAATACGAAGGATGGCCGCAAAGTATTTTTATGCCCCAAGCAAGCACAGTCTTTCATAAAAACACTGGAGTGAGTAAGCCATTTGGTGTTTCTTCATGGGAGTGGACTGACTCGCTGTACTTAATCTTGGCTGTCTGAGGAAGCTGGGCACAATTTGTGTTTCTTTTTGTGTTGGTTCCGCCTAGCAGCTGGAGTTTGTTTTGTGAGTGATACTCCAAGAAACTTTGTATTGACGGAAGATCGCTTTTACACTGAAGTTCCCGGCCAGTTATAAGGATGACCACAAAATATATATATGCCTACAACAAGCAATGTCTTTATAGAGTTGATGGACTGAGGAAATCATGGTGTGTTTCTTATGTGGCCTCTGAGTCAACTCGACTAGTTAAATATATACTTGATCATCTGAGAACTGGGATGCCTGTTTTGTTTCTTTTTGTGCTGGTCCTGCCTAGCGGCTGGAGTTTGTTTTGTGGAGGAACATACACTATATTGCCAAAAGTATTCGCTCACCCATCCAAATAATTGAATTCAGGTGTTCCAATCACTTCCATGGCCACAGGTGTATAAAATGAAGCACCTAGGCATGCAGACTGCTTCTACAAACATTTGTGAAAGAATGGGCCGCTCTTAGGAGCTCAGTGAATTCCAGCTTGGTACTGTGATAGGATGCCACCTGTGCAACAAGTCCAGTCGTGAAATTTCCTCGCTACTAAATATTCCACAGTCAACTGTCAGTGGTATTATAACAAAGTGGAAGCGATTGGGAATGACAGCAACTCAGCCACGAAGTGGTAGGCCACGTAAAATGACAGAGCGAGGTCAGCAGATGCTGAGGCGCATAGTGCGCAGAGGTCGCCAACTTTCTGCAGAGTCAATCGCTACAGACCTCCAAAGTTCATGTGGCCTTCAGATTAGCTCAAGAACAGTGCATAGAGAGCTTCATGGAATGGGTTTCCATGGCCGAGCAGCTGCATCCAAGCCATACATCACCAAGTGCAATGCAAAGCGTCAGATGCAGTGGTGTAAAGCATGGCGCCACTGGATTCTAGAGCAGTGGAGACGCGTTCTCTGGAGTGACGAATCACGCTTCTCCATCTGGCAATCTGATGGACGAGTCTGGGTTTGGCGGTTGCCAGGAGAACGGTACTTGTCTGACTGCATTGTGCCAACTGTGAAGTTTGGTGGAGGGGGGATTATGGTGTGGGGTTGTTTTTCAGGAGCTGGGCTTGGCCCCTTAGTTCCAGTGAAAGGAACTCTGAATGCTTCAGCATACCAAGAGATTTTGGACAATTCCATGCTCCCAACTTTGTGGGAACAGTTTGGGGATGGCCCCTTCCTGTTCTAACATGACTGCGCACCAGTGCACAAAGCAAGGTCCATAAAGACATGGATGAGCGAGTTTGGTGTGGAAGAACTTGACTGGCCTGCACAGAGTCCTGACCTCAACCCGATAGAGCACCTTTGGGATGAATTAGAGTGAAGACTGCGAGCCAGGCCTTCTCGTCCAACATCAGTGTCTGACCTCACAAATGTGCTTCTGGAAGAATGGTCAAAAATCCCAATAAATACATTCCTAAATCTTGTGGAAAGCCATCCCAGAAGAGTTGAAGCTGTTATAGCTGCAAAAGGTGGGCCGACGTCATATTAAACCCTATGGATTAAGAATGGGATGTCACTTAAGTTCATATGCGTCTGAAGGCAGATGAGCGAATACTTTTGGCAATATAGTGTACGTTTGGGACAGCTGTGGATGAATCTGCTTGTTCTTTGTGCTTATGTCTTCTATTGGCTGGAGTTTGTTCTACAAAGTATTTTCCGTTATATAATTTTGCCTCAAAATTTGTATAGAAGTACCGGGCTTGAGCTATCTGATGGCAAAGTTGTCGCGGGGGTTCTCATAGGCGTGCATGGACTCTGAGTTTAGAGCGATTGATGCCAGTTGGCGCTATCGTGTGCGGGGGTTAATGCGCATGTTTTTCTTTTTTCTGTTTGTTTTGTTCGGGGGAAGCTCGGGGTTATATTATGGCACTAATGTTGAAATGTGGTCTTTATAATTTTGTTTTTGACACACAATTTATTTGTTCTATTATATCAAAATGTCAAATGTTAATATGGGTGGATTGTCTCTCTACACATGGAATGTGAATGGTTTGGGGCATCCCATAAAAAGAAGGAAGGTTATTTATTTTCTTAAACGCAAGAAATATGATATAGTGTTTCTTCAAGAAACATCTTTCGGGAAGATATAGGGTGGATGTGTTTTCTTCAGTGCTGGCTCAAGTAAAAGCAGGGGAGTCATTATATTGATAAACATCTACAATTCAAATTTCTCAAACAGATTAAAGATAAAACAGGAAGAGTCATTATTGTTTTAGCTGAAATTCAGGGGCAAAGGTTGATTTTGGCTAATATTTACGCACCTAATGCTGATGATCAGGGCTTTTTTATAGATCTTGAAGGGATGTTGTAAACTGTTGACACCCCTCATGATATAATATTGGGAGGAGACTTTAATCTGTTGATGGAATATAGTGAAGCAAAAATGTGCAATCCCCCTAGAGCAGCACTGATGCTTCACAGGATGTGTACAAATATTGGTCTAACAGATATTTGGAGACTTTTGAATCCATCTGATAGGGACTATACATTTTTTTCCATCAGTCCATAAGATTTATTCTAGAATAGATTTTTTTTATATATCTAAATCCCTCATTTCATCTGTTGTTGATTGCTCAATTGGAAACATTTTAGTCTCAGATCATGCCCTGGTGAGTTTAGAGGTGTTGCCACATACGGAGAAAAATAAATCATATAGTTGGGTGCTTTAATGTATCCCTTTTGCAAAATCCTGATTTCCAACAAATGTTAAAGGCTGAAATAAATGTCTATATGGAGAACAACTGGTCCTCAGTATCCTATGTGGGCGTGGCTTGGGAGGCACTTAAGGTGGTTCTTAGGGGTCGGATCATACAGTATGCCTCATTCATCAAAAAATCCAAAGCACAAGAACTCGAGCCAGAGCTGAAGTGCCGAATGTCATCTGATGGCCTCAGAGAATTGACCCGATTGAAATATGATATAATACTATTTTGTCACGGAAGGTGGAGTTTTGGTTATTCAGGGCAAGTCATACTTTGAGTTGGGGGACAAAGCAGGGAAGCTTTTGGCTAGATATATAAAACAGAGAGAGTCTTTTTCTACCATTCCCTCAGTGAAATCTGCTGGTGGTGAAATATTTACCTTGGCTATTGATATTAATAATGCTTTTAAAGAGTTCTATCTTGATCTTTATAGTTCCACGTCTTCATCTACTGATGAAGATATTAGAAAGTTTGTGGAACCATTAGAACTCCCTAAATTGATGACTGAGCAAAAAAAATTCTCTTGATTCTGAGATAAGCTTGGAGGAGCTTGACAAGGTAATTAAGGCCTTGCCAATAGGCAAGTCTCCGGGGCCAGACGGCTTTGCCGCTGAATTTTTTAGATCTTATGCTACAGAACTGGCTCCACTTTTGTTAGAAGTTTATACGGAATCATTAAAGAATGGAAGCTTCCTCCAACCATGACACAAGCCCGGATCAGTCTGATTCTTAAAAAGGACAAAGATCCAAGCGAGTGTAAAAGTTACCATCCAATTTCCCTGATCCAGCTAGATGTAAAAATTTTGTCATAAATTCTGGTTAACTGATTAAGTAAAGTTACACATATAGATCAGGTGGGGTTTATTTGGGGCCGCAGCTCTTCTGATAACATCAGGCCTTTCATCAATATCATGTGGTCAGTGGCGAATGATCAGACTCCAGTCGTGGCCATTTCACTTGACGATGAAAAGGCGTTTGATATGGTAGAATGGGATTATTTTAAGATTTTAGAAATATATGGGTTTGGAAATACTTTTATTGGATGGATTAAGTTACTTTATAGACACCCTGTAGCAGCGGTACAAACAAATGGATTAATTTCAGATTATTTTACTCTGGACAGGGGCACTCGGCAGGGTTGCCCGCTTTCCCCATTATTGTTCTATCTTGCCCTGGAACCATTGGCAGCCTTGATAAGAAAGGAGGATGATTTTCCAGGGGTGATGACGGGAGGTGTGGTGCATAACCTTTTGCTTTTCGCAGATGATATTTTATTATTCGTCTCCGACCCTACTAGATCTATGCCTTGCCTCCACAGAATTATCAATTCCTTTTCTAAATTTTCAGGATACAGAGTTAATTGGTCTAAATCCGAAGCTTTGGCTCTGACTGCGTACTGCCCAGTAACGGCTTTTCAGCTGGGCGCCTTTCAATGGCCCAAACAGGGCATTAAGTATTTGGGTATTTTATTCCCCAGCAAATTTATGTGATTTAGTCAGAGTTAATGGGAGGGGGGGTTACTATACTCGGTGACCTATATGAGAGTGGAGTACTGAGATCTTTTGATAATTTGGTTCAATATTTTAACAATCCTAGATCCCAGTTCTTTAGGTTTTTACAGCTGCGCCACCTGCTCTGTGCTATTTTTGGGAGTAGCGTACACCCCCCTAAAGCGGCAGATACGCTGTAAATGGTGATTACTGCTTATGGGAAAGGTCATGAAGCATCTGTGTATTACTCCCTGTTAATTCAGAGTCTGGGGGATGGAGCTTCGTCTTCTCTCAAGAGATTATGGGAGAAAGATTTAAACTTGGTATTGGAGGAGGGAGTGTGGGCTAGGATCCTAAAAAGCATCAGGTCTGCATCTAGAGATGCAAGGGTCCGTCTGATGCAATTTAAGATTTTGCATCGGTTCTATTGGACCCCATCTACATTGTATAAGCTTGGTCTTAAAGACTCACCCACCTGCTGGCGATGCCAGTCAGAAGACAGGGACACAACCCATGTTTTTTGGGGTTGTGTTAAGATTCAGGAATTTTGGTTGAGGGTCCAGCGCATTGTGTGTGACGTACTGGACACTCAGTTTACTTTTTGTCCCAGACTGTGTATTTTGGGTGATGGAGGGGTCCTGAATATAGGAGCTAAATACATAAAAAGCTGGGTCCTAACCAGCGTGATGATTGGCAGAAAGCTAATCCTTAGGGGATGGAAGTCAACTGATGCACCCTCATTTCGTGAGTGGTGTACCGAGTTGGGTAAAGTGGCAGCTTTTGAGGAGATATATAAAGGGTTATAAGTTGATTCCGAATGCATAATCTTGTGGTTAAATTTATTTTTGTCTGTGTTGGAATCAATTAAAAAAATGTTAATAACAAAAAAAAAATAAAAAATAAAATTGCATTTTATTCCATACAATGAAAGCAAATGGTGACTGAACATTCTACCTAAAATCTCCTTTTGTGTCCCACAGAAGAAAATAAGTCTTATGGCTTTTATTCATGAATATGGTTATAAAAAATAAATAAATAAAAAACACTGATAATGGACAGACTGAAAAGAAAACAGAATGAAAGGAGAGTATGCCATTTTTGCCAGGCACCGTGGCGGAATCTTAAACTTGAGTGCAAATATGTCAGCAATGGCAATTCTGAGAGGTGATAACGACAGTATTCAAACCTAACACTCTAATTAATGCTTCACTTAGCGACAGCAGTAGGTTGCATAGCAACAGTAGAACCAGGAGGCTCTGTTAGAGGAAAATGGTGGGGGTAAGACTGCGAGCATGTGAGTGGTTTGGTCAGGATGAATAGAATGACTAGAAATCAGAATGAAATAGGCCATTAGCTCCACCACGTTGCGTACTATTGCCTACACATGCATTCAAACAGTATGTGACACTCGGAAGCGAGGCACTATTCTGAATGCTATTCTGAGATGCGGGTTGGCGCCGTTTTGGCAACAGGTGGGAGACTTACACAATATTAGGCAGGTGGGTTTAATGTTGTGGCTATATATATATATATATATATATATATTAATAATCAATATATTAAAGTTACTATAGCAACTGGTAGACATTATATATATACACATACACACACACAGTACTGTGCAAAAGTCTTAGGCACATAAGATGTTTCACAAAAGCATTTGTCTTAAGATGGTTATTTATATCTTCAGCTTTAGTGTTTCAATAGGAAATATAAATGTTAGACTCCCAAACATTACATTTGCAAATAGAAAAGATTAGAATAGAAGAACAGGGAGCCTTGCAACAGATGTCATGGCCCCCACAAAGCCCCCCACTAAACATAGTGTCAGTCTGAGAATACATAGAGACAGAAGCAATTGAGACAGCCTAAATAGATAGAAGAACTCTGGCGAATTCTCCAAGAAGCTTGGAACATCCTATCTACCAACAACCAAGAAAAACTGTGTCCAGGTGTACCTAGGAGAATTTGTGCTGTTTTAAAGGCAAAGGTGGTCATTCTGAATATTGATTTTAGCTTTTTTATGTTTACTGGACTTTGTATGACATTAAGTGATAAATTAAAACTATTTGTCATTATGTTTGAAGACATCCTCACTATGCAACATTTTTCACAAGAGCCTAAAACGTTTGCACAGTACTGTACATATATATGTGTATATGTGTGTGTGTGTGTGTGTGTGTGTGTGTGTGTGTGTGTGTGTGGTGGTGGGGGCATGGTCGAGCGCCAGTTTGTGAATGGAGAGCGAGTTCGGGAGACAAGAGTGGTAAGGACTGACATCTGGGGAAACCTGCCTGTGTGAGCTGGAGGGAGATATAGGAGCAGCCAGAGCCACAGTATATATATATATATATATATATATATATATATATATATATATATATATATATATATATATAAAAATAATCAATATATTAAAGTTACTATAGCAACTGGTAGAGCATGGCTCCAAGGTAATTGGTTTGATCCTCAGCGAACACACGTTCGGATAAAATGTGTACCTTGAAAGCACTTTAAGTCACTTTGGTTAAATGTGTTTGTTAAATGCGTAATTGTAAAGTAATTATTTTATTCATTTAATCTTTTTCAATTATTCAATATTTCCACACTGTAATAATGAGAATGGGATTTTTCTGCATTACGATACTGATAATTCGGGAGAGAATGTGCTTATTTGTCATGAAAATAATGTCACAATACAAAAAATCTCAATGGTCTAAATAAATATTTGCTTGAGAAATATATGATTTCTTATTGATTTCTTTTGATTTTGGGATGAAAAATGACCAGTTTTTCGTAGGTTTTATTAAGCTTCACCCTTGTATGACAGCGAAGAGGTGAACCCTGGAATTACAGTGCATCCGGAAAGTATTCACAGCGCTTCACTTTTTCCACATTTTGTTATGTTACAGCCTTATTCCAAAATGGATTAAATTCATTATTTTCCTCAAAATTCTACAAACAATACCCCATAATGACAACGTGAAAGAAGTTTGTTTGAAATCTTTGCAAATTTATTAAAAATAAAAAAACAAAAAAAAAACAATAAAAATAAAATCACATGTACATAAGTATTCACAGCCTTTGCCATGACACTCAAAATTGAGCTCAGGTGCATCCTGTTTCCACTGATCATCCTTGAGATGTTTGTACAACTTGATTGGAGTCCACCTGTGGTAAATTCAGTTGATTGGACATGATTTGGAAAGGCACACACCTGTCTATATAAGGTCCCACAGTTAACAGTGCATGTCAGAGCACAAACCAAGCCATGAAGTCCAAGGAATTGTCTGTAGACCTCCGAGACAGGATTGTATCGAGGCACAGATCTGGGGAAGTGTTAGAAAAATTTCTGCAGCATTGAAGGTCCCAATGAGCACAGTGGCCTCCATCATCCGTAAATGGAAGAAGTTTGAAACCACCAGGACTCTTCCTAGAGCTGGCCGCCTGGCCAAACTGAGCGATCGGGGGAGAAGGGCCTTAGTCAGGGAGGTGACCAAGAACCCGATGGTCACTCTGACAGAGCTCCAGCATTTCTCTGTGGAGAGAGAAGAACCTTCCAGAAGAACAACCATCTCTGCAGCACTCCACCAATCAGGCCTGTATGGTAGAGTGGCCAGACGGAAGCCACTCCTCAGTAAAAGGCACATGACAGCCTGCCTGGAGTTTGCCAAAAGGCACCTGAAGGACTCTCCGACCATGAGAAACAAAGATTGAACTCTTTGGCCTGAATGGCAAGCGTCATGTCTGGAGGAAACCAGGAACCGCTCATCACCTGGCCAATACCATCCCTACAGTGAAGCATGGTGGTGGCAGCATCATGCTGTGGGGATGTTTTTCAGCAGCAGGAACTGGGAGACTAGTCAGGATCGAGGGAAATATGAATGCAGCAATGTACAGAGACATCCTTGATGAAAACCTGCTCCAGAGTGCTCTGGACCTCAGACTGGGGCGAAGGTTCATCTTCCAACAGGTCAACGACCCTAAGCACACAGCCAAGATAACAAAAGAGTGGCTCCGGGACAACTCTGTCAACGTCCTTGAGTGGCCCAGCCAGAGACCAGACTTGAACCCGATTGAACATCTCTGGAGAGATCTGAAAATGGCTGTGCACTGATGCTCCCCATCCAACCTGATGGAGCTTGAGAGGTCCTGCAAAGAAGAATGGGAGAAACTGCCCAAAAATAGGTGTGCCAAGCTTGTAGCATCATACTCAAAAAGACTTGAGGCTGTAATTGGTGCCAAAGGAGCTTCAACAAAGTATTGAGCAAAGGCTGTGAATACTTATGTATATGTGATTTTTTTAATTTTTTTATTTTTAATAAATTTGCAAAGATTTCAAACAAACTTCTTTCACGCTGTCATTATGGGGTATTGTTTGTAGAATTTTGTGGAAAGTAATGAATTTAATCCATTTTGGAATAAGGCTGTAGCATAACAAAATGTGGAAAAGGTGAGGTGCTGTGAATACTTTCCGGATGCACTGTACTTGAAGGAGAGCAAGAAAGGTGGCAGAACTCTCTTGAGGAAGAGCAGTGGTAATTTATTGAAACACACAGACAAGATGTTCAGCATGGTAAGCAGTTTTAGAGGTTAAAACATCGCTCTGGCTTTCTTACTAACACACAGACACACAAAATTCTCTTGTTTCCTTAGGATTCGTTTTCAGAACGTATGGCAAAAATAACCTCCTCAGGTGCTGCCCCTGATTTCTCATTAATAATCCAGTGACAGACAGATATCAGAGCGACTGTGCAACAGACTAGCAGGATAAAGGGACAACGATGCACTACTGAGGCGAAAAATCTTCACAGATATTTTAAGAAATGTTTACGCTTAAATTACCATGGGCACTGTGGCCACCATCTAATATTTGGCCAGAATTTATGTTGAAAGTAAACTGTTAACTAATTTTTTTCCTGACAAGTTGCACTAAATTGTAACATTACATTCTAAAAATGCATTAATTCCATATTAAAACCTTTGAAGTGGTCAAATAGATCATTAACTTGCAAATCAATAACTTGTTTCTTTTACCAATCCACTCAGATAAGCATTGAAGAATACAATGATTTCCAAAGAAACATTTGTTGCATCAGATACATAACAGAACTTTTTGCTCCCACTGTTTATTCTGCTGTTGTTTGGTACAGTATATTGTATATATTGTGGTGTATTGCACTACACTATATTGCGTGTTGTATTTTATATCATATTGTATATTGCACAGTGTTTAATGTTGGGAGCAACCCACAAAAACAAACTCCATGTAAAATCAATCTTACTTGTCCAACAAACTTTAGCTTAGTGCACTTAAAAGGGCAAAACCTATTTTTTCCTGTTTGCATTTGTGGATGTGTGTTTACAGTTTATACCATTTGAAGAAGTGCACCCGGTGTAGTTAAGGTGGCCATTTTTGGGCGCTAGCCAGCTTATGACAAGTTACCAAAACTGAGCCAAAACAGGAGGATGTTGATCCACTTCCAAATCCAGTTCAAAAGTTCACTGTCAGAGTGAATGTGTTTCATAAACGTTGATAGCTTTGAAACATTAAAAAATGTATATGTAATTGAATTACTACACAAAACATTGAATATTATACATATTCTCTTGATCCTTCAACGGCTTTGCTTTTAGGCTAACAGCAGTTGCCTTTTTTGGCAAAAAAAAAGAGAGCAACAGATGTAATCCTGGATTTCACAACTCCCTCTGCTGGTCAAAACATTTAAATCATATTAAAGGAAGTGTATTCTTTTTCCCAAGTTAAAATTGTTACATTGTTCTGTATGTTTGAGCATCCAGACCAGCCAGATATACAGTAGCATTGTCCAAACCAATGGTGTGAGTTTAGGGGCTGGACTATCTGTCTGACTGGAATATGAAAAAAAGGGGGAGTGTTAAGGAAACCTGTTTGAAAACTTTATATTTTTTGTAATCCTGTTTGGTAATGCAAGTGGCTTAGAAATTGCACACTTCACCTTTAACCTTGTGAGATCCGGCATCCACATGTGTGGACATTGCGTTTTGGCTTCGCTATAGGCTATGCTTGATTTATTTATTTTTTAAAACCAAGGAGACTCTAGGCTGTCATTAAAGGGTTAAACTTTCAGCACACCAAGTCATGTGACAAAACAACATTGTGCAAATCTCAGCCGAGTTTGTCTTTTGGAGAAGTGGCAACAAAACTACATCTGGTAAGACACCAGCTTAAGATTTCACATTAATACCTGTTTGAGTCAAAAGAGTACAGTCTCTAGTTTCATTCGACATGCCATTTTAACAATTGCATCGATTTATCGCAAAACAGCATGCTGCTAAACACAATGTACGTGGACATTAGGACTAATTTTCCATAAAAATCCAACATTCATTGTGCATTATCACATACAATGGAAGTGAATGGGGCCAATTTCTGGAGGGTCTAAAGGCATAAATGTGAAGCTTACAGTTTCATAAAAGCACACAAGTTAAAACTTGTGTATTATTTGAGCTGTAAAGTTGTTTAAATCAAAGATTTTTGCAGTGGACTACTAAATAACCAGGATTACAGGATTTTTGCCGTAACATTGTCATGGCAACAAAATTGTAAAACTGGATATAATTTTACACAGAATAGGTTAGTAATCAATTTTATCAAACTAAAATCATGTTGACGTATATTGTTTACATCTTGTGAATATACTTTTGAAACAGTGAGTATTCTGACGTTTACAGATTGGCCCCATATACTTCCATTGTAAGTGTCTCACTGCAACCCAGATTTTTACTATTATTAAAGAAAAGGAGGGATGACACTAAATGAATTTTGTGGTAATCAACATTACACCACAAATGCTGTCAATTGAGCTTAACTGGTTTTGAACCCGGAATATTCCTTTAAGGATAAGGTTGCTTCTTGTAATCTTTCCAGATGAAAACTAAACAAATTTTTCAGGAACATCTTTAATCAGGTGTCCCACTTCTCCCAAAAATGGAAGAAGGGCATTAACTTCCCTTTAAAATGGAAAGGAGCTCTCATTAACTGATATAAAACCAGTTTTCCCCAATTAAATCTATTCCTTTACGATTATCAAAGCAATAACAAAACAGACTTGAGATCAGTTTACAAGGGCGAACTCCTCCAACACTATGTCCAAAGGAGCGACAGTGAATGTACGTAGCTGGCAGGACATTAAACAGCACAGCGGACTTCCTTCACATCTCTTTGTGAGAGTCCAGAATGCAGCTGCTCTTTTAGGGGGGAACGACGGGTCTGACACACAACGGCCGGATTTCCTCCTTTGGTCAGAAGATTCTGTGCTCTAATTCATTCTCATTAAAGCTTCAGATTAAGCCACAAGGATAAAGGTGGACCAGACACAGATCTGGACCAAACAAACAAAACAAACTTTCTTTGTTCCATTGACTCTTGTCAGAGTGGCATTTAAAGCGAATTAGGGGAAAGATCCTGGTTCAATTATGCTCCAGTCAGAGATGCGCGAAACAACACATTTTCAAAACTGACAAGACGTTAGGCTGCCTGAACGACTAGTCAAATAATCGGTCTAAAGGAATCCCTGTATAATTAGGTTTTGGGTTTAGAAAGACAGACGGATGGTTGTTAGGCAGCTAGTCGACCATCCTATATCAAGTTCTATCAAAATGGGATGATCTTGACTCCTTCAATTCAGCATCACTCGTCACTGTTTGCCCACTTCCAGTCCATTGTCCTTTTACTTCCACTCTTCAATCCCACAATGTTCTGGTAAAAGACTGAGGTCTCCGTTCACTTAAAATGAAGCCTGAGGGAAGGTCTTCCTAGCAGAAACCCGCTCCTCAGACGGCCGTGTAGATGTTGGAAATATTTAGTGTGATCAGTCACCCAGCAATTAACAATACAGAGATACAGAGGGGAATCCAGCGAAATGGACACACATCAGAATCAATTAATCAAAATGGCCAGGATGACCTACATTCCCTTTCTTAGTAGCCCTCTCCTACTTGTGCTACTTAGAACGGTCATCAATAATGGACAGCTTTTCTCTTTACTGCTAAACAATGGAGTTTGCCTTCGAGGAACACCTGTGGGAGTTCACAAGAAGGCAAGCAGAAGATGTGTGGAGATGCTGCATGAACTTGAACTGTTCTTTTAGGTCTGATAATCCAGCAGGGATGGGTCACGATCGTCCAACAAGATTTTTTTTCTTATTTGTATATACAGTATATAAAGAATCTATTAGAGATGTAAGAAAGTTTGCAATGAAAAAAACCTCTTGGAACAGTTGCATAATTAAAATCTTCCCCTTTAGAACACTGTAGCTTTGCTCATTTACATTCAGACAGACAACTTTGGCTGTTGTGTTGCGACTTTTATGTGTTAAAAAGTAACTTTTAAAAATACATCTTGACTTCTGCATTCTGTTCCATTCTGTTATTGTACGCATCTTATGTAAACTCACCATATTGTGAAACCAGACTAATTACACAGGGCTTAAAGGAATGTTCTGGGTTCAATACATGTTAAGCTCAATTGACAGCATTAGTGGCATGATACTGATAACCACACAAATTCAGTTTAGACTTGTTCCACCTTCTATTTTAAAAAAAAGCAAAAATCAAGGTTACACTGAGGCACTTACAATGGAAGTGAATGGGGACAATGTCAGTGAATGTGACCAATATTTGGAGGGTTTAAACAAAGAAATGTGAAGCTTATAATTTGATAAAAGCACTTAGATTAATTCTTCTGTTAAAACTCATGTTTTATTTGAGCTGTAAATAAATTGTCACTTTTACAGTCATTTTAGGGTTTTAGAGTTTGTTGACATTACATCGTCATGGTAACAAAGTTGTAAAATTGGCTATAACTTTACACAGAATGTTTATAAGTGATTTTATGAATGAATGAATGAATGAACATTACATTTATATAGCACTTTCTGGCACTACACTCAAAGCGCTTTACACAGTGAATAGGGGACTCTCCTCAACCACAACCAACTCCTTATCACACTAAAATCATGTTTACAAGCATATCCTTTATTTCTTGTGGCTATACTTTTGAAAAAGTGAGTATTTTAACATTAAAAAATTGACGCCCCCCCCCTTCACTTCCATTGTAAGTGCTTCACTGTAACACGGATTTTAGCTTTTTTTTAAAGAAAAGGAGGAACGAGTCCAAATTTATTTTTGTACTAATCAACATTATGCCACAAATGCTGTCGATTGAGCTTAACTTGTATTGAACCCGGAATATTCCTTTAAGTTTGATTAGTTGAGATAATGCAACACAGAAAATAAGAAGAATGCAATGTAAACAGAACTAAGGATAGAATTACATTAAGATGAACGCTAAAGTGTCGGCAGAAAAAGTACAGTCAGGGTGAGTCATTGTGCCAAATACATCATCATCAACATTATCACAGCTGACTGCAGGGGAGATTTATGGTTATTCATGCCATCTTGACCACATACTATAAATGACTGTGACGAGTGAAAACCTGGGGATGAAATCCAGTCGCACTATGATGAAGCATTACAACCTTTGTTATATGTCTTTTATGCCTTTTGTCCATCAACAAGGGCATACATGAGTGGCATACTATTATTGACTTGTTTTATTTTATTTTCACTCTCCATAAAATAACAACAAAAGTAACGAAATAAGTATGGATAAAAAAAAAATACAAAAAAATCTAAAGGTATCTGTCATCAGTTACTCACCCTCATGGAACACAAAAGAACATTTATATAAAATATATATATATATATATATATATATATATATATATATATATATATATTCATCTTTATGCTGCTCATTCAACAACAGTTCATAGTGTGCACCAAAAAAACAAACAAACTTAGAAACACCTTACAACATATTCACCATATTTTAAGTTTTCTGCAGGCATTCAATGGACTATTTATGGTTATTTAAGGTTGTTTTTCAAGTGGTCACTATAAACTTGTTTGGTAAGAGCTGCGAAAAAATTCTTCAAACATTTCTTCTTTTGTGTTCCACTGAAAAAGAAAACAGCACATGGGTTTGGAACGCATGATGGAATTTTAATTTTTAGAGTGAACTGTTTATTTAAGTGCTTGCACCCTAATATAACCTAACGCTAGCAATCTGTTGCATTATTACAGTCTCCAACTCAGATCATATGAAAAACAGAATAAGAAGAGTAAAATTATCAGAATCAGAATAATGTTCTTTGTTAAAATTCATTGTTCATTCTGGCCCAAACTATTGGACTCCTTGCCTATTATATCGGTAATGTAGATCCAGGCATTTGTAGTTGTTGAATAGCTTATGGAATTTCTTCTAAATTAAATCAGAATTAGAAAACATACCAAAATGTAAAGCAGATCAGCTGACCAGTGACTGTCCAATCAGACTACGTCAACATTAACCCAGATAAATTTGGAAATGCATCTTTTTCTCTGTGTTTTGGTCTTCCATCTACACTTAGACGGTTTTTAAAATGCTCTCCCAAGGGGATACATTTGAAAACGATGTATTCCTGTTGTAGTGTGGACCGGGAAAACTGAGATATATAAAAAAAATAAATTAAAAAAAGACACATTTGTTGTCATGTGACCCAGTCATGTGACCCAGTCATGTGACCCAGTCATGTGACCCATTCAACCCAAAACAATCAAGATGACCCATGTTGTAGCGGTGTTGTTTGTGCCATTGATAGAGTTGATAAGATCAGTATTACTTTGAATAATCTTTACATTGCATTCCTTCAAAGGTGGCACAACATTTAGAATTGCTGTCCGGCAGCAGAAAATGAGGACAAATGCATTTCAGGGCCCCACTTCTTTCGTTTTCAGATGTTTCAGTGTGGTCGAGCAACTTTTGGAAAACGTTTGAAAACGGCAGTGTGGACAGAGAGCGTTTAAAAAGGAAAACGTTGTTTTCAAATTTATCCGGCTTTATGTGGACGTACTCTCAGAGAGCCAGACCAATGCTACCTGTTTAGAGTCTGAGACAGGTCACAATCAAGCTGAAAGCTTAATCATTGTTTCCAGGGCGCCAGGGCGAGCCGCCACTTGTCCTCTTCATTTGCCTCGGCAGTTTATTCGGATGGAGGGTGTGTGTGTGTTGGGGAGGTTAGTGTTTTTTGTAACTGGCTTCGAGTTAGCTCCTGACCCCAGGTCAGATATCAGGTGGCCACACTGAAAAATCTCAAGTGTCTGAAACTATGACCAAAAACACCAAAGAGCTGAATCACAATAAAAGCCTCAACAGCAGCTAGCAACAGCAACAGATGGAAAGGAAAACGTGACCATTCAACAGTCATCTAAAATTGTAAATACATATAAATTGCAATTATTTGCACTAGTTAAATTTCTCATCTTAAAGCGCAATAAAAAGGCTTAAACTTGTAGACAATTATGTAAATTGCAGTTTCCTGCACAAACTGATATATATGTAGCCTATTCATTCATTTATTCATTCATGATTTAATCCAATGTGTTGCACTTTTTTTTAGGTTGATGTCACACCACGCAGCATTTTTGGTGGGGTTGGTGGTACACCAAAAATGCTGCGTGGTGTGACATCATGCATTCATGGGCAACATATTACAAATTATTTCCAAATGTTAGCCTACTGAAATCAAGCCTTTGAGTACTTCAGTTAACATTTTAACTGATACAAAACACAACAGTACACAACTGTAAAAAAGACAACACAATCATACACAATTACGCTGCTTTGGCAATATTTTCTGCCATGTATAAAAAAAACCTCTGTATAATTTACTTCCTCATTTCTCTGAGGGTGACATTGAGAGTTAATATGTAATATAATATATTATAAACATTTCTCCTGGTTGAGTAAAAACTAGGGATGTGCACGTATTGTCGACACTCAGTTAACCATTTGACGCGCCACTATTCGAATACCAAAATCACTATTCGGTTATTCTACACGTGCAATAAAGGTCTTCACAACCCAACCCTAACTCGATAAGTTCCAACAAACCGTCTGGTTTTCCGGCCGAGTTTGGGTCTGTTTTTCAAGTATAGGGCAAGTTAGTGGCTGTTCAAACATGCTTTTGTGTACGTCTGCGCGGTTTTTCTATATACTGTTAACACACGCTGGACGGACGTCTTTAAATATTGCGCTGAACCTCACTGTTTTTACTTTCAGCGTCTTGCGAAGGATCGCCATATTTTTAGACACCAATCAAAGCTAAAAAGAACTTTAATTTTTATAAACGCATCTTGAAACACCTGCTTTGTGTATAATTTTCATGCTGCATTCTGAAGTTCAGGTTGCAAAGAAGACTTTGTGATTTTAAAATTGTGTGAATTCTGTGTTTAAAAATGTGCCCTTTTAAAATTCCCATATTCACAAATTGCAATTAAATACAGCTAACCGCTATCTTATGCATGGAGCATGGATTTTACAATGTATAATATCATTAAAATATTAAACATAACAATTGTTTAATGATTAATGTACTATTGTACATCTGTATATATAAAATACAAATGTAAATGTTCTAATGTGCATTGAAACATTAGTTTAAAAGTATCATGATACTTTATAGGATTTATATTCGTTATTTTCAAGTCTGAACAGAGAAAACATCTCCCAGACAGTCACACAATATGAACAGAAATTTGTTGATCGATGGTTAAAATATTAGAAAACTCTTAATTTAACAGTTTAAATTAACCTATCTACCTAATCTAAATAAATTTGTATACGGTTTACATATTATTTATATATGACACCATTGGCAATGAATTTAATGGACATGTCATGCCAATCACCCAAATACAATTCATTACACTTATCCTTGTAGTGTGGAAATGCCGTTCAAATGATCTTATGGTTTCCATCAATTTACCTCAGTGAGAGAGGGAGCCATTATGATTGAAACATTTCTCAGAGACACATGCAATAACACAAATGCATGTCAGTGTGACAGGGGTGGTGGCTTAATGAATATATGAGGTTCTTTATGGCCTGAACGTGTGTAATCCAGGGGTTAAACAAATTCCCCCCCGTGGCCGTCCACTCCCTCGAGTCCTCTTAGTGCCATGAACTGTCAATCAATCAGGCTATACAACAAATCCTTGACGTGCGGGCCGAGTCGTACACATACACACACACAGGAAGTGACATAAAGGGATAGTTCACCCAAAAATGAAAATACTGCCACAATTTTCTCAATCTAATGTTGTTCCAAACCAGAATAACCTTCTTTCCTCTGTGGAAGGAGACATTAGGCTACATTTTAGCCTCAGGTACCGTTCACTTACATTGGATCCTTGTTCTATACAATAAAAGTTAATGGTAACTGAGGCTAAGATTCTGAGGCCAACTCAATAACTGATGACAGAATTTTCGTTTTTGGGTGAACTATCCATTGAGCTTCAGACAAACACAGACTAAAACAAAATGAGGTCATCCTCAAAGACCAAACTAACGTCTGAAGAGGCTTTTCAGATGGGAATAAAGGCTGGGAATAAGAACTGCATTTAACCTCTCACTGCTCATTCATCGCTATAACACAGGAAAATAAATGTGCTGCAAGATCACATTACCATTGCCACAGAGATAAATGTTGGAAAGATTCCTCTAAAAACAACTACATTACATATACAATGACCTCACCGCATCAGAGCAGACAAACTTGCTTCAATACAAAGACTGACCCAAACCCCTCTAAACTGAGTCAACCTGTCCAGAGATTTGCTTAACAAATCAAGTCTGCTTCACCTTTGTACAAAGACTCGATGCAAAGACTCGCTCACTGAAAAATGATGGGTTTGAAGGGGTAAAGTGGAAAGGCATCACTTTGCAATAAATAATATGATAAGGATACAGTACAGTAACATACATCATTTGAATATAAAAAGTACTGAAATAATGATGTGCGTAATTAATGCAAAAGTTTGTTCCAGACATCAAGAGGCATGTTAGTGGACACCAAAGCCAGTACATTTCTCAAGTGATTTAAAGATTTTCTATGAAATATAATATGAAAGAGCTTAAATGGGTGGGAAGTCACTAGTCTTGCTTGTGGGGATAGATTTGTGCATCAAAGCTCGAAAAAATGCCTTCTGACTTTCTGTATATAATGTCCTCCTCTGATTAATAAGGTTTTATCCAACTTAGGAACTGCAAGGCTTAAAGGGTGAATCTCACAAAACCTGTCAAGAACATGTCCAAGTCACATTTCAGCCCTAAATCAAAGGTAAGAAAATAAGAAATTATATTTGCATGAATACAATGAAGTCTACAATAGGACAATACAATTTTCTGCATTGTTGTGACATTATTTTCATGCAAATTAAGTACCACAATTCTCATTACCGTAATGCCAAAAAATCTCACTCGTCAAGAATATATTTTTTTTTTATTGAAAATTGTACATGGTAAAATCTATTTAATCAACATACCACATTTGTTTCCTTGAATTTATGTGGATTTAAATAAATCATTGTATTTTTTTTTATTGTCATTTTCTAATTAGATTAGATTCCACTTTATTGTCATTGTGCAGAGTACAGGTACAGAGCCAATGAAATGCAGTTAGCATCTAACCAGAAGTGCAAACAGCAATATGTATATAATTATGAGTATATACACAATAAAGATTTTTTTTATGGAGTGCAAAGTTATGAGGTAGAGAAGCAGAGACCAGCAATGCAAGTGTCTACTAATACAGTACAAGGTGCAAATGAAGAAGTATAAACACTGAAGGTGCATAGTACAGAATGAGGTATAATATATGTAAATATATATATATATGGCCAGTGACCATAACAGTGCAAGCGGCATCAAGAAGTAGAAATTATGTGCAAAGAAGTGTGCAAGGGAATGTGCAAAAAAAATGCACGAATATCAGGAGGCAACATTGTAAATGTACAATGTACAGCGAATATCAGGAGGCAAGAAACATTGTAAATGTACAGTGTGGAGACAGGTTATTTTACAGTGCAGGTTTGTCTTTTTTTTAAACATTTTACATGTATTAAGTGGTCCGAGTGGGATGTAGTGTTCAGCACCTGAGTTTAGATTTCAGTAGGCTGACAGCTGAGGGAAAGAAACTGTTCCTGAGTCTGCTGGTGTGACAGCGAAGACTCCTATAGTGTCTCCCAGATGGGAGAAGAGTAAACAGACCATGGTTGGCATGAGAGGTGCCTTTAATAATGCTTCTCACCCTCCTTAGGCAGCATTTGTGGTGAATGTTTTTGATGGAGGGTAGCTGAACACCAGTGATGTATTGGGCAGTTTTCACCACCCGCTGGAGGGCCTTCTGGTCTGAGACAGTGCAGTTGCCATACCACACTGTGATGCAGTTTGTTAGGATATTTTCAATAGTGCAGTGGTAAAAGTTCAGCAGGATGTGGGGGGACAGGTGAGCTTTCCTTAGCTTCTTAAGGAAGTAAAGGTGCTGTTGCGCCTTTTTGATCAGAGTGGAACTGTTGTAGGTCCAGGAAAGATCCTCAGAGATATGGACACCCAGGAACTTGAAGCTAGTCACATGCTCCACTTAGTCCCATCAGTGTGGATGGGAGTGTATGTGTGGCCCTTCCTAGACCGCCGGTGGTCCACAATCAGCTCCTTGGTCTTCTGGTTGTTGAGTGTGAGATTGTTGTTGGCACACCATACTGCCAGGTGCTGTACCTCTTCCCTGTAGGCCGTCTCATCGTCGCCGCTGATCAGGCCTACCACCGTGGTGTCATCTGCAAACTTGATTATGGATTTGGAGCCATGCTCAGGTATGCAGTTGTGGGTGAAGAGGGAGTAGAGGACTGGACTCAGCACACAGCCCTGTGGTACACCAGTGTTCAAAGTGAGGGTGGAGGAATTGTGGTTGCTGATCCTAGTGAGAAAGTCCAAGGTCCAGTTGCAGAGGGAGGGGCTGATGCCAAGATCAGTAAGCTTGGAGATCAGCTTGGATGGGATCACAATATTGAAGGCAGAACTGAAATCAATGAACAGCATCCTGACATAAGTGTTGTTTTTGTCCAACTGAGTCAGGGCAGAGTGAAGAGCTGAGGCGATAGCATCCTCAGTTGACCTGTTGGGTTTGTAGGCTAACTAATATGGGTCCAGTGTTGGGGGCAGGCATGTTTTCAGGTGGGAGAGGACCAGCCTCTTAATGAGAATCAGTGTTGAGAAAAATAGGAATTACAAAAAACTCCAAGTAAAACACATTACATTGAGAATTTGGAGCAAAAATGTGCTTAATTGTCATGAAAATAATGCTGCACTGCAAAAACTCTTAATGGTTCTATACATTTTCTTTCAAAATATAGAATTCTTTTTTAAGCTGAAGTGTGTAATTTCCTAACCACTGAAGTGCCACCAAACGTAATTGCAAAAATGTATATTGTTTTCAAACAGCTTTCCTCAATATTTCCTCCATCTGAATATTTCCAACGGCAACGGGTTTGCTTACATACTAATAAATATATGCTTTGGATACACTGCAAGTTGCCTTGGATAAAAGCACCTGCCAAGTACATAAAATTATAAAATGTAAATTGCTGAAAGATGTGTGCCAAAAATGGTCAAAAATTTTAGAAAACATGTTTATGAAACATTGACTTGCCAGATGGAGAGAGCCTGGCACCATATGTGAGGTGAATTCATTTATTCATGCAACCATCTAATTTCGCCTGTCAAAGTTCTAGTTGATCATAATTTAAGCTTGCCTCTTTTTACGTGGAAAGTGTGTTTTATCAATGCAGCTCTGAGAAGCCCACAGTGCTAACACTAAACTTTCTGCTCACAATCTGAAAAACAGGCTCATTAGCCAGTTAAAGGTCAATCTAAGCAGTGAGAGTAAGGTGTCTAACTATTCCCTAATTAAGCAAAATCTCTGCTTCCTTTTTATTTGTCAAAGAAACAGAGGATAACTAGCGTTTGCAGAGACAGCTGTGACAGAACTCGCACCCTCGAGTTACCACGTGGCAATCGCCAGAATGGTGAAGTAAATCCACACGTACGAGAACGCCGGATAATAAACATAAAAAAACAGCAGCTTTTACAGCTTACATCAAGAGGGCCTGGTGGTTTGAAAGTGCTGCCTTGAAAGGTAATTAATAATTTCAAGGACATTGGACCATTAGAGAGTAACTTTTAGTCAGTCAAAATTTTACTGCATTAGAACAAGATAAAACATCCTTGGTTAATTCAGTGAAGTGAAAATTATCTGAACACAATTTCCAAACTAAACTTTCAAACAATTTTTATTCACTATAGACGCCTTAATAACTATAAAGTATTTTGAGGCTTTTTAATGAAGGTCAAAATCTTCAGAAATGAGCCCGATTAGTAGCTATTTGAAGGTAATTAGCAACAGATTAAAGCTATTAAAACATTGCTTGACCACAAATTTGCACTCTGCATTGAAATGCTAAGCCACCAGAGAGAAAAGTTAAGCTGTTAACAGAATTATGGTCCCTATTTATGAGATCATATTAGCTATTTAAAGATCACTGTTTCAGCCTGTGTGTACGTGTGCGAGTTTGCTTCACCACACTTTTGGGACAAAATAAGCAAATTTGCTCCTTAAGGTGCGGTCTAACATACCTTTGCGTGGCAAAATTCCGCGGGTGAAAAGGGCATGGTGTTGAGAATGTGTGAAAAAAGCAAAAAAACAAACAAACTGCCAAGCAGCCTCTTTTTGCTGCAATTTGTACTCGGTGAGTTAAGTTGAAAAGAAACTCACTACTAAAATGATATCCTTGTCCACTGTGCATATTCAGTGTAGTTGTGTACGAAGCACCACCCACACAGAGGTCACTGCCAAAACCATGCACGGCGGATTCACCTGTCAAAGTTGACAAAACTTGAACTCCATGCAAAATCCGGAAATCCTTCGCCACAGGAAGTCGGGCCGATTCTCATTGAGATGACTATTTCGCCCGTGGAATTTAGCTTTTCAAAGGTATGTGTGACCGTGCGTTTATGAGGACATTTATGAGGTTGAAATTATTCATACATAAAATCAATAATTTAAAGGGTTCTTTAAATTCTTTTAGGGTTAGGGTTAGTCTATAGCAAATAATTATCTTTATATAAAAACAAAACAAGTCTTTGGTATGTCCTCAATGGTTAGCTAGGTAAATGTATAGTTCAGGTTTTGCCTACACTGTAGGGACCAAATGTCCCAACAACTTGGGCACTGGGCACATCTGCCGCATGTGGTATTTTAAGAAAGGTAATGTAACCTTGACAATGTAAACATGCAATGGCATAGTCACCTGACCAAGGACAGATGACGACAAGAGAAGACTCACTAAATGTCACTATTCCAGCTGCAGTCCTTCATTTCCTCAGCCGGTTTAAATGAAAACGTAACGGTTCAATGCACAGAAATTATCTGTGAACAAGACTTGCAGATGACGTCATGGTTTGCCCAATTTGAGCTATTCAGCTCTGCAAACACTTTGAATGTAAACACATACTTGATAGCACTCCAAGAATCCAATTTCACCAAATTTCCAATTTCCGAGCTTTGATTGTGTTTGTGTTGAAGTGCATGCCTTTGTGAGTTTTAATCATGGATATTTCCCTCACTAACAAGGAGACACAGTGGAGACATTATTGAGAATATAGAAACAAGGGAATAAGAAAGGCAGTGGATTGTGACTAAGACCCCTGTGGAGACAGCACCCACTCAGAACTCTTCCATGGCCACAACAAATCTGCTTCAATGTAAACAACATGGCGAATGTTTGCTGTTTACAGACGAAGATCATGAGGACATACTGTCCTCCCTTCTGTGCTTTTGCTAAGAGGTGGTGAAGCATGATAGTTTTGAAGGTAATGACATGGATGCAATGGCTCCACAACTTTTCAGATATTTACTCACATTCTCTGCTCTATGAGGTAAAGCTCTGAATGAAAGTCTTAAATATAGGATGCTTTTACACTAGCACTTTTGGGGAGTTCAAAGTCTGATTCATTTGGTTGGTGTGAATGCAGTTTTCCGAACTCGGGTGCACACCATCTGTAATTGCGTAAGTGAACATGATGATGTATAATTTGTGTCTCTGCATGCTCCCGGTGACAATTATCATTGTCTAATGCACTTCTTAAACTTGCCTGTCTCCAAAAAAACATGATCATATTGCCATCTCTACTACAAACACAGGTCGTTCTGTGCATGTAAAGTTTAGGTGGTAAATCCAAAAGGACAAATACTTCAAAACTTTTTAAATGTCATTAAGATACGACAACAACGGAGCATACTATCATTTATCATTGCTTACTTTATTCACATACTTACAAAAATTGTATACAGTAGCCTACATACTAGTACTGTGCTGAATACAGTAAGCACCAGTATTTCTTTCCAAGCACAGCCAAACATTTCGCCATTATCTTTCGACTCAGAAAAACAAATGAGAAAATAGACCATCACTGAAAAACTAAATCATCTGTCATTATGATTTGGAAAATATAGTTCCGTTTTAATGAATATATTATTAACACCTCTGCACAATAAAAATCAATTAGAAACAGATGTCCTGCCTTAAAAAAAAAAAAAAAACAGCTCAGGAAGTGTTTGTGATCAGATCACAGGTGGTAGTCTTGCATGAGCAGGAGCAACATGGGGTATTCTAAAATGAGACATCTCAAAGGGTCCATGCTGTTTGTTTCAACACTGAACACATGGCACAGATATCTGCATCTACAAACCATCAGGAGCTCTTGGAACTCTAGACACAAAATATTAAAATATTGGACTGTTCTGAAAAAGAGAAAAACATTCCAAACGACGACCAATATTAGGTGTCTATGTAGCATTCGCTTGTTCTAAACTTAATCATCAGGGTTTTTTTTTTTACTTAAAATAGCATTTGCTTCAAACAGGGTGGTTTTGCACCTAAAATTAGTCACATACATGTTTGCTAACACCCACTGAGTAATTCAAAATAAAAAAAAGTGTAAAATTAATACTTATTAGTGAAAAATGGAGGGGTAGATTGGTGGTCTCACACAGAGTGGTTCATATTTCACTCCAAACTCAAAAGAAAAACAATATATATAAATTACGATTTTTAGATACTTTTTCTTTGCATAAAGAAAATGAAGCCCTTGTTAGGACCATACATTTGTAGTTTATTTTTTTGTGACATTTTTTTCCCATTACAATTAAGCACATTATACCTTCTTATTATCATTACTGCAATGCAAAAATGAAAATAAAAATCTATTTATCATTACTATATAAAAGTAATAAAAATCATCCAGTCTGGACAATTATTTTTATTTTTTTAATTAAAATCAGTATAAAATATAATATATATATATATATATATATATATATATATATATATATATATATATATTAAAAAATATTTATATTGTATTTTACAAATTACAATTATAAATTACGATAATTATCATAATTAAAAATGTTTATATCCAAGTAGCGTTGGTGCGTAAGCTCAAACAATTAAATATAATGCAAGGGAGACAAGGCTCACGCACAATGTCCATAGAAAAAATCTGCAGGAATTTAAGAGGCCACAAAGTGCACTCGAAAAGCGGAAACATCATTCTGACTTCCCATGTGATCATGTTGTCCAGAATGTATTAGCATGGAATTGTGATCCAGCACTGCGCCTGTGTGATTCAAAATGCTCATTTGGGATTTTACAACATTAAAGAGCCCTTGAACCGTGTCCTTGAAGAGACACCCCGTAGTTCTTGCCATAGCTTATCTAAGAGCCACAAAACAATTAATCAGCCCTAAACACATATTAGGCAAGTGTGGATTATTTGATGTCCCAGAGAAACACTGTTCGTTAAGAACGCTGGCAAAGTCTGATCCTTGCCGTCCCTAAAAACATCCCACACTGATTCATCTTCACACTTTGAACTCGTCTCTCTGTGACTGCAGCTGCCCACAAATAGCAAATAAGATTTAATAAAACATGACTCAACAGACATTGGAGACAGTGTCTAAAGCGTCCTGCTCTTTGAAGAGAGGTCTTGTTGTTTTTTCTATTTTCTCTATCTATTTTCTCTCTCTAACAAACAGTATATGGGCATCACTACAGTGTGTTTATTGTGTTTATTTAGAGTCCCACAGACACACTACTTTAACCCTTACCCCTAAACCTAACCTTAAATGAAAAAATAACCTTGATTTTACTACAGTAACCATGGTTTCACCATGGTATTTTTTTGTAAATCCTATCCTATACTATTCTATCCTTTTAACAGCAACTAAAACTCATATAGAATAAACTTGTCTCTTTCTCATAACTCCCCTCTGCCCGTCCTGTTTTGGAACAGATCAAAGGTAATAATCCCCCATAATCCTCTGCTGTGCCCTTGCTGTTGTTATGGTCATTATAAGCAGCCGCATTGTTGCAAAGCTATCATGATTGTTCAGAGGAAAGCCACACTGGCTCAGTTTCACAGCGTAATGCCTAGTTCATGGACGGAGAGCCACAAGGATAATTAGATGGGCCCCGAGCAGACACAGCAATGACATGCTTCTCGGACACAGAACAAGGCCTCATTTTACGTGAACTAAGGAGTCAGGCACAGTGCAAAAAATATCTGTCAACAAAGTTGATACACTTTTCTTTTTAGTTGGAAAGAGCAAGCACCACTAATTACACAAGTAAAAAAGTCTTACAAGTTGGCAGTTGTACAGCGCTTTTGTCCATTCTTAATCGATAAGACACACTCCAGTTTATAGTATAACAGCATGGGTTGTTTAATAGAAGAACCTTACAAGGATTGAAAAACTGTAACACATATGGGAATCAGGATTGCTGGATTTGCCAGAATGCTGTCAAAGGAACTGTTACTATTTGTTGGCTGCATGCAGAACACATTTTTTCAGATTACAACCAATTTTTGGTTAAATATCGAAGGAGCATTCACGCAGAGTCAAGTTAAAGAGCTTTCACTTCAAACTTTTAATGCACTGCTTTTGCAGGTCCAAATTTGGATATTTAAGAGTTTCGCTGAGACTGTTGGGTTTGATTGGAACTTCACTATAGTCTGACAATTTGGAAGTGTCCATATTGGACTTTTAACGTGGACAACATGGTAAGAGTCATTGAAATTCATGAGGAAAGCCATACCTGATTAGTCAAATAAACTATAACCCATCCTTGAGTGAAAAGCCTTGAGTGATGAATTATTCAGTAAATCTAAAAGATGAACCAGCCAAAGATTTTCTCATGGCGCTGCATCTAGCTCTTTTTGCACAATGACATGTTTGGTGTGAACGACACCTTTGTCTGACGAGTAAAATTTTTGTTGACCAAGTACAAATATTGTGATTCTCGATTCTTACTGTACCACCTGTGATTCCTCATAAGAAAGAGAAAGTGTACTCACCATTAGAAGGGGGTACGGGGCCTCACGGCAAACCGGTCACAGCTATAGGTGCAGAGTTTGGATTCGTTCTCCTATGGGCAGATGCCCAAGTCCCATTTCCTTAAAACTTAAACCTCAGTGGCTCTAAAAAGGGGCAGAAAACACAAAAGGCACATTAGAAGCATGATAAAAAAACAGTAGCAATCTTTTCTAGATCCTTCTATGAGCATATGTATAGCCTCACAAGTCCTACCGACACATTCAGCGACATATTGCCGGATGCTCATAGGGAGGGGCTGTCTGTGTGTGTAGCCTTAATAGCCCTAAAAAACACGGAACACTACACATGCAATTAATTAACACATACCATGCACATTTACACATGTCTGAACACACAGGGGAGCTCAGATCCTCTCTAGAGACAAAAAGAGAGAGAGACAGAAACTGAAAGAGAGTGAGTGAGAAAATGAAAGAGAAGAGAGGGAAGAACATCTGCTAACCTACTGACATAAAAACATTACAAAGCAAGCATCTCTATTACTTTTGCTCATACATACAGGATTAGAACAAACCCCTAACCCTAAGTATTAAACTTTTTTTTTCCACAACACCTGTGCTACATACGTGAATGACACCTAGCTAGCAACCACCCAAAACACCCCAACAACTGCATAACAACGTGCTAAAACAAAATTCAAAACACCTTAGCAACTGCATTGCAATGCCCTGGCAAACACCCTTGCATTGTGGCGATGACTTTTGCTGAGACAAGGAGCACTCACATTTCCTTGAAAAAATGTCCTTCAGTCATTTTCCAGACTTTGCAATTTCAATAGTTTATAATAGTTTTCTCAATCTGTTATTGTGAATGCACCTTGAACGGTAACATGTCCAGACGGCTGCCAAAGACTCCGGTGAGCAGTAGGCAAACACCGGTCTCGTCTTACTGTGCCAATATAAGGCCCTGTTGTGTGTATTGTGTGAGTGACACCTGAACCCCTCAAAGCAAAGAGGAGGGACACGGATACTGAAAACCCTAGCCAAAGCAAGAGGCCCGACAGATGAGACACCTTTTACAATACCAACAGACCGTATGTGTGGGACATCTGTGCATGCCATCAGCACTTTAGTGAGAAGATAAAGAAACTTTTGGGTCAGTCCATCTCAAGTGGTCCAATAATTGTGAGTTGGTTGCTTGACCATTTTAAATTTTCCTATTTTTTTGTTGTATTTGTTTTTTTGTTTTTTTTTGAGTGATAACCTCTATGTATTGGTGTTCCAAAACCACCCGTTTTTTATTTGTATTTTACTTGGTTTAACCACGACGGCCATCTTTGTGTCATGGCACACAACAAATTTTGGTTATACAGCTGTTTACAGAAACCTCAATATCTCGGCTCAGGATGATCCTAGCTCCTTAGAACAAAAACTGATCTCTAGAGCACATTACAAGGTACATGAACATATATAAACATTTTGCACATTCTTTACCTTAGACTTAGAACTTAAGTCCTAATGTAATGCTTAAGAATGCTCAAAGTTCCACTTTTAGGGTCAATTTATAATGGGAAGGGATCAAATCTCAGTCTTAATTTTTTTTAGGGGGTACCTAGGTAAGTATAGTGTGCATGCAGAACATTTCAGGTTTGAGACTTCTCTTATTTATTTATTTTTTTATGGGGGTGAGAATGTGCAATTTTGTAAAATTCCCCTCAATTTCAGGTTGAACATCTCTGGTGGGGGACCAGATAGGAACCTGAAATTTTCACAGAAATAAGTCCTCTATAGCAGCATTCTGTTGTAAAAAAAAAATGAGTTTGAGATTCCAATAGTTACAGAGCTAGGGCTAGTAGAAATCTGGGGGAAAGCCTACTTTATTCATGCATTTTGAGAAATGAACAGATGTAATACAAGCATAACAAATACAAAAATGTACAAGTTTTATTAGAAGCTGTGAGAAATATCAGAAATTTAGCATCGTAGCCGTATAGTGTGACTGCTATTAGGACGGCCAGATGAGATAGTCCGCTCCTCTCTCTCTTGGAAAGAAACCTGCTCCACGTCTGCACCACAGCAACATTTGTGCCCGGTTATCACTCTACTCAAGCACTTTCAGTGTTTTTTCTTCTTTTAATTTTATCTAAAAATATTTAATAAATAAATAAGCTGAAAACACTTGGATAAAAGTGTAACACTACTGCAATATGAAAGCATTATTCCCAAAATTAAATAACTACAGACCTTACAAAACAAAAATAAAGAAATGATTGCATTTTATTAAAATGTTTATTTCTTTACATTTCTTTACAACTTTATTTTAATTACTATTTGACTTTTAATAAATTTACTTTAAATTTCTGTAAATTTCTTTAAGATTCACACCACTCCAATTTCATTCAAAATAATAAAAATAAATAAATAAATAAATAAAATTACTGGGATTTCGGAGGTGGGGGAGCCCTACAATCTGGTGTCTAAATACATTGGAGTCTAAATATGGATTATTAATAGGCCTGTATGGTATGTAATACACAAAAGTTGCTTTTTTTTATTTCTTTGAAATGAACCAGTTTTACTGGGATTCTGTTTTATGATTTGTCTGTCATTATTTATGCATGTCATTACTCAACTTAAATGTGAAAATACATAATTACATTAAATATTTGGTTTAGTATTTTTACATTATATGATGAAAAAACTTGATTAAAAATGATATCAAATGTATTTTATACATTTTATAAAAATCAGATGATAGCTGGGACAAGTTACCTTCTTCTTGCCCTAGGATGGGGGTCATCTTATAGAACATGCAAAATTATATCTAATTGTTACAATTTACAAATAAATACACATTGTTCTTAACTGTGGAAAAACATCTAACTTCGCTCAAATTGTTATTCTGATTTAATTTGTGATGAAAACATTTGCATTAAATTATAAAAGAGTTTAAAATTCTTCACTGTGGCGTGAAGAAGCATTTTCACTAGTGTATAGTTGCTAGTAAAGTTTTTGTCACACAGTAAATACAAATAAATGCTGAATCAACAAAAATGGTGTACATACATAAATATACATATAATAACAGTGAAATATTTTACAGTGTGTTGGTCGAGTAGTCTTTTGATCTCAAGTTATGATATTTTTATCTATGATGATGTCGCTGTGGATGCGATTCAAACCCCCTTCATGTATAGGCTATAGCTTTTTAATAAACTAAGCAAAATTGCTACTGCACATCTGTAGATCTAATAAAATTTTATATATATAAAATATATATAATCTTTGGTGATCTCTGACTGGCGAAGCCGGATATCGTTAATGACGACATGAATAACAATGTTAGAAAATCTATGTTTAGCACTTGATGTCAGACGCTCTGGCACCAGAAAAGCATTTAACGATAGTGGCTGGAGTCTCTATTTCCACATTCCTTACAATAGAATCTTCTAAATCCAAGGCTCTTTCAACATGATTCTAAGGGGATGCATCACTGAGTGGGGAGAAACAATTGGAAACCCTAATAAGAACGGGAGAGTTGTGTCGCTTTGCTGAGTATGCTGCCAAGACTTCACCCTAACGCCCTGCTGCGGGGGCTCTACAGCCGGAATCAATGTGTGTGTGTTGCTCGCTGTACTGGCCGCATCCAAAACAGCATCTACCAGCTTCTCTTTCTCACTGACCTCCAATAGCATTCGGATGCATCTCTCTAACTCATTAACCTTCTCCATCAGCCAGACTAATTCCTTACATTTATCACATGTAAACCCCTCACTGCTGATGGAAAAAGCTATAATAAACATGTGGCATGCAATGCAGGAAGCAATATGAGCGGATGCCATGACTTACCACAATTGTTTGTTGTTGTTGTTATGGTTGTTCTTGAGGGGTGAGGGTTTGAGATCAATGTGAATCCCACATGCAATTGTTTGCTGTTGTTGTGTTAGTTCCTGATCAGCAGATGTTTGAGACTGATGCAATAATCTGTGTAAAACACAGAGAAAACGAATGCATGCACTCGAAATGCGATATGTAGACAAGCGGAAAAAAAGAAAAGAAAGAAAACTGTTGCGCGCGGTAATATACAAGCAGTTGAAACAGTAGAAAGGCAGACAAAAAAAATTAAGCATGCGGTAAAACCAATGATGAGCGTAGAGGAATAAGCAATGCTAAGCAGGCTAGCAAGATACAAACAAACAGACTTGTGCAGTGTGCCAGCAGCAACCGGAACAGGAAACAGGAAGTCACAGCAACAGGAAGTCACAGCGGAATGCGCGTCTGTATGTGGAGGCACGCGGTCTCGTGCTGCTCTCGTATACTTTACCAGGGTCCGACAAATGACTAGAGTGAAGTATAATGAACTTGAAGTATTTTTGAACAAGTACACTTACTAAATAGAGACAGAATGTGTCAAATGGATCAAACAAAAACCGCATGGGAGAATACAAGAAACTGAATTGATTGACAAACAAGCATTTACTTTTTTCTTTAGAATCGAAGGTGCAGGAACGTCATTCCGGCCCAATTTAACACATCTATGGGACGTTTTAATCCAAATCAGCAGATACAATTGGATACAATTATAGAAATCTATGTCATGTTTGTGCGGTATCCATAGGAAATATGCAAGTGTGATATACTATCAGCCTATACAGAAGTTGGTCATTTTCCAGGCCACAAGTCTTTTTATTTACACAATGAATCTTTGCTTGTGGTAGCTAATTATTACTGTAGGCTACCTTCCACAATCGCATTCATTCTCAACATCTGTAATTTTCTGTATTTGTGATCAGGCTGTCTTATCAGTACCGTCGCTCCCTATACGCATTTTACGCAGTCTGCGTAGGGCACCAACTCCTTAGGGGGGCACCATGTTACCCTAGAGGGGCACCAGAAATGCCATCGCCTGCCCTTACTCGCACGTTAAATGTTATTCAAGGAGTTATTCAAGCAGTCGCGGAACATAGACTATTGCCCTCGCTTTGCAACTTTTGCACTGCACCACGCAACTCACATTCCACTAACAACCCCACCAACAAATCTTGCCATTTTGCTTCTATTCTACTCCCGTAACTTGAGTCACGTTCACTGATCGGGACAATTGGGACCACAGTCGGCTACGATGTATATTGTACAGTCTGACATAATGTCACACAGAGTGCCATGCGATATCAATGCGTTCATATCGTACAGTCTGACAAGCAACAATCTTAAAAAACTGTACAAATTCTATAGTGTATAGCGGGCTTTAAGTGTTCAAATAATTTTTGGTACCACTATATGTCATAAAAGATGTGCTGTATATGGCAAAACAAAACAAAAACAAAACACACATAAAAACAAACAAACAAACAAACAAACAAACAAACAAAACAAAAACCAGAACAAACCAAACCACAAAACAAACTAACAAACAAAACTCTGACAAAAGCTTCATCTTTGGTACACCCTATAAAAATAGAGTAAAACCACATGTCCCTATGAAACTAACAGGTTACAGGGTAATCCACAAATCTCACAAAGTAAAAAACATAACCACCTTGTCCACACCCAAGCTTTTCCATTGCTGATCAGAGTGGCATGTTCTGTGAGCCTCAGCACAGATCTGATTATAAAACCCTTTGATGTTTGTATTTACCAGTTATGGAGCATATGGTAACCATAGCAACAAGACTGCATCAAAACAAGAACATTTCTTCAGTGTTCTGTGCACTATTAATCAAAGGAAGACTTGTCAGTAAAACAAGACCCCATGCAATGGCTTAAAAAGTGCAGGTTTTTTTCCCTGCTCACAAATTTCCTTCTGAAAAAAGGACCTTGAGGCCAAGCTGGTTTTTAGCTCATGTAGATGGTCAACAAGCTGGTCTAAAAGTCTGACCAACAGAAAAGTACCTAAAGTCCATCAAAAACCAACATAACAGTCCAGCCTAACATGCTTAGCTTGGAGAAGCTATTTGTTTTTGCAGTAGTAGCTGTTAAAAGATTATTTTATTTTAATATTTTAAATTTTAGGAGTATTCTAGGTACAGATGGCCACAAAGCTAACAGACATGGGCTATAAAAACCACAAAAAAATTTCACCATCACAAAAGCCTAAAGTCTGTCTTTTTAGTCCTTGTCTAAGAAACGAGATTGGACGACAGGTTGATTTAACCTATTCGAAATAATCTAATCTAATCTAAGTGTGATTATTACAGCCATGATCAGGATCATGGCTAAAGTAAGGTTACAGATCTAGCCTGTCTTCAACAGATACTATAAAAAGGAAATGCTACAGTTATCCATGTTAGGGATAACAATTCAAGCTTCAAACATTATGTATCTAACATCTCTCATTTCAGCAGCATTGCTAAAACAACATCTGGTGTTCTGCCGCCCAATATCTGACTGTCCCTCTAGTCAAATGGCGTGGAGTGGGCGGACAGAGAGATAGAGAGATAGTTCACTTTGTCTAAGGGTAACCCTTGACTCCTACACAGGTGATGTAAAGGACCTCAGTACGTAGGCAGAGAAAATGAAAAATCTGTCACACATGCAAATTCACTCTGAGAGAGTTGCTAGGAACAAAACTGCCATTATGAGAAGAGACGACAAACAGTCTGAGTTGACTAGATTTGGTCGGTGAAGAGTATGGATATATTTGCAGAGACATACAGAGTGACAAAAGAGCACAGAAAAAAGGTTGAATGTTTAGGGTTGTTGAAAACATTATTTTTAACATTACTGACACCTAATTATAATTTATAATTTATTTTTTCTGTATAATGTATGTGTGTGTGTGAGTGTGTGTGTGTGTGTGTGTGTCTAATCATGCTTTGGGTTGCAATTTAATTAAGAGAGAAGACAAAATGCATACATTAAGCAAATAAATTACATTATGGAGGTCTATGATGGCATCTACAAGCACAGACAATCCAAATACATCAAGAAAAGTCATATACACAACTTTCCAAGCACATGATAGCCTGCTATACACACTGTGAGTCTATAATGCAGTATGTATCACAAATCAGAAAAGCCTACTTATTCAGCAAATTGCAAAGTTTCTAGCTTAAATATATGGTATATCAAATATAAAGGGACATAGTCTTGATTATAATACTTTTCTGCCTAAGATAATATTATAATATCACATTCAGGCATGTATTTAATGTGATGGCAGGTGGATAATGAGATCCTTGGACAAGCGGAGGCGTTAACAATTCTGGCTCCTTCGAAGTTCTGCTGTATGACTGCTCCCCTTTACACTGCAGGCTTTGTCCAATGTCCCTGTTGAAGCTGGCCAAAATGAGGTGTAATGGAATGCTACAATGGGGATAATGAGAACCAGCAAGCCACCACTCTCAAAGGCGGCCTTATGGCCAGCCATGAATAGATCCCATCCAAGGCGCCAATTCAGGCTCGGACTAAACAAAGAGAGGGGCACGTGTCCCACCACTAGCTACAGCCAATTCAAGAGCCAGCTGATAATGAGAGCATGCTTCATGCCTGCCCTTCTATTTTTCTCAACTCTTGTGGTTTAAATTAAAATACAGCCTTTACGCATTACTCCAGACTTCTATTGTAAAAAAAGGTTTTTCTTCAAAAGCCTCAGAAACATTGAGGATGCTGACATTGTGTGAACTTAAGAATGCTTTCCCATTATCACACGTATAAAAAGGACGTTGTTGCTTTTATAGATGGGTCACAATGGTAGACTAGTCCACTAGTCATCCAACACTTGACAAGTCCAGTGTTTCCCAATCCTGGTCCTGGAGTACCCCCAACACTACACATTTTCTGGAGTCTCCCTAATTTAACAACTTATTTGACTCAACAGTTCATTGGTAGATGCTCTATGACTTGAACTGGGTGCGTCAAATAAATTAAACCAGAAGCACGTTGTGAGATTTCTTTGGTCCTATCAGATTGTTGCTTGTCAGGCTGCAAGATATAATCCAAATGAGCCAAGACTTTGGTACTAATCGTCCTGGTTGACAGTGATGACAGTGTGTTTATCACATCTAGCCATTGTTGGAACAGTGGAACATGACGGCAACGCAAAATTTCTGACACTGACAGAACTGTCAGTGAACATGTCTCACTAAGCAAAGGCTGCCTATTTTTCCCTACTTTTACAATCCCCAAAACTAGTCTCAGACAATAAAACCATGGACACAATCCTACAGTGTTACCACCAGCTCTAGACATCCATAAATTGCAGTGTTGTGGATATTCCAGGACTAGGATTGGGATACACTGCATTAGTCGATTAACAGTGTTGACTAACTGATCTAGAATTTAGTTTTATTATATTATCTAGCAGTGGTGCTTTAATTTGTGTTCTGTACTTTAGCTGTGAGACAATTTGAATGATAAACCCTCTTGGAAAAGTTTTTAAATTCATGTCCTTTATGGCCAAACAAATTCAGATGAACGTCTTTGGCTGTTGCGTTGCGTTTCGCATTTTTTTTTTTAGAGTGTCCCATCACAAGCATTGCATTTTTTAGATGCCGTGTCAGGTAAAAAAAAGAGTTCAACTTAAAAATGTGTCTTGAGATCCCTGCTTTCCATTTCTGTTCTGTTGTATCTTATGTATAGGCCTCCTAAGAAACACATACGATTGGGAATAGGTAAACCTGAAACCAGTCTAATTATACAGGGTTTTATTAAGACAAATTAGTCAACCCACCAACTTTGAACGTCAATTCTGAAACATTCCTAGTCGCTATGGCAGCATTGTAAGGGTCCTTGAGGATGTATGGATGACTCTTGTTCCTCTAGGATATGTAGGGATAAGGGAAGATGCCCCATTATTAATGCTGACATTCTGTGACATTTAGGGTACAAGCTTGAGAATGCTTTCCCAATATCATACTTTTAAAAGGATGTCATTGCTATGGCAGTTATCACATGGATTTTTTAGACTTCTTGGGTTACAAGCAACCCACAAGACAGGATGTAGGCTAGTTCTACAAAAGCTCCAGCCATGTGTTGAGCTACTTTTGGCACCATAAGGATACTTGAGGAAGGATTGATGACCCTAATTCCTTTAGGGAAATGTAGAGTTGGAGGAGGATGGGGGGATGAGGGGCCCTGTCATTCCTAGATGAGGCGGATAACTCAAGTCTAGACAAACATTTCGGCCCACAGCTCAGGATCCAGCAAGAGGGTTGGGGGGTTGGGGCTGGCATTCTGGAAAACCATCTGCCTTGAAGCTGATAAATCTTCATTAAACCATGTTGGGAAGTAGTGGAGAGAGAGGACAAAAAGATCCAGTGGCAATTTATCCTTAGTAAGCTGGTTTATGCTACATCATGGCATCAAATCACACTTTTAAAAACAGCCTGATCTGCTATGTCCTCCAAGTTCCCTGCTGTGATGTAGCTTGTGGGCTTACTGACCTTAACACCCTGGCAAAGGGGGCAGGAATGAGTCAGTGACACAGAACTGCCTCTCCACACCTATGACATGCTCAGGCCCTGCCAGTTTACAACAAGGATTGGGCAACATATTGAATATTCACAATGTATTTGCAATGATTTTGCTGGTGAAATAATAGAAAGCAACAATGCAATGATTTTAAACACAATTGTTATGTAGTCATTAGACTAGTTTTGCAGTGGGACATGGAAGGGGTTAAAGTGGACTCAAAAGCACCCACCAGGCTACAATGCCATGCACAGACCAATTTAATCCAGATCTTTCCCATCAGGGGTCAGCTAATTAATTAGCTGAGCCTTTGACAGATCGTCAGTTCGGAAGAACAAACAAAATTGTGTGTTACGCCCATCTGTCCATTACAAGCTTTAACTGTGGACTTTATTTTAATGTTAATAGATATGACCCGCAGAGCTGGAAAAACTGCAATAAATGTTCAGGCCACAAAATTTTTTGTCTGTAGACTGGAGTCACAGGCCTATCTGTCAGTGGATCACCAGCTTTCTGACAGACAGGCAGCAGCCAGTGAGACAGGGGGAATTCACTTGCAGAACCTGTACGATCAGCACTGGTGCCCCCCATGGATGTGTGCTCTCCCCACTACTCTTCTCCCTGTATACCAATGACTGCACCGTCAAGGACCCCTCTGGCAAGCTCCTGAAGTTTGCAGATGACAATACTGTCATTGGCCTCATCCAAGATGATGATGAGTCTTGTAAGGTAGGTTGAACGGCTGGCTCACTGGTGCTGTAAAAACAACCTGACAGTGGAAATGATAGTGGACTTTAGGAGGAACACCCCAGCATCGACCCCGCTCACCATTCTAAACTGCACTGTGGCAGCAGTGGAGTCATTCAGGTTCCTGGGCACTACCATCTCACAGGACCTGAAGTGGGAGATCCATATTGATGCCATTGTGAAAAAGGCGCAGCAGAGGTTGTATTTCCTTCGCCAGCTGAGGAAGTTCAACCTGCCACAGGTGCTGCTGATACAGTTCTACTCAGCAGTCATTGAGTCTGTCCTCTGCACTTCAATAACTGTGTGGTTTGGTTCAGCTACGAAATCGGACATCAGAAGACTACAAAGGACAGTTTGGACTGCTGAGAGGATTATTGGTTGCCCCTGCCCTCCTTCAAGAACTGTACACTTCCAGAGTGAGGAAAAGGGCTGGAAAAACCACTCTGGATCCCACTCACCCAGCCCACTACCTTTTTGAACTGTTGCTTTCTGGACGCCGCTACAGAGTACCGAGTACCAGAATCGTCAGGCACAGGAACAGTTTTTTCCCCTTAGGCTACCCATCTCATGAACAGTTAAAACTGCCCCACTGAGCAATAATTATGTATAATACACAGCTTAGTCTATTTATATTTATCCAACATACCCTACATCTTCTGCATTACATTCCCTTGCATCTGTATATGACAGACTGTATTTGTACACATACACATATATATATATATATATATATATATATATATATACATATACATATATATATACATATATATATACATATACATATATATATATATATATATAGCCTTATAGTGTATTTCTATATATACTCTTATTTTTTATTCACTTTTTTTTTTTATTCTATTCTATTTTTCTTTTTTTTTCTTTTTTTTTTACTATCTTTGTCTTGTTGTATTGCTTGTGCACTGGAAGCTTCGGTCACCAAGACAAATTCCTTGTGTGTGTAAGCATACTTGGCAATAAAGCTCATTCTGATTCTGATTCTGATGTAATAGTCTGATAGTATTCAACAGTGTAAGCAAAACCATTAGGACATGAGCATTGATTATTAAAAAACCATGCACTTTCTTATCCTGAAAACTGAACGTTTCTTTAGTCTGAATGTAAGATACTCTATAAAAGGGATTCTACAGGGAACAGTGTGGGCTGAGTTCACAGGTTGCAAAATTACAGTATACTCACTTGAAGCAAAAAGAGGACAACTCGATGGAGGATAAAGACATTGAAAGTGTGGCATTTGGAAATTAGCTCTCTCTAAAAAACTTCTACATTTTGTCTCATAATTACATTGATTCCTTATTACTGCACTGACCAGGCTTAAACTGCAATTTTACATCCAGTCCTGAATGACAATGTAGGTCAGATATTGTATCTCTTGTATTTGCAGAGCAAAAATCAAAGGTCACACATTGAGATGGACGTCACTATGGCTGGGCGATATATTGAATATTAACAATTTAATCTAGTTAATTTTGCTGATGATGTAAAATTGACCAATATTGTCAATATCGCGATGATTTTAATGTGCTTTCATTTGGCTATTAAGTTTAATAGAGAGCACATCAGTAGACTAATTTCATAATCCTTCAGGGCTACACAATTAAACAAAATAATATCAAAATGGCCATTTGGTCATATGTGATTATTAATCCACAAAAGGCTGTGATTTAAAGACAGAAAAACATGGTCTGTGTGTGATTCAGAACAAACCAGTGGTGCGCTGATCTGTGTGCACGCGCATGGCAGCGCTCTCAGATCAGTTCACGTGCATTGTGAAATCAAAGTATGTAGATTCAAGCATTCGCGCAATTCCAAACATTAGTAACCGCTACAAGATATTAGACAAATCTACAAACGCGGCACTGTATAGGAGAAAAGGAGGAAATTACAGCGTTTCAGGAAAGGCAGAACACTGTAAACTGTCAAATATACATAGACCTTTTTCACTGTGACAACGCAGTTCCGCCTTATTTAGCAGCGTAAATCTAGCAAACTTTTTTATATGATACATTTTTTTTTTAAATATTGAGTATTATATTACCCTGGAATTAGTTTTAAAAAACGAATTACCCACTGGCTACCACCTCTGGAGTTCGCTAGTTCACTAGCTCGAATCCCAGGGCGTGCTGAGTGACTCCAGCCAGGTCTCCTAAGCAACCAAATTGGCCTGGTTGCTAGGGAGGGTAGAGTCACATGGGGTAACCTCCTCGTGGCGGGTGGATGGCGTGAAGCCTCCACACGCACTATGTCTCCATGGCAACGCGCTCAACAAGCCACGTGATAAGTTGCGCGGGTTGATGGTCTCAGACGCGGAGGCAACAGGGATTCATCCTCCGCCACCCAGATTGAGGCGAATCACTACACGACCACGAGGACTTAAAAGTGCTCTGGAAATTGGGCATTGCAAATTGGGTGAAAAAAAAAAAAAAAAGAATTACCACTGCTGCAATGGGGTTTCCTTTAAAGCTGCTGAGAGAGTGACAGTAAATTTGGCATCTTCTCCCATTTTACTGTCTTAATCCACCTTTCTCTATTTTATTTTTTTCCCCTTCTGGAAAGACATTCAAATGTAATAGTGAAAATAACATTCGCTGTGGTCTCCCATTCACCGCTGTCGAAGTTTACCCCACAAACGCTTACTTCCGCGTTCCAAAGAGTGTGAAAGCATGAAGATCTATTGCCTTTTCTGTGTTGAAATAGAAGCTCCTTGTGAAGTTGAAGTAAATACTGCAGCACTTTCGGTGTCAAAATAAAAACCCCCAGAAGATGAAGTAAACAGGACAGAAATAAATTACTTTGTATAATGCAAATCTAATAATTAGAATAATAATGATAATTTAGCAGGTCCCACAGTAATAATTTAGTATTATGCAATGTTCAACTGCGGTGTCAAAAATAAGTCAGTGAAGTAGCTTTGCACAGCAAAAACATTTTATTAAGCTACTATGTATCATTGTGTATGAAATCCAAATATAAAGTGCATATCAATGAAAATTATTGAATTTCATTCTCCCTTGTGTCTATTTAATGAAAAACGAATTATTAGATTTTTATTTAATGTCTTTAAAATATTTAATCTACTTGCTACAATGGATGAAATGATGGTTCCTCTGATAAAAAATAAATAAAAAAAACACTTATCAAATGCATAATTATTAAGATATATATAGAATAACATCAATCAATAGGCTGAAATAAAATCAAGATATAATTTAAGACATATCACCCAGCCCTAGACGTCACTGGCATGGTCTGTCTTCTCCACCTTATAATGGCTCTGGCACAGACATAAATTATTGCAAAATTCAAAACATTTTTAGCAACTTGGGAAACTTCAACTCAAAAAATGTTAGTCAATACAGATCATGTCATGACATGTTGAGGATGTAGGAACTTCACCCTAACCGCAAGGATCATAACAAATAGTGATGACACAGAGGTAATGTGAAACCACTAATCCATCACTAACTTAATAACAACTCAAGTCACCTGGTGCTCTTGGCAGTAAGCATTGTGATATTCTGTCTCTAGTCTCTTTACCGAACCTGAACTGTCTCTATTGTCACGGTTGGTTTCTACTGAACGTCTTCTCTGAAATAGAATACGTCACCTCATCCAGGTGTGTACATGTGGCCAACCCTGCATTCTTCACAAAGCTTGTTTGCTCTCACAAACTCTTTCTGACACTTTGGAATAAGCGAAATATACATTTATCAATGACATAATTCATTTTAAAAGAAGCCAAGGAAAGTAAATTTAGAGACTTGGCTAAAACTTGGTTTCTTTTTAGGTTCCCAGGTCACGAGCCTGCTAGTTATCAAGACTGAACACCTTGACATGCATAACCACACATTTGTTGAAATTTCAGCTTAATGTTTGCCACATATAAAAAAAGAGAACATATCACGTAATTCCATGCAACAATGAGCAACTACACATCTTCTGATTATCTTAGTACCTACACAGTACACACTAAATCCATTTTGGTGAAGTACATAGCAAAAGCAGGACTTCTGCAACCAATCAAGAGGGGAAATTAGTCATATGCCAAAAATACAGACAAGATTTGATTTGAAAAGTCCTGAATAACATGAAGATGACACACCTAAAACTCTGTCTGGACTTTACTGCAACATGTTTATTCTACAAGTGATGAAAGTCATGGGGTTTACATTTATTAAAGAAAAAGTTCACAGTTTAATTACCTTCAAATCCATATGACTTACTTTCTTCTATGGAACACAAAATGTGAAATTGTAATGAATTTCTTGGCTGCTCTTTTCCATATAATGAAAGTGAATGGGGACTAGTGCTCTCTAGCTCCAAATTAACAATAAAGCACTATAAAAGCATTATAAAAATAGTCAATATGACTGGTGCACTACAATTACAAGTCTACTAAAGCTCTGTGAGGAACAGAGTAGAGGTCTGCATTCCCCCAGAACTCCCGCAGAACCCGATTAGATTTCTTGCGGCATGGGATTACATTTCTGAGTTCAAGGAGGGAGCGAACGGTAAGCCCATGAGATGTGGATGGGAGCGGGTGGTCAGAGAATAGCCTGAAAAGTCCGATGTGGATATCTTTTTTAAAGTTACTAATTTATGAATGCAAAAAAATATTGTAATTTTTATTAAAAAAATAAATAAAAATAACAATCATTATTTTACTTTACAATTCATTTGTTTTTGATAATAATAAACAGAAAATATGATGTGAAAATGTGCACACAGCACGTGCATCAATTTATCCAATATTTGGAGCAGGCTATGCAGGTAATAAATGGGGTATTAGGAGAATTGTGGAGCAAAACATGGACAAGCAATGTCATCAAAGGATGTGAAACTCAGACAGGAAAATGGTTAATTTAGTGTTAAGAAATTAACCTCAGGCAAGTCAGATGGGCGTCATTTCACATGTCATCTGATAATAGAAATAACAGAAAAATAAAACATTGTGTACACTTATTGTCTATTTGTATGGCTTTTGCCCTACAAATTGCGAGAACAAGAGTGGTCGGGAAGGAAATCACTGCAGGCAGGGAGCGGGTGAACATGGAGTAAAACTCAGCAGGAGCGTTTGGGTGTGGGATAGAAACTTGCGGGAGCAGGATGGAATAAACAATCCCATTCAGACCTCTAGAACAGATCAAAATTTAAGTGTTATTCACTGGAAACTGAGTCAGTCACTGTAGCTTTCGATTGTCCTGATTGCCCTAAAACTATTCCTTTAAAACCAATGCCTTCTTTTTTTTTTAAATAATTTAGTACAGTATTCATTTGTCAAACCACAGAACCATTTAAAATGGCAAGAAGGTTTTAAACCATTTCTGATTGCAAAAAGGGGGTCAAAAATGGAGGAAAACAGGACCTACGATATAAGCTTTCTCTTACACATTAATATATATGTTAATAAAAATCTTGATCTTGACCATGGAGGCATAAGCCAATTTCAATAAATATTTAATGAAGAAATTAGGCTATAGTGATCATTTATTTGTATGTGTCAAATTACACTGTCCTGACACACCGCAAGTTTTTATCTTAAACAAATGCGATCACAAGCAAAAAGAAATTTTTGGGGTTTCTATTTTATAGTAGGGGTGGGAATTACAAGGTAACTGGTGAAATGATATTATATCGATATCTATGTCACGATACAATATACAGTTGTGCTCAAAAGTTTGCATACCCTGGCAGACATTGTGACATTTTGGCATTGATTTTGAAAATATGACTGATCATGGAAAAACATTTAAGGATAGTGATCATATGAAGCCATTTATTATCACATAGTTGTTTGGCTCCTTTTTAAATCATAATGATAACAGAAATCACCCAAATGGCCCTGATCAAAAGTTTACATACCCTTGAATGTTTGGCCTTGTTACAGACACACATGGTGACACACACAGGTTTAAATGGCAATTAAAGGTTAATTTCCCACATCTGTGGCTTTTTAAATTGCAATTAGTGTCTGTGTATAAATAGTCAATGAGTTTGTTGGCTCTCACGTGGATGCACTGAGCAGGCTAGATACTGAGCCATGGGGAGCAGAAAAGAACTGTCAAAAGACCTGCGTAACAAGGTAATGGAACTTTATAAAGATGGAAAAGGATATAAAAAGATATCCAAAGCCTTGAAAATGCCAGTCAGTACTGTTCAATCACTTATTAAGAGGTGGAAAATTTGGGGATCTCTTGATACCAAGCCAAGGTCAGGTAGACCAAGAAAGATTTCAGCCACAACTGCCAGAAGAATTGTTCAGGATACAAAGAAAAACCCACAGGTAACCTCAGGAGAAATACAGGCTGCTCTGGAAAAAGACGGTGTGGTTGTTTCAAGGAGCACAATACGACGATACTTGAACAAAAATGAGCTGCATGGTCGAGCTGCCAGAAAGAAGACTTTACTGCGCCAATGCCACAAAAAATATGCCCGACAACACCTTGACGCCTCACAGCTTCTGGCACACTGTAATTTGGAGTGACGAGACCAAAATAGAGCTTTATGGTCACAACCATAAGCACTATGTTTGGAGAGGGGTCAACAAGGCCTATAGTGAAAAGAATACCATTCCCACTGTGAAGCATGGTGGTGGCTCACTGATGTTTTGGTGGTGTGTGAGCTCTAAAGGCATGGGGAATCTTGTGAAAATTGATGGCAAGATGAATGCAGCATGTTATCACAAAACACTGGCAGACAATTTGCATTCTTCTGCATGAAAGCTGCGCATGGGACGCTCTTGGACTTTCCAGCAGAACAATGACCCTAAGCACAAGGCCAAGTTGACCCTCCAGTGGTTACAGCAGAAAAAGGTGAAGGTTCTAGAGTGGCCATCACAGTCTCCTGACCTTAATATCATCGAGCCACTCTGGGGAGAACTCAAACATGCGGTTCATGCAAGACGACCAAAGACTTTGCATGATCTGGAGGCATTTTGACAAGACGAATGGGCAGCTATACCACCTGCAAGAATTTGGGGCCTCATAGACAACTATTACAAAAGACTGCATGCTGTCATTGATGCTAAAGGGAGCAATACACAGTATTAAGAACTAAGTGTATGCAGACTTTTGAACAGGGGTCATTTAATTTTTTTCTGTGTTGCCATGTATTGTCTTATGATTGTGCCATTCTGTTATAACCTACAGTTGAATATGAATCCCATAAGAAATAAAAGAAATGTGTTTTGCCTGCTCACTCATGTTTTCTTTAAAAATGGTACATATATTACCAATTCGCCAAGGGTATGCAAACTTTTGAGCACAACTGAAATAGCGATTATTTATCTTTGGTGTATTTATCTGCAATAAATTGCAATATTTATCAAATTTGACTCTTTTTCATTCTTATTCATAGGACTTCAGAAAACTGTTGCCAAATCACCAAATGCACTATAAAATAAATATAAAAGTGCCTCAAATAATTTGAACATAAACCATTTATTTGTGAAGATAAACAATACTGAAGTCTGTTTACATTTTTGTTTTTCACACTGTATGTTGACCTGGAATGTGGAATGGATTCATATGTGGATCTTTTTTGTGTTCACTTTATTTGTGATAGGATGTATCATTACTCAATCAGTTTAAATATTATTCTAATTTGTAACTGTAACAGTTTAAAGATAGGTAAGGAGGTGGCGAGAACCGGCTGAACAGTAAACATAACGTTTTAATGTCAAACTTAACTTAAAACAAACAAACAAACACAGACACACATGCAACGCGCCCGTGTGCGTCTCTCTCTCTTTATTGAACTGGCGCCTCTGGCTCCCCTTTATCTTGCTCTCCCGCTGATCAGATGATTCAGCGCCAGCCGTACACCATCACGGCCTGGCCACGCCCTCCTCCTCATCACATAATAATTAATAATAATAATTAATAATTAAAATAATTTTCTTTATTTATCACACATTATACATTTGCACATATACAGTGAAATTCTTCTTTTTCACATATCCCAGCTAGGCTGGGGTCAGAGTGCAGGGTCAGCCATGATATGGCACCCCTGGAGCAGATAGGGTCAAGGGCCCTGCTCAAGGGCCCAACAGTGGCATCTTGGCGGTGCTGGGGCTTGAACCCCTGACCTTCTGATCAGTAACCCAGAGCCTTAACCGCTGAGCTACCACTGCCGCGTAGTGGTATATCACAGTAATATATTATTATAGTTGTTATTACTGTTAATAATAATATAGTTATATAACACTCTAAATCCCTCTGTCTTTTATTTTTTGCATAACACTGCAGGAAGAACTTGGAGTTTCTGACTGTAGGCAAGTTCACATTAGTTTTAATATGCTTCTCAATAGCATGCTGTGCTGCGTGTGTGTGTGTGAACAACAGAGCATCGCTCATTCCCTGAAACGCGCTGCGCATACAGACAGTATTTTTCCCTTTAAATGCATCCTTTTGCAATTCACAGAACTACTGTATTGTGTGGCTTCAAGAGACTTTGAATATATTGCACTAGTCATATGGATTACTCTAATGGCGCTTTTATGCTTAATGTCATGTTGCAGAAGTCAAAAAATATAAATAATATGGATTTCTGGCACATGAATATCAGTACAATATGAGGAAAAATATTACAATACTATATAACATAATTTTTTCCCCCACCTCTATTTTATAGGTTTCGATTTCTGTCACATCACACAAGGTCCACAATGAAATCTCATGACCCAAAATTCGATTTCACAAAAAATAAACATCAAGTATGATCTGATTGGCTGTGATTTTGTCCCAACACATCATTTTCACTTTAAGTGTGGGCAGAAAAGTTGCCATGCCAGAAAGTTGCCGTGTCACACCAGGACACAGTGTTACATTGAAGTTACTGCATAACACCTACAGTACATCACAAATTGATGTCATTTAAGTTTGTCCTCAGTTTGACAAATCTCCATCAAAAATAACTCCGTATTCACCGTCATACTTTGAGAGTCTCAAAAGGAAGAGCATTAGTTCACTCAAACCCTCTCTTCTTATCTTTCTCCCACCCTCAGTGCCTTTCGGTCTCTCTTTCTCGCTCATTCCTTTCTCTGGCCCACACCGGGGAGTGGATGCTGAGCCAAGGGGGTGGAGGGTATTTTTAGCCAGCACAGTTTGCTGAAACAGTGGAAAGTGTTGTGCCCTCACAAGGACACATCTCCCCAACCGGGAGAGAAAGCGAGAGAGAACAAGAGAGAGAAAGCCACAAAAAATTACATTTCTCTTTTCCCTCCAGAAATGAAGGGTTTTAGGGAAAGGAGAGGCTGTCACATCTCACGAACATCAGACATTAGATCAAACTCCTCTATCTCTCTCTTCACTCTGCCGAGAAGGATGACAGCCCATAGTTATTTAGCATTCAGTTGAAAGTGGTCTTCAATGCAGGGCTGCAGGAAAGAAGATTCAGGGTAGGCAAAGGCCTTTTGCATAAATGAGTAGGATGTTAAAACAACTGAAATAGAGAAGAATTTATAAGCAATGAAATGGGCAGCTCCTTGCAGGGTAAATCCAATTATGGTGCTTGCAAATGTCAAATGTTGATAAAAACAGTTTACTCTTTAAAGCTGCCTTTTTGCTAACAGATCATCGGCATGCTCAATAAATCAATTACAAAAAAGACAGCAAATCTCCAACAAATGAATGGCAAGATCATCGCTTTTATTTAAACAAAATGAATGAATTGAAATTCACCCTATTTACTCTAGGGTTGCACAGATAGCACTTTTTTTCTTCCAATACCTGGAATCTCAGTATCGGCCGATACCGATCCCGTACCGATACCAGTGTTGTTGTTTTTTTAAATCAGTTTAGAATATCTATACTTCACTGTGTGATCCTAATTGGAGGTATTCTTGTATCTGCAAAGAAACACAAACCTTAAACTACACATTATTTCAAAATAAATGTATAGCCTATTAAGAAAAACTTCATTAACTAGTCTACTGGATAATGCAGCTGCAAAATTAACAGTAATTCCAGTAAAAGCCTTCAGTTGAATAGAAGCCAGCTTTCTTTGCACCAATTTTTTCAACTTGTATCTTGACTTTAAAGGATTCAGATCTATTTTTTGTTCACTTTAGTTGTAAGATATCAGTCTACTTTTCATTCACAGTCGACTTAAATATTGTTGTAATTTGTAAACAAATAATAATGGTAATAATAATAATAAATTATTATGATTGTTATTAGTATTATTATTATTGTCTTGTATAATACAGTAGTAATGTATTTCAGTCATGCTCTTTTAAATTTAGAACCCTCTGGCTTTTATTTTGACAGTCGTAACACTCCAGGAAGTCCTGTAAGTGTCTGTATTTTGGCTAGTTCACAGTAGTTTAATTAGCGCCTTATTTAAAATCTGGTGAAATGCTGCTCTGGTGCCATTCTCAATGCATGTTATAAGCAAACAGAACTATCTGAGATTTTGTTTGTGTGCAGCGCTCACTTATTGCGCACCGTTCTGAAGGCTGAAAATAGCTGCGAGCGCATCACTAGCCTGTGCGTGCTTTGTATGCGTGTCAGAGCCGCGCCATTCACTAACATTTTATGTAATTTCTGGAGCTTGACAGGAACGACCCTGACTAACACACCGTATCAGATTTGGATCGGGTTTGTAGGACCGATACCCAATCTGTCTAAAAACATCAGTCTTGGAGGCGATACTGATTCAGGTATCAGATCAGTACATCCCTAATTTACTCACAGGATTTTCCACATATTTTTGACCAATGACAAAAATATTTTGGCCTATTTCTAAAAATTACGCATTTCAATTTCACAACAAAGTTCCATTAAATTTGATACATTTTCATCAAAATTAAATTAATAAAAATGCTAATATTATTTTATTTTATTATGTTAAAGAATATTCAATTTAATTTGATGGCATTTTGTAATGAAATTAAAATGCGTACATTTTTAGTGTTCCAGGATTTTGACATGATACTTCATGTTGTGATTCATGTCTCTAAGCTCTTATTTATAGAGCGTAAAATCATCACTTAAAAAAAAAATTTAACTTTATAAACCCAGAAATGTCAGTTGTATGGAGGATTAAAAATATGCCCATTGGCTTCTTTGACCGCTCTGTGGTGGCAGAATGACTCCTAGGGAACACAATTTCCACTTCAAAAGTGGCTCTAGAGAGGGGTTCACTATCATGCTCTGCTTTACTGTGATTCCCCAGTGGCATTAGATGTTAAATGTTCCCCCCGTGGCAGAGGGAGAAATTCCAGTGCTTAAGTCTAAAGTGAGCTGGTGCTAGTGGGGGGAGGACGGTGTGGATTTGAGCCACTCCAGATGTTATCAGCCCTCGGGGCTAATGCTAGCGAGCCTGCATTAGGGTCTCCAGGTTTGGCACGTAGTTTAAATATGCTCAGACATACACACGGCTCTATGCAGCACAGTTCTTTAACAGAACAATGTGTGAGTGCATAAGGTGGCTGTTTACAACAGTGCCTTTAACTCTCTCTCTCTCTCTCCGTCTTCCTCACTCTGTTTGGTTTCCTTCTGCTCTTCTTTCCTTTCTCCTTGTTTTTCATTTTAAAGTGTCCTTTCCACTCTATTTGTTTTCCTCTTGCTCAAGTGCTCTTTGTCCTGTACACACTTGCTTACATTTGATCATAAATTGAGTGTATGTTCTTAATTGTATGTTCTTAATCTGGAATTAAAGGAATGGTTCACCCAGAAATGAAAATTCTGCTATCAATTATTCACCCGCATGTTGTTCTAAACATGCATTATTTTTTTCCGCAGAAAACGCAGAAATTTTAGTCAGAATGTTAGATTCAGTCACCATTCACTTTCATTGTATTGAAAAAAGATGGTGAATGGTGATAAGGCTAACATTCTGCCTTGTACGGGTTTGATGTATTATTAAATTGTTAAGTATTTATACATCATAGTAGTACTCACTTAGTACTGCCTCATTTCTGCTGATTTTAATAAATAAATAATTGTACAACAGTATCTTTTTTAATTTTTAAATCTGTTTTGTGGTTATGAGAATCATTATTGAAAACAATGGGAAGAGTAAATGTAAAATGAGCATTGGGGGTGGGTGGGTGTTTAGGTGTCCTGAAAATAATATTACAATGCAAAAAAAAAAAAAAAAAAAAAAAATCAATGGTCCTAAATGTAGGCTTCATTTACTTTCGGCAAAATATAATTTCATTTGTGTGTGTGTATGTGTGTTAATTTGGGGTTAAATATAACAGAACATTTTTGACAAGTTTTGTGAGAATCATCCATCTATAAAAATATGAATAACTCTTTGTTTCTCTCTCACTCTTCCTGCCAGGGCTAAGCAATTCACTGGAACATGTGAAACCGTTCATGCCACCTGTCCCTGCTGTTAAACCGGTGTGACTACCTTGATGCAACACATAAATGGATAGGAGGAGTGAAGAAGATTAAAAAGAGGGGAAAGGAGAATAGAGGGATGGCACAAAAAAAAAAAAACATCTTTAAACAGATTCCAGAAGCTGTTGTCCCACAATGACATCATGATTACAAAACCGGCCTTTTTTCAGCCTAAAGGGTTCATTTATGTCTTTATCCCGTATTTTAGTACCTCTATTTAAAATGTACAACTCGTTTTGGGTACATAATTGTATCCTAAGGACCTATTGTGTACCTTTAAATGTACAGTACATTTATATCCTTTGTTCCTCTGGGAAAACAAAAAACAAAAAACAAAAGCAAACAAACAAACAAACACTTACCTATGTCTCCTTAAGGGTAGAAATATGTACCCAAAAAAAGGTACCACCCTAGTGAAGGCTTTGTTCCTTAAACAATAGTTTTTTTACCTTTTTGAGTGCATCAGTGATTGAGTTAGTCAACATGAAATCAAAATTGAATGTAATTACTTTATTAGAGGTGCTGTAAGTGATTTTTTTATGACATGACATGCAGAAAACATCCTATTACCTGACAGATATAATTGAAATAGGTGCCATGAAATATCACACCCATCTCTGTAACAGCCCTAGGCTCAGTAAACAACAAGAGAAAAGATGTCCGCGGGTCACGGTCAGATCCTTTGTTTAGCCAATCAGAAGAGTTTCTGTCTGTCAATCATTGTGTGTTCACAGGGCTGCCCATTTATGCTTGTATAAGTGTCAGTACGGAGTCCTGCTCCTGCAAAATGCTCAGGGTCGGCAAAATGCTCAAGGGTACCCATCACCCTCCATATGCTCCAACACAACAGTCTCTAGTGTGTTTGTGTGTGTGCACGTGTCTTTGGAGTGTGTGATTTCAGAAAGAGTGGGCGTGGCTAATTCAACTGCTGGTCTGAGTGAAGTTCCAGAACAGCTAAAATCACTTTAATAAAGCGCCTTTAATACATGTTCTTAGTCTTATTATGCATGACTCATCACTTTTTTCCAAAAAATGTCTTCGAATTGTCGGAATCTTTCAAAGTGTAATAACTTGCCCACCTCTAAAACGACTTTTGTTTTTGTCTTTATCATCAAGGCTGTTTACGTTTTTTTAACAAATGTCAGTTGGGGCCTGAGTAGCTCAGCGAGTACTGACGCTGACTACCACTCCTGGAGTTGCGAGTTCGAATCCAGGGTGTGCTCCAGCCAGGTCTCCTAAGCAACCAAATTGGCCTGGTTGCTAGGAAGGGTAGAGTCACATAGGGTAACCTCCTCGTGGTCGCAATTAGTGGTTTTTGCTCTCAATGGGGAGCGTGGTAAGTTGGGCGTGGATTGCGGAGAGTAGCATGAGCCTCCACATGCGGAGTCTCCGAGGTGTCATGCACAACGAGCCACGTGATAAGATGCGAGGATTGACGGTCTCAGAAGCGGAGGCAACTGAGACTTGTCCTCTGCCACCTGGATTGAGGTGAGTAACCACGCCACCACGAGGACCTACTAAGTAGTGGGAATTGGGCATTCCAAATTGGGAGAAAAGGGGATAAAAAATAAATAAATAAATAAATAAATAAATAAATGTCAGTTAAGTCCTCCACAACAGACTGCATTCTCTGGATACACTTGGGCTCATGTGACCAGTTTATAGATTATCAGAGGTCTGCATCTATATCAATATGGGCCGTGTCAAAGGCTAAACAAGCTTTTTTATGCTTTGGGTTCAGCAGTGCCTTCATGCGTATATGACAACCATGCATTCCACTTCTTAGCAGAGTGTCTCTTACTGTATGAGATGAAACAATCACTCCAGTTTGGCTTCCCACAGCTTTTGCCAGCTCTGAGGCATGTGCTTGGTGATTCTTAGCAAAAATCGCTCATCATGACGTGAAAGCTTACAGCGACAGTCTGAACATTTCTGTAATCTTGTCACAAGTCCATCCTTTTTTAATTTCTGTATCACTTTTGCTACTGTGTTTTGACTCAATAACAGTGACTTGCTAATACTCTTGTACCACTGTCCCCTTTTGTGCAATTAAATCATTTTCTTTCTTCATTTACTTGATAATTCTCTCCCATGTGGTCCATTTGTTGTCAGCATTGAAACTTTTACACTTTAACCAACTACGTCTATTTGAGTGTGATGGTTCAAAAGAATAATCTGCTGATCAATGTCTCTCAACTAGCACCAGAAAACATTAAGTTTTATATTATAACTTTCAGGAGGGTGTAATCCTTTTTGCAACATGGCCTTTTATCATTTTGATAAGAAATTGCTTTACATTATACATGAACACCAAATATGTCTTATTTGTAAAGAGAAAGAGCTGAATTTGTTAGGTTTCAGAGGGGGTGTACTCATTTATGCTGTGTACTGTAGGTCATAAACATGGAGTTTGAGGTAAAAGGGTTGACTTTTTGCAGCCAATAGAGTTAGCGAGCTGGAACCAGCTTGCAACCAAGTACGATTCGAGAGGCTGGAATCTACGAGATGAGAAACTAAACAACATGCTGTGACATCATGAGTGAAGATAATAGGAAACAGAGTGAGGACTCATAAATGTTTCAGCTGCATCCATGTGGTAGCTCCATTTCCTTTGTGCATGCTAACAAAGGTAGATAGAACATTTATTGAAGCTAGTATAAACAACGTGCAACCGCGCAGCCACATTTAACTCTCTACCACACCCGGCACATTGACACACCCTAATACACACTCAGAATGTTTAATCACTGACCGATTGTCATAAACGCTGTTGTCCCACCTGCCCCTGTGTGTTCACAGAGAATTTCTATTTTATTCATTTATCCCTTTACTGCATGCCATTTCCCACCTTTGTACCACATTCATTTTAATCTTTTTATCTCTTTCCCTTTGCGAAACACTTATTATTTTCCTTTCTAATCCTTAATTCCAATTCTTCCTTTTTATTTTGCATTTGTCTCACAATATTTCCTACTTTTTTCTTTCTCAGCCCCTCCCTTCGTGTTCACAGTATGTGGGTGCTCTTGGGGCTGGGTTCTCTCTTTCTCTCGTTCTCAGTTAGACACTCATTAATAATCCAGCATAGTGCTGGAATCCACCAGCTCCTCAGAGGGAGTCCAAGACTCTAATAAAGCATAGGATGTTATCCATCCAACTACTATCTCGCACTCTCTTTCCTCACCTGAATGGAGAACTATAATCATCCAATCTCCATAGTACAAACCTTGTGGCGAGAAGAACGCTGGATATCTAAACAATGCTGTATGAAATAGTGCCCAAGCTAATCTTCACAAGGCTTGTGGATGTGGAACAGAGAGGCTGATTGGTCACTCTCCCACTGAAGGAGACAGAATGAGGACATGGAGGGGCTGGTTCTTCATTCAGCAGCATAATATACAGCACATGTTGCTCCAGCACTGCAGGAGAATCACAGTATTGAGGCGGGCATCAGCTGAAGCAAGGAATTAAACACGAGCAGAGTGGAGGACACACCTACTCATATTCTATGAGCAGTCTTTTATGGCTGACATGGAGCAGGCAAATCTTTCACAAGTGCAAGTCCTAGCTTGACTGAACATTACAAAAGCTTTACAGCCGGGTCCACCTCCAGCTTAAAGCTGTAAGGTGGGCCATAGGTCTCTCGGGTGGGCTGTATAGTTGCCATTAACAAAAGATAGTACCTAAATGTACCATGCTACTACACTGGGTTTTTTAGATGTGGTACCACGCTAATAGCAAGGTATTCTTTGAAATACCTGGCAAGACATTCAAGTGCTCGAAGTTAAAGAAACACCCACATACCATAGTAGCATGGTACTACCAACTGACACAATTACACCAGCACAGTACTGTACCTCCTGTAAAACTCAGGGGTGGGGCTCTTGATTGGGTCATCTCATCCTGGCCCTCTGCGGAGCCAGGCCTGTTTATGGCCACAAATAAATGATATAGTTAGAGCTCTTCAGAGCAATCTTTAAAATTGGAACCAAATGCATCCATATACAAATGACGTCACCAAAGTTTGGTGCAGTAGATACACAAATATAGATGAGAAACACTCGAGAAAAAGATCATAAATGCTCCTTGTTAGAGTACCATGAGGCAGACAGCACAGAAGACACTCAGTTTGGCTGAAGGAAGAGAAAGTGGCCACTTTCAGTGCTTCCACTATCTGTAGGAGTCAGATTCACCTAGCATGTCCCTGGCTTCTCATGGAATGTAATGGTCCACGTGCATCCTGGATTAGGTAGCTAATGGCATGACATGATTATACAAGTTGGACATTTCCTTGAATCAACATCCTTTGCTGGATTTAAAACAACATTCTTAACCAATTCTTGCCCTTTGACTTCTGGGCCAGAGATAGGGCCTGGACCAATAATCTTATCAAACAATCAGTTCACTCGGATTTAAATGGCAGAATTAGGCTTAGGGTTGAGTTTAATATAAGTATACTTCGGTCAGACGTGAACACTGAACGTCCGCGTACAGGACACGTGACACAAATCTCATCATCAGCAGTGTGCTCAAGAACTAACCGCGTGTAGCACAATTTTTCAAACAGTGTGTTTTTTAACCCCAAATGGTGCCATTTAGCATTATGGCTGAGTCAAACATACATCAATACTGGAGGCAGCTAAGACTTCTAACATAGCTTCAAAGTGACAATAATGCATACTGTAGCATTGAGGCTGAAATATTCTTGCAAAGCCAGAGTTATCAAACTGTCTTAGCACAAACAGTGACAACTCTGTTAGCGTAGCTAGCATTGTTTTACACATAGCAATGATATGGAATGCCTCATCTGGACATTTCCCAATGGGGAATTCTACATGAAAGCCATAAATCCGTCTGTTCCCGCTACTCACACTGTAAAACAGCTGTCCATATGAGGATCATGTAAGCCTAAGATTATCTACAGAGGAAACAGATGTATTACGGTAAAAGAGAGATTCTCACACTCTTAGCTCTTTAATAAAGAACCCACTTCTGTTGTTGTGTGGAACAGAAGTCATTGCTTTCTGTTTTTTTCCTACCACCTAAAGGATCTTGATTCTTCATTGTACATTCATTAAATCCCATCCTTGAATATGCTGTTTCACTCAAAAATGTGTCACATTTTGGAAGTAAAATGGATTGCAAAATTCTGTAAATTACGCAGGATATTTCCAGATTCAATTCCGATTCATGAGCACTCGATTCGATTTGATTCTAATTTGATTCAGTTCCGATGCACTTGGGTATATTTCAGATATTAATTTTGCTTATATAAAGAAATTAGCTTTAGCTAGTCTTAGCTTATGCTGTAAATTATGCAGGGGACTTTCTAACTTGATACATTATGAAATTGTTTGTTTGTTTCTTTCATTTTTTACATCATGCCAGCTTCTATGGCTATATTCATGGCGGGAACCAGGTTTAGTTATTTAAAATAGTTAAATAAGTTAAATGAGGTGTTTAAAATTCATTTTTCCTAAAAACCTTAAAACTAAATTTGGATTCCATTACGAAAATATTAATTTAATTTTAGCTTTAGCTTTTCATCATTCTGGTCAGATTTTAGCTTTTTAAAAATGTACTAACTCCATGTATTCCATCAATAAATATGCTATTATATAATATATATACTGTATATATTATTATTTAGGCATGCAACGATACACAAATTTCACTATACCATATGATGCAAAGACTCACTATATGACATGATACTGTTTAAAAAAACTATGTCCACAAATGTTTTGCTCAAACATATTCAAGGATAACATATTCAACACAAATGTCTTTTAAATCATAAATGACACAACAGCAGTGTCTGACATTGGAAACAAAAAGTAGAGCTCTAAAATAAAGTAACTTAAACAGCACTGCATTTATTTTATTTTAATGAGAAAAACTCATATGAACTCTCAATGTATGATACTCTCAATTAAAAATACTCAATGTTTCAAAGCAGCTTTATAGAAAATCATGCCTTAATGTCTTAAAGCCCCCAGAAAGCAAGCTAAAATGACTGTAGCAAGAAAAAACTCATTTCAATGTTGTTTAGAAGTGATATTTTATTTATTTATTTTTTTAAATAGAGGAACCTGACCTCTGGTTTTATGATATATGTACATAATCCAATATTATTTAGCGGCTTGAGAAAAACCGATAGGCACACATATTTTTTTTCCCCTCTTCCCCCAGTTTCACGTTGCATGTAAACTTTACCTACATTATTACCAGTTTATAACATGTGTGCAAGTGTTGTAATTATACCTGTTTACATTTCAACGACAATACCAGAGAATTAGTCTCATGTAATCGCAGGTTTCTGAATAAGCTTGTTATTGTTACTTATGAGCATCTTTACTCCCAGCGTCTCTGGGAGAGGTGCAACTTTGCTGCTGCTGCTGTTGTTTCTGCATCGCAAATCCACCGATTTGCGCAGTGATGTCACCGTAAATAAAACAACACATTTCATGTACTGTAGCACCGGGACATGACACCGTTGTTTGGGAAATTCAACAAGCTGTAATGCTACAATCTACTTGCTGTTTGCCATTGATCTTCTAACCTATGTACTGTAGATCTGTAGCTCTGTTGTCTTGTGAACACTCAGCGCCCCCTCACCAGGGAGGAGACTGTTATTGCAGCTCTCAATGTTGCGCTGCTTTGTTTTAATTGCACTATAATTTGTTTATGTAAGTACTCACTGAGCACTTTATTAGGAACACCTGTACATCTATTTATTCATGTGATTATCTAATTAGGCATTCATGTGGCAACAGTGCAATGCATAAAATCATGCAGATCCGGGTCACATCAACCATCAGAATTTAGGGGCAGTGGTAGCTCAGCGGTTAAGGCTCTGGGTTACTGATCAGAAGGTCGGGGGTTCAAGCCCCAGCACCGCCAAGATGCCACTGTTGGGCCCTTGAGCAAGGCCCTTGACCCTATCTGCTCCAGGGGCGCCGTATCATGGCTGACCCTGCACTCTGATCCCAGCCTAGCTGGGATATGTGAAAAAAGAAGAATTTCACTGTATATGTGCAAATGTATAATGTGTGATAAAGAAAATTATTCATTAATTATTAATGAAAAATTATTATTAATTATTAATTAGAATAGGTAAAAAAAAAATGTGATCCCAGTGATTCCGACCTTGGCATGATTGTTGGTGCCAGACAGGCTGGTTTGAGTATTTCTGTAACTGCTGATCTTCTGGAATTTTCACGCACAACAGTCTCTATGGTTTACTCAGAATGGTGCCAAAAAAAAAAAATGTAAAAACACCAACTCATATGGGCGAATACTACTGTTAAATCAGTCCTTACCTCTGCCACCCATCTCTATATTGTTGCTCACTGTATTTCTCCATTATGGTCTACTGTCATTGAAACAACCGTGTCTGTGTCTCTATTATGCGGTGCCTTATGTCACGGACCGGGGGAGAGAGGCAACGCGTGCGAAGCACGAAAGGACATTAATGAGTGTGTTCGGTGTTAGGGAAAAATATTCAAAGATAAGCGCTATCTACACCCCGGAATGCTTGCGGTGTACACAGCTCTGTTGTTTTGTCACACTCCTAATCAAAAGTGTAGAATGTCATGATGTCTCGCGGTCCAGATGGAACAAATCCGGGGTCCGGATCCGCTATTTGATGACCTCTGACATAGAGTATTGTGTATCTGCATTCTTACCTTTGACCTCTCAGTGATGCATCGTTCTCTCGCTGCTTTCCTCTTTCCCACCTCTCCCCCACAAATACAGAGTACAGTGTTGAATGGCCATTTACTTGTGACATATAACCAATCCGATAATGCTGTGGACGGGACATTGAGCCAGACTACAAGCAGTAAACTTTCAGAGAGAGGCGCTGATTGAGCTGATTGATATCGGGATTGCTGAATGAAGATTGCGATGCATCGGAAAATCTCTATTTTTACCCACCCCTAGTGTCAATGTAATAAGTATTGCAACATTTTACTTCAAGATACTGTATTGATACACAATATTTTTAGTCACAATTTTCATATTACTATTTTTGGGGAAAAGGAACTTTAGGTCAATGAACGTTATTTTTAACAGTCCAAAATACAAACTCAAAAGTGCTAAAAATATAATTGTGCAAAGCACTGAAGTCCAATTCAAATGAAAAAGAAACAAGTGAGAAAAAGATAGCAATATATCACAGTTTTGAATAACTACTAAGCATACAGAATCGTAATATTATTGTTATAATATCACATTACCATGTCTCTGCTGATTTCCATCCCTATTGCGAACGCTACTCATGTTGACTAACATTCTACAAGTGTTCACACACACACACACACACACACACACACACACCTCTCTTTCACCTCTCTCACCAGCTGGACCATGTTTGTAATGGTTTATTAGCACTAATGAATGGGGGGCTAGAATTGATGAGCTGCATATTAAATGAACACACCCTCCACACAATCGGTTTCCTACATTTTCAGATAAAGAGAGGCAAAATGTTTTTTAACTCAGTAGCCAAAGTAGCAAAGACCAAAACTTTCAACTTGCAAATGCAAAACAGACACTGCCATATAACAGTCTATCTCTTGCATTTGTAAACAGGTCATTTACTGTGCTCTCAAGAACAAAGGTCAAAGGTGACTGGACAGACATCTTCCACAACAATGACTCCAACTGTCTGACACAACAGAACAGTACAGATTTACAGCACACAAGTTTGAAAACCCTCCACTTCTCCTTTCTGGTCTTCTTGGTTAACGTCTGGTTTCAATGACTGATGGTGGAACCATGGTCAATACAAAGAACAAAAGAACACTAAACAAGCAGCAATGATTTTTTTTCATCATTAGTTAGAAGTCAGCCTTTGTTTGAGCAACAGCCTGAATCATGCAAGTCAGCAAAAATAGTTGCACAACATCAGCAGAATCAGCAAATTTGAGATAATATGCAGGTGTGATTTTAGGCTAACAGATATTTTAAATGATAGGCCATACATTACGTATGTGCTTGTTACTATGCAAAGAAAAACTATTTTGGTACAGATTTAATTTAATTATTGTAACTTTTTAAGCAGTCCTATGTTTAGTATGTAAGTTGATTAATTACTTATGAAGGAGAGCTGGGCGATGAATTGAATCTTCACAAAATATAGGCCTATTTAAAATTATTTTATTTAATACAATGTATTGTTATACTGGTGCATAAAACTATTGAGATATATTTTTCTTTAGCTATATCACCCAGCCCTAATATGAAATCAACAGTAAGTAGACAAGTCCATCCTCTTATTCCATGCCCAAAAAAGCTGGGACTCTAAATCTCAGATATAATAGACTTCACACTGCACAAAGCTTCTATGGGTGGCTGGTTTCTACCAGAGCTAGACTGTCAGATCAGAGACGGATCCTGCAGTTAACCTGCAGTTATTGCAGCTTCTTGCCACTGGCATAACACGCAAGAAGCTTGCAGGGGCACATTCAACAAAACACCATGCCAAGGAGGAGATGGTGCGTGCAAGACAACTAGAATAAATGGAGTCAGAGAGCCATCATATCGAATCAGAGGGCTCTGGTCATATCCCCCATAGGAGGTGACAGTATAGTGGTCCCGGTTTTCACAGGGGAACAACTCTGTCTCAAACACTATTGGAGGAAGCTTGTTTCCTGCGACAGATGCTAAATGATACATACTTAGAGATGTACATCATGTCTACTTTATCAATGTTTAGTTGTGGGAAAAGGACTTCAGACACTATGTTGTGGTCGGAGACGTGGCCTAACCGACAGCAGAAGTCCTCTAGACATATTGAGCTGTGGTGCTCATGTGGGAGACATAGGTTTGAATTAGGGATGCACCGATGTATTGGCCGCCGCTATTTATTGGCCAATTATTGACTAACTGAAAACCATCAGCAAATTGGTTTTAAGCAAGTAAACGTCAATATGAAATACCGGTGGATCATTTATTCCCTCTCTTGTGAATTCAAATGCACAATCCAGAAATAATTATAGCAACAGAGTGTAGAAGGGATGGCACTCCTAAGAACATGTCATATTTAATTTCGAATCATTCTCATTCTCACATTGAGGAAAAACCGTCGTTACAGAAGTGACAGTTATCTATATGTGATGAGGTAAAACCATCCAAAATGCTCTGAAACCAGCAAATTTCGACTTATGCACAATTAACTGAGTTAAGATTGAAATCACAATATGGTCTTGCACGATTACTAAAGCTTGAAATGCTGCTTTTAAAAATAGACTGTAATCAGCGCTTCAGTCATCGATTCAGTCAGTGCTGTGTAAGCAAGCAGCGCCCTCTAGCATGTGTACGGCAATATTTATTATACATTATTCCACAATAGACCATAATAAGACTGGGAAAAAAATCGATTCTGTTACAAATCGCGATTCATGAGCCAAACTATTTTAAAATAGTCTTCCTGATGAAAAATCAGTTTTTTTTATTTAATTAAACAAATACATGTTAATCTTAATGCTACAATAATTAATAGATAAATATAGGAAGCTATAGGAGTTCCAAACTAACAGGTTTTCTCTCTGAGAAGTTTTGTCTCTTATTTATTTTTAATCTTTTAATTCACCGCTGCTACAGCCATCAAAGTGCCGTTTGTTCACTGTCTAACGTCAAAATCCTCTGCTGGGATCAATGTTCCTTTTATTATGCATAATACAAAAGATAATTTGAGAGGTGTTGTGGAGAGTATTTGTCAGGAGTCATTCTGCAGATTCTGTCTGACACTGCTTTAATAAATCGCTTAGCTATAAAAAGGCTTATCAAACTGTTGGATGCTGTAAATTACATGTTTTCACATCCCTGCAGTATTTATAATCTAACAGCCAGGGTATTCATGCGCAGCGGCGGGTAATTTCGCACATTTACCTGCCTCTATCGACAAGAGATGCCGCTAGACACATAGACACGTGCTTGAGGAAACACTGATTATATTTTGAAGAACAGATGGAAGAAATGCCGCCGATGCGCATGTGTGATTTGCTTTTTTGTTCAGAAGTTCATTTGTGCTTTGGCGCCAATGCTCGCAGCGCTACCGTGTCTCACGGAAAGTGGAACACATGCAAATGGTGAGTTCTCACTATTTTTTTTTCTCTGTCAGTCATCTGGGAGCAGTTTGTAAGAATAGAGTTGTCTATCTCAGGATGCATATGCAAATTACATGCAACTAAATTGGGACTACGGGTTAACTGTCATACATGTCATAATTCAGTACAGCCTCAGAAATGGTTCTTGAACAAGTTTACTCTTTAGCCTTCATTTGTATGTTGCAAAATTATCATTATGATAATAGTAATAGCCTATAGTAATATATGATATATTATACATTCTAAAATGACAAAATTAGTTTGATAAGTTAAAATGAACTTTGTATATTTGTTGAATACAAAATGGACAATACAGCCTTATACATGGGTTCCTTTGCACTAACTAGTCGCCGAGCTCAGACAACGCACTGAGGTCGATTGGTAGTTTTAAATTGGTAGTTTTGCACATCCCTACCTTTTACCTGAAAATTATATATTACAGAGTGAAAACAACTGTCATTACAGACACAACTGTTTTTCAATATATATTTCATTCTAAGAAAACTGAGTTAAAGCTCATTTTTTATCTTTTAAGAAGATTTTATATCAAAACAATAAATTGCAATACTTACAGAATCGCAATACATATTGAATCGGCTAGGAAATATCGTTGTAATATCGAATCAGAAGGTCTGTGGCAATTCCCAGCCCTACAACATATAAGGACATTTTGTTCCTTTGGTTAAAACTTTTTATTTGACCATGATGTTGTTGACATTTCCGGGGAATTGCCCTATGTATAATACGAATTTGTGATGTTCTATACAGTACACACATGTAAAATGTAAGTTATGTTGTTTTAAACTGCAAAAACAGAATTGCAAAAATGTTTTAGTAGTACAAAATAAACTTTTTTCACATCAGTCATTATGCTATGATATGTAGGGTTATTTTTTCAGTATTTTGATCTTTTATTTATCTTTGATTGTGGCTCTCTTTAAAATGTTGACCTGTCATGTGATCAACAGATCCAATCCATGTTCAATGGAAATTATTTATTGTTAGAACAATAGAAAAAAGCTTTTGTACCACTCTGTACATTTTTAAAACATAATTCCTGAGCAAAACAGCGATCTGATGACAAAATAAGGATAGTGCCAAAATATCTGTATCGGTATCACCAATAGTCTTTTTGTTAAAATTGGTATCTGCCAAAAAATTTCATTTCTGTGCATCCCTAGTTTAAATCTCTCGGTTAATTTTATATCAAGGAAATGGTATGTATCAAAATATAGCTATTTTTTGGGAATTCAACCCAAAAGTGTTTTGCACATTACATAATCTCGCCTATTTGTTTGGTAATCCAGTGAATTAAATAATTTACAACTGATGAACAAATTAGCCATTTTTAAAGCCATTGTAAAATAGCCGGTATGCACACACCTCTGACTGCACATCAATTAAATTCTATATTAATACGAATTTAATAAGCCAATGTTGCATCGTGTCTGCACAAAGCATGAGCAGCAAGTCTTGATGCTTCAAATTTAATTGCTCCCATTATAATCAACAATAAAGTCAACAATGGATGTGACACAACTTGCAAAGTAGAATAGATGATGGATTTTTTCTGTGGATGTACCCTGGTATAAAAAGAGAGATGTTCAGTGTTAGGGCTAGAGTTAAGGTATTTCAAGTCTCAAGGGAGGTGTTTGCATTAGGAGTACATCCACTCAAGGTGTTTCTCAAGGTAAACAGCTCACACTAGCAAAGTAAACAAACACTTTTGTAACTGACTGGTAGCTGTAGTAGGACATCATCTGGATTAAATGGATTTAAAGAGACCAACTGGTTGTGGTGGAAACAAGGTCAATAAGACTACTAAGAGCGTAAAGTGCACACTTTAGAAGAGTTAGGTAAGAAAAAAAGAATGGTAGGAAAAAGTTTTCATATGACAAGGGAAAAGTGTGGGAACTGCACAGTGCTGTGCCTTAGCAAATAGGAAAAGACAGGTAGGCTGTTGAATTTACAAGTCTACAAACCTGCCTCGTTAGGCAAATACACCAGGCAAATAATGTGGCTTCAGTTAAAGGTGCTTGAATTCACACTTGTTTCCTTGTGAACAAGGGAAATAAAGAGAGGTCTGGTTGCCTTCGACCAACAATGCACTTTTGTTTAAGCACACACAACATTAAAACTGGGTATTGATACAGATTTCTTGATTCGATTCGATTCGATTCGCATTTACAAGCTCTTGATTCATTTCAGATTTGCATGGGTATATTAGTCAAGGATTCAATTCATATGGGTATATTTCAGTTATAATGTCCCTTTTACTTACACATGCAAGAAATTATTTTCCAGCTAATGCTTTCAATTACACAGGGGACCTTCTAATTTTAATAATTATATTTTAATACGTTTTCCAGCATTTTGGTCACATTTTGGCTTTTTAAAAATGAACAAATCCATGTATTCAAGATATTACATTTCATATATTATTTTTTGCTAAATGTTTATTGTTTAATTGCATAATTTGTACTTTTTACAAGTATTTACATTGATTTGTTAAACACGTGCTAAAACAGGTACTATCTCTTTAACAAAACCAGCATTTCTGTAAAGAGCATCCGTACTTGAGCGCATGTTAACGTGACAAACCCAAGCGGCTCTATCTATTGTGTGCTTTATGTTGTATTTTTTTGTTGTTTTTGATCAACCGCTGACTGCAGAGAACGAAAAGGGTGTTAAAAGGCACGTTTCAATGACAAATGGGTCACGTGGATCTGGTTTTTGGACACACATTACACGGACAAACTTTTACTCTCAACACGCAGTGAAAGGATCTCACTCCAGACACAATTTCTGGGGAATGAAGTATGAACCTTTATAAGCCAGTTGCCAAATACATATATACATTTTAGTCGCAAATCAAGAAATTTGGTTGCAAGTGTGAGTGATTTCCTCACACTGTAGCGGAGGGTTGTGCATAGATTATAGCAAAAATCATAATTGTCGATTATTGCCCTTGATATTGTAATCACGATTATTAATGTTGATTAAAATATTAAATTACCATGACGTCACAAAGTAAGCAACCGTGTGGTTCTTCAGAGTAGCAGATTTCAATGGTGGATATGAGTTGCGCTCCTGTTTCTTTTAAGCATCTTTTAAGCATTATATTGTTTTGTATTTTATATTGTAATAATGTTTGTTAAGGTAAGGCAAATAAAAATGATTTTAAATTGATATCTATGGTACAGAATAAATTAAATTATTGCTAAATTACTGCTTAAATTATTAGTCCACGTACAGTAAATAATATGGCATATTCAATATTCAAACTTATTAACAGCCGATTTAAATTGACTAAGTTACTTACTGCGTTCAGTAAGCCCTTTGGTGGTGAGACGGGACCATTCATCCCGTTAGATCTTTAATGATGATCTTGTTCATGTAAGATCATCGTTAGATCATTTTTGGCCTCAGTGGTTGCACTTTGCAAATTAAAAACAGTCAGTCACGAGCTGAGTGTGCGCGATTCGTGAAAATGTTAAATCTACCAGTACCAGCTGCGTGGCAAATGGGTCTTATTAGAGCAGACTCAATAACAATGACGGTGATTCCTGAAATATGCTATTCATGCCATATTCTTTATGTTGGCTACACCTCCAAAACACACTTAGAACAGTTAAGCTGAATTACTTTATTGCTATTTTGTACAAATCAAATTCACATTGGCCTACTTATTAACATGACAAAACAAAACTGTTATTACATTTTTAATAAATTGTACACAGAAATGGAGCAACACAACAAACTCTCCCATTACAATGACTGCTGTCACTCACTGCAGGTTTCAGACTTGCATTTTGACGTGAGCTCAGTGACGCTCCGCGCAATGTTCTGCTCTCTCGCGAATGCTCTCATTAAAAACAAAGCTGTCTAATCAGCATAATAAATCAATTATTTACACCACGTCAGTGCCTTGATTAGAACAGGATCGTTTTAGTTTTGTCGTGTTGCTCATTTGCAGTGTATTTAACATCTACGTTCAAAGCGAGTTGTGCAATATGCAATGAGTCCAAAATAATTCCAAAGTGCTTTTCGCTCATTCTACAGCTTCTTTTCAAGTGTCAGGTGATGTTTCTTCAGTATTAATTTTCGTGTGCCACGCGAACAGTGCTAGAACATAAAGCAAGCATCTGGGCATTCAGGATCAGTTGTCATTACAGATAGGACGGAGGACTAATATAAGCAGCTCTGATTGACCATTGCCGTTTCATTGCTCAACGGACATGTTAGTTATTGGTTAGAATACTCAACCGCTGCAAAAACACGTTGTGAATAGAAACCATTGACGCAACAGAAGCAGACTTAAATTGAACGCTGTAATCGTCAGTTTTCACGATTACATAATCGTGGCAGCCGTAATTGTAATCGCGATTAGTTTTTCGATTAATTGTGCAGCCCTAGTGCATAGACTAAAAAAATCGTTCTTGGGATTTAAGAATTGGTATCGAGATCATTCAAATGAAGATGGTGATGCACCTGAAAATTGATATTTTTACCGACTTCTAATGAAAACAAAACAAAAAACAACCTTCCACCACAAGATCAAACAATAAACTCCACCATTAATATAACATTTTAATTCGTTTTTAGATGCTTACTCCACAAATTCATGTCAGTTGAACTTAAATTAATAACCCAGTTCGTGCAGCACATTTAATGGTGCATATGGCTGCAAATGTATGTTTGCATATGTGGAAAAGCTCAACCATTCAACAGGAAAACCTATGAGACAGAGGCCTTCTCTATCAAATGGATTTTTAAACAAATGTCTAATTTTAAGCACAACAGGCCCTAAAATCTCAACGAGTTCTTTTTCTACCATCAAGATGACAAAACGACAGTCAAACTAAAAAGCAAAACCTTTGAGATGTCATTGAGCTGGGCAATAAACCCTTACCAAATGTGACTGTACACATCTATCATAATTAGATATTTCTACATTCCTGACTAATACAAAACACTTGTTTGGGGAGAATACGGGAAGTGCCCTGGGTATGATATGGGAACAAATTAATCTAGCTCTTTTCTTAATGAAAACTCCCTTGTGTCTGGTCTCCATGGAACAAACTACCAACACTGGTCTGAATGCTGGGACAAACTGACAGAAGACAATGGCATGGCAGTGAGCCAACACAAACATAAGATTCAGCAGGTCGGCCCTGATGTTTGTTTGACGTGTTTGATGGTCCAGACTTCCTTAGTCACTTTGCAGTTCTATCATTCCGCACTGATATTACAGAGAGCTGAGTGCCACTGACAAATAGGTTAATTACATTTTTCCCACAGGAATGTAGAGGGATAAGAAAATAAAAGTCAGGACATTTAAGATTTTAGACACCCCTGCTTAGTCTACTGGGCAACTAATGTAGATCCTTGAGCATTGGGGTGGTGATAAGACAGAACCCACCTGCATTGTAGGGTAGTTGCCCCTGTGTTCTGATCGACATTCTTATCTCCAAACCTCAACGTTTCTTTACAAAGAAAAATACCAATAAAATGGTCTAGGAGTAAAACTCAAAATATACTTCAGTCAGACACGAACACTAGGCATCTGCGTACAGGACACATGATGCAAATTTAGTCATCAGAAGAGTGCTTGAGCACTGAACGTGTGCAACCCAATTTTTCTATTTGCGTGTACTCTGAACGCACAGTATGCAAATGCGCCTGGTATAATTTACACTAATAAGTAGGTCAAACAAGATGGCAACACTCACAATGGAGCCGTTGCTGTCAGATAGAAGTGCTAGAAGATGATGTAATTGGAGCTAAACAACAGAACACAAAAGGCAGAAACAACAACAGTGGATGTGCATGTCAAAAGCGCATGTCTGAGGAGGTCAAGAGTTGCCTACATTTGTATAACTCGAGTATGAAGGACTATAAAGACATCTTTATGGGCCTAAACCCCTGAAGAGAAATAGTCCAGTATCTCATAGCAGTCGTAGTGCACATGTACCAAACCGCCAATGTATGCATGCACAGTCAAATTAAGTATAGTTTGAAATAGGGCTGCACGATATCGAATTTATTGGAATATTAAAAATGTACATATCGCGATATGCATTTCGCAAGGGCTTGCGATAACGGCATGATTTTTTTAATACGTTGAAAAGTAATGTTTATGGTGATGCAGATAGCAGAACAGACCGGTTGCACGACTGTCACTTGGTGTGTAAGTGCAGTGTGCATATGAGCAGAGAGAACACATATTTGATTTCAGTAAGTCGTACTGTATCTTTCAATATACCCTCTGACGTCCATTCATGTTTCTTTTTTGTGCCATAAGAGAGAGAGAGTGCACGATATGCCCCGCTCCGTTTGAATCTCAATCTGTCACACACAGCATTAAAGAGTATCAAAACAACATTTGTGCAGATAATAATGAGACCAAACGCCAGCTTGAAACTCATACTTGGCTTGTTTAATGGCCGCTTTGTATATATCAAATGATGGGTTTCAATTAATGGATTGTCCAGTGAAATCATTCCTCTCAGTGCAGCCGCAGCGTCGACTGAGAAAAGGAACGTTAAACCAGCACAAATGTCTATGGCATTTTTGACCAATTTTCAAAATAAAAGTCCCTCATCCCTCTTACGAACATGAATTACAGTGTAAAAATTAAAAATTTCATAACAGACTATTTTAGGATATCCCATACTATGGTGAAATTTACTTTATATTCATATGCTTTTTAAAAATAAAATACAGAGATTTAAATATGAATTTTAATATCTGCTACATAGCTAATGGTAAAACTGTATAGATTATACATAGTCTAAATGCAATTTAGAACAAAAGACATGTATTTTTGTGATCACTGGGACAGATGGTCATTTTTATTATTTGGGCGGTGGGGGTTATGATTTTCTGTGCACTCCGATGACGTCATCATAAAAATATTGTATCGAATATCGCATAATCCAACAACTTATCACATAGCGCATTTTTCCTCCATATCGTGCAGCCCTACTTTGAAACGTGAGTGTTCGAAGGTACGCAGATGCTAAGTGTTCACGTCAAAACTGAAGTATCCTTGTCAACCAGAGTTCAAATTTTGTCAGAGCTCTTAGGGAGTCACCCCAGGGCAATAAATACACAGATTTGGGTTTTGTTTTTTGTTTTTTTTTTTTATTCAATGAAATGGGGGTCCAGCTAATTTCAGAGGGTCCGGTTTAGCTTTTCCAAACAAAAGACCAAGAACACAAGCCCCTGGAAAAGAAGCGTCTGGTATCAGACTGGTCTATTTTCAGCATTTTTCTGGCTGGCTAAGAAACAAATCATTGAGGATCCTGATAAAGGTGATGACTGAAGCTTTCAATCATTGAGAGGTAATTTTGGTGATTAAGATCCTAAAATCTAGGAGGCTACTTTAAAAATAGCCCTAATGCATTGCTATGTGAGAGGAGGAAGACATTTAAGGACAAAGAAACTTGGAACAAAAAAGCAAAAATTAACACGCCATCATCATGACACAACTATGGATCGAGGCAGTAGATGAGGCAAGACATTTCAATGTGTTTAAATCACTGTGGGTCTCCACAGCTGCATGCCATACTAAGCTGCTCTTCATCTGCTGCTTCTCGCATAATTAAGGTGACCCCAGTCTGGAGAACAAGAATGGAGGGCTAAAACTCCGCCTCTTCTCAGACTCCACCTTCTGTTTCACAGATCCCACCTCCTCATTACAGACTCCACCTTTACTCATTCAAAAACTCTACAGATACTGTGTATATTAGCCAAATATTAGCCAAATCAAGTAGCAGGTTATACCACACACAAATTTAAGCTCTGAGGGCCTATTATCCAGCATGCATCCAACTAGCAGCCTCTCATATGGCAAACAGAGAAAGACAATGTATGCCTGGCCAAGTGCATCTAAATGGAACAAAACAGACCCCATAAAAGGTCCCCATAGGGGTGCGCAAGCTTCAAAGGCACAAATGTTAAAAAGCAACACCTGGCAAGCTTGGCCTTGAGGTGAATTGTTGCCTTGGTGACAAGCCCTCCAGTCCGATGCTCGAATAACCATTAGGATGACGCTGGAAGCTCTATTTAAATTATGAGAACGAGATTAATGGATATCTTACCCTAAGCTGAACAATGTTCAATGTAAACAGGAACACATTCTACAATGCAAACGAAATTCTCAATCTTAAAGGAATATTCCGGATTCAATACAAGTTAAACTCAAATGGCAAATGTTAAAAAAAAACTCCCTATTTTAAAGGGGTCATGACATGAGAAATCAAATTTTCCTTGATCTTTTGACATGTAAGTGGTCATTGTACTATAAAAACATGCTGTAAGTTTCAGAACTCAAAACTTCCTCCTCACTGCAAAAAGAGCATTTGCTGAAACCAAGCTGCCAAAACGACTCGTTCTCTACTTCCTCGACACTGTCACACTGTGGAAGACAATTCATCTGACCGCTGCTACAATAACACATCAATGCCTACTTTACCTTATCATTTCTGTAACCCCGCTCAGTAGTGGTAAGCAGTGAGATGGCAATGAGATAACGCCAATCAGTCAAGAGCACAGAGCCAATCATAACAGTGGGAGTTAACTGTCAAATCTTAAAGGAGAAGCAGCAGCAAAACAGAGCATTTCTGACAGACGGTTAGAATGCTTTACAAATATATGGATGTTTTTGTTATTATAAGTGAACTCAAGGAATATTAAAATGATAAAAAAGGCATGTCATGACCCATTAAAAAGTATAGCCAAATGACAAACAATATGCATGTTAACATGATTTTAGTATGATAAAATCGCTTACTAACCTTTTCTGTGGAAAGTTATTTCCAATATTACAACTTCGTTGTGATGATGATGTAACACCGTAAAACCTAAACCGACCATAAAAATGATGATTTAAACAACTTAACTCAAATAATAAATTATTTTTAACAGAAAAATGTAAGTGTTTTTCTAAAATTATAAGCTTCATACTGTATTTCTGCCTTTAAACCTTACAAAAATTGGCCACATTCACTTCCATTGTAAGTGCCTTACTATAACCTCGATTTCTGCTTTTTTTAAAGAGATGCAGGGACAAGTCGAAATTACTTTTTAGTGGTAATCAACATCATACTACAAATGCTGCTGATTGAGCTTAATTTGTATTGAACCCAAGGCATTTCTTTAAATGAATTTTCAATTGTCTCTGTTAAAATGCAGTGTATAAGAAAATAAACCTATATCAAATACCAACTGCAGAAGTCCCCTAATTCACTGGTGTTTAGTTAAGCACCCCTGGGCATATTCATCCAGCTCTCACACACATGTTATCCTGGCCAGCCTGTGAATCAATTTGCAGCGTTTAATTTCAATTGGGTGATTTTCTCAACTGCTGCCCCCCAGACCGGGGAGGATAGGCCTATTTCTCATGCGGTTGCTGGTGTGCCGACACAGCTGAGAGATTATTTTTTGTTAAACGTCTCAAGCCCCCAAAACCCAGACTGCACAGTGAAATCCCTAATCACTTCTCCACGCCTGCTATTATGGAGAGCCAATCATGTAAAAATTAACATTAAGCATACTAATAACTTCTGAGAACATACCTATGACCCTGACCTGACACCTGTTTTCCAAAATGTAGGGATTATTGGATTATGCATCATTGTGGATTGGGCCACTGATTAATCAAAAATAATGGTAACAACAAGTTGCTTCCTTGGAGAGTGGAGAGCAGTCAACGAAGCAAAAATCCAAGGCACTCATAGGAGAGAATTATATCAACATGCCTTTATTAAAACAGAGCTATTACATTAACAACTGCAACCAACCAATCAGGGTGTGCTTATGGGCTGCTTATATGTTTATGCAGATTGTGAACTTGAATTCAAAACAAACCTCCCAAAGGTTTCTTAACATTAGAGTGGTAGTAAAACAGGTGATCAGCTGGCACTGCTGCATATATGCCAAACAGTGACCTAAAGACGGCAATGCCAAGACACTACATGGACTACAAATGCACAGACTTGCTTTGAATTCCCACACTGCACCTCAGCCAGTGCTGATGCAGAGCGAATGGTGCTGTTATGCAGCTTTCCCGCATACTGTACGTTATGCATGAATGCAATGTGCATGCATATAAAATAACTGCATGAATGCAATGATGGGTTGCACATAATGAGAATTTCCCATCTCAAACCTCCAAGGCTAATGAGATCTATATATTCTCACATAATAACAAACCAGGGCTTAAAGGGTCAATCAATTTCAGAATATTAGATCATATACCAGGAGCCAGGAGAACTGGAAAAGGGACTTGATGTTTACATGCTCTTAAAATAACAATACTAGACTCAATGCATGGAGGCACCAAACCTGCCATGCGCCTCTACGTTTGTCTGAGCCAAACTGCACGCGCGACGCTGTTGCCGAATAGGATACAATTGTAAGCATCCCCGTCAAAAGATACAGATACATCCATTTCAAATGAGGGCCACTGGAGCTGAAAGTCTCGGTGTATACACTTTTTTCAATCCAGCAATTCAATGCTATCCATCACCTTACGTAAATAAACAGGCTGATTCTCTGGTTCATTGATTCATCAAGCACGATGAACAGCTCCAAAATGACGCGTAATTCGGCACGAGAGCCGTCCATTACATGTAAATACGCTGGATTTGGTGTCATATCGTTATTTGGACATTGGACCTACCCTTTGTTTTCTCTTGGTGCCGTATGGACTTGTATCTTCTCGTTGGCGCTGATGTCCGTATTGTGGGAACCGCTGGAGACAGGAAGGAACACCTTCGTCAAGTGTGTGAGCCTTCTGTTTTCCTTTCCTAATAAACAGAGCGAAAGGCGTAACTAGCTTTCGTACGTACCCACCGGTACGTCGCAAATGTAATGGATCTGTGATCTGAAGATCACCATTGAACACGAACGCAGTGCCCGTCGTGTCCACAGAAAGCAGGACCTGTATATACAAACTGTAGCGCCACGATTCAGATAGCATTTGAAGGCGCCGTGCGCATTCGGGTGCTCTGCAACGGCTTTTGCGCTTGGGGGGCGGGGTTAATTTGAATTATTCATGAGGGGGCGGCACTGCACTGCTGTCCAAATAGGCTTAACATTATTTTGATGCGGTCTAATTAATATTCTTGGCATTCAAACAGTGTGTGAGTATTTTTATATTCTAGTTTGTTCTGTTTATTGAGCTCATAAATACTGTATATACAAAGTAGGACTTTGTGATCTACGCATTTATATGGTAGAGTTGAATATAATTTAGGAATAAAAATTGGAAGTAAATATTCATTTATTTGTTTGTTTATTCGTTCATTCAGCTAACCTTGTTGTTAATAATACATAAATAGATAATTCACCTTGACTTTAATATTGCAGCTCCATTAACTTCCAAAACAACATTTTTATTTTTACCCTTTTTTTCTTTTTAGTCTTTTTTTTTTATTATTTTTTTTTTTACAAAAAGTAACCCTTACACTATGGATGGGGGGTCTACATCTATGCTAAATGTGTTCATTATCTATGTGTTGTCTGTTTTGTTTAAGATACATGAGTCATTGATCTTATCAGATCTTCTGTTGCTCAATCGTTCCCATGGGCATCAAAGCACTTCTGATGCTACCAACCTCTGCATCATTACTCATGTTTTCCATGTTATATGTCACATTTAGCAAGGATTTTTTTGATAAGCATGAAAGGGGTATTAATAGATTATAAACTAGCCTGTAATTTATGTCACTTTCTGACAATTCAAACGACTAAGAGCCGCAAATGGAAGTCTTTGGCTTTTGTATAGATTTGTGAATTGCTCATTTTAATAGTTTCATTCACCATGTGGCATAGATGAATTACATTTTTTTAGTCTGCGTAAACGTCTTTTAACTCTAAAACATGTTCATAAGGACTGAATGTAGCAGGGTAATGCATAAAATGTGTCTCTGTTTTCTTTTAATGTGTGTTCTGGTAATCATCTTGATGAAAGTACAACGAAACACTACAATAGGAACTCTGTAGCTAACGATGTTCCCTTGGATCATTCTACCTCAAAGGGCATGTATGAATTTTCTGTCAACAAAGATGCCCAAATATGTCCTTAATGGCAAAACTTAGAGCTCAATAAGACCATGCTATTATCACGTTTCAATATTATATTCAATTATCCATTGCTGACACAGTTGCCATCTCTGAAACCGAAAAAGCTGCCAGACACAAACTCGCATTCATTTAAATGTAAACGATGTACACTATGTGGCTAAAATTATGTAGACATCCAACACCACACTCATGTGTGCTTGTCAAAACATTTCAATTTCACCTTAACCCTAAAACTAACCATAGACTTTAATAGAGATTTGGTCCTCCCTCTGCTAAGTGGCATTTAGATGTATTTACTCAGGCTGTTTAATTCTGCTCAGAGGTGTCAAATGCTTTTACACAGCAATTAAATTGCATACAAATATTATGAGATTAATGTTTTAAAAATACAATTATGAATATAGAAATATAAAGTTAATGAAAATAGTAAATTATTTTAAATATACGGCTAAATTATGACATGCTCTATCGTGACAACAACACAGTTTAAAAGGATACTTCACCCAAACATGAAAATTCTCTCATCATTTACTCTCCCTCATGCCATCCCAGATGTGCATGACTTTCTTTCTTCTGCTGAACACAAACAAAGATTTCAGAATAGTTCAGCTCTGTAGGTCCTCACAATGCAAGGGAATGGGTACAAAAAATGTTAACCTCCAAAATGCATGTAAAGGCAGCATAAAAGTAATCCAGAAGACTCCAGTGGTTAAATCCATATCTTCAGAAGTGATTTGATAGGTGTGGTTGAGAAACAGATCAATAAGTCCTTTTTTACTATAAATTCTCTTTCCTGCCCAGTAGGTGGCGATATGCACAAAGACTGCAAATCGCCAAAACAAAAGAAGAAGAATGTGAAAGTAAACGTGAAGACTGATAGTAAAAAAAAACTTAAATAATGATTACTTTAATCATACATAACTGGAATGGCATGAGGATGACTAAATGATAAGAGAATTTTCAATTGTGGGGAACTATTCCTTTAAGGCTACTCTGATGCAGCATTTCATTTACACAGAACCAAAGCAACATCCAAACTGCCTTTGACACTAGGGGCTAAGGTGTGTCAGAGCAGGCATAATTTAATCTTGCTTTTATGTAGCATTGCATCTTTACACACAATTTTGAGCAGGCACAGTGCAGCCTAAACTCAGTTATATAAAGACGCATTTGGACTAGCATGAACGAACATTCATGCTTGTCTAAGCTGGTCTTTTTAGCAGGGTTCACTGTGTTCATGTACACACATCTGTGGTTAAAATTTTTAAGAAAGAGGTATTGGTTGGCTTTGAAAAATAAGTAGTTGAAACAAGCTCTGCCAAAGTGAGACAAGGCCTGTCGGATGCACTGGACAAAGCATTAACAAAGAAACCACATAATGCGAAATAAATTAGATTTCCAGTTGCTTAGTGCCAACACTTAATTGAGTCAAAGTCTAACTGGCCTGATTGATATGTCATCTGGATGGGTTTGCTGGCAGAGCCTCTGAGACATTACACTCGATGGAATGGCCAGTAAATGGAAGCAAATATATTGCAGCAAACAAAATGTTTCCGATCAGATTTCCCCATTTTGACTGGCATAGGCTTTGGCTATTACAGATTCAATGCAGTAAGCTCTTAGACATATCTAAGTTTGTGTTGTGTTTGTGAGCAAACCACACTTGAAAGGGTTAAAACACAGTTGGCTTTGATGTAGATGCATTTTCAAAAAGATACTGTGCTGTGACATGAAGTCATTTATATTCTGTCAAACTGGATGGTAATTTCAGAGTGGATTTTTGGTGCTTGGCCATACAAAACTCACTGCCACCATACTAGGGTGTTGTGGGTGGTTGCCAGGGCATGGCTCTGTGGTTGCTAAGGTGTTTTTTTTAAGGAGTGTTTTTTTAATGCTTTGCTTTGTGGTTGCAGGGCCATTGCTTGGTGGCTGCTTATCAGTCAGTCAAAAGAGCCCACCCTGAAGTCTCTATGATATTCTGGTAACTAGATATGTCTTGTGTCGCTGCTTCAGTTTATCTATGGAATCTCTTTCATCTGTTTTATAATTTACCAAGCAAAAAGTGTGATTGCTTAGAAAAGCCACAAGATTTAGGGTATCATTCATGTCCATAGCACAAATGGTAATGGACAAGTTATGCACCAAAATGTAATTCTTACGTCTAGGGGTTTATTTATATCTCTAACCTTAAGTATGAGCATTAAAAATACTGATGCTTTCCTTCATTTACACTTGATAGCACTATTAATTACTCTTGAATTCAAAGTAATAGCCTAAAAGCCGAGACATCTGGACATTAAAAAATATTGTAAAACTCCTTGATTTATTATTTGATGCGCCACAATTTCAAATGTTTTAGTGGAATATAATAAGAAAATGTTCAACAACATATTTGGGTTTGTAGTATTTATGGCTGTTAAATCAAACTATTTTAAGTCAGATTTTAAGCTGTAAGTTTTATCGTTATATCATCCATAAAAAGGAAAGTCTTTCCCTTGAGCATGACACAGTCTTTACCAGTAGATTATGATTTATGCAGAACACATCATAGGGTCAAAGGGCAAATTAGTGTATTATTAAAACAGGGAACCTGATAGGTATAGAATGTATGACTAAATTGCCAGAAAAATCCTCCTATTGCCAAAAATGTGTCTTCAGGCATTCGAGTACAAAGTTTGCCAAGAACAGTGCAATCATGATGTGCAGGACCTACTCACAGACAAATGCCATAAATGCTGGTAAATTGCTTTTATGGTGGAAGTGAAACCAGTCTCTACTTCACACTGTATTACCTCCATGATTAGACTGTCCAGAATTTGGAAATGAAACTCAAAACTCCCACGAGGATCCATACGCTCAGCTAGAACTTTCTGCCAGTATCCAGAAGACAGGTGTTCCATCAACGTCTGCAGAGGAAGATATTAAGTAACCAATGAACCCTTTCCCTTTTATAGAAATCAGGCAATATGAGGTCACAAAGATTTACTCTAAACTAAATGGCTCCAAACTGAAAAAAAAAAAGAAACCTCATGCTCGTTTAAATACACATACCAAGTAGATTTTGAAGATAGATAGATAGATAGATAGATAGATAGATGGATGGATGGATGGATAATTTCAAGGGTGGATGATGGATGGATGGATATATGGATGGAGAGATGGAGAGATGGATCAATTATTTGAAGGATAGTTTGATGGATGGATGGATGGATGGAAGGATAGATGGATGGATGAATGATATGGTGGATGGATGGATGGATGGATGGATGGATGGATGGATGGATGGAGAGATGGATCAATTGTTTTAAGGATAGTTTGATGGATGGATGGCTGATTTGGTGGATGGATAGATTAATTATTTGAAGGATAGATTGATGGATGGATGGATGGATGGATGGATGGATGGATGGATGAATGATTTGATAGATATATAAATAGATATATATAAATAGAATGAGAGATTCTCATAAGCCTCCGTAAACAATTGCTTGTCAATAAATCCTCAAAGCTACATTGGCATGAGATCCCCCACTTTCAGGTTTCACTGAGCTGCCTGGGTCTGCAGTAAGTTGCTTCGTACAATTAAACGAACAAACAAACACAGGGTGTGTCGCCTTGTCTGTGCTTTTGATCAGCGGTGAGATTATACGTTGCAGCCGACCAAGACTCTCATTACGCACAGATTATTAAACATGTGAGGTCTGTGATTTTGGAGGCATTTATTTTTGAGCTCCCCAGTCCCATGGGGGGGCAAAATCAGAGCAGTGCAACAATCTAAATTGAATTTCCTTTATGCAAGGTTGCATGCTCCCTCCTCCAACCCTGAGTAGAACCTCACTGGGTGTCTACATTATCTTTTAATCTCACCTTAAGTCGATTGTTCATTTTCAGAACTAACCGTTGTGAGAGGAAATAAAAAAGAACTGGATCCTCTTGGTGCCAAAACAGAAGTTAGTTGAGTCTCTTTGGTCTCATGGGATCTCATTGTCATTAAACAAGACAATAGCTCTTGCCTTTACAAAATGTTACCCGGATGCAAGGGTGTTCTGGGTGTTGCCAGAGCGATGCTATACAGTTGCAAAGGTGTTCTGGGTGGTTGCTAAGTCATTGCTAGTGATGCTACTGTAAGAAGTTTTATGATGTTGCTTGGTGGCTTCTCATTCACCCAAGTTAAAAGTGTGATCTTGTCCTTTTATGTTTAAATACTTATATCTGGTCCTGTTTTATCATCCACAAGAAGTTCGATCACTTAGAATCTAATAGCACACCTGTCCTCAATATGGCACTAGATATAGTGATGCTTGTCTTAAAAAGCAACAATTAGGCTACTTAGAATTTTAAAGGACTTCAGTTAAACCTGATGTGTGTAATTTCTGTGCAACTAGTACCACAGAACAGAATTGCTAAAAACAAACAATGTTTTCAAACAGCCTTCTAAATATGCCCCATATGTTTTTAATTAAACAAACTGATAGTCCCGCCCCCAATTCACTTCACTTGTTAAGTCATTGTTGTGTCGAACTGGATGGGTTGCTCAAAATAAACGGTGCCATAGAGACACAGTGTTTACACTTAAGTTTTAACATGACTTTAGCCTTTGATATTTTCTTCTTTTCCTCGATACAACATATTTGCTAATCTATTCCCATAATGCAAGACAGCATTAGCTAGAAACAGGTGCTTTCTTTTCTGAACCCCCAGTTGTAAGTTTTTGCCTTGAATTCCAGGATTCCTCTGGATCTCCTGGTAATTAGTGAAGTGATGAGAAAGGCCTGGGACACAAAAACAGGGTGGAGAGAAAGAGGAGGAAGGGGAAGCTGAGAAATATCGGCTACCGCTCTTTGTGGGTGCCAGAGATAGGAAGCTTACCAGTGTCTCCAGGCAGCATTGCTCCCACCGGCCCTGCGGCAAATGTGCAGCGACTGCACTGTGCCACTGACACCTCTTTAATCGCTTTTTCTGAATCTGCCATGTCTGCTTACAGCGGTCCCGTCAGTGAGAGATGGCTAGCCTATTACTGAGCGTTATTGCATCCTAGAGCAACGGGCAATATTTTGTTTACCTTGTGAATGTTTGAAAAAAGATTTAAACATCCTGTGTGGTCACATTTTGATGACTGAATGTCAGTTTAATTAATTTATAAATAGGTGCTTACTGTCAGAAATTAATGAGGGCTAAGGGCAAAAATACAACAGAAATTTACTAAAAAAGTAATTGTGACATTTGATGTATTTCTACTGTATTTATATATATATATATATATATATATATATATATATATATATATATATATATATATATATATATATATGTAATATACATGTATATATTCTGAGTTACATTTATATACTCAGGATTTACATTTATATATTCAGATATATCACTATATACTCAGATTTACAACTATATATTCAGTATTTCTAACTATATATTCAAGATTTACATTTATATATTCAGACTTATAACTATATATTCAAAGTTACATTTATATATTCAGGATTCGCATTTATAAATTCAGATTTATAACTACATACTGAAATTTACAACTATATATTAAGGATTTATAGCTTCAGATTTATGACTGTATATTCAGGATTTATAACTATACATTCAGAATGTATAGTCATACATTCAGATTTATTACTTTATACTTGGACTTACAACTTTATATTCAGAAAATGTAACATATATTCAGGATTTTCATTTATATATTTAGATTTATTACCATATATTCCAATTTATAACCATAAATTCTGATTCATAACTATATGTTTGGATTAACAATAATATATTCAGACTTAATAATATAAATAAAATAAATAATAATTTATTCTGGATTTGTAACTATATATTCACATTTACTATTACATATTTTCATATATTTACATAGTATTCAGGTTTATAACTTTATTTTTAGATGTACTATATATATTGGAGATATAGCCTAAATATACAGTATATTTAGAATTTATATAATTATTTGAACATTTGGATGTAATCGGGGACCAGGTATTTTAGAAAAACACAAACTGATCAACGACTAATCTAAAAAGTTAAAAGGTTGAAATTCAACAGGAAATTCCTGCATATACTAAAGACACTTAGTTCAGGTGAGTGCCAATTCTAAATGCACCAGTGCAGGTCACCTGATAACTGAGATGTGTGGCAATGACCTTCTGGTATCTCAAATCCACCCTCCATGAATGCCACGTGAAGGGTGTGCATATCTTAAAGCGTCTGTGCAGCGATTAGAAAAGATCTCACATGGTGCTCCTTGCATGGCAACAAGGCGGCTTATCTACTGGTTGCTAGGGACCGAATCCGAAACGAGTCCCCATATAGAGATTCTGTGCCAAAAAGAAGGAATTACCCCCTGGCAGAGCTATAAAATGCCACTGCTGGGTTACCATGGTGACCACATGGAGTCAATGAAGGAGAGAATGAGGCCACATGTGTCTTCTGAGGGTGGCAGATTGTCAGATTCAAGATGTATTCTGTTGTAGAGGAGAATGCTTTACAACAGACTCAGTATGCATTAACCCACAATATTCAGTGTGCAAGCACAGGGTGCCAATGTGACACCATTTTGCCAAACAAACTTAGTTAATTTTTAGAAAGTAACAATGGCCTTTTTTTAAGTGGAACACAAATAAAGATGTTAAGCAGAATGCTATGGATTGACACACATAGCATTTTATTATATCACTAATTAAATAGTAATGCGTTTAAAATAGATACACTCTCACTTAGTTGTTGACCTGCCACTCTAAATAAATGATGCCAAATTGCCAAAATTGTGCCAATTTTTCCATAGTGTGTATGCACAACTAGCTTGTAGAGAAACGGTTTAAAACAGCATCAGGTTTGTTATGGTGTTTAATTATTAACATATCAGTAAAGACATTGGCCTAAATCACATACTAATACTATGCACTAAACGTATGTACTTTGCTGGTAAAAGTACAATAAGTATGTAAGACTGCCCATATTGGGATGTACTTCCATGGCATGAAATTCTCTTTAAGACGGACGGATGGACGGACAGACAGATAGATAACGTACTATTATCTGGAACACACTAATTTTAATGTCAGATATTGTTACTATTTGATACAGATAGGATTAGCCAATGATACATCTGCCCATTGGTGTTTATGGAGTTGGAAAGAGAGTCTTTACTGAACTCTGGTGGCCAAAAGGTGAAAGTGACCACATGCTCATTCTTAATGTAGAGTTATTTTTCTGTACAGATGTTACTGTAATTTACAGCCCATTTTTCTATGCTGACACAACAATACACTAAAATGAGGCTTTATTGTCATCAAGCATTCCTTTCTGTTTATTATATAAAAACAGCATTCCTTTTTCTTCTTTATTGTTGTTTTTTTGTCCAAAAATTACTTTTTAACTTGTACAGTTATAGTTAAGTTTGAAAACCATAAACAGAGGGACAAGAAGTCTCATTCCAAAACAGGGACATCCTCAAACCATTACATTATTTTATGGCCAGCATCTCCCTACACTGCTGTCAAAATATTTAATTAACAAACAGAAAGAAAGGCAACAATCAATGAGTCCCTGATGTAGTTTTGAGTGGAAGCGCAGATCTATAGTTTGATACACTTTGGCCATTTTGCATATATAAATATGTGTAAGCAATATAATTTGATGATGACCCGGAACAACCAGATTCAGAGTCTTAATCACACAATAAGAATGGGGGCAGTACCGATAACGTTTTTGGGCATAGTTAAACCTGAGACTGAGCCCAGGACCTATCTGGGGAATTCGTGAGGTTATAAATAACAGCTGCTCAGTGCATTCCTGTTCTGTAAAAAAGAAATATATAAAATAATAAATTAACATAAAAAACAGATGGATGCAAACAAATAAGACACTTTGAATGAAAGAGATAATGACAAATATGTGGAAAGACAATTACCTGGTTTGGATTATTTGTCACTAAAACCTGGAAATAAATAAAGGTTTAGAATTCTTGGGTTGTTTGTGAATCATTATTTATTTGTATATTTACAAAAATCACATTTCATCAGTTAAATGTAAAAAATAAAACAAAAGGCACAATCTGCATGGCAGTAACAAAATTTTGTGTTCTCACATAATATGATACAGCTTTTCTCATTGTCTAAATATATAATATGTATACATTTTTTCTTGGGTATGCAGAAGAACACACCTGCTGTCCTATCAAAAGCAGACACTTTAAGGCAAAAATTGTTCAGACTTCACAGTTTCTCAGTTGTCAGTTATATCTTTAGTTACGTCATAGGTTGTCTTAACACATTCGTATATGTAACATTGTTGCATAGACCGATGCATTTAACTGAGATTTTGCATGCTGCAATTCGTTACTGTTATCATATAAAGACCATCTGTGGCATCTATTGGAAAGTGCCTTGCAGAAAAGTGCATTGTGTCAGTTTTTTTTTCTTCTTTTACCAAAGCCACATTAAAGAGTTAATATATTCAGTACACTCGATACAAATAACAATATGGGCATCGTTAAGACAGAAGAGTTTACAATAAAGCAAAAATGCGGCAGTCATAAGCTGAAAGGCAATCATATAAAGAGAGATAATAGCCTCTGGTAGATTTTGACACTGGGAAAAAAGCGATGTTAGATCAAAACGAAATTCTTAATCAGTACCTACTAAAGTTAAAACTAATTTCTAACAACAATTTACAGTTCAGAAAAAAAAAGAAAGAAAAAATGGCAGCATGGCTGTGTATTTAACAAAATGTAGGCAGATATATTTGAGTGATTGTCCCCTGAATTATTTATTTTGATAACTCGATTTGTTTGTGATACTTTGAATAGATGGTTACCTCTAAATGTCAAAATATATACATGAGACTATTTGACATAAAAGGAAATCTACATTTAAGGTGAAAAGTCAAAACTGATAGACCAATGTACTGCATCCATTGTGTTGCGTTGCAATATTACACCAAAAATGCTAAATTATTTACATTACCAATTCATTTGTGTTTATGACTGCTTTGAACTTAGAATCTAAATTATCATTAAAATATAACTGTATCTATTATTAAAGCAAACAGAGAAATTATAGAGAAAAGAGCAACAACATGAACAGCTCAACAAAGATGAAAACTCAGTTGCATTTCAGGTATTCAACCACACGGGGCACTATAACTGCAAATGAGAGGGCAATCTCCTCAAAATCTGTGCTAGTATCAGTTCTAAACATAAAAACCTGCACTTGCAAGCACACGGTCTCTTCAGAAAGCTCACTCGGTAAGTCCACCTAAGAATACTGAGCAGAGGTATATCACTGTTTCAAATAAAAAATATTCCCATGACGGCCTTTGAAGAATATACTCTTCTTTGATCCTGCTAACACACGTTCACACTCAATGGCAGTTGCAAGCCATTTCATCCATGAGGAAGTGATAATGTAACTTGATTTCAGTCAGGACGGCTGGAATGGGTTCCTTAACTAAATAAAATCACTGTGGAAAGGATGAAACAAAAGGTCAATGCATGCGCCATTCCTCTTTAAAGACGATGCAAGTGCAATATGAAATGTACTGTATATTAGCAAGGGTGGGGAACAAGCCAAAAAAAAAAGTTCTGAAGGTGCAAAAATAAATCAATAAATCTAAGAAACAGAATGATTCACTCACAATTCTGTTATAATCAGAGGCAAATGTCACTCCTTTGCTGGTCCTCTCCTGTGAGCCACTGCTGCTGCCACTCACGGAGTTCTTCCGAATGATACCTGAGGAAAGTTACATTCACTGAAAGCAATGTAATAATTTATGAGTCTGTAACTTTGTTTTGTACAATTTGTATCTGCTATTTCTGCTACTTGATGGATGCTGTGTTCTGTAACCCATTGAAAACTGTAGGCCTATACATTTATAATAATTATTATTATTTTTATTATTCTTTTACTTAGTTGTTTGACTGAATATCTGTTGATGACAGCACTGAAATAGGTGTCCTGAAAAATCAGGACCTGTCTGTGACAGGCTCTGTAAACATTGTTAAACATCACAACTTCAGAACTTTTGTAGCTGAAAGAAAACCAGACGATCAGAAACGCTTTGTGACAGTGACTTATTTTTTTCGCTTCTGCTTTGCTGACATCGGGTTTGCTAACATGTGTCTGAAAGGCATGGTTTTGGAGAGAGGAATTGTGGTTGAAGTTAGCCAAATGCTAGTAGCTAGTAAACTGTCTAAATGGCTAACAGCACCTTTAAGTTTATTGATCAGTTATCCCTCAAGTTAAAAGAAATTCAACTTTTAAAAAATGTGGCTCGTGACCCCCTGCATTCTGTCCCAATCGTTGCGCAGCATCTAGCTTTTTTGAATACAAGAATGCCAACGGTCTCAAATGTCACATGTGGTACCTGTAGGAGGCAGCATATCCAGTCTCTGCAGGCTGTTCCGGCGAGAAGTGGGGTACCCTCCACTCTTAGACAGACGCCGTTGCCGACTAGACAACATAGCCGCTGGGGACACTATTCCGGGTGGAGGAACTTTACCTATCCGCTCATAGAGCTCCTCGATTTCTCGCTTCTGAGAGGCCTGTAGAGCCTGAACCTCTGACAAATGTCTGAGAAAGAAAGAGAGAGATGGTGAGGAACAGGATATTAGGGAGTTTTTCCTCACTTGGGGTTTGTAAGCAACTATTCATTGTAAAGCTGCTTTAGAACAATATGTATAGTAAAAAGCACTATACAATTAGAATAAAATTGAACTGAGATAAGTCCACTTTATTTTGAAAAAAGTGGTGTTCTTGTAGCTCGACTGGAAGAGCCAGTGCTAACAAAACTAAGGGAACACAAGAACTGATAAAATTACTTAAAATAAAAAGCATTTGCCAGATTTGTAAATGTAAATGTGCAAGAAAGTGTTTGCCTAGTGACAAAATGCACAAAAAGAATGAAAAATGAAAAAGTCCAGAATCACTCTGAAACAATGCTGCTCATGGCATCCAATTGTAAGTGAGCTCATTCAGCAATCCATCAAAGGATACATGTTAGGATATGTTAGATCCAAAAACAGTTTGAGATTAAATCTATGAAGGAAAACCTTTAATGGCAGTCTGTAATTAGAGTGGTTAATTGCATAACAAACTGCTAGAATTTGAAAAAAGCTCTCCGTAAAAAGTAATCACATTAGACACTGAGGGGGACGCACCCCACAATGTTAAGATTAGTGGTCAACTGTTTTCAATGACCAGTTCTTAAACTGTTAAATTTGGACCCACCAATACTGAATATGTCGTTATAGTTCTGATTTACAATAACTATACAGTAAGCTGAAATAGGACCACAAGTGCAAGTAACCCATAAACAATATTAAAGGCTCACCTCTCTCGGAGCTCCTGTAGTTCCTCATACATGTCTTCGTCTTCGCTTTCCGTCTCGTCACTGCTGGCGTACGATGTACTTCGTGTGTAGCTCATCCACGGCTGATTTAGATTGAACTGAGGACTTCCTGCTGTACCGTCCAGCAAACTCACACTTATCCTTCTCTGCCTTCTTTCTGACTCCTTCCCCTCTTCGCCTCCACAGCCCTCCTCTGGCTCTACAACTTTACTGCCTGTCGCTTTAGTTTCTCCAATCCACAAGGAGGCGCTGTCGGAGTTGTGTAAAGTCTCACTAGGTGGTTTAAGTGGTTCAAACAGAGAACAGGAGCTGCTTTCAGATTCCACCTGCACATCAGTGCTGCTCTCTGAATGGCTGTGTGCATGGGGTATGGCTGGAGGAAGTGCTATGGGGCAGGTCTGGGTGGGCGTGGATGTGGGCGTAGCTGTGGGGGTGGGAGTGATGCTGGGGGTGGGGCTGGGAATGGGAATTGGGTTGGGTATGTCTTTGCTCGGACTGACTTGGAATCGTCCCACAGTGACAATAGACTTTTTCTCTGTAGACAAGGAGAAATTAATTGATTACAAAGACAGTGGAAATGTTAAGACAAACTATAATGGCATGGCTTTTTGGTATGGTTATCCAATGGATAAAATTAATCACATTTTATTTTCAGTTTTATCCAGTATCCAATGCACAAACTCAAGTCCTACCCTACATTTCTATTCTCATTAAATATTCTGTTTCACTTACAAATATGTCACATTACAGAAGTAAAATAAGTTGTAAATGCCATTTAATGTTGACTTCAACAAAACTAATAATCTTGACAATTATCTTACTGAAAAATGTGTTTGCAGTGAGCTCTTTCAGTCAATAGATGGCAGCTGTATATTTTCTATTCAACTATTGGATTGCCAAGGCTACAGTTCCTATCATGTCACAATCTGTGACATTCTGGCATTCTGAGTTGAAGGGACTTTACAGAAGAATACTATTAAAACAATTACACTTTACAATCAGCATTCTATCATAACCAGGTGATAACCCATCAGATAATTCACCAGTAATGGTAGAATGATTACATACAGAGATAGTCAATCATTTCAGACAGTAAAAAGATGCTTACATTTAAAGTTCAGAGTACACTATGTGTATGTACATTTGTGTTTCTGTGTACATGGAATAATGGGCATGATTGTGTGTAAATATTTGTGCTTGGGTGTGTGGGCTTCATGCGTGTTTCTGTGTCTGTATTTGTGTATAAGGGACATGGGGTGTAACATGTTTGTAGGTGTGTGTATTTCAGAGATGGAGAGAGATAAGGCTAAAACTCACCTTCAGATATAGGTGAGAGTCTGGATTTGGAAATACTGGCTGTCTCAGTCACTGCAAGAGACATCGTAAGACTGGGGGAGGATCTTGGGTTGGGCGGGGACACCTTTAAAACAAGTTGAAAAACAAAAAAAATTTCAACCCCAGACATTCCTCTAGAGTTGCTTTGAGACATGTAATAATAGACAACGCCCATGTTCCACTCTGTGATACACTGTCAATCAAATACTTAGAACATGAACATGAACAGAACAGGTTTGACCAATATTACCTACTTATTGTTTAGGTGAATTATTTTTTAGTATTTGGATTTAATGTAACAACCGATCCACAGTTGTTAGTGATAGACTGATCATTTAGGACAATCAGTTGGCCAATATTTGGCCATTTTGTGATTTTTGAATCAGCCCTTGAGTCAGTTACAAAATCTACCAACAACCTTGTGAATGGATGATGCAAATTTTCTGTTTTCAAATATATAAATATATCAGCATTCCATTGGCAATTGGCTCCCCGTCCTTTCAATACCGTACCGCACCAATATTGGCCGTTGAAAAACACATATTGCTCGACCACTACCACCAGTATACTATTATATTTATATTGAAAGAAATACCCTCTTGTGTGGGTGTTTAAACTGTACACATCATAAGAACAACAGGTTGAGCTTTAAAAGCCCTTCAAGGGTATGGTTTTCTTTCTTACGTGGAACACAACAGGAGATTCTAGGCATAATGTGAGCCTCAATCACCATTCACTTTTCATTCACTTTCGAATCTTTTTTTCCTTCTTTTTTTTCTATACAATGAAAGTGAAAGGTGGCTGAAGCTGTCAGTCTCTACCTTACATCTCCTTTTGTTTTCCAGAGAATAAATAAAGTCATACAAGGGCGTGCTGAGTGACTCCAGCCAAGTCTCCTAAGCAACCAAATTGGCCCGGTTGCTAGGGAGGGTAGAGTCACATGGGGTAAACTCCTCGTGGTTGCTATAATGTGGTTCGCTTTCGGTGGGGTGTGTGGTGAGTTGAGCGTGGTTGCCACGGTGGTTGGCATGAAGCCTCCACATGCGCTATGTCTCCGTGGAAACGCACTCAACAAGCCACGTGATAAGATGCGTGGGTTGACGGTCTCAGACGCGGAGGCAACTGGGATTCGTCCTCCGCCACCCGGACTGAGGCGAATCACTACGTGACCACGAGGACTTGGGAACTGGGAATTGGGCATCCCAAATTGGGGAGAAAAAAAAAAAAAGGAAAGTCATACAAGTTTGAAAAACATGAGGGTCAGTAAATGACGACAGAATTTTCATTTTGGGTGAACTATTCCTTTAAGATAAAGTGTTGTGTATTGTTCTAAGCACTCACAGTGTTTTGTGGACTAGGGGATGTGGAGGATGCTGGTGAGCTGGTGCTGGATGGCATGTAGGAGCTCGACGCTGAGCTGTCCGCCCGCTCTCTGAGCTGCCCTGTGGGGCTAAATTGTTGGTCCACCTGTGGGCTGCTTTGGGACCCCGAAGAAGAGGTTGGGTTTGTGGGAAGGAGCTGTTTAGTCCCAGTGGCTATGTCTGAGATGACAGAATGCATGATGGTTTTTGGCTTCTCTGGCAGGAGTACATTCTCGGGTGGACTTGCTGTTTGGCTTACCTCCTGGGGCTTGGGAATTGGTGCTGGAATCTGTGGATCAGGATACTGGCACATGTCCATATATTGCCCTGTCAGCATCCCCTGGTGATATGGAGCATCAGGGTTGCCCATGCCTGCTTGCTGGGCCGCATACATAGGCCCATAACCTGGTTGAGAGGCCATTTGGGGGTGGAAACCTTGAGGTATGTGGTTGGACATGGGTCCAGCTGGTATAAAGGACTGTGCAAAGTTCATAGCCAGAGAAAGAACATTGGCCAGAGAAATGAAGGGCTGTTGGGAGGGAGGTGGCCACATGCCTGCAGCTTGTTGGCCAGGTGGAACTGCAACTGGAAGGGAAAAATTGTTGCTTTCTGTCTGAGAACCCATCTCGACACACTGCTGAACCGGAGAAACAACAGAGGAGGAGGAGGAGAAGTTTGGGTTGCTAGGGACGCGTGTGAGAGGACTTGGGTTGATTGAGTTCTTGAGGGGGGCGTGATCCATGGAGTAGGGATAGGGGTAGTGGCCACCATGAAGGTAAGGTGGTTTGGTGAACTGAGGGGGCATGGCAGACATCTGGTTTGGTAGGAGATGTGGCAGAACATCAGGGTGGGAGTACTGTGGATATTTTAGGGCAGAAGACTGGTAAGTCTGTGAGGAACCTGATGAAAAGAAGAGAGAGAAACATTGGGTTAAGATAAATACACACACATCCCTGCAGTCAAGTTGCAATACTGTTGGTTGACAGCAGGCATTCCTACTCGACCAGAGTATGATACTGCTGGAAATTTCAGCTTAAGATGGTAGCTGTGTTTTGGAAAATGATCAAAGCTGGTCTAAGCTCATCTAAATTGGTCTTAAACTGGTCCAAGCTGGACATTTGCTGGTTGACCAGTCACCGTGTTCCAATAACCAATTTGACCACCTGAAGCTGGTTAGACCATCTGGTAACTGGTTAACTGCTGATCCAAGATGGTCTACCAGCTTGGAACAGCTAATGACCATCTTAGACCAGCTAGAAATCAGCTATTATGTTCCAAACCTACTGAGAAAAACATTGTAAATCAACCTAAGCTGGATTGCTGGTCTTAGCTGGTCTCCCAGCCTGATTAAGGCTGTTTGTTGACTGGTTTTAGAGTGGTTTTGGGCACTTGTCAGCTGGTCAGGCTGGGAGACCAGCTTTCTAGTTGGTTTCATGTTCCAAAAAACAGCTTTACCACCTGAAGCTGATAGCTTGTTTGTTGCTGTTCCAAAAAGGTCAGCCAGCTTGGACAAGCTAGAAAACAGCAACCATGTTTCAACCCTGCAGAAAGAACAAGTCTTAAACAACTTAAACCTGTCTAAGATGGTTTGCTGGTCTTAGCTGGTCTTCCATCCTGGTCAAGGCTGATCTTTTGATTGGTTTTAGCATGGTTTTGAGTACTTGTCAGCTGGTCAGACTGGGAGACCAGTTGTCTGCACAACTAAACCAGCTGAGCACCAGCTTAAACCAGCAAAGACCAGTAAATCGTCTTAGGGTCCGTTAATACGGAATGCATTTTTGAGTGCATTCTCTCAATTGTTTCTCTATGTAAACATGCGCTAGATGGACGTCTATCATTGTTGTGCCTGGCCTCTCTGTTTTTTAAGTATCTCGTGCAGAAGACCCCTTAGGTTAGTTAAAGCTCGATTTTCTAGCAGGAATAGAAGGCAGATCAAGTGAGCTCTACTGTCTTCAGCCCCATTGGTAGTCTCCTCACTGGTTGCTTTGTCACTGCAAATCACAGTCATTGTGAACATATAATAAATGCTAATCACTTTCAGTGTTCAACTGAGAAGTAAAAAAAGAAGTATGAAAAAAGACTGTCAATGTCATGCTTGATGTTAAAAAGGCTCCATAAACACGGTATTGTGGCACAAAAAGAAAACCACAATCTGCGACATGATCTTTCTCCTGAGAAGCAAACCGCATTTGAGCTCTTATCAAACTTCCTGTGCCAATCTTCTACTTCCTGCGCAGCCATGGTAGCAAAATTGATTAGTCACCATATGTTTTTTTTGTTTTTTTTAAGACAAGAAAGCAGTACCTGTTTATCTTCAAACAGATCTTTTATATGGTGTACACCGGATGTGCAATGTGTGTAGTTTTTTTCTCTCAGGTAATGAAATCTACTTGTCCAATTCAAATCAGCGGGTGTCAAAAACAAATCCTGAGATGCGTCAACAATGACACTGGCGTCAATGCCTGGTCTCCATGGGAATGGGTGATTAGAAAAACAATCGCAGTGCTTTTGGAAGTGTAGAGTGAGATACACAAGATTTGGTAAGATTTGCTCCAGGATTCTTAATGCTAATGGAGCACACAAAGAGAAATATACAGGAGAAAATTGCTCTCTGTGACAATGACATCAGAGAATGAAACAGGGAGAAAGAGAGAATGTTCATTATGATGCTCTTTAAACAGTGAACATCTCAAAGGATGAACACTGTGTTGATGTGACAGAACATACTGTAGCTCTCATTGCATGAAGAGTCCAAAGCTGGTTTGCCTTGACAGTGTAAGCTGAGTGGTGATGTGACAGTATGATTACATGCGCTTTAAAAGTTTGATTTCTGTTGGACTAAAACAATAATTAATAATTGAAACGCTTAAGTCTGACTAAAATCGTACAAGTCTTATTTTTTTACATACAGTATGCGATCATAGTTCGGCTTCTTTCAACATGTATCAATGTATGCATGCTCCAAAAAGAGGGGTGATGCAGGACTTGTAACACTTCCTCAGCTGATGTCCTTCTTTCATATATTCGATTACGCATTGTGTCATGTATAGTTTGACTGACAGATGAAGACTGTAGCTTGACAATGCAAAACCCACTGTAGCTTGATTGTAACTGCGCATGTTGCTAAAACTGACAAATGATTAGATGGGCAGAAAGAATGATCTGAAAGTGTTTTGTGATATCAGAGGTTGAAAGAGGAATGAAGTACGGTACCTGTAGTGTGAAAGGATTGTGAGCGCAGGGGGCGGACCTGTGGAACAGCATCATAGTCAACGTAAAAGTCCGCGCTGATTGTAGGAGAGGAACCCCGGGTCACCGGACCTATACTGGAGGCAGCGTAATCTACAGGATAAACACATACAAATATTCAGCGACGAGTGAAATTTTAAATCAATTCAACTTTGTATTAAGTCAGTGAAAAATTTTAAGTAACCCAAAGAGTAAAAGTTTCGGTTGGTGAATCTTACAAAAACCCTTCCTGTTTACATTTCGCCCCAAAACAGAATAAAATAAAATAAAATAAAGCTTATTTTAGGACCGTAAAAAATTTTTTTCCTAATGGTCCATAACTAATTATTTTTTTAAGCAAAAATTTTTATATAATTATAATTTCTTTCTTCTTCTTTTTTTATTTTGTGGAGAAAAATGTACATGTTCTTGACAGGTTTCATGAAGTTCACCTCTATACCTTGTCAGACAGCACAGAACATTTGCTTTGGACCTCACGGTGAAGACTAAGCTTTATACGAAAGCTATGATCAGTGTTTGTTTGCACGTGTATGTGCTTGTGTATACTTGTTACCTGGCAACGACGAGGAAGAGTGAGTGCGAGCGAGGCCCTGTGTGTGGAGATTGGGCTGTCGGGAAAAACAGAACACATGTTTGCATTAACGTCACCATCTACCAGAGTAAAAAACCTTAAGAACACATGTAAGTTGAAGATAAGAGTCAGGAACACAAATACAGGATCCAATCACATTGTTATAGAGTCCTTTCTCACTAATGACTATTCAATATTGATGAAGTTCTCTTATTACATTCAGTGTGAGGAACAACTCAATGTGTCACTTTGAACAAGAGTGAAGAGTTCACTCTAACATGGTATAATGACTTTCTAAGGACATCATATTTCTGAACAAGAATATCTACAATGTCACAGTAAACAATTTAATTTTAACCTGGTGTTTGGCCCTGGTGCCTGCCTGGTACCCTGGTGGTTAGCTTTGGACTTACACACTCCAAACCATTAAGATACCATAAGATCTACCAAAGAGACAGGACTAAAACCAGCAATTTGAGTTCTGACTCTCCAAAAGCTCAGAAACATCCTATCATATCAGTTCAGATCCTAACTTGAACTTTTTAGCTCTTAACTTGAGACATAAGAGAGGCAATTTCTATAATATGGCGCCAGGGCAAATACAATCCATTTGCACTGTTTTTCAATTGTTTTTCCACATTAACATGCAATAGACGAACGTCTTTGACTAAATTTGACTTTGGCTAAAATGTGTCTCGAGATACCGGAGTTCTGTTTTATTTGTTGCGCTGTGTCCTAGTTTTGTTCAGTGTCAGAACGTCACCTTACAAATCTAATCTACTTTCATGGCCATCAAATTCAAAACACTTACTTGAATGGCAACCATGGCCGTGAGAACTGACAAAATCACATTTGAGAGAGAAGGGAGAAATCAAAGAACATTCAAGGGACAAAAGGGTGAGTGTACAGTTCCATTGTCTGAAACTAATATGATCAATTTCTAGTTACAATAAACAGGACTGAATGAAAAAAAAAAAAGACTTATCTTCAATTTTTTATTTTCTTTGGAAACTAATACTTCAATTAAGGGCAACAATCAGTTTCTGGAAGAAAAATCCCATTCATTTTGTCTATGGGGGAACTGATTTTTAAACGATAACTTGTAAACCTTTAAAGACCGAACTACCGCAAGCTCTAATGTTTTTAATCGATGGTATATGCTTCTGTTGAAGCCATCAGACCATGTTACTTCCACACACAAGAAAAAAGCAGCATATGTCCTAACCCTTCCCTAATCCTAACCATATGGAGCCTGCAAGGCTGAGTAGCCTGCCAGGAACAATGCATGGCACCTTTCACCAATTGCGCAAAAGAGCCCATCAGTGACCGCTCACTCCAATAACGCATGGCGAATGACACAACTGAGTCGGGCTCCCTACACTTTCAAACTACTTTACTTTGAAATAAACTTAATATGTATTGTTTCATTACTTATAATCAACTTTAAGTCTTAGTTTAGTTAGTTTAGTTTAGTCTTAGCCAACTTCAGTTTTATATTTCCCATCATTTTTTACTTGATTGTCCATTGTAATGCTTCATGGTTGTAGTTCATTCCCTCATGTAAAATGATAATTAGTGAGTCTTGTACCTTTGTCTTTTTCCGATTTTCAAATAGTTGTGATTCGCCTCGGAACTAGTTGGTTTGGTTCATGGGTTAGAACTCTTTTATAAAGGAATTTTTTTAAATCCCTATGGGGAAAAAAGCATGGGAAAAACACTTCCGGAGCCAATACGGCTATAAATAAAAGTGGGCGGACACTGTTACACTCTTGACTTCTGAATTTGGTTAATTACTGTAAGTACAATTAAACTTTGCCACAATGTCTGTACTCTGCTCAGTTGCAAATAAATCAGATAAAAATGATAATAGTGTTAAGTCACTTGTTTAAAGAGCATGTGCTTCAAGATTAGAGAACTAATTCAACAGGCTGTGGTGTTTGAGAAGAATTGATACACACCTGTGAGGCGGACAGTGATCTGGCTCCACTCAGGTAAGGCAGTTGAGGGGTGTCTCCTAGACCGAGTGGCCCCAAAGGCTCTCTCCTCATCAGGGCCTCTGCCCGACAAATTATGTCCCTCATGCGGTGGATGAATCCCTCCCTCTCTCCAGGTAGGATAAACTCATTATGTACCTAAAAGGTGACAAATAAGCTAATTGGGTTGACTTTCATTTGTAGTATTACAGTATGTGATCTGCATACAAGTCTTTCTTAATGAGTTCTCAATGCTTGCCAATAAATTAAATTGATACAGAGCAGTGAACAAACAAAAAGACGTTGTCACTATGTGTCAAAGGCAAACACTGCTGTCTCTGTTTAAGACTCCAAAATCCAGTCTGACCATAACCAATGACAAACCCATAAAAACAACTTTTAGTCACAGCTGATAAAAGGAAGCCAGAGAAAGCAACGGACAAATGTGCTATTACAATGTTTTCACTGTCTAAACTAGAAAACAAGGCTGGATAATGGACTGGGTCAGGGGCCATGATCCTGGGGACCTCAGACTGTCAGGGGTCTCCAAAGCATCAGGCCATGTGGCCCAAAATTGCTAAAGGAACCTGGACAGCAAGGCCCTCAACACAAACAGCGCTAGGGCTTATATTTAGTACTCATTGAGAACATGGTGATGTGTGAACATACTGTGTGTTTAAAACTTCCTTAACCAAACATTTAAGAGTCTGGGGAGAGGAGCAATGAGTGAGTTGGTCAAATTTTTGTGGAGAATATTGAAAAGGGAGTCCCTGCAAATGCTGAGGACATGCGACTTTGTATATAAAGTTTGCCATAAACTCACAATCTTTATCTAAAGAAAAAAGGCAGCATTTGAGAAGGCAGCTGACCTCAAGGCAAACTCTCCTATCTTATCAATGTTATTTTCATTATTTCTACAAGCTATAAAATTGAAAATAAAAGAAATATTTTAGAAAAACTGTATGTATTATGGCGTCAAACTGGAAATGTATTATGTGGGCCCTAATGTGTTGGAATATAGCAATGAATTAATTTTCAGATGTACCTTTATATGCTTACCCTTTTTAGGATTAGTCACAAACAGGTTATGAGGTAAGTGCAGGCTAAAAATATGTCTAAAAAGCTAACAAGCCAGAATGGAGCCATATACACTTGTTTTAAACTCTGGTGATTCCCATAATAAGGGAAGGTGCAACAAAATGTGTCAGATGAACAGGTGAGACAAATGACGCATAGATTTCCACTGTGTTTGAGGTTGCAGAGTTTATGCAAACACAGATGCTGAACCATCAACACTTCTCACATTTACACTGCTGTTCTCATAAGAGAGCCGTCTTATTTGTGTCTCTCTGTCCTGTTTGGCCTCCATAACTTTTAGTTTACAGACCGACGGGGACATTGGGGACACCTTGAGTGGAAACTCTTTACCAGCACTTTAACAGATAGTATAGCTAGATTTTTATTTAAGTATGACTGTTTTTTTTGTTCTGTTTTGTTTGTTTGTTTTTTGGATTCCCTAGCTGAGTTTGGTTTCTCCCAATGTTTTTTGCACTCCACTAACATTTAACTAAAATCTTATGGAGTTTTAGACATTACAGTATGATTTTCTGTAAAGCTGCTTTGAAACCAAAAGTGCTACATATATACCAATAAAAATAATTTGACTTGCTTTGTTTTGTTTGCACTTTGGTCTAGGTAATAATTTATAATTATAATTTAATTATATTTATTTATCACACATTTGCACATATACAGTGAAATTCTTTTTTTTTTTTCACATATCCCAGCTAAGCTGGGGTCAGAGTGCAGGGTCAGCCATGATACGGCACCCCTGGAGCAGATAGGGTCAAGAGCCTTGCTCAAGGGTCCAACAGTGGCATCTTGGCAGTGCTGGGGCTTGAACCCCTGACCTTCTGATCAGTAACCCAGAGCCTTACCTGCTGAGCCACCACTGCCCTGGTGCAAACAAATAATTTGCTAATTTTCATTTAAAAAAAAAAGAAAAAGAAAAATTATGCTCTGTGGACATTAGCAGTTTTACACATTGTTTGTGTGTTATTTGTTTAAGAAGACTGCATTTGTCTACTGTTGTCACTTTGTTGAAGAGCAGATCAAATGTTATGTCCAATTCATACAGAAATCCTGGTTACTTTTGCGGTAGCTCACCATCACTGCAGCAATGTCTTCTGGGTTGTCTCCATCCAGGTCGAATTTAAAAGTCACCATCTTACTGTTGTGTGTCTGTAGCTGACACTCTACCACCCGGTCCACTTTATCAGACAGCTATATGAGGAAACACACAGACAGGTATAATAAGACAGGATTTTTTATGGGAGAGCATCACAAAACAACAACAACACCAACAAAAAAAACCTTCATCTAATTTTGCGAGCAGTTCCTACAATCCGTAAACAGACTCTGTGTCAATGGATTGAGAGGTTTGGAACCACAGATGGACAGTTAATTAAGACTAGTTAACTGAACATTGAGTCACCTCAGTGATGCGTAGACGTGAGCGAGCCCTCTTCCTCAGCAGCTTGGTGCCTGTGCGTTTGCTCTGACCTTTCCCACCCCTCTCTGATAGACCCTCGTGTCCGTCACTCAAGCCGGAGGTGACATCAGAGGCATAGCTGTTCAGAGAGGAAGGGTCACATGATGATATGTTTAAAACACATGGGGAGGAATTTGCTAAGAATTAATTGTACCTGCAGACAGCGTGCATGCACTGTCTGCGTTGTTTTAGCACCCAATTCACTAAATAAATTATGAAAATAAGGACTCGATCCAAACACGGTCCAAAAAATGTAATTTGCATGCCGCAATTCCCAATATTGCAGGCCGGTTCTGAAAGCTAGGTTGAGGAAGATGCAGCAGACTGCCACAATCTGGCATCCTTTACAAGGACTGTTCAGCATCGCTCCACCACAGTAATCCAAACACCTGAATTGGCTCTTTAAATTGCAGAAAGTGTGCTCACTAGATCAAATGTCTGGAAATATACCCAGTTAAATTAGTTAAATTCGTTTGCGGGTGGTTGGTAAAAATCTATTTTTGCACTGAAATACCACATACAAAAGAGGCAAAATTGTTTAGTACACTGGTGAATTGCTATTTGTGATGTTCTGAAATTCACAGAACTGATCTTCACAGAGCTTTCCCTTTATCAATTTACCATTAGCACATAAAGGTTAAGTACTTGAGGATAGATCTTCTCAATCAGGTTGAGCTAATTTAGAATAATGCAATTGTGTACTTGTGTACCTATTAGACCATATGCTACCTTTGCTTTCCCTTCATCACGCCTCCAACAGAAATGGCCTTCATGTTAAATTGGTTCCCTGAGCTAAATCATTACCATTAATGCACTTCCCACTGAGCTGTGTGTGTGTGAATGTGTGTGTGCAAGTGTGTGTGTGAATGAGTCATACAAGATAGGGACCAATCCACTGGAGCACTGCGGCCACTGTCTGTACATGTGGCACTACGCTGGTCAGTTAGTGAGTAAGATATAACTTTCACAGCTGGGCTCATATCTTGAAATCAAAACAAAAGCCCATTTCGCACAGAGGACAGATGCAGACCAATAATTAAAATATTATTTAAAGGTAAAGTGTGTAATTTATTCGACATTAAAATACAACCTAAGCTTGATATGTGTGACTACAAGTAAGCCAATCCGCAATGGGTTTCCTTTAAAACTGTTAACACTGTGGCTCTGGAAGCTATCAAAATATTGCTCTTTTTGTTTGAGCATCCTGACCAGGCCGACACAGCAACACTGGCTCAACCAATGGTGTGCGTTTGAGGCGGGACTGTGTTTATTCGACCAATGGCAGACAGCGGGAGTGTTCATTATTTGTGCAATTTCATTTGTTGCCACTAGAGGCAAATAAATTTCACACTTCAATTTTAAAGGGGTTATGACATGAGAAATCAAATTTTCCTTTAACTTTGAACATACAAGAGGTCACTGTACTGTAAAAACATACTGTAAGTTTCAGAACTCAAAATGTCCTCTTACTGTAAAAAGAGCATTTGTTGAAACCAAGCTGCCAAAATGACTCATTCTCTACTTCCTCCACATTGTGATGTCACACTGTACTGAGCATTTGCATGTGACCGCCCCCACAACAACATATCAATGCCTACCTTACCTTACCTTCCATAGCTCCACACAGTAGCAGTGAGCAGTGAGATGGCAAGGATAGAGAGCCAATCACTCAAGAGCAGAGAGCCAATCATAACAGTAGGTGTTTACTATCAAGTCTTAAAAGAGAAGCAGCACTAAAAAAATCAAGTGTTTCTGACACAGGGTATAAAATTACCTGTCAACAGGAGAAGAAAAACCGCTGGCATTTCCTGACTGGGTCCTGTCTGTATTTTGGGACACAGCAATGCTCTATGGGAGGACCAATGGCAAAGGAAAACGATTAGCAATGCAAATCATGATTTAAAAGTAAACCTCATCCAAATGAGCACAATTCATAAATTATACACATTTAGGGATTTAGTGCATTTGCATAATAGTTTCTCTGTAATCTCTGCAGTCTAATGGTCTGAAACCCCAACATTTTCCCTTCAACTTTTGATTATTTTTGCTGCACATGTTAAATAATACAAATAAATCATTACTGTACATCATTTTAAGCATCCTCTTTGCCCCTGGCACACTTGCTACCTACCGAGGGAAAACGGAGAGCTGGGATTGGTGCAGCCGATATGGGAGGTGCTTCAGTGGGTGGGGCTTCAATGGTTGGGGCTTCTGCATTTGGCATTACACTAGTTGGTTGTGGAGCTGTGGAGGGCTGGCTTGCCACAGGATTGTGACCCTCTGAAGACTCCTGAAGCCCAGAGGAACTAAGGTAGCCATCTGTCTCACAATCAGCTGCCATGGTAACCACAATTAAACAAAACAAGAAGATTTTGTTAGTGTGCAGCTAGCTAATATTAGAGATTTCATATGTGAACTAGCAAGGCTGCAAAGTAGCCACAATATATGCTCACAACAAACACTGCCAATCTATAGGGTATTACATGGTTTTTAAAACACACTAGCAAACTTATTTAAACTTATCCATTACAAAAATCTCTCAAATCCAATGTATACATGCTCTCTTTTTAAATTCTAAGACTAGACTGATAAATTAGGGCCGTTCATACCTAACACATTTTTGCGTCCGTCTGCACTGTATTACAATTGTAAACATGCGCTAGACAGACATATTTGACCGCTACGATGCATTTAGCTGTTTTGTCAGCGTCTCGCTCTGGAGAGCCACATTTTTAAGACACCATGTCAATTGAAAAGAACTTCAGTTTTTAAAATGCATCTCGAGACATCTGCATTCTGTTCTATTCGTTGCACTGTGCCTAGACTTTTTAACACAAGAATGCATTCGGCTGAATGAGACCCTAAGGTATGTGCACTCAAATATTTGGAAACATCAGCAATGATTGATCCTGAAAACTCATTAGTTGTATGACTTAATCTGTTATAACTTCAAAACATTGCACACTTATCGAAATGTCCATTAATAAATTAAACCCTCAATTGTGAAAAGGGTCATTTTTGACCTGCACAGGTAAAGAATACATAATAAATACTGCATAGTTTTTGGTACTGGAACCAAACATTGTGACTTTGTCAAGACCATTAAAATAAATAAAAAAGACAATTTACTTTTGTACATTATTGCTTAGAAACGATTCAAAACAAATTGTTCATTCCATTGTCTTAATGGGTAATATATATATATATATATATATATATATATATATATATATTTACAGTTTTAAATAGCTTTTTGTACATCTAGGAATCAAATATGACCTACAAATTAATTCAAAATATCTAAAATGTTGCCCCTAGCTCTATTCTCTTGACTCTTGTTCTCTAGCTTGCCAACCTGCTCCACTGGGTACTGCATCTTTCCCACAAATTGCATTGCACATGCACATGTCCACACACACAGAGAGAGTTTTTAAAAATTTTAACAGGTAATATGTTAGTATATAATTTACTAACATGATTTTAGATGATAGCATACAATGGGGCTAAAGAGGTAACACTGTAACAAATTTGACATTACTGCGAAAAAGGCAAGAGAGTTTCATTTGTGAAATAGGCATGTACTAAAAATGTAACTCTAAAATGTACAATGTTGATTTTCTATAAACAATTAATCAGAAAATGTTAATTGTTAAAAAGACGTAAGAAAATGGCAATAGTGACTGAAATAAATGTAAATGGAGATGTTACTCCATTAATATCCAATATACTGTACATACATACATACAGTATGTCCCATTCAAATGGTACAGTAACAAAGGTACTGTATGTAGCCCTATTGTTTGCCCACTAATGAGTATATCACATTGATTTAAAAGTTTTGTCGGTCATTGGAAACATTTGACTGACTGGAAAAACATGTAACACACATACGCAGTCGTATCTGTGTGTATAATAGGCACTGTCTTAGGTTTCATTTAGTAGTGTTGGCTCTACAGTAATATGTGTGGGATAAAGCCATGGAAAAAAAGGCTTTCAGCAAGTAATGGAGGCAACAGATCAACAGCAGATAGGATTTCGGAAACTTACAACACAGACTCAAAGATTGATTCGCTTAATGAATTTCGGACAATACACCTTTGTAAATACTTGGAGCACACTCATATGTATAAACATAACAGTGTTGAGAAGTAATAAACTAAAAGTACAGTAGTGACGCTACTAACGTAACTACATTTGTGTGACAGCTGATCAGCTGTCAAACAGTGTGACCTTTCCAGTTACAAGCAACGTTTTCTAACAAGTAGCCGTGTTGCATTGGTGATTTTTATGACAAATTGTTTGTGCATTACATTCAGATGAGCTGAGGCAATAATCAAATGTACTTTCCTAAACTGTTCTCTCCCTCATATGTGGTGTTGGAAAGTCAGATTTATTCTGGTGAAAAAATGATTCACTGATTCAGTTTCCTGAATCTGAAATATTTAGTTTAATTAATTTCTGTTTTTGACTGTAGTTATATAAATTAAGGGTATATAAAAAATTTTTGGTTGTATTTAGAGAACATTTGTCTTTACAAGTTTATGTAATTATAATTTACATTAATTCATAAAAAACCCTCATTATTTTTTGTAAAACATGGGTCTGATCATCAGTTAAATTTGAAAAGGTATTGCCCCCTCAAGTAACTTAAATGCAAAACGTAGTTGGCTGCTTTTTGTTAGAACCTTGTAGGATAACTAATTACTTTTTCAAAAGAGTAGCTTGACAGTAGTTGAACAACTTTAAATTATGAGTAGCTTTTAGCTCAGAAAGCTGCAGTTTCAAAGTAGCTACCTCCATCCAACAGTGTAATATACTGTACACACACACACACACACACACACTCACATGCTGCCGATGAGTAGCTGGCATGACATATGTTGAAATGCTGCCTCTGGTCTGCATCTGGCTCTTCAGGTTCAGTGGTAAAGCTGGCATTGAAACCAGAGTCTACAGATTTGTTTGCAGGCAGTGAAACAGGGCCAGACACTGTGACGGTGGGTAGAGCTTGAGTAGGTGTGGATGTGGGCGTCTCTACAGGAGGCTTGGGAGCTGATGGGTTTGAAACGGAAGGTTCGGCTTCAGGAGTGGGTTCTGGTTCCTCCTCAATCACCTCCTCTTGATGCCTCTTCTGGGCCTCTTCAGCCTGCCGACGGAGCTTCTCTCGCTGGCGCATGATGGCGGTGACACGGTCACGGATGGCTTTGGCCACAAGCTTGTAGTCGGCTTCACATACGAAGCCAAGAATGACCTGAAAAATATGGATGTCATTTGAATATATTTTTGAGGGATAGTTCACCCAAAAATGAAAATACCAGCCCAACTTGGCCAGACATTACAATAAAAGACTAATGGACTGTTTCAAACTTGTTCGAAAATAATAATTTTTGCAGTGCTTTTTGGTGCTGTTTTGTTTGGTAGTGGTACAGAAATTACACACTCCACCTTTATCCTGCGAATTTGAAAATTGATCATTTATGAACGTAAATCGAGATCTCATATCTCACCATCTCCTGAGCCACCTCCTCTGGGACGTCCTTGTAGAGTTCGAACAGGAACTCAATGGCATTGTTGTCCTTGTATTTGCCATGAAGCTTCTTTGTGTCGTCCATTCGAAGCCACAGTTTAAGGCCAGACTTCACCATGTCATCTTCCTCGGCCAGCTCGACATGGACGCCATTATTCTCCTGGAAGAAGGTGTGCTCTAACAGGTCCTGGATAGTGTACCTAATATAACGAGGACAGATAAAACGCATATAATCACATTCATCCTCTGTGTTTTAACTGTAAATTACGAACAAATTTAAGATACTTCATTTATATCTCCTTGTTGTTGAGGTTATATCTACAGTGGCTTTAGAAAAAATCCTATACAGTACCTATCTCAGGGGGACATTTGCTGTCAGACAAGCACTTTGAGGTTTTAAATGTGAAGAATGAGTCAGAATGTTATCATCTACTATAACTTAAGTTAATTATATAAACACAATTAATCATCAGAATAACCATATTGGATAGGGTGAGTTATGACTACAGGCTATTGACCAAAATCTTTATGTAATGACTGCATGACATTGAATGGAACCATTATCAAGGCAGAAATTGATTGAACCGAATCAATTACACCATTGTAAAGATATTTCAGGTAGAATAAAAGAGGAAGAGGGTTAAAAATTATGTTGAACTCTTTAATTAGTAATTAAAGTGATTGCAAGTGGCGAACAGGTCGAATGGTTACCCAAACTTCAGTTACTGCTCTTCAGATATATCTGTATATTAGGGCTGTAGATTTAACACATTAATTCAGTGCGATTAATTATATAAAAAAACATAATTCATTAAAAACTTTAGCACAACTATTAATGTCCCGGACCGTAATAAGGAATATTCCTACCATCGGAGCGTGAAGCAACGTGCACACTAGCGACAGCACAAGATATGGATGCATTCCTGTGTTCAAACATAACTGGACGGAGGGCAATTCTGAATGCAAGGATCTCGAGTCGTGTTTTTCTGTTTCAAACTACGTTTAACTATACACAGTGCCCTAAAAATGCTGTGTTTATGACATGACACGACCAAAAGTGAGAAGCTCCAAAAGCACCTGACTGATGCAGGTGTACATTGATGCATCCTTAGACAAGCCCTTATAATAAATTGATCTTGAAGAGACTGACGAATTCAATTGCAAAATGGATTGCTGTGGACTCTAGGCAAATGATAGGCTTAAGTTTAATTATATGGAAATAAACAATAAATTGCCTCTTAAGGCCACTTTTTGTATTGTCTTATCAATGCTTTACTCTACTACCACAACAATGTAATGCATTTTAATTATCTGAATTATTCTTTTAATAATATGCATTTTACTTGTAATTATTTAAATATAAATATTCATAATTATTTTATCATACATTGAATTGTTGTTATTTGAAAGGCTTTCATAGCAAATCTTGATATATAATATGTGATTAATTGCTATTAATTTTATTTATTAATCAGCATCTCATATAATTAATTAGATTACAATTTACACATTTTAATCAATTGAAAGCCCTAATATATATATATATATATATATATATATATATATATATATATATATATATATATATATATACACACACACACACACACACACACACCGATCAGTCACAACATTAAAACCACCTGCCTAATATTGTGTAGGACCCCTCGTGCCACCAAAACAGCGCCAACCCGCATCTCAGAATAACATTCTGAGATGCTATTCTTCTCATCACAATTGTACAGAGCAGTTATCTGAGTTACTGTAGACTTTGTCAGATCGAACCAGTCTAGCCATTCTCTGTTGACCTCTCTCATCAACAAGGCATTTTCGTCCACAGAACTGCCGCTCACTGTATGTTTTTTATTTTTGGCACCATTCTTAGAAAATTGTAGAGACTGTTATGTATGAAAATCCCAGGAGATCAGCAGTTACAGAAATACTCAAACCAGCCTGTCTGGCACCAACAATCATCCATGCGATTTATCTAATCAGCCAATCATGTGGCAGCAGTACAGTGCATAAAATCATGCAGATACGGGTCAGGAGCTTCAGTTAATGTTCACATCAACCATCAGAATGGGGGAAACAATGTGATCTCAGTGATTTGGACCATGGCATGATTGTTGGTGCCAGATGGGCTGGTTTGAGTATTTCTCTAACTGCTTTTCTCCTGGGATTTTCTCGCACAACAGTCTCAAGAATTTACTCCAAATGGTACCAAAAACAAAAAACATCCAGTGAGCGGCAGTTCTGCGGATGGAAATATCAGAGAATGGCCAGACTGGTTCGAACTGACAAAGTCTACAGTATCTCAGATAACCGCTCTGTACAATTGTGGTGAGAAGAATAGCATCTCAGAATGTTATTCTGAGATGCGGGTTGGTGCTGTTTTGGTGGCACGAGGGGTCCTACACAATATTAGGCAGGTGGTTCTAATGTTGTGGCTGATCGGTGTGTGTGTGTGTGTATATATATATATATATATATATATATATATATATATAAACTGTATATACTGTATAAATACAGTACTGGGCAAAAGTCTACTGTACATTAGATGTTTCACATCACATTTGGACAAAAACTTAGATGTACATAGAATAGACAGTTTTAATTGATTGACGCTTTATCACTTTGTGTCATATGTTGCGTGTTTACTTGAAGTCAGGCTGACTAGTGCCCAAAATCCCAGTAACACAATAGAAGTCATATCAAATGGCCAGGGACGCGTGCTCATGACAACATCTGAAAAAGTGTTCGAGTTAGTGTCTTTGACATTGTTGATTCTGTAACCATGTGTCACCTAATCAGCGCAGGGTGGAACAAAAATATCAACCATTGCAGCTTTGTAACAAAAACAGTGTTGTGCAGGGCTCTCCGTTTTGAAGCCTTTGTGGTGTATTGTTTAAACGTCAAAAGCACTGGAATCTGGGTATAGTTATTTTAATGTGTACACAGTAAAAACCTGTCTGGCAGGTGTTAAAACATTATGACGGCTGCTGGCACACATACACACCCTTGCAGTTCTTTGGGTACAGATTTTTTTTGTTTATTGAAGGATTTTGTAGATGTTGAAGTTACCTTTCGTCTTTGTTCATCCGGATACATCCTTCAATGATCTCTTTCAGTTCTGGGACTTTCACTTTGTAAAAACTGTCTGGCTTCATACCCTGAAAGAAAAACGTGAGAAATACTTCGAAAATCACTTAAAACTTATTCCAAATGTTTCCAGTTCAACAGACAAAGATCAAATGCATGTGTTACTGGGGAGGGATAGTTATGCATCTGCTGCAGCAATCTGCTGGTTGAGGGAGAAGAAAGGATAAAGAGGAGGAGGATTATTTTTAGATACTGGAAATGTCACATATGTCAATCACTTGGACAGCATGGATAAAATCAGTCCTGAGGCGATAATGGAGAAAACAATTCTGGTAATGTGTGTACATGTTTGTTAAATATGTGTGTAGAGCACTCTGAATGACAAAAAGACACATCCACCTATATTTACACAAAGAGATTAGTGGATGTAAAACAGACCAGGAAGGAGTCACCAGAACTTAGGCAAAAATCCTGTTAGAAAAGTACAGTACTATCAACACTTTATGTATTTCCTCCTCTCTCAGACATTCTTTGATTACTGTAAGTATAACAAGTGTGAGCAAACTGTCATTTGTGCATTTTATTAACACAGTGTTCCATTTCCAGGGACTTGAATGAGGTTCAATAAGTATTGATAAATGAATGAAGTTGAATCATAACTATTGTCAATTCATTAAACCGTTCAAACAACTTAGAGCCGCCTCTCTGGGGAGGAGACTGTTTCGAAGCTCTCAACATTGCGCTGCTTGGTTTTAATTACACTATAACATGTTTATGTATCGTATGATACATATGGGATTGAACCGTGAGCATCGTATCATACGATACAATACTATACAATACGATACAATATTTATTTTTACACCTCTAGCCCCAGCCCAAACTCCAACCCTAAACCTGACTGTCAAAATTTAATCTTAGAGGGAAAGATGTCTCTGAAGTATTGCCACGAGAAAAGGTAAACACACTTGAACTGAAGCAAAAATACCTGATGGGAGATGGTGCTTGTCAGTAACTCAGCAGAATGAGATTGATGTCAGGATACCAGAACATGTGATAGCACCAATTTCCCATGTGATCACATTGCTATCGGCAGTGTCAAATAGTCCCTCAGTGTATAAAAACAATACAAAAATCACATTTATAGTAATGAACCAGCCTGATCTCATGAAATTTACATGAACATGACAACATTTTTGCAATTCAAAATTTACATTCTGTATAACACATTTGGCTGCAGTTTTCCGGTGAAATGTCCAGCTGCGAGCAAAATGGTGTCACATTCAGATGAAGTTTTAGATTGAATTTTAGCTCCCTAACCTAAAACTTTTGCCTGAACCTAACCAATAATGTTTTCAAATATGAATGAGACGTTACAAAAGACATCTTTACCTAATCAATGCCTAAACTTATCCATTAGTGTTTTAAAATGCAGAAGCAAAATTAAAAAGCACATTTTCTGATTTTCATGGATGGTCCTCCAACTCAAAGTCCAACACTTTATGAGGTGAGCTACTGCACAAGCTATTCATTTAGGAATAAGTGTATATATGTAGGTGGGTCTGTAATACAAGCATTACAATTTAAAGTTTTTCAAAAGATGCGTTACAGTTAAAGTGTGTCGATATCATAAATTATAAGGGTCTGAGTAATGGAGAGAAAAACAAGTATTTATAAAGTCATAATCAGCCATTAAAAGTCATGATTTGAGTGAAAGTGAATAAAACACACAGTTGTTGTTGCAGCTTTAATGTTCATTTCACCAGGAAACTGCAGGTAATTGTACCTGGAGGCATGTATAACAAGTTTTGCAAAAATTTATGTAGTGTCACATTTTCACTATGAGACCAGGTTGCATTAGAGATTAAACGTTAGAGATTAATTTGTACTGAACCTGAAAAATTTCTTAAAAGGCACCAAACAGAAAGAAACCTAGCGAATGTACAGGTTGACAATCAATTTTGCCAACACATCACTTGACGGTGATAGTACGTATTATAAGGAAGAGAAAACTAGGCTTTTGAGAAGCTTGGAAATACACAACTGTAAGTGTTTTTTTTTTTGTTTTTTACAGCACACAATATACATTATTTAGTCAACGGAACACGCGACGACATTCTGGGCTAAAAAGGCCATGTTATCTGTGTTATCTGTTAGGCAGCTTATGACAGGGAACAGACGCCATATTGTGGAACAACATCGACCACACAGGACATCCTTTGAGGAACACGGTTTGGTTGCCCTTACCAAACTCAAATCCGTTTTATAGGGCTTTTGAGGACACTTTTGTACAACTAGACAAAAAAAACATGCGTAAACACATGGAAATGGCTACAAATAAAACTTGAAGTTTATAATGGGTATTTAAAGAAGTTCAGTTGAGAAAAAAGACAGCATGGCACAGTCTGCACAGTTTTTATGACCATTTTCCTAAAAGGACCACCGCTGTTTCATTTAGATGATAAAAATCCAATTTTGAAATCCACGAAAACATTGTTTTTACAGTCCATCTCACTTAAGTGGGAAAGCAAAATTAAGTCAAGCTCTTGATCTGCGAATGTGAGGCACTCTAAACCGCACTGTAAAACTAAAATGAGGAGAAAACCACAAAATTTTGCTCAAACGCGGGACGTGCTGCCTGGTTCATTTTCGCAGCATGTTGTAAAATGTACAGTATGTTGTAAACAGTTTCAAATTCATCACATAATCTGTTCTTGGACAAATACTAATGCAGCAGAGTTATGACGCAACTTTCATATTCTTCCAACCAGGGCCGATGTCATACTGCAAAATGTGTTATGGACTAGATCTCTGTTGCTTCTGGACAGAACATTTTTGTGGCAACGTCAGCCACTTCAATCTTCTGAGCTGTCCAGAAAATACAGAGAGGAACTTGTTGACATAACCATAAGGCTTTGGCATTACTCGTTCAGATAATAGGCCCACTGAAAGGTTGAGATGGAAAAGAAAACAGAAAATACAAAACAGAGGTACAATTCAGCGTAAAGGGGGTGGGGTGGGCCTGAAGTTCTCACATCGTAAAACTGTTTCTGTTTGTAGGCTTTTTCCTAGGCTTTTATCTGGGATTCATACCAGACTTTTGAAAGGGATAAGCTTGGTATTAGAGGTGTAATGATTTGTCATGTATCCTTGATGGGTAAGGCACCTCTTGATGTCATCAGTCTTTTGAGGAAACCCTTTGAGACTGTGAGGCAGAGAATCAAATGGCTATTATGTTTCAGTAGTCGTAGTCACCATTCCCATTTATTGCATCTTTTTTTCTATACAATTATAGTGAATAGTAACTGAAGCTAACATTCTACTTAATATCTCTTTCTGTGTTCCACAGAAGAATTAAAGTCAAATGGGTTGGAACAATATGAGGGTGAGTAAATTATATTTTTGCTGAACTATCCCTGGTTAACTACGCTTCCTGGGTCCAGGCACTCACCATACACCACATATTTGCAGATATGAGATTACTTTTATCTCCAAGGATTGGAGAAAGATGTGCCAACCTTTTTGAACATCAACATAAAAATACATGTTTGTGTACAAATACAATGTACCATCCTGGACGTTTCACAAACAAACTCAGTCACATCATTAAAGTCCTCAAGGAGAACATACTAACCAAATAAACGTGTCATCCATGGACACCAGGTGTAACAGGATAGAGTGGCTTACGTCTAAATGTTCTCTTCTAAGAATTCGCATTAATGTTGCTTGGCTAGATCTTCGCTAATTTTTCAGGCCAGATAAATTTGAAGGTTTCGTCTCAAACTCAGTCAATAAACTGGCCTGAAAGCTTTTGATTGCAGTGGAAAGGGGGATACATTTTCTCCTGTGCCTGGGCTAAATGACCAAAACCATCTTGCTGGGTACGGGCCTTGCGTTTGATGAGAAGACTTTTATCTCTGCTGTGCATTTAATAGGTAAAGAGCATGGGGTGAATTGATGAACAAAATATTTTCCTTTTGTGCCATCTTCCAGTGTATTATTTGTATTTTTTTGGCAAAATTTGGAAGCAGCACATTAAATGGCGTTCAGTCCGATGGCACTCCGAACGTAATGAGTGGAACAGAATAGGTGCCTTAAAACGCCAGCACTCCTACTCGTGACGCTGAAACAACAGCGAGACATACCGCAACAGTCGAAGACGTCCATGCAGCATGTTTATAAAGGAAAAAAAAAAACAGGTGGTTCAACATTTGTTGCTTTTCAGCATGAAATCAAAGCTATTTTATGGAATTAGCTGTCAGAAATGTTTGAGCAACTAGAATGGTTTTAAACAATTAATAATTGACTTAAAGGGTTAATATGTGATTAACCCTAATAAAATGGTTGTTTGGCCACTGTGCAGGTTTGATCTGTAAACAGTAGTAAAGATTACAGATTGCCTAAGGTTCGTTCAACCCACTATGACCTTAATAAGTCATCTTTAAATATAGTACATGTAGTTCAGTGACTTTCTATCAAATAATACAAAGACAGGAAATGCAGTTCAGCTGGCTGATATTGCAAAATAAACCCTGATCCGCACCACTGAGGGGTCTTGTATCACCCTGGAGGGGTTTATTTTGTCATAATGACCAGTGGACTGTACATTATCCTGATTATAAGTATTAATGTTTTGAGTTGAAATTATTATATTATGTGAAAAGGAGTGATATGAGAGACATGACACAAGCACAGCTATGTAGGAAAATGGGGGATCAAATCATCATATTTGCATCATATCATCATATTTGCAAGAATATTTGATGCAGAATGATGTGATTAAGAATTCAAGAGAGCCGTTTTAATATATATTATAAAATATAATCAATGACAATTATAATTTTGTGTCCAAAACATTTTAAAAATGATAAGTAATAAACATAACAAATGCATGTGAAGGTAGCAAAATGCAAATTTTAGTATATGAAATACTATGTAGTACTATAACTACTCATTATGGTAGTTACAGTAGGAAAGCTGGTGACTTGATTCTAGTTGTTTTAAGAAATAGAAAACTGTGTGTACATGTATTGACTTTAACATTTAACATTTATATTTAATGTCCAGTCCCATCATCATTCTCTCTCTGTTTCTATGTCACTCAAGCAGGTAAACTGGAGGTCATGCACACACGAGAATGCCAAGTCTTGCATACTTTCACAATTAATCAGGTACTGGTTCCTCTACTGATGTTTGGAAAAACAATACTCCATGAATGTTTAATATGCTGAAATTTCATTCAAGTTTTATCTATGCTTATGCGTAGGCAGATGAGGAGACGTATTTCATTTCATAGCGATGTGTCCATGGTCTAATTATAGCCATTTCTGATACGCAGAGGTGTTTCACAATCATTTGCTCACCCAATAATACGCGCATAAGAAAGTTTGGTTCTAACGCTTTCACAAACTCCAAAGAACAAATCTGTCCCCATGGCAATGAAGGACCCAGATTCACATCTAAGAGAGACTAATTGTATTACACTTAATTAGCTGGAGACGTGACAACGCCTGTATTGCATTAATGGAACAATCAGAATCTAGTGCAAACGAATGGAACAACACAGATCATTTTGAAATTAAATGCAATTGCTCATGTTAACATGTGATTTGTAAAATGCACTAGTTAAAGCTGATGTACGTAATGTTTTCGTGTTAAAGTACTTTCTCCTATCCCAGCTTGAGACAACTATATGCAAGCCATTCATTGGTTAATTTTTTCAAAACTGTAAGCATTCTTTCTCTCTGGCATTTTGAAAATTCCTGTGTTTGTTTAGAGCGACCCACTTAGACCCACCCCAACAACATTACTCAACCAATTGCGTGAGTTAAGGGTCTATTTCAAAGTTTATTTTTGTCATTCCATTTGATGGCGCAGAAATGACATACTTCAGCTTTAAATTAAGAGGAATATCAATAAACATTACATTTTCAGTGCAATTAATTGCCCATTAAATGTCCAGTTTTCTATCGCTGATGCCGATACTAATATTGAAAGTGTATATATAAGATAAACACAAAAATAAAACACAAATATCGGCCTGGCCGATTAACAGGTCTATCATTAATTTGAATGAACATAATGAAAATGAGTATCTGAATGAAAAGCAATATCTGAACACCTGAACTGTCTGAAAACATATTTCGTAAAACATCTTTTGTTCTGTGACGAAACAACTTGAGAAATGCGTCACAGGTTTTTCAAACATGCTTCTTTTTTTTTTTATTGCATTAAAAAGAATGACAGGATAAGAACAAAATAAGAGACTGGTTTGCCATGGTAGCCCCAGAATACAAAGAAAAACCTGTGACATGACAACACAAGAATGTTAAGTGCAGGGCCGCAGTTCATAAAGTTGCACTCGACGGCCCACCAGCCCTGCCCTATCCAAAAAACAAACAGCAAAATTGAGGATTGTGTCTGAGTAGGTGTTATTGCACTAAAGTCTCTGAATATTAAAACTCGATGTGCTGGAAGTCATCGCTCCTCCATAAAATGTCACAATGTCCAAAACAAATGTACGGAAATCTAAATGTGTGGCTTGAGTGAGGTAGTAGTTTGCAATTCTTAGCATCTGTCTTTAAATATTTTGTGTATTGAACATGTCTTTTCTCTTAAGGGTTATTACAATTCGATTTTTAATCAAATTTTTATTGCTTTCTAATTTGTTTCAGTTTCTCAGTATATTTAGTTTTTATTTTAGTTTTTAAGGGCTGCCAAAGTAATTGCATTAACAGACATAATTTAAATATGTTAGCCTTGAGAAATGTAATCTAACGTTACTGCTATATAGTGGCATTTTCATGTTTAATTAAGGCAAAAAGGTTTCAAATTGTACTGTGCATCCAATACTAAAACTAAGGCCATTTTCAAAATAATAAATTTTTGTTTGAAAACACATTAATTTCACTATGTTTATGCCTCTCATCCACAATGGAACACTATTTTCCTCCACCATAAATGGAGCATTTTGAAAACGCTCTACATTACTGCATACTTTTGAAAATGATGCTGTGAGAAACTGAAAGAAATGAATTAGTGTGGATATGGTTTAACATTTACTTGTGGTCAGTTTTATTTTCTTTAAGTTTTGACGTCTTGAATGAAAATGTCATTAAGTTACAGTTTTTCTTAGTTATGTTGATTTTTATATTATTTAACAAAAATATTTTCATAATTTTTCATTTTAATCTTCGTTAACGATAATCGCATTGTGACTCTCCGAGATGTCTGGGATGTGTTCCTTTTGAAAACGGCTTCAAAAAGCTGTGGTTTGTGTTTCTAACTTCCTCTGCTCCAGGCACAACCCAACATTTCTTTTCTCTTCCTTCTGCTAAAAGCTTAAGCTTGTTAAATGTTTTGACAGAACATAAAATCCATTCACAGTCTAAACAACTGGAACAGCTGTGCAGTGAACAAGCACTACATGGACACCTTTAATGGCTGCGCACTGTCTCCATGTCAACAACCACGTCTCCTGCTGAAAGCATTTAAATGCGCTCCTCCCACAAACATGGATAGGGGAAAATGGGCCCCATGGCCGCTAGCTGGGCCCCATGGGAGTTGTAGGCCCCTGGGCTTCAGACCGTATAAGCCCATGCGTTAATGCTCCCCTGGTGATAACATGGCTGGAGTGTACAAACAATACACACAAATGCAACAGACTGATCTCACAATGAAATCAGAAACAGTAGGTTGATGTTTCTTTAGCTAAAATTGGTCTGTGCTTGTTGGAATTTGAAACACTGCTCCCAGTGGCCAAAGCTGTAAGTGTTGTTGGGTGTATAGCCATGTGGAAGCTCCATTTTCCGGGTGTAATGTCCACAGAGGGGCGCCAAAAGCGAGTTGTAAAGCGAGTTGTTTTCAGCTGTACAGGATGTAATACAGCGAACCTGATCCTAAACCTAACCATCAGTGGAGAAACAATGTAATGTTAGAGGGAAAAATTCAACCTACAAATCAAGCACATCACTGATTATGCACATTTTTCACAGGATCCAAACCCAGATCTCCCACGCTGCTGATGCAATGGGCTTGCAGTCACGCCATAAGGGAAGGTTGTCAGTGAGTCTGCATAATGTGTCCGATCCTAGGGTACTGAAACTCTTGAAAACAACATGCTGACTTCCTGTGCGATAATGCTGCATGCAAATAAAGATTTACGTACAATAAAAGCTTTTGTAAATACTGAACATGCATGCCTCATCTGTGTACTAATAATTGTGATCTGGTGCTTCAGATGCGGCTTCTGCTCCAGTATCCCTCAACCAAAAATTTGCTATTTTTATATTGTAATTCATTCGTTCGTTTATTCGTTCGTTTGTTCGTTCATTTAAAATATAAAATAGCAAGTTTTTGTTCAAAATTAAACCATTCATCAATACTTTTCACTATTGAATGAAATATATTTATAATAGACATTTCTATCGTTTGCACTACAAAAACATTTTCTTTATATATATATATATATATATATATATATATATATATATATATATATATATATATATATATATATATATATTTTTTTTTTTTTTTTTTTCTTGGTTCCTGTAAAAATATCAAAACATCTATAAAACAAAATCATTTTCACTGAAGAAAATATTAAGTCTTGTTACAAGTATAAGTTGTATATAATCCTTATCTTGCACTTTGTATATAACTGTATATAATAAAGCACCTAATATTGCTACATATTTACAATGTTTGTCTGTAGTTTGCTGTGCACATAAAATTAATATTAAATACATATTTTATGTCACTCCCCTAAGTCATCTTGGGTCTTATCAGTCTTTTTCAGAGAAATCTAACCATACTTATTGAGATTAATGCTTTATTTATTGAGATTAAAGAAAGAACTATTGCCAGTGGAGTGAGAACTTAATTTAAAGGGGAAAAAAGTTTATTTTTCTTACCCCATTGACAAATAGTTTCTTGTTTTAAGCCGAAATCCTAACTAACTTTCGCCAAATTTCTCTGAAATGAAGACTTAAAGGGATAGTTCACCCAAAAATAAAAATTCTCTCATCATTTACTCATCCTCATCCCATCCCAGATGTGTATGACTTTCTTTCATCAGCAGAACACAAACAAAGATTTTTTGAATATCTCAGCTCTGTAGGTCCATTCAATGCAAGTGAATGGTGATCAGACATTTGTAACTCCAAAAATCACATAAAGGAATCATAAAAGTAATCCATATAACTCCAGTGTTTAAATCCATATCTTCAGAAGTGATGTAATAGGTGTGGGTGAAAAACAGAAAGTGCTTTTTTACTCTAAATCTCCACTTTCACTTTCAGATGTGAAAGTGAAACTAAACAGGCACCACATGTGACTGTCAGATGTAAAAGTGAAAGTGGAGATTTAGAGTAAAAAGGGGACTTAAAGTTTAATCTGTTTCTCACTCACATCTATCATATCGCTTCTGAAGATATGGATTTAACAACTGGAGTGTATGGATTTTGGAGCTACAAAGGTCTGATCACCATTCAGGTACATTGTATGGACCAACAGAGCTGAAATATTCTTCTAAAAATCTTTGTGTTCTGCTGAAGAAAATAGTCAAACATATGGCATAAGGGTGAGTAAATGATGAGAGAATTTTCATTTTTGGGTGAACTATCCCTTTAATATCTCATGTCATTTTGCTTTTCATGGCAATTTATCTTGATTTAAGAATATGTAAATATCTTATAATGGAAAGCAAGACAAAAATACTGATTAAGAAAATTATTTTTGTTGTAGTGTGGCACCTGTGATGCTTCAACCAAAAAGGAAACATGCAACACTACAACAAAAATAATTTTATTTTACCTTATTAGGCTTCAACCACAAAGGAAACATGCAACACTTCCTTAGATTTTGGCCAAAATTAGGTACCTTATTTTTGCTGCCTACTGTCTAGAACAGCCTTTGCGTATGACGCATGATGCCATAAAATGTTGGCAGTTCACTAGGTTTTGGAAAAGAGCTTCTGCCTCTCTTTTTCCTTATGGCTCAGTGCTCTGGAAAATGGAAATGTCCTCTCTGGCCAACCGTGCCATTTCTGCATGCCCACTTCAAAGGCCAAGCTACACATGTCACACAGTCCCTGCTCTGCAATACCAGGAACAGCAGCACGAAAGGTGATGTCTTTTTGTCATGTCAGAGAGGCGTAGCAACACACAAATGACTGCAATCATCTAATTCACTCTTTCCTTCCTCTTTTTTTAACAGCTGAATCTGATATGGCCTAACCTTGACATAACACTAATGTATGAGGGAAAACAGGAACAAAACACAACCAGAGGACATGCTGATTGAAGAAAGGATAGCTGTAATTTCATAAACAGCTTACTATGATGCAGAACAAGATGATATAATGTCCTTGAATCAGTGAATTAAAGAGGAAATGAGCACAGGCCAACGTATGTGTGAAATTAATGGCTCTGATCCTCAAAATGTATTAAAATGAATAAACAACCTAAAAGAATGTATGAACAAATGCATTCTGAAATCACATTTCCAATGTGTTTCATTATTCTAAAGAGGGGATTAGGGGCCATTCAGACTGAACGCAAAAAACTACACACAGACCAGAACATATAACAGAGTGGAGGTGTCTTGAGACGTGTTTTTAAAAGTTGAAATTATTTTTAACTTCACACAGCATCTAAACATGGCACTTCTCTGTGAGACGCAGTGCAACGTCCATCTCAGAAAAACAATTAAAAAAACAGCACATTTGGTGTGAACGGCCCATTAGGCATTACATAATCTGTAGTTTTTGAAAATCAGCTTTATTTTATTACAATTTGTATAAAAATTTGTATTAAAGGTGTCATGACATGCTTTTTTTATTTTAAAATGTTCCTTGAGGTACACAACATAAATAAAGGTTTTATTTCACCGAAAAAAATAAAAAAAATAGTTATCCATATATTTGTAAAACATGATAATTTTCCACCCTCATTTTGACCTTCTTTCAGAAAACACTTTGTTTTGGTGCTGCTTCTCCTTTAAGACTTGACAGTTAATGCCCACTGTTACGATTGGCTCTCTGCTCTTGACTGACCTGCTCTCTCCTTGCCATCTCACTGCTCACCACTACTGGGCGGGGCTATGGAAGTGAAGGGGTAAAGTAGGCACTGATGTGTTGTTGTGGCGGCGGTCAGATGCAAATGTCTTCCACAGTGTGACATCACAATGTGGAGGAAGTAGAGAATGAGTTGTTATGCTCTTTTGCTTTGAGGAGGAAACGTTGATTTCTGAAAATTACAGTATGTTTTTACAGTACAATGACCTCTTCTTATCTGTCAAAAGATCGAGGGAAATTTTATTCCTCATGTCATGGTCCCTTTAAATATACTCATTATATAATACATTTTGTATGTAAGAAATATTATATTAAAGTATTTTATTAAAGACCCCATGAAATAAAAATATTTTTTTCAGGCTTTAAGCCCATGTTTGTTTGCTTTAAGGACATTTATATGTGATACAATCCCCTTAATATACACATTTAAAATTGACAGGCCTTCTTTTCTAGAAACAAATACTAAAAATATTGATGACATCCTGCACTACACAGATTTTTGTCCTATCAAATGCTCTCTATAATGAATGTACGTCAATTTTACACATATTTGTAAAAAGTTCATTTCTTTAGTTTCTTTAAGTGGTAAAAATGACTCAAGAGCACCTTTAAAGGGTTAGTTCACCCAAAAATGAAAATTCTCTTATAATTTACTCACCCTCATGCCATTCCAGATGTGTATGACTTTCTTTCTTCAGCAGAACACATTTGAAGAAATACAGAAAAATATCTCAGCTAAGTAGGACCTTAAAATGTAAGTGGATGGTGATCAGACCTTTAAAGCTCAAAAAAAAAAATCACAGATAGTCAGTAAAACATCATCTACACAACTTCAGTGGTTAAAATAATATCTTCTAATCGCTTTTGGTGTGAAAAAGATAAATATTTCAGTACTTTTTAACATTAAATCATCACTTCCGGTCAGCAGTGGTATGAGCGTGTGACACAATCGCGTTGGCACGTGAGACACCCAAGAACTGACGCACGTGTGACACACCCAGAAGAGCAGCACTGTTTACAACTGAGTAGAAGGAATGCTGTACAGAAGCTTCGTATCGCTTTAGAAGACATTAACCGCATTAATTTAACCGCTGTAGTTGTATGGATGATGTTTATGCTGACTGTCTGTGACTTTTGGAGCTTCAAAAGTCAGATCATCATCCACTTGCATTTTAAAAACCTAATGAGCTGAGATATTTTTCTGTTTTTCTTCAAATGTGTTCTGCTGAAGAAAGAAAGTCACACACCTGGGATGGCATGAGGTTGAGTGATGAGAAAATTTTCATTTTTGGGTGAACTACTCCTTTAAGAGAACAGATTGTAAGATGGTAATGTAAGTACAGTGAAAATCACATTGCAAAAGTGTTTTCTTAACATGTGCTGGCCATTTAATACATCAAGGAATGGAACTGAAAAATTGCTTACAGTCCTTTAGTGTGTGTGGTTTTAAGATGAAAGAAATGGAAAATCAGGCCGTTTTCCCACAAGAATTATAAATCTCCTGAAGGGGTTCTGTATCCAACAATGCTTCTAGTGTTGTTGTACAACTGTTTAACTGTGCGGTTTTTGCTTTGTATATTATACTCATTAACATGTTGATTGGTTGGACTGTTAAGTAGTCATCCTTAGGCGAAGAGGCATAATGGAAGAGATTATAATCATGCCCAACTCGATGCACACCCAAGATTTTGGTTAGCGTGCATTGCACATATAAGCACAATTGAATTAATAACAGATTTCAGCGCTGTAATTAGAAATAAGCTGGATCGTGGGGTTAACCAGTGGGTTGAGTTCTGAGCGACAGAGGAGAATGTTGTTTCCTAAGTGGAATTATAGCTCAAGAGAGTTGCGCTAATTGTCCTCTTGTTGTGAAAAATGTCACCCAAACTCTCATACAAGCCTCAAGCCTCACTCATCTACATACATATGGTTCATGTAAGCTCTAAAGGCCCTTTCCCACCTACAGTCCTGGTACTTTTCCCTTAGTAGCTTTCTAGATGAGAACTCTTCCGAGGAACGGGACACCCGAGGAGACTTTTCCCATTGCATTCGCTCTCACAAAGTAACGACTGTAGTGACGTCATCTAGTATCGACCATTTTTATTCATTAAATATACAGTTGTGCTCAAAAGTTTGCATACCCTGGCAGATATTGTGACATTTTGGCATTGATTTTGAAAATATGACTGATCATGCAAAAGAACTGTCTTTTATTTAAAGGACAGTGATCATATGAAGCCATTTATCATCACATAGTTGTTTGGCTCCTTTTTAAATCATAATGATAACAGAAATCACCCAAATGGCCCTGATCAAAAGTTTACACACCCTTGAATGTTTGGCCTTGTTACAGACACACAAGGTGACACACACCTGTGGCTTTTTAAATTGCAATTAGTGTCTGTGTATAAATAGTCAATGAGTTTGTTAGCTCTCACGTGGATGCACTGAGCAGGCTAGATACTGAGCCATGGGGAGCAGAAAAGAACTGTCAAAAGACCTGCGTAACAAGGTAATGGAACTTTATAAAGATGGAAAAGGATGTAAAAATATATCCAAAGCCTTGAAAATGCCAGTCAGTACTGTTCGATCACTTATTAATAAGTGGAAAATTTGGGGATCTCTTGATACCAAGCCAAGGTCAGGTAGACCAAGAAAGATTTCAGCCACAACTGCCAGAAGAATTGTTCGGGATACAAAGAAAAACCCACAGGTAACCTCAGGAGAAATACAGGCTGCTCTGGAAAAAGACGGTGTGGTTTTTTTCAAGGAGCACAACACGACGATACTTGAACAAAAATGAGCTGCATGGTCGAGTTGCCAGAAAGAAGCCTTTACTGTGCCAATGCCACAAATGACAAGACCTTGACACGCCTCACAGCATCTGGCACACTGTAATTTGGAGTGACGAGACCAAAATAGAGCTTTATGGTCACAACCATAAGCGCTATGTTTGGAGAGGGGTCAACAAAGCCTATAGTGAAAAGAATACCATCCCCACTGTGAAGCATGGTGGTGGCTAACTGATGTTTTGGGGGTGTGTGAGCTCTAAAGGCAAGGGGAATCTTGTGAAAATTGATGGCAAGATGAATGCAGCATCTTATCAGAAAATACTGGCAGACAATTTTCATTCTTCTGCATGAAAGCTGCGCATGGGACGCTCTTGGACTTTCCAGCATGACAATGACCCTAAACACAAGGCCAAGTTGACCCTCCAGTGGTTACAGCAGAAAAAGGTGAAGGTTCTGGAGTGGCCATCACAGTCTCCTGACTTTAATATCATCAAGCCACTCTGGGGAGATCTCAAACGTACGGTTCATGCAAGACAACCAAAGACTTCGCATGACCTGGAGGCATTTTGCCAAGACGAATGGGCAGCTATACCACCTGCAAAAATGTGGGGCCTCATAGACAACTATTACAAAAGACTGCACGCTGTCATTGATGCTAAAGGGGGCAATACACAGTATTAAGTACTAAGGGAATGAAGACTTTTGAACAGGGGTCATTTCATTTTTTTCTTCGTTGCCATGTTTTGTGTTATGATTGTGCCATTCTGTTATAACCTACAGTTGAATATGAATCCCATAAGAAATAAAAGAAATGTGTTTGGCCTGCTCACTCATGTTTTCTTTCAAAATGGTACATATATTACCAATTCTCCAAGGGTATGCAAACTTTTGAGCACAACTGTACATTATATGCATGCATGTTTCATAGCAACGAAATCAACAACACCAATGGAGGATGCCGGGATCGGAGCTACACTTTTGTTTGTTTAGCTGTTTTATACGAACTTTGGCTGCATCGGAAAACGTAGGCAGCTGCCTTATCAGTTAATGGTTTAAACAACAGTGTTTTTGGATGAATGGAACTCTCTGAACAGTTTAAAATGCACCTTATTTCATCCTACCTTCATCCATCCTTATACAGCCTCCGAAGGCAGCATTTTCCAGTTTTCAGACACAGCCTATGTCTTCAGTTTACAGTTTAAACTGGACTTGTGAGCCGCGCATGAGCTGCTCTGTGCTGTCTGCAGCCGGTGTGAGAGATGAGACAAGGCGGCTAAAGCAATGTTTAACCACGCAGCACACACTGACCTCAGCGGATAACATTTTGAAAATGTACTATAAACCTATTCATCAACACTATCTTTTACGATAATGGCTTTTATGACTCAACATAAGTTACTGTACTGAAATACTCACTCATTGACTTAAGAAAAGAGTCTTGATGCAAATTAACCACACAATATCAGGCATGCAATACTACCCCTATACTGTATAAACTAGATTTAATGACGAAATGTGAAATGGGCGATTTTCTTTGGATACTTTGTTTGTAATATTTTATTTCTGTTAAGGGAATTGTAAAATTAGCACAACCCTCTCAGTAGCAGGCTAGCAGCTAGTTTGTTTACTATTGATGGCTGTGGAGCTACTCTCCATTCTCAATGCAGGTTTTTGTCCAATCACAGGCTGCAGCACCTCCCACAGTGCCACAGTTCCTATATGCCCCAAAGTATCTACCCCGGAGTATGAGCTAAAACTGTTCCCTAAAACGACTTCAGGGAACTATAGTTCCTTAGGTGTGAAAGCGACAAAAAGAACTAGTCCCAGGAAAAAGTACCTAAAACGGGCTTTAGTACCACAAAAGGGAAAGGCCCTTAAGTTTATAAAAAAAAATTTAAGTGCAAACTTATTGATGAATCATGAGTTCTGCATGAAAACATTCACAAGTTTTTTTTTTTTTTAATAAATGTATAAACATAGTCAGTGAATGAAACCCAATCTGTGTTATGATGGTACATAACTAGCATTGTAAGCCAAGCCCGGGGCTGTGACATGTATCTCACCCTAAATAATACAGGATTGACTTACACTGGTGACTTTGCGGTAGATCTGTGCAGCATTTTGGCACTCTGAGTAAGGGTACTCTGATGTGGTCATCTCCAGGATGCACATACCAAAGGCATAAACATCTACAGCTTCATCATACTTCTCCTCATACATCTCAGGAGCCATAAACTCTGGGGTACCTGTGTGGGAGCAAAGAGCAATGCCAACAAAATCAGAAAAATCACAAACGGTCATTCTGTGTCAATATAACCCAAGGGTGTTGAAAGGAGGGTCATTTTTGAGGATTCACACACATTTCACTTCAGGTAATATGCGTAACTGTTCATCGAAATTTAGAAGTTGTGTCTAACTTCTTTGCTTAATAATTGGCTAAGCCCCTTATCTCTTCCAGCCCTAGCAACACCCCTGTTAAAACCTTAAAAAGGTGGCAGCATCGTTATTTTATTTTTAAACAAGTATAATAAGAAAATCACCTTTGGTGCTTTTCTAATGATGCTTTCCAGAACTATGCACATGTACTTTTCTGAAACCAAATAATCTAGATATAGTCTGTGTTGCACTAACTGAAGAGCCACATGCATCACTTATTCTTAATAACAGCGTATTATTAACATTATTGTTTTTATGTAAATAAATAAAGGTATATTCCTAACAGAGTTTATACTTTTGTGTTTTTGGACATGAAAAACTAGCCTTACACCATGTGACCCACATTTAATTTTCGACCATTGAAAATGGGTAAAATTTAACAATTTACGCATGGAGCCACACTGAGAGCCCCATATCTCTATGATTTAACTATATATGGCCTTAAAAAAGAAGTTACAAAAAGGAAAGTTTGTTAAGAACCAGAATCTAAAAGGATATTGAGATATCTTTAATACTTCTGGAGTTATGCACTCCAGCTTTGGAAAAACAGCATAAAAAAGTGTTGTTGTTGTTTTTTTGTTTGTTTTTGGCACATAATGCAACAATGGGTGCTGACGTCAACTGATTTTATTAACAGACACACAAAATAATGATGTTAAGTTTATTTTTTGACCTGTAGTTTTGAAAATTGTGATTTTTACCCCCCTCTACAAACAAAGAATTATTCATCATTTATGTTTATCTTCTTCAGAAAATGTGTTAACAAAACAAAACATTTCAGCCAGGGAATGTCATAGAAATTTTGCTGGCTTGACATATAATAACCCAAATGAAATCTCTTTAACATTTGATGTCAGATCTCAATAGTTTCTTATAGACAGCAGAGAGATTAAATGGAGAGAACGTACAGAATTTATCTGAAGTTTCCAGCTTCTTTAACGTTTCCCTTGAGAAAAGACTAACACATGTTATCTCACGTGTGTCTCCTCTAGAGTTTCAGAAAAGATCTCAACAATGTGACTGTGCTCAGATTTGCCAAGATACTAAAACTGTTGTGGTGGCGGAGGCCGTTCGTCGAGCATTCGAGCGTTCGTCTGGAGAGAGAGAAAGCGGTAAGGGAACAAACCTTAGTGCTATAATATCTAACACCTGTTTCTGATTGCAGTAAGCACTGGGGAGAGAGATAAAAAGAGGGAGCACACCAGAGACGAGGAGAGAGAGCAGAGCTTCCGAGCTGTGTGTGTGTTACAGAACTGTTCCGCTGAAAAGCGCGTTGTTTGAGTGTAAATAAATGTACCGTTTTGAGTTTGAAATTCCCCGTCTTCCACTTCCTCCGTCTAAGAGTGAAAGAGATATGTTACAACTGTTAATCAACAGTCAAAATGTACGCAAACACTTCTCATTAAATTCGTCCAAAACCAGATTATCTGAGCTATGCTACTCACCTTAATTTTATAGCTCTTTATTTTATAGATAATATGCCATTTGTATCTATTTGTATTCCTCCTTAAGCAATTTTAGGAGAAACATCTGAGACAAAACTGATACTTTAATGAAAAATGATCAAGAACTCCATTTAGTCTCCTGAGCTGTTAAAGAACAACTTTTGAGCAACCTCTATTGGACTCAAACATGACAACCTTTTGATTACCCAAATATTTAATCACACCCAGAAACATGACTTGGCCCACCAAGAGGCCAACTTTTAAAATTTAGACATAAACATGCACAATACATTTGAAAGCCAAAGACAAACGATTTAGATACTGAATACCCTTGGAAACTTCATTTGAGTTTGGGACTGAATTTGAGCTATTGGTTGGGCAATGTAAATCTTTTACTGATGTATCAGGTGGCACATTCTTTACTTATTCATGCCAGTGAACAGTCTCCTAATCCTCTGGTGCGAGCAGATCACATTTTAAATCATGTTCAGCCAACGTTGAGCTAAAGTGATATACTGTATGCACGAAGTGAACCTTGTAGGCAGGTGAGGAGAGAAATAGTGTAAAGCACTTGTAATAGTATAAATATAGTTGACCGTGTAAACAAACAGGGCGAGGTCGGTCGCCGAGCGCAGTTCCTGCATCAATCCCAGGGCGGAACTACCCTCATGCAGTTCCTTTAGCGCCTTGGCATGGTGGACTTGCAGGAGAGCCATGGCATGCAGGGCGGAGGCGGCTTATCCAGCGGCACTGTAGGCCTTGGCCGTCAGAGACGACGTAAACCTACAGGCCATGGATGGGAGCTTCGGGTGCCCGCGCCAGGTGGCGGCGCTCTGCGGGCATAGGTGCACCGCGAGTGCCTTATCCACTGGGGGGATCACTGAATACCCCTTGGCCGCCCCACCATCGAGGGTAGTGAGGGCGGGGGAGCTGAAAGATCGGGACCAGGCAGTAAAAGGTGCCTCCCACGACCTTGTCAGCTCCTCGTGCACTTCCGGGAAGAAAGGAACTGGGGCGGGGCGTGGCTGTGAGTGGCGCCGCGGGCCCAGGAACCAATCATCGAGATGCCAGGGTTCAGGGGAGAGCGGAGGGTTCCACTCTAGCCCGACGCTCGCGGCTGCCCGGGAAAGCATGTCCGTCATCTCCACGTCAGCCTGTGACTGGGCGACCGCACCTGAGGGGGGAAGCCCAGCTGAGGCTTCCGCGTCTGACTGGATGAGCCCGCTCTCCGATGCTGTGCTCGAGAGCTCATCACCTTCGTGGGCTCTGAACAAGAGGTCGAAGTCACCGTGAAACGAGCCGGCGGACTCATCTGGAAGCCCGATCGGGTCAGACGAGCGTGCTGGGGAATGGGAGGTCCGTGGGGGGATACCCGGCAGAGGTGGTCCCATTGAGGTCCCCAAATCGCCCCCAGTGCTAGCCGCGCTGGCCTCATACCCGGAGGTAGAAGGACCGAGGCGGGAAGCTGCTGGGGTGGCTTGCTTTCTTACGAAGGCAAGCCGTGACCGCAACGTTGCCATGGTCATGTTCTCGCAATGAGTACATGACACATCCTCGAACGCTGTCTCCATGTGGGTAGCGCCCAGACACGAAAGACAGCGATCGTGACCCTCAGAAGGCGAGAGATAACGACCGCAACCAGGAATAACACACAGACGGAAAGGCATCTTTAAAAAGACGTTCCGTGTGTGCCGCTCTTTTAGAGAAATATACTCTTTTTTTTTTTTTTTTTTTTTTAGAATCTAGTCTTATTTCTGCTGAAGCGCCCAGGGGCGTTCTCTGCAATGCACCAGTGCAGAGGGGGAGAAGCCGCTGAAATGCGCATCAGATCCAGCTGAGGTGAATGAACAGCTGTGAGAATTCAGCTCAGTGAGCATCGACCGTTCGGCTCCGAAGAGAAAATCTGAATGAGTGGTTGCATACCAGCTCCTTTTATACCCGTATGTTCGGGGGTGTGGTATGCAAATACCACTCGCCAATTCTCATTGGCCTTTTTTCAAAGACCAGAGGTGTTTCGGGCTCCCAAGTGTGAGCCCTAGTATCACTACATCGACACAACGTCAAGTGAGTGACAGATAGGGAACAACAACATATCGATTAGTCTCTTTTTATAATTTTTAAATTCAACAAGCATTTAAGTTATATTTTGTGGAAATTTTAAGCCGGTTTTAACTCACCTATTACACTCTTGGCGAATGAGGCACTCTTGAGTGTGGCTAAACCCAAATCACCGATCTTCACAGATCCAGTAGGGCCAGTTATGAAGATATTGTCACACTTGAGATCTCTGTGGATGATGGGAGGTGTTCGTGTGTGCAGGAAGTGAAGGCCTTTCAGGATCTGATGACTCCAACGCTGGAGAAGCTTCAGTTTCATTTCTTTGAACCTCTTCAGGTACCTGTAGGAAAACAGGAAACAAGAAAACCCATGAGCTCAAAACATAGCAACCCTGAGCCAAATGGCAAACCTAATGTGGACTTGTGGTCTTCTGGCTTACATTTGAGTGTGACCATAAAGGTCATTTGTCACTCTTTGGTGAAAAACAATGGTATACATTGGTTGACTTTACTTTGGTCTACTACAGTAACTACCCAACAATCCATGTAGCCAAAATGCCCAGTCAACAATGAACAGTCAAGGGTGGACATGAAGGATTTAGGATGCGCCATTTGGGATAGGGCCACTGTCACTGAAGAGTGACATATGACTGGAAGTTGTAGGAGTTTCATTAGCTAATCATACGGTGATGTTCAATGAAACTATGTCAAAATCCAGCCAAGCTTTGAAGGATTTGGGTTGTTACCTAAAGATTTAGAAGTTAAAACTTGAGGCCTGCTAAGTTGAGAGTCAGCTAAAAAGTACTTGAGGTCTTCCATTATTTGAGCAAAAATAAAGAAAGTTCTCTAGAGAAACGGCATTAATCCTACTATTGCAAACTGTTGGATAAAAGTGACTGCAAAATTACAGTTATCAAGCAGTTTCTTAAAGCAAAGGTTCGGAAAATTCATAAAAATGTTGGCTTTACTGCCTCATGAACATCTTTTTCATTCTGATGTCTACTTACTGACATCTGTAATGCCCACACCATCTGCTAGCACTTCTGGAGCAATTTTACGGAACTATGCGAGGACTGAACTTACGTCTTCAGTGTTCCTGAGGTCATGAGTTCTGTCACAAGGATGATGCACTTGTGCCCTTTCATAGTGGACTTCCAGGAGTCGTAGAAACGGACAATGTTAGGATGCTGTAGACACTTCAGCATCTCCACCTCTTCACTAAAACGCTGCCGTTCTACTTTTGTCAGCCTCCGGGTCTGTCAAAGAGACACATATTTAAAAAAAAATGTATGGGTTTGTTCATTCATGTCAGTACAGGATGGGACATATGGCAAGCTCTGTACATTTTGTGACTTGTAGGACAGGTCAATCTCTACTGATTTTAAGTGACTTTAAGTTTAGAGTGACTTCAGTGGCTGTGAATTCAAAACAAAGTTTGTTAACTTTGCTTCAGATCTCCTTTAAAGAAGTGCAAATGGATTTCCATTCAACTGTTGGAAGCAACTGTTGCAAGTCTTTTCTGCCATTTATTACCTTTCCTCTAATGTGTTCTCTAATGTGATTTAACCAAGTAGGATAGTTTCCTTGATCAACGTCCTTGCTAGCCCTGGAACAACATTCCTATTAACCAATCAAATTTTATGGTTAGGTTAAGGGTCATGAAGGATTAGGCCTAGGGATAAGGTTCAGGGTTTGATCAATATTCTTTGGAGCCATTCACACCAAAGTGGTTTTCCGTCCATCCGTGCTGCTTTTCAGTTGTTTTTCTATGTAAATATGTGCAAGACAGCCGTCTTTGACATGTTTTTTTAGCTTCTCGTGCAGGAGCGACACATTTTTTACATGCTGCGTCAGGGTATAAAGAACGTCAAGTTAAGAAAATTGGCTACTACAACAACGCATTCAGCCTAAACAGCCCCAAGTTAGTTTCCATCTTATTTCAGAGGTACTGTAGGTTAAGGTTAGGGCTAGAGTTAAGGGTAGGGTTAGGGCTTTGACTGTTTGAAAGGAATGTTGTTCTTCGACCAACTAAGAATAATGATCCAGAAACATTATTTATTGGTAAAAAAGTCTTTGCCCCCTGCCTGAATTCCTGAGTTTGTGTTACCCTTGCTAAATAAATACATGAAAGATGTATTCCATGGTTGTTGTTTTGTGTGTGTGTGTGTGTGTGTGTGTGTGTTCATGATGACATTTGGTGTAAAAATATACAGAAATACAGAAAATTAGACACAGGGCAAACACTTCAGCAATTCAGGAGGTTGAAAGTACATGAAGTCGTCTGTATACGTTCGTTTAACCTAAAGTTTACAGGTGAGTATGGCAAAAAAATGCTTAAGAAATTCGTACTTTTCCCACCTTGAAATATACAGACATTATTTAACCGTAGAATGGATATGTACGTCACAAATGTCCCTGCGTCTAGTTTTTAGTGGTCTTTTGATCTGCAGCTCCAGGTGTTCCTCAATTAAGGTGTCTTCTATCATGTGAAGAGATTTTTTTTGTTTAATTTTTTTTTTATATATATATTTAGTTGAATATCTGAATTTCTTTTAGTTAAACTGAATTTCTTTTTAAATTATAAAAGAATTTGCATCACTACCCCTAGAATGCATATGTGCTTCCTATTTAACACATACGGTACATGTTTCTTATGGTATTCAATGCATTCAACATTGGTATTATTTTTTAATACATTGATTGTTTTTTTAGTTTACATTTGTTGTGTAATTAAATATATGTTACATACCATGTAAAAATGTATATTTATGTGTAGTATGCAAGAAAGTTGACATTGAGCCGATGCTTATAACCAAAGTGTTGGACCAGGTTGCTCCTAATGGAGCAACCTGGGGTTAGATGAATAGATCACATCAAAGGCAAAATGGTCATAGCACCTGGACCACTTCTTAGTGTGTTTTTCTTTTGTATGCCTCACCACTCTGAACAACAAATATAGCTACACAGAGTAATATAGAAATATAGTGTAATTTGGCAATATAGAGTACAAGTTTACAAGTCATTTTTTTGCAAATAATATTTAATCTTAGTCCATTGTTCTTATTTGTGTGTTTTTATGTGGGTAGAGTTGTTGAGACATTTCATATTTTACCACCAAACAGGGAAATATTTCTGTTACAGGCTTTCTTCTTCTTTTTTTTTTTTTACATACTGTCACGAAAACTCCTACTCCATTTTCAATGTGTCTGAAAGTCTTCGGATTTGAATCAAATATATATCAACTATTAAAAAATCTAAATTACTAATAACATTATCATTAGAGTTAATTTTCCTTGAAAAAATGTAGTTTTATAAAGAATGATCATCTAGATTTCACCTGGGTCTTATTTTACCAACATATGCAGAGCCAGTCCTAGCCTTTTGGGGGCCCTAAGCAAAAACTTGTGTGGGGGCCAGCGTCAATATGCTCATAACACTACTTATAATGTTTTTGACAGTGTGGGGGGCCACTGGCAGATCAGGGGCCCTAAGCAACTTGCTTAGCTTGCCTATAAGGAGAACCGGCACTGCATATATGCATTTAAGGGGGGTGAAGTTACAGAGGCGTTCTAGGGTTAAAAGGAGGTCGGTTGGCTCATCCACCTTGACACAAGGCCACGTGTTTGCTGCAACACTCACAATTTCAGTGATAAGACATGTGTGTCGACTGCACAAACAAAGCAACCATGGGGCTGTAAGGCCACATTCTATCAAACTTTCTAATACATTCATTACCAAGGGGCCGTTCAGACAGAATGCGTTGTCGCATTAAAAATGCTAGATGTAGCGCAACAAATAGAAAAGAACGTGGGTCTCACGAAACACGTTTTTAAAATCTGAAGTTCTTTCAACTTGACACTGCATCTTAAAAACATGGTGCTTTTGCTCGCCATGCAGCAGTCTAAGACCTCAGTCTAGGGTATGACAGAGGGCCTGGGTAGCTCAGCAAGTAAAGACGCTGACTACCACACCTGGAGTCGCAAGTTTGAATCCAGTCAGGCTTCCTAAGCAACCAATTGGTCTGGTTGCTAGGGTGGGTAGAGTCACGTTGGGTTAACCTCCTCATGGTCGCTATAATGTGGTTCTTACTCTCAGATGGGCATGTAGGGAGTTGAGCGTGAATGCCGCAGAGAATAGCGTGAAGCCTCCACATGCGCTAGGTCTTCGCGGTAACGCGCTCAACAAGCCACGTGATAAGATGCGCGGATTGACGGTCTCAGACGCGGAGGCAACTGAGATTCGTCCTCCGCCACCCAGATTGATGAGAGCCACTATGCCACCATGAGGGCTTTACAGCAAAAACACACTCAAATCCTAATTTTTTTTTTCACCTTTAAAACAGAGAATCCACTGTCCAGAATGAGTTCAGGTGTAAATTATGAGTGTTGGTCTAGAGCACTAAGCTAATAGTGACTACTGTGGGCACTAATTTCTGGGTTGAGAACCTTATTTAACTTGATTTAACTTAAGGCTAATGGGTGGCATCTTTCTGATAGTACTTAAAGGTAAAGTTTGCCCAAAAATAAACTTTTTGTCATCATTTACTCACTCTTATGTTGTTATACAGGTTTGCAACAACATGAGGGTTAAGAAATGAAGACAGAGTTTCATTTTTGGGATAATTATCCCTTAAACAACCTGTGACACTGAGAATGTGGGACAAAGACAGCTGGTTATGTAACCAAGGCAGCTGAGGACAATCCTGAAACAGGTTTGGATGAAGTTGGAAGAAGTGGAAGATGAAGTGTGCATGAGTGTGTTGATAGTGCTTTAATCGTAGTAATAGAGTACAGCAAGAAAAGCATGAAAGAAGATGAAGTGTCCTCTATGTCAGACAGAGCTGCAAAGGAATGCTGTTGCATCTCTGACCACACTATTTCAGGACGTTCCCCTCCAGAGCCCTGGAAAAACAGCTGTGTGAAACTCGCTCTCTCCTGCCCTCTCCCACTTTCCCTGCTCATCTACAATTTCCCCTCAGATCCTCTATCACAGGGATCTTCAACCTTTTTCAGGCCAAGGCCCTTTGAGGGTAGAGAGATGGAGCATGGTTACATAATGTATAAGTGTTGTGTTTTATGCCTATAGTAATGTTTATGTTACCAAATTAATGTATGTACAACGTGTATTGCAAAGCCATCAAAATAATCATAAAGTGATGTACAGCAGGGGTCTGCAACCTTTTTTGACATGAAGTGCAATTTTTAATTTTCCTTGTTATTCACTGTGCCATAGCCCCTCCGGATGGACGGATGGATGGACGTGGTACTATACACATGTAACTATAGGCATAACATGCAACACTCAATTTTATACTATATGAAACTAGACAAAATACTGGTTAAGAATTATTTTTGCATAGCAGCTACCAATTCAAAATAAGTTTTAACAATCTCACACAGACGAAATGTAGAAAGTTACTAAACATCTTCTGTTTTCGTCTGCAGGGAAATCCAGCTTAAACTGGTAGCTGAGTTTTGGAACATGGTAGCTGGTAGTCATTAGCTGGTCCAAGCTGGTCATGAGCTGGTCCAAGCCGGTCCTTAGCTGGTTGACCAGCTACCATGTTCCAAAAACCAGCTTGACCATCCTGAGCTGGTATGACCAGCTTTCCAGCATGGACCAGCTAATGACCAGCTTAGACCAGCTAAAGACCAGCTTGGACCAGCTCATGAGCAGCTTGGACCAACTAGAAACCAGCTACCAAGTCCCAAAACATAGCTACTAGATTAAACTGGATTTTCCAGAGGCTCCAAGATGAATTCATGGAAAGATTCCCTCATTATAAAAATGTCACATAATGATAGTGTCTGACTGGATAAAGAAGTTATCAGACATTGTTTTCTAATCTGAGCTAACATACTCTCTAGTATAGAGTAGTCTCTTCCCTCTTATGGTAAATTAGCCAAATGTTGATGGTGGTAGATCCATTCATAGCCACAGCTGCCAATTCACCAGTGCAATTTAGCATTGAGCTTAACCGCTAATATAACCACAATCAGAACAACACTGTCTGCCACTTTGAGTTTGACTTGCTTAAGTTGGAAACTGAGCCTCATTGTCTCTTCAAGGAGTTTTAGCAGATACTAGGCCCAAATCATCAATAAATTACACAGGCTCTGCTTATAGGAACACTTTTTACTGCAGGGCTGAACATCTAATAAAAACAGTTTCAGCACAAACAGTTCCAGAACTGCTAGAGGAGCTTTCCTCAAGAAAAGAAAATGTTCTTACAAGCAGTAATTTTATGGTCCCTAAAAGTAGATCATAAACGGTGCCAGAACAAGCCAGATCTGCCCCGGCACCACTGTTTAAAAGACCAGCTTAGATCAGCATGAATTTCTGTTTTTTTCTTGTTAGTGCTAGTTTGGTGCTGGTCAAGCTGGTGGTTGACCGAAGAAAATTTACTGGTTAAGCTAGTTTAGAAGCCTGCTGGGCACATCAGCATACCAGCAGCCAAAACACAACATATGCTGATGTCTTTCAGAAGAGACCTTGGAATTGCATCCAGAGCCTGTTTTAGTGGATACCCCCCCACCTCATTCACCTTTGCAAGAAATTCCCAGGCGAGAGATCACGGGTGGAAATGTGAGACCCCATACAACTTCCACAACAAGACTGCTATGTGTGTGTTGCTATGTTTATCATTCGTGGATTGGTTCCTCACTGTAGGGCTGGGCGATATGTAAAAAATATTTTAGCGATAATTGCCGTAAAAAATATCGTGATATCTAATTACATCGTCAACCCACCTGCCGAGAGTCAGTGAATTTTTTTGCTTTATTGATTTTGCTTTAAAAATTTAATTAATATATTAAATTCAAATTGCACTTTAAACTAAACGAAAAAAGCATTAAAATAACGAAGTGATCAAAAAATCTTATTTAACCACCTTCCCAAATCCAAACATTTACCATCTCCAACAGCCCTATTTGCCATCACGCAAGCATCCATCAACACAGATGGAAAATAGCTTACAGATTAAGAACTAAAGACAATTATAAATGTAAAGACAATGATAATCAAAATAAATAAGCCTAATAAATTCCCGTGTGCTCCCAAAATAATACTGCCAAATCTGTGTTGTATTGCGTTTTGGTAATACAGTTGATTCTGCCAAAAGAAAAGAAAATAATACTCAATTTTAGGTTCGAGGTGAACGTGTTGTGTATTACTTTATGATTTATTCACTTTCGTCTGTTTCTTTAATACAAAGATATTACTGAACCTGCAGAGTTGCATTCACAATGCATGCCAGTGTAACAGGGTTATATACAGTATGTGCCTCCACTTGCCAATGATGAACTGGTCAAATAATCACACTAAAAGTTTATTGGACAGAAAGGGAGTAGCAGGGTTTCCTATTGGCTGGCTTTCCCTCTATATTGCACGAGGGCCGTTGAACATGCTAGAATATATCAGCTCACCCTGTGTTATGCTGTTTCCTCAGTGAATAAATTGATGGAGAAAGATTGGTTGAAGAATGAGTTTTTTTGATGCACAACACAACGCAGAAGGGAAAACAAACCAGTTACACCAACCGCATGGAAATAAAGTGAACTAAAGTCACAGCACCTCCTGAGATTATCAGAGATCATTTGCAGCACTCTCATAGACAACATTATTCTTTCAAACGGTTTTCAGATGAATGAAACAGAGAAAAAAGAATGAAAACTCTTTACATGCGCTTGCTCCACGAGACACGAGACCTGCTCCAGCTCGCGCTGCATGCCTCTGAACAAACAGCGAATCAGACCCAAGCAGTAGCTATGTTTCCATCCAAGTTGTGAATTTAATTTATGCGAAAAATCTGAATATTGCAAAAACAATGTGCGGATAAAGCCGTGCTTTCATCCCTTGTATTCAAAAGAATGAAACTGTCACTTCCAGGGAAATTGTAGCGACTGTGTGACTCTTTTATTAACAAAATACTTTAATATCTCGATTCATGACTGGAAATGACAGCGTGTCACGCAGTTCTGGGAGCACTATTTGCAGGGGAGGGCTGGGAAGAGAAATCAGCCTGGGATTTTACATAGAAACTGGGGGGTGGGGAGGGGGGGTTGAGAGATGGAAATCCGGTCCTTTTCTGCATATCGCTGCCCCCCTTCGGCATAACGCGCCGGCCCATTTCAGCTTATCGCGGCCCATTTGGCCCCGTTTAGCGGCTGGCCCTTCAGAAAAGTCCCAGTTCTCCCAATGGCTAGTCCGCCCCTGACTATTTGTATGTGCGTTCCTCCATCATGACTTTGCAGTGTGGATCTATAAGATATTCTTTAAAAGTATCAATAAACATGCTCTTCAGGGAAAAGTGCAAGTTTGTGTTTAACTTATTTGCTCTGTAATCTCTTTGCAGGCTTTGGATTTTTAGGACACCGGTATTTCAGAATGACCAGGGCAACAATTTAGATGCGTTGATTGGTCTGCTGGTTCGTCCAGTTATGAATGAATTATTCAGTGACATGATTTTTTTGAGGCGCATCTTGTATTCCTGTTAAATTCAATTGGAGTTTATTCGGTAAATGTGTTTCCATCATAGTTTATGTGCATTTCTTCTTATTGAATAAAAAAATTATCCACCTCAAGCGAGCATCTTGGTGTTTCCATCCAGCAGATTTTAGGCATTGTGGTGGCATAGTGGGCTAAAGCACATAACTGGTAATCAGAAGGTTGCTGGTTCGATCCCCACAGCCACCACTATTGTGTCCTTGAGCAAGGCACTTAACTCCAGGTTGCTCTGGGGGTATTGTCCCTGTAATAAGTACACTGCAAGTCGCTTTGGATAAAACCGTCTGCCAAATGCATAAATGTAAAATGTAAATGTAGGTGATATCCTAAAATGTGCATTAAAAAAAGCATTGATGGAAACATAGCTAACTGACGGCTTTTCTTTTGTCTGTTCTTAAAAATATAATAAAGTGCGTTTCTTCAAACGCATGTCCTTGTGACTAACAGCATTTCTTGTCATGTGTCACTCCAAGACGTCTTACAGGTCGCCCACCTGTTGCGGTAGATGAGCAAAATTACCCACGCATAAAATACATTTGGATGAGGAGCTTGCAAACTGGATTCAACCTCGTCGCATTTGACGTGTGCTAGTTTCATACCCTGGTCACTGTTTAATATATTTGGCGACTTACCAGATCCATGGTTTTGCCATTTCCCGATATTGTCAATCATGTCTGTTCGGAATCGTCATCGGGATCTTTGTAAAACACCATCGATATCCGATTACATCGTCCTATCGCTCAGCCCTACATCGCTGGCCCACCAATGTGATTGTTCTGACTAAAAGGACTAATGGCACAGCTCTAACTATAAAATCAACCATAAAGGAAACTCTAATCTATTGACACATTTATCATAATCAAGTGTGAGAATCTCACCTCTGTATAGTAATGCTGTAAACACACCTGTTGAACACACTTAGTTTCAAATGTAGTGGCCCCAAAAAATTTCTATTCACTTCCATTGTATGTGTCTCAGTGTAACCCAGATTTTTGCTGCTGCTTCTTTTTTTTTTTTTAAAGAAAAAGGAGGGGCAAGTCAAAATGTATTTTGTGGTAATTAATATTATGTCTCAAATGCTGTCGATTGGGCTTAACCCGGAATATTCTTTTAAGTGTCCAAATAGTTTTTGGGGCCTCTCAATGTCTCATGTTTCCTACAGCCATTGTGCAACAATAAGGGCTTTACAAACAGAAAAGATCTTAGAACATCCTATATTCTGCCACAATGTATAAACAGTGAAAACCAAGAGGAAATGGGTTGAACTGAACTCTGAATGTTTGGAACAATGGTGGTCAGCGGTTGACTGTGATTGGGGTTTCTGAGAGTGGCCGTGACGTCAAAGTGAACATGTAATGTATTCCAGACACGGGAAACACATGTAGTGTGCATTTACGGAGCAGAACATAAACTGACAAGGAATGCAGGAACTGAGAGACAGTGAGGAGGATGTGATGTAATAGTGTTGCAGTGTGTGGGTGGGTTACACAGGCCTGCTCTTTATCAGGAACAACCTGTGTCAGCTCTAAAGATACTCTGATTTTGAACAGAGGGGCAGCACAATATAGTGCCTTACTGGCTCCAATGCTCTTTTAATGCCCTGTTAACACTGACACGATTTTATTGTTGGTGATCACCAGGTCAATGTACTGTTGGTCATAGTGGCCTCTCCTACTGTTAAATGCACAAAAATGCGGCCATCTTTGTAACACTCTCGGACAGGTTGGGCAGCTATTTTTCTATGCAAACAAGTGGCAAACAAGTACAACTTCAATCTACTTGAATTGGGAAAGACCGAAGTCTCCAAAACGGTTAGTCAGGATTACGATCAAATAACTTATTTGAAATCAGCAGTAAAGTCTAATACAGGTATCATAAATTGTGCTTCTTTACCTCAGATTTAGAAAAAAAAGAAAACACTATTTTCTCTGCTTACTAGCTTGTGTATGCACATTCTCGAGTTGATTGACAGGGGATGTCTGTATCAAAAAGGTGATTCGCTCTTTTACCTGAAAGGCAGGACTTCCTTTTCTACATCCATTGGCAGTTGGATGTTCCAATTTCTCTCATTCATTTTTGGCTCTTTTAAATAGTCTCTGATATAAATTGCAAAATGAACAATTATAAATTCATCAAACTCACTAAGAATCCCGACCACTTCTTGATCCTCACTCTCACTGGTAGTCGCCACATCGTGTCTCTGCTCATTTTCATGAAGTCAATCTTTTTTCATCTGTACTTGGTTAAGTCATTGGACACACCCACATTGTGTTGCCAATGGTCGCTGTTGCTCGTCACCATAAACTGCCAGCTATCATTGAAACTGAATGATTTCAGGTTGCTTTACAGTAACTATGTGAACAGGGCTCAACGGAATCACTGTATCAAGAAAACATAGAATTCTAATAAATGTGCCAATGTGGAGAAATAACATCTAGTACAAATAAAATAGGCTTAAAAATAAAGCCTCAAAGAATGCCCTAGGTAAATACAGTGAAGGCCTACTACAGTTCAGAAACAGGAATAAAAGTGAAATTTAAAATAGAGGAATGTTTGAGATATTTTGGACCATGCCAGAAATCCCAGATAAGAATATGTGCAAGAATTTGAATTTAATCAACTGCAATTATTGTTTAGACCAGCGGCATTTACCCACTGATATTGTATTGTGTTCAAGGTATCACCAGAGCAAAAAACAGGCACACAAATATTAATAATATACTGTATAGAAAATTAACAAAAATCTGCCTTAAAAATAATTCAAGGTCGATATACCAACAGGAAAGAAAAAACAAGAACGAGATCTTTAATAACAAAATTTTTTCTTCAAGACAGTAATGTGGTTTTATAGAGAACAAATAGAGACTTTCACTTTAGTCACCCGTTTCTCAGAGAATCAGACCATAATAATCTCACGTCTCCTTTAGAGTTTCAGAACAGATTTAAACAATGTCACTATGCTCAGATTTGCCAAAATACCAGAGTCTGCAATCCAAAGTGAAGGATTTCAACATTTCATTTAAAACATTTGTAATCAAATCATACATGAACCAATAATCTGAGATATGCCTTCCACATGAGTTTTATAGCTCTACACTCTTGGGGGCCGTTCAGACAGAATGCATTCTTGCACTAAAAAAGCTAGACACAATGCAATGAAGAGAACAGAACGCAGACGTGTGGCACATTTTCAAAAGCTGAAGTTCTTTTTTTTTCTCCCATTTTTCTCCCCAATTTGGAATGCCCAATACCCAATGCGCTCTAAGTCCTCGTGGTGGCATAGTGACTCGCCTCAATCCAGGTGGCAGAGAACGAATCTCAGTTGCCTCCGCGTCTGAGACCGTCAATCCGCGCATCTTATCGCGTGGCTTGTTGAGCACGTTATCGCAGAGACATAGCGCGTGTGGAGGCCTCACGCTATTCTCCGCAGCATCCATGCACAACTCACCATGCGCCCCACCGAGAGCAAACCACATTATAGCAACCATGAGGAGGTTACCCCATGTGACTCTACCCTCCCTAGCAACCGGGCCAATTTTGTTGCTTAGGAGACCTGGCTGGAGTCTCTCAGCACACCCTGGATTCGAACTCGCGACTCCAGGGGTAGTAGTCAGCGTCAATACTCACTGAGCTACCCAGGCCCCAGCTAAGGTTAGTTCTTTTTAACTAGACATGAGATGCTGAAAAATCAGCGAGATGCAGTGCAATGATTAAAGGTATCCGTCTAGCGCATGCTTATCTAGAAAAACAGTACAGACTGACGTAAAAACACGTTGCTTAACTAAACTTGAAACTTAACTAAACACTCAATTACTTCTCTTCATCTATAAAAAGAGCAATTTTTGAGCAATACAATTTTCCTTTGGGTTATTGCATTTGTAAACAGCAAAGCTTGGCAAAGACAGATTCAAATTTGTGTTGCCTGTGTGAACACAATGCTTACATAAAATACAGTCTTTTGCAACATGATGAACAATCCACTGCAGCATTAGAATAAGCTAAATAAAGCTAAATTAAATAAGATAGAAATATTTTAGTACTGTATACAACAAATCCTCAAATTAATAATAATAATAATAATAATAATAATAATAATAATAATACTGTATCATACTGTATTATAATGAAAAACATTAATAATTGTTGGGTTATAATAATAATAAATAACAACTGAATTCCAAAATGTTAGTGAGTGAAGTAGTAGGCTTTGCACACCCTGTTCATAAAAAAGAAAGTGTTTTGTAAAAATATATGTAGGTAAATATTGCTTTTTCTTTATAACTGTATTGTCAAAACAAAACTGGAAAACATGCATTAATTATCTTTAACTAGAATTTTATTTCTTCAAACATTTTGAATGTATTTGGCTACAATGGCTGAAAGGATGAATTAAAAATTATGATTCAAAATAATTTTATGTAATTTTTGAAGCAAAATTTCTAAATGGGGCCCAGGTTGGTCGGTTGCTTGGGGCCTCAGAAATCGTAAACCCGACTGAATATTTGGCCTTGCAATGAATATTTGGCCCTGTGTGCCACTCTTACCCAACCTGGGAATAAGCGTTTTAATATGCTTCTCCGTCTGTGATCAGTTTTGCCACTTGTTTATTTTATGATGACTAAAGTCCAGGATATGTAGGCCTAGAGCCCATCTATCATGACGAACTAACTAATCGTTAATGCCATGGGGTACACGTTAGATAAGAAAATTAATTAAGATAAACTGCAATCTCAGCAGCAATGTTTTTCCGCCTATAGCCCATAATGTAATCTAGAGAGATTGCACTCTCTAGATAGTGAGTCATAATTTAACTCAAATATGTTTGGCCTTTGACCAAAAGCCGAAAGTCTTGGCACAACAACCTAATATGTTGTCTGAAACACAGTAGTTGCAAATGTAGGTGAAAAGATCCCAAGAACAACCAAGGTTATCATGAGCCACTGGAAACTTCTCTGGTTCCTCTCTTGCATCTGAGATGATGGGGCTGGTCTTTATGAAGAAGTGGTAGCAGCCAAAGATATCCATGGTGATCCATACAGTATATTTTCTAGGCTTTCATCCACATGGCTGGAATCAATGGAGTCAAGAATGCTTGTAACCTACCAAATTGATCTGCTGAGATCTCACTACAATCCAAGAGTAACTCAAGTCCTGTAACTCAGCAGGTAGAGAATGGTGCTAGCAATGCCAAAGTCATGGGTTCGATTCCCAGGGAACACACAAACTGATAAAATGAAAGCACTATCAGCAGCTTTGGATAAAAGCATCTGCCAAATGATTGTACATGCAGTGTCTAGACCAGCAGGAAAACATAATCATCATTATTCAAATAATCCATTGCCTGAAAGGAACTGCATAGTCATTTTAAATATACATCGTAGAACACAAGCTGTCATTGAATGGAGGCCACTTTGTGCCTGGATTTCAGGATTTGAGGACAAGAGAGAAATTACATTCAAAGAACTCATTTCCCAAGCGCTCAATCCTAAATCCCCCCAAAACCCAATCCTTATCACAAAATTTGTCCACTACTCTCATCTTCACCGAAGACGTAAAAATTATCAAGCCTAATTTGACCTTCTACACCATACATACACAATGATCTTTAACATGTTCCACACCATTTTGACCAATGAAATTCTATGACTTTTACATTACCTTTCTAGTCATTTGTGATTACTAGATACAGATTTTTTTTTAATAATTTTAATTTAGACCAATTTGCCAATGAATTGTTTAAACCAGTTTGTGAAAATTTTTAAGCTATTCATTGACTCAAAAGAACGATTTGCTCACAAATCAGATGTCATTATGGCTTGCAAGCTAGTTTTACTTCAATAATCTAGCTGATGAGATATTTTTACTATAAGCAAGCAATTTGTAGATTGATTTCTCAGAATTTTTTAAACACTGTGGTACTTCAAAAATCGTTCTGTTTGATTGAGCGGCCCAAAATGTCAACTTTGGCTCAATCAATGGCATGATTTTATGGCAGGACTACCTTTTTGGTTGACCAGCAGAAGATGGGGGGAGTGTTCGGAAAACTTGTTTGAAAACAGTCATTATTTCTGCATAGCCATTTGGGGCAGCTAGCGGTTTACACTTAGGCTCTTTAGTGAAGAGTTTACACATTTCAGTGTAATGCAAACTTTACCAACAACACTTTCCACTGTGCCTCAATGCCAAACTCCCAGCATGCTCTGCTCTTTGGCTTTAAACTTTCTGTCAGGAAAATGGTCTGCATGCTCATGTACTCCAGAGGAATGATGGATGATCCCTCTATTATGTAAGAAATGGATCAATCTAGAATTACCATACCCACTACCTCACTGGAAGCTTCCTCTTTCTCTCTTGCTATCTCTCTGCATATGAAAGCCCCAAATTTATGGATCACCAAAATGCCACAAATAGCCTCTCCATGTCATAAAAAATACTTTACAATTAGAACTGACAAGGTGGCAAATAAGGTGTGGAAAAATCTGCGCATTAAAACAATGCTGGTGTGTTTGTTGAGGCTGGTCTGAGCAGTTATAAAACAGAACCAGGTCCTGGGAAACCATGTCACTGACTTGACATTAATAAACAGGTCTGATACAGTGCTATGACATCATTCAATGGCCATAAAAACCAAGGCATGTTTGACCACTGTCAGATATGTATGACTAGTGCAGGATTACACTAAGGTAAACGGCAAGAACAACAACAACTTCTATCCAGTTGTGCCAAAGTTACAAGCTGCAGGAATAAGTTTATTAGACTTCATTGAGCACTTTGAAAGTTCTTACCTTAAAGTTCATTACAAGTTTATGGACCAATTCAATTAAATTATTGATGAAGGAAATCAAGTTTTTCATTGAAAACCCATAAAATTGAGTAGATTTTTTTTTTTTGTTCAGTTAAGTTAAATGGATGAAATGAAATATTTTGTTATAATGACGAAAACAAATTTTTGTGTCTATCCAAATTGATTTTTCATATGTTTTTACATTACTGCATATTTTGGATATATGTACAAACATTTATTAAATAACATCCATCCATCCATTTTCTATATCCACTTATCGTATGTATGGTCACAAGGCAGGGGCAAGTTTAGGATGACTCTAAGAGCCCTGGACAGACAGGGGCCCCAGCAGAACCCCCCAAGTCTTTTCCAGCATGATTTTGTGATAAATGGCCACTCCGTACTGGTTAGCTAAAATGAAGACTGCCCTTACTTGGTTATAAAAGATGATCTAGTGTGTGGGATCCCATTTAAGACATTAATAAGATACAGTGGTTTATCCCAAAATCTCTTTTTAAGCGCTAAATGTTACGTTAATCAGCATGTTACGAGCCTTTCATAATAAACAAATACATTTTTGTTCTAATTTTGTGAAATTAATCAGAGATGTCATCATGGCATGGGTGGCAAGGAAAGTATTTTTATGCTTCACTGATGTTATGTAAATTATTTGTTTGTTTGCTTGTTTATTAGTAGATTCTCACTAAGGAAAATATAAAATGGTCAATTCAACTTTTACATTTTCATAAATTTTCTCTCAGGGGACACCCTTGAACCCCCATACAGTATTTTTGATCCATCAAAAGGCCTTCTATGCTATGTGCCATACATACGTATATATTCTGAATGCAAAAATATTTAAACACAAAAACTGGACTGCTGTCATTCAGCTTCAAAACGAACTGTTGATCTTATTCTGAGAGTTTTGAAGAGACTATTTTGACTGTTTAGGATTTATTTATTTATGCATTTATTTTTTACAAAGTACTATAGCTGCCAATGTGGCAAGTTATAAAAACTATTCAAAAATATATATTATATAATTTCATAGCCATATGACACTATGTAAGCTATGCATTATTATCCGGACATTTGCTTGGAAGGAAATGTTGAGTGCGGACCTCTTGGAACTTTAATTGAATACCCCTGGTATATTGTATGTCATAATTGTACATTCTAAGTATATTTTGTATACTGTGCATATGTGAGTACTTGATGTGGCATGTTTAATTGTCCTTGGAGCAAAACACCAAGTCAAATAGTAAGTGCTACTTACCTGGCCAATAGAATTCAGAATTCAGAATTCTGGGGGTGTAATACTTATGGGTCATTGACCAATAAGGTATTTTAAAAATCTAGTTTAAAACACTTGTGTCATGTTCTGAGAAATGTAATCTTTGTGTCCAATTTGGTTTCATACATTTCTGAAAAACCTTTATACCATTTTCTACAAATAAATTAATAAATAAATAAAAACAATCTAACTTTAAAACTGTCATGTGGTGTAACCATGAAGTAAAAAGTATTATAATACTTTCTTTGCACCTTGAATACATGAGAGTATAAACAACTTTTTCAAAAGTTTTCAAACACATTTTTCAAGATAAAAAAATAAATAAAAAATGATAAATATTATAAATTTTTGAGTAAAAAATATCAAGAAGTTTTCTCAGGATTGCACCACATGAACAAAATGTGCCTTTTCATAAAAATGTCAAAATAAATATCAGATGTTTTTTAAAACTTTACGCTCAGTTTGAGGGTCTAAAGGTGTCCACTCTGTTTTATGGTTTTTATGGTCAACATAAACAACAAAATAACAACCTACATGTTGGTTACGCCCAATGACTTTGATTTGGTGGGCAAAAGCGTTTTTAATCATATCACTGCTTATTTTAAGAAATAACAATAAAAGATTATTCTGCACTAGTCATGCCAACATTTCTTTTTTCAGGAATTTCAGCTTTTAATGAGACTTTGACTTTTTTTTTTTGTCTCTGGACACCACATGAAATTTTTTACTTTAAGCCCCAGAAAAAAATATCAATATAACTTTAAACTCAGCAACTGAAAAATGCTCATCATGGAAGAGGTGTATTCAAGTAAATTGTCTGTGTGAATTGCATTTTTTATGTATTTTTATTTTAATAGATCTGGACAAAAATTAGCGTCACTTCATTGACCCTTATGACACACGGCCATAATATGCACCTGTTACCCTCTGTTATTTTATTTTATGATGAATCTTGTAAAAAGAATCCACGTTATGATCATGAAAAAGGTTTTTTTACTAGATCGCTCGCCCACTGCAGACACGCATTTTTCTACTCCAATCTACTACTTGACCACGACTGAAAGTGTGTGAAACATTTGAAAACTTGTGGCGTAAGTTTCATGTGAACACTAGAAAGGACAAGTCAACACATCGCAAACTCCGACATACCTGTTTTACAGTGTTTTCAGAAAACCGGCATCTTTTTTCACAGTGGAGAGAGAGCTTGCGGGCTCAAGGTTGCCAGATTGCGCGACTAAAGCATCACCCTGGCAGCAAATATCCAAACAATACAAGTGTCCAGATCTGATTGGGGGATTTCACCAACAGAAATCTGGCAACCTCACACTAATCACCCTTATTTAAAGTCTGTTATTTATCAAACGTATTAATATTAAATATTAAAAATTTTACTTGCATGATTAGTTCGAAGTAATACATGACACATTTGATCTAAAGGGGATAGTAAGGGGGATAGTGGTTTTACAAGGGGGATGCTTTTTGGTATTTCTTGCAACAAGGGGGATGGGATCCCCTCACATCCCCCCTCAACTCAAGCCCTGTGTGTATGACTTTCTTTCATCTGCTGAACTCAAATGAAGATTTTCAGAAGAATTTCTCAGCTCTTTTGGTCCATACAGTGCAAGTGAATGGGTGCCAAAATTTTTATGTTCCAAAATTCACACAAGTCAGCATAAAAGTAATTCATCCGACTCCAATGGTTGAATCAATGTCTTCAGAAGCGATCTGATACGTGTGGGTGAGAAACAGATCAATATTTAAGTCAGTGTTTACTATAAATTATTTTTCCCTGCTCAGTCTGTCTCCATTTTAACTTTCACTTTCACATTCTTCTTCTTGTGTTTTTGGTGATTCACATTCTTCATTTATACGCCATACTGGGCAGGGAGAAGAATTTCAAGTAAAAAAGGACTTAAATATTGATCTGTTTCTCACCCACACCTATCATATCACTTCTGAAGATATGGATTTAAACACTGGAGTCATATGGATTACTTTTATGATGACTTTGTGATTTTTGGTGTCAACATTTTGGCACCCATTCACTTGCATTGTATGGACCTAAAGAGTTGAATTATTCTTCTAAAAATCTTCATTTGTTTTCTGCACAAGAAAGAAAGTCATACACATCTGGGATGGCATGAGGGTTAGTAAATAATGAGATATAATAGATATAATAATTTTGGGTGAACTATTCCTTTAATATACAGAGACAACTATAATAAGTGAGCCATTTATAGATTGATTTCCCTGAAAAGTTTAAACGCTGTTGCACTAAGCTCTGTTATTTCGAGCATACCAACCAGGCCAACACAGCAACATTGGCTCAATTGATAGAGCGAGTCTGGGGCGGGACTATCTGTTTGTCCAACCAATGTAAGATTTTTGCAATTCAGTTTAGTGATGCTAGTGTTGCAGAAATTACACACTTCAGCTTTAAAGGCCCTTGGGAAAATGCATTCATATTTTATGTATTCATTCCCTTACATTTTAGAGCAGCTGATAACTAGTTTCTATTTATGATCTGTTCTACTGTATTTTTCTCCACGAGTTTGTGTTTCTAAATTACAGTAAGTTAGTTGCGCTTGAGGCATTGGCGTAACACATTCCACTTTACTAGCCAAGTGTGTATGTCCTGCCTGAGGGAAGGGAGGCTGTCTGGTGGCTATGTGGAATGTCTCATTAAACCAGCATTCTGCTCGTAATGCTCTCAGATCTATAAAGGGGCTGGGGATTCAATACGCCTAGATGTTCCCTATTATAAGATTTCACTAGAGCCTCTGGCAGCACAGAGGAACAGGATTACAAAGTAGTCCTGGATAGCAGCTAAACACAAAGCCAAAAACAAAAATATGCCCTAAAATGAAACCAAATTAAAGAAGCAAGGCTTAAATCTACAAGTTGTATAACGTTGTGCCTTGGGAATAAGGGATTAAAAGCATTTGATCACATGTAACATAGATCAAACCATTTTGTTTTAGCAGCTACGGGCTGTTAAAAGTCCTGGCAGGACCATAAGTTTATTATGTTCCACCAGTAAAAAAATGCTATTTTCAGAGCTTTCGTGTTTCAGTATCTGTTTACTACAGTAGAGAGGGCTGGTTTGAGTTTATATGTGACAAATTGTACTTGTTTGACACATTTAAATCACCAAATCAAAACAGTAAGGGTAAATACATTTTTTTTTCATTTTGTTTTCTTTCTTTCTTTTTTTTTTTTTTTACTTTTTTATACTGGCCTGAGAACAGAAACTGGGATCCACTGTGTGAAAGCTGTTGAAAATCTTACAATTACTTCAGAAACACTGATGCACTGTTGACCTAATAAAATCAACAGGTTGATGTATGTACTTTGAAACCAATCCCATTCACCCACATTTCTAACAAGCACCATCACTATCACACATTTTTTGCATCAATTCAAATGTGATCACCTTTCCCTTTGGTGGTTCTAATTGCGCAAGTGTCACCGGTCCTACTCGACTCGCTCCGAGCGGGATTCGGCAATCCCCGGCATGGGAGTCCGAGGCGCTAGCAAGGCCATGGCCTCTAGCCTCGTCACTAGTGCATCTCTTAAGGCCAGGATAGTGAAGTTTATACACTGCACATCTATCACGTACCAGCAGGGTACCATTACACTCGCCCCACTAAACCTCACTCCCATCTGGGTCACGGCACCAGTGTCACCGGACCTACTTGACCTAACCCAAGTGGGATTTGAACCGGCAGTCCCCGCATGGGAGTCGGATGTGCTAGCAAGGAGGCTAGAAAAGCCATGGCCCTAGCCTCGGTCGATAATGCGTCTATTAAGGCCAGGAGAGTAAGGTTTACATTGAGTTTTCGCTGCACAGCTATCAAGTACCAGCTGGCTACCATTACATAAGCAACCTCAGAGACACGGGTTCTGGTCCCGTGGAAACCAGGAAGTAATCGTCTTCATATAAACAATGGTGAGCGTGATTCAGAAGTAACATTTTCGCTTTAATATTACATTTATACTCCATTGGCAGTTAGGTTTAGTGTTGGGGTTTGGATTAGGGAGTATGATTAATAAAATATGCATTCCTGCATTCCTGTACATCATTTACAACAAAAAAATTCAACTCGCATTTGGCGCCACTCTGTGGACATTTCACCTGGAAACTTCAGCTCACATGGCCCATACATTCAACAACACTTCCAGGTTTGGCCACTGGGGGCAGTGATTCAAATTTCGGTAAGCACAAACCAATTTCAGCAGCAGAACTTTAAATTAATTACTTACCCTATTGTCGTTTAAAACCCGTATGACTTTCTTTTTTAAGGACGAAGTATTGTCCCGTGGGACAAGTCAAAATGATTTTTTGTGGAAATCAACAAAATGCCACAAATGCTGTTGATTGAGCCTAACTTGTATTGAACCTGGAACATTCATTTTATTTCATGAATTGTATTTGATTTGAATTTGCCATGCCCCTCAGGATGTTGAACAGGAATTTGATTTGGAATGTCAGGAAAAAGAATTTCCTGATTTGCAATTCAAGGAAACTCAACACAGTCACACCAAAAGTTTTGCAATAACATTTTTATTGGTAATTCATAAGGAAACACTAAAACTATACTTATATGTTACATGAATTTCGATCCATTTAAATTATATGTCCTTAAATACACATTTGAATTACAATTCTGCATCCTTATTGCTACCTTAATTCAGGAATTGAAATGGAATATAAAAGCTATGCACAACCTATCTACATAGTGCATCAGACTATTATAGTTCAAAAGAAGAAGTAAAAATCCTGTTTTGCTCTTTAAGTTCCTCTGTTTTCATACTCTGTCCTTTTTAATCAAGATCAATGAACACAAGCTTATGGACCATTGTCTTGTAAGAGGTGGAAAGCATGCATCTGTGTCCTATTCCGGTCATTATAAAGCTTCAGAAGTTTCTAAAAGGCAAACATAGTGTCCATAGAGCTTCAGCTCAGAGTGTTGCTACACGTCATAGCAGTCGATTCCATGATCCCTTCCTTTCACAGTGTGATGAGGGGATGTTTGACTGAAGCCCCAAGATACAGTTTAACCCCAGTAAATGGTCACCATGACAGGGAGTGACAGAATTTAATGTCAGTGCCAGTGTTCTAGGAAACAACACGAAATTCAGTACTGATAGAAATGTAATGTCAGCAATAAGACTGAAAGTCAGAAATGTGACAAATGCAATCAGAATATGATGAGATATGAGATTTCATTTTAAGGCTTTAAAAACGTATGAATGACATGAAAATATGTTTTAAATATCAAAATATTTCTAATTCTAATTAACACGTCTCTCTTTTTGGTCAGCTTTATTTTTGGTTAATTTTACATTTACATTGTTTTTTTAACTCATATTTTACATTATATATTTTAATAAAATAAATTAAATAATATATATATATATATATATATATATATATATATATATATATATATATATATATATATATATATATATATATATATATTTACATTTATATAATATTTTACTATATTTCATAATAGTAAATTATTTCTGTCCTAATTTCTTTACTTTCACACGTTATTTTAATGCTCTGATTAAACCCACGAGCGCTTATTTGTCACGAAGCAAAACCTTTGAGATTTTGTTTCATCAGTTTATCATTCCACAGAAATAGAGTAAGTGTGTCTCTGTGTCACTGCGTGTATTAACCAGGAACATTTGTCATTACATGATCATTTAAAGTGAAACCGGTGCGCTTTGTGTTCACTAACACAGTTTATACTTGTTTGTTTATATTTTGTGGGAGTTTGGAGCAAAGCCTCCACTTCACGCGTTCTTCCAGAGAGGAGCTGGTTGATGTCCGCGGACGATGACACACAAACGTGCCGTTCATGGCATTTATGCAGTATATTAGCTTAAAATTCCCTTATTTGGGCATTAAAATGTGATTGGAATTAGAATGCCCAATAATCGCAGTTATCTGAGATAACTGCGGTTAGATCAAATAACCGTGACCAGACGGTTCAAATCAATCTAAATCAATTGGAAGAGCTTTTAAGCAATTAACATTTTACCTGGGGTGAATACAATAATAGTAATGGGTTTATACAAGACTAATTGCATTGCAGACCGCTATTAGGGACTCTGACTCATATCTGTCTTGTTGATGAGGAAAGGCTTGAGTCAGATTCAGTTCATGTAGTGAAATTATGAGATGATTATCTTGCTGAAAAGAGCAACTGAGTAGGTTGAGTAAACCACTGTAGGTTGATATTATCTAAAAGTGTAACACTATGTCTCTGGGGCACAATCAAAACATTTTTATGTTTGTTAGAGCAATCAGTCAAGCACGACACAGCAACATTTGCTTGACCAATTGTATATGTTTGGGGCGGGACTATCTGTTTATGCAATCAATGGATGACAGGGGGAGTTTTCTGTATCTGTTTGAAGACAGTGATTATTTTTGCAATTCCATTTGGTGACAAGGGGTGCAGAAATGACATATTTCAGCCTAAAAATTTGAAAATAAAAATACTTTTGGTTTATTTCTCACTCTGGAAATGGAAGGTTGAGTGAAGCACATTACATTATGTGTTACAATACTAGTTGTTAACTGCACATTTTGGGAAATGCAGACATTTGCATATCCAGTAAAGCCCAGTATATATACTGAATACATCAGAAACAGTAATAGTAGTATGGTAGTATGCTCACTTTGTTCAGTAGGAGAATAACACACTCAAGTCCAAGTGGCAGTCACTAGTAATCTAATCTCTTCTGTGATTGGTCAAGATAATGAGCAGGTCCTCTATGGAGTGACTCATTCATTAGCACCATAACTTGGAGCACTTCTTTACTGAGAATACCGATGTTCACTCTAGTTTTTACTCGACCACAATCATGTTCCCGCTTAGCCAGTAGATAAATGTTTTTTTTTGGCTTACTCTGTAGGAGGCAGTGTTGTGCTGGGAGCCGGACGTTTGCTGGATTCTATCTCTAAGATAACGTTACCTAGTGTTGCAGTTTGTTGTCACTGTTGAATAGCGGAAGAGAAGCACTGAGGCATGACTCTCGTAAGCGCGCAAAAATATCACATCAAAAAAGCGACCCCCTTCGCATGAAAATCAGTATACAGGCTTTTTACTGGGGGGGGGGGGGGGGGGTTATTTTTCCCATTTTTCACCCAATATGGAATGCACTTTTAAGTCCTCGTGGTCACGTAGTGATTCGCCTCAATCCAGGTGGTGGAGGACGAATCCTCGCGTGGCTTGTTGAGTGCATTGCCACGGAGACAAAGCGCGTATGGAGGCTTCACGCCATCCACTGCGCCATCCACGTCCAACTCACCACGTGCCCCACTGAGAACAAACCACATTATAGCACCCACAAGGAGGTTACCCCATGTGACTCTACCCTCCCTAGCAGCCGGGCCAATTTGGTAGCTTAGCACGCCCTGGGATTCAAACTAGTGAACTCCAGGTGGTAGCCAGCGTCTTTTACCACTGAGCTACCCAGGCCCCTCAGTATTCAGGCTTTAATAGGCAACCTAGGAAGTCCGGGAAGTACTCATTTTAAGTTGCGTTACAAGTCGTTCACACATTGGCAAAAAAAAAATTGCATGAATATTACATGAAAATTGTTATATATTTCACCTTTAATGTTGTCAGAAACCTGTTTTACTTTTCTTTCTTCCATGGAACACAAAAAGAGATGTTAGGTAGAATGTTAGTTTCAGTCCCCATTCACTTTCAGTGTATGGAAAAATATGTAAAGAAAGTGTATGATGACTGAGACTAACATTATGCCCATCATATGCTTTTGTGGTTCACGGAAGAAAGTCATACAGCTTTTGAACAACATGAGAGTGAGTAAACGCTCAAATTCTCAGCAAAAAAGCTATAAGCAATGGCCCAAAATGACCCATAAATGTTGGCTGTGACAATGATCTCTGATGACACAGGACTCAGATGGGTATCAGGATACTGCTCAGATTTAATCTGTGTTTGAAATCTGCGTGATCATGTGCTTTAATTGAGTAATAATGCAGAATGTGAACTCTCACCCTCCATGGAAGACAGCTGTTGTTGTCAAATCATAAAGAAACAAAACAGTGGGCAACCGTGGTCACATAATAGACTACATCAATACTGAATGTGAATCATACAGAGGACTGCAGAGTGTGTTCAACAGAACAAACACTATCAAAGGAAGACTGCATCTCAAAGTGTGTTTGTGTGTGTTTGCATGTGTGGGGTCGAGTTTGTATGCATGTGTCTAAAGACAAGTCCGCACAGTTGAATTATTATTTACACTAAATATAGGGCTTTGGAATTTTTGTGCTTTACACAAGCTACATTAAGCTTTATTCCTTTATTTTTATAGAATGTTAAAAAGAAAAGTAATAATTAAATACTACCTATTAGGAAACAAATAGGCATACTTGGTCAAATATATAACGTAATTATTTGTCACAAAATGTGTCTTGGTCTAATGGAATTGTGTAGTGACTGTTTTGAATTTTTTTGAATTGCAATTCAGTAAATCCTCTTCCTATCATTCCAATTCCAATTCAACTTCCTGTGGGGCATTGCCAATTAAAATTCCAACTCATGAATTGAAAGGGTTATTTCTGAAATTCTGAATTTTGCAAAACAATGGATCATGACTGAATTGTAGAAAAAAATGTCTGTTGGGGGGGTTGCGCTTGTCAGTAATTCGGCTAATGGGGTTGATTTTAAGGTACATGAAATTTCGGAAGCAGTATTACGATTTCTCGAAGATCGAAGATGTCTTCTATGTTAAAAGAAGACAAAGAAATGGTGAAGTGGAAAATGTGTATAGACATTGTGATCTGAATGCAGAATATACAGTTCTGTTCATGGAAGTCTAGTTAACTTGCTACTAAGCGCCTCCAACAAAACTCTAAAGTTCTGGCAAACTAGCCACTCATTATTTTCCCATGCAAATGAGCTTGTGATTCGCCGCAAACGTTTTGCAGATGTTTGCAGCTCTTCACCAGTAGTGTTGAACCAAACCTTTGGCAACAATGGACAATTTTCTGCAAGTTTACAGCAAAGCTCATTTGCATGTGAAAATGATCAGTGGCAAATTTGCGGCAAGTTTGCCATGAACTCTCGATTTTTGTAAGGGTCTGTATAAGTGATGTTCGTACAGGTTTTTGATGGGTGTGCATATGCGTAAACAGACCGGAAAACAAACAGCATAGGATAGAGCCCAACAACAAGTCCAAACAGTGGAAAGAATTCAACATTTCTGGGAGTACAGTGGGAAAATCATATAAATTATAAACTATACCCATTTATACATACCAATGTAAAAAATTTACTGTCCCTCACGCTCATGTATATGCGCTAAAGTATACAAGGGGAATCACAGAGTTTGACGTAAGAGGGAAACCCCACTACTGCAGCGCAATTTCGCTGCAGGTCGTGATAGAAAGCTATGGAACAAGCACTGCAACAATTCTGTAACATCTGGAAATAAAGTGAAGCAACTGAGAATAAAATATCAAAGTCTTCCTCGGATTCCATGTTTGTTATTTACACAAGCATCACAGGGAAATTACCTTGCTGATGATAAAGCTACTTACTGATTGAGCCGCATGTATACAAGAGTAAAGAGTACACTGCTTATACAGTGCATATAAACAGGAACGCCACTTTCTCGCAATAAGCCGCTTTCTGGTGTCCATGTAAAGGTAGTCACAGTATCTGTTACTTTGCAATCAGGTTGGAACCTGCCATGTCAGCCATTTTTTTAAGCAATATGCATCAGATGTTCAGTGAACTGTGGGCCATCTGTGGGCATGCATCTGAGGCTGAGACTAGTCCTAACCTTATCTATGATACTTCACACAGAAGTCAGTAAGAGCTCAATTGCAAGAAAGCTTTTATTTCCAACTAGTTTTTCAAGTGTATTAACCTGCCAGACTCTGTTACTGTGTCTGTCTCAAGAATAACCTACCATTCAACACACCAAGGCTACAAGTGCCACCTGTAGTGTATCAGCCCATAATCTCACAGCCCTGTATCGCTTTCATAAATGGCCTCTAAAGTAGAGTTTACTGATAAAATGTGGAGACCTTAAGACAGAAAACATGTCTCAGGAACAGTATTTCCATGTACCTGCTCATTTACTCAATCTTGTTGCCACTGAGTTACAAGGGGAGGGCAAAACCGTGGTTTGTTTAAAGTACAAACAGGTGGAAGGTCTCATGTAACCACTGGGGGTTAAAGCCTTATTTGCATATACAATAGATACAATCAGTAGATATTATGTGTACTCATACTCGCCAAGGCCAAGATACGGAAAACACCTTAAGAATTACACTATAATACCTTGCATCGTTCTCTGCGCCATTGCAGTCATCAAGGTTCAGTCTAATTAGTTGCAATCTCTATCAACATAAAAAGGACTGTAATTTTTCAGGACAGGAAAGCTTTGTCTGAAGGTCATGCACAGCATCATCTCAAAGATGCCGATGAATAGCTCAATGTAATGAACATGGATTATTCAATGGCTTTGTGAAGAGCCAATGAAAGAAATGCTATTTTGAGTGTTTAAGAATGATAGTAAACAGTTTATTTGCAACTACAGAAACTATTGTTTTAACCACTTAATGTACAGGCTCCATTCCAACTTAAGTTTGTAGATCATTTTACCATTTGGTGTGCTATCCTTTTTTTTTTTTTTTTTTTTATGTTATACTTTAAAGATTTAAGATTATATTTAAAAAAAAAAAAAACTCCCTTTGACTTACACTGCTAGAATGTTCACCAATTAAAATGAAACCAATAGTGAAGACAACTTACAGTTTAAGTCAGAAGTTTACATACACTTAGGTTAAAGTCATTAAAACTCATTTTTTAACGACTCCACAGATTTAATATTAGCAAACTATAGTTTTGGCAAGTCGTTTATGACATCTACTTTGTGCATGACATAAGTTATTTTTCCAACAATTGTTAACAGACAGACTGTTTCACTTTTAATTGACTATATCACAATTCCAGTGGGTTTACATACACCAAGTTAACTGTGCCTTTAAGCAGCTTGGAAAATTCCAGAAAATGATGTCAATCCTTTAGACAATTAGTCGATTAGCTCCTGATAGGAGGTGTACTGAACTGGAGGTGTACCTGTTGATGTATTTTAAACTCAGTGCCTCTGCTTGATATCATGGGAAAATCAAAAGAAATCAGCCAAGACTTCAGAAAAAAAAAATTGTGGACCTCAACAAGTCTGGTTCATCCTTGGGAGTAATTTCCAAATGCCTGAAAGTACCACGTTCATCTGTACAAACAATAGTACGCAAGTATAAACGCCATGGGACCACGCAGCCATCATACCACTCAGGAAGGAGACGGATTCTGTTTCCTAGAGATTAACATAGTTTGGTGCGAAAAGTGCAAATCAATCCCAGAACAACAGCAAAAGACCTTGTGAAGATGCAGGAGGAAACTGGTAGACAAGTATCTATATCCACAGTAAAACGAGTCCTATATCGACATAACCTGAAAGGCTGCTCAGCAAGGAAGAAGCCCCTGCTCCAAAACTGCCATAAAAAAGACAGACTACAGTTTGCAAGTGCACATGGGGACAAAGATCTTACTTTTTGGAGAAATGTCTTCTGGTTTGATGAAACAAAAATCTAACTGTTTGGCCATAATGACCATTGTTATGTTTGGAGGAAAAAGGGTGAGGCTTGCAAGCTGAAGAACACCATCCCAACCGTGAAGCATGGGGTGGCAGCATCATGTTGTGGAGGTGCTTTGCTACAGGAGGGACTGGTGCACTTCACAAAATAGATGGCATCATGAGGAAGGAAAATTATGTGGATAAATTGAAGCAACATCTCAAGATGGGTCTTCCAAATGGACAATGACCTCAAGCATACCTCCAAAGTTGTGGCAAAATGGCTTAAGGACAACAAAGTCAAGGTATTGGAGTGGCCATCACAAAGCCCTGACCTCAATCTGATAGAAAATTTGTGGGCAGAACTGAAAAAGCATGTGCGAACAAGGAGGCCTACAAACCTACCAAACCTGTTACACCATTTATGTCTGGAGGAATGGTCCAAAATTATTGTGAGAAGCTTGTGGAAGGCTACCCAAAACATTTTGACCCAAGTACAAACAATTTAAAGGCAATACTACCAAATACTAACAAAGTGTATGTAAACTTCTGATCCACTGGGAATGTGATGAAAGAAATAAAAGCTGAAATAAATAATTCTCTCTATTATTATTCTGACATTTCAAATTCTTAAAATAAAGTAGTGATCATAACTGACCTAAGACAGGGAATGTTTTCTATGATTAAATGTCAGGAATTGTGAAAAACTGAGTTTAAATGTATTTGGCTAAGGTGTATGTAAACTTCTGACTTCAACTGTATAATATGTGCATACTGAATTGTACTCTGAATTGTACTGAATTGTAATTGCAATCTTTTAATGGCAAAGGTGAAAAAACAAGACGTGTGCTCCTGAGTGTCATGAGCCATGAAAACGGTGAAATTTTATGGAAAATTCTGGGTTTAATACTTAACAGCATTTGTGGCATAATTTTGAGCATAAAAAATTATTTTGACCCATCCCTCGTTTATTTAAAAAGCAGCAATAACTGCAGTTACAGTAAGACACTTACAAGTGACTCCAGCCAGGTCTCCTAAGCAACCAAATTGGCCCGGTTGCTAGGGAGGGTAGAGTCACATGGGGTAACCTCCTCGTGGTTGCGATTAGTGGTTCTCGCTCTCAATGGGGCGCATGGTAATTTGTGCGTGGATCGCGGAGAGTAGCATGAGCCTCCACATGCGGAGTCTCTGCAGTGTCATGCACAGCGAACCATGTGATAAGATGCACGGATTGATGGTCTCAGAAGCGGAGGCAACTGAGACTTGTCCTCTGCTACCCGGATTGAGGTGAGTAACCGCGCCACCACGAGGATTTACTAAGTAGTGGGAATTGAGCATTCCAAATTGGGAGAAAAGGGGATAGAAAATAAAAAAATAAAAAAAACATTTAAAAAATAAACACTGTTTCAAAAGTATAGCCACAAGACATAAACATTATATGTGTTAACATGATTTTAGTGTGATACAATTAAGGATTTACCTGCGTTATAGCGTTCACCAGATTTCAGGGTTTAGCGCCGTTGTCATCATGACAACAAACTGGTGATATTGGATATAACTTTACACAAATAATATTAATAAGCTATTTTATCACACTAAAATCATTTTAACACATAATATTTACGTCCTGTGGCTTTGCTTTTGAAACTGTATGTTTTTTAACATTTATAATTTATAACAATAAATGCTCTAATGCAGATGTTTGCTTCTTTTTAGATAAACGGGGAAGGAAACACATTTATTTTTGTGGTATTCAACATTATGTCACAAATATTGTCAACTGTGCTTTGAATTAATCCCAGAATATTCCTTCCGGGAATATACTGAAAAAAAAAAAAAAAACAATAAACTTGAAAAATTAAATGGAAGTGGCACTACTACATTAAAATCAGAGAGCAAAAAACAAGTTACAGTCTCCTCTTTGCCTGCAAAAACTGATATGTTGTGCTATAGGCACCCCAATAGTGCTTCAGGCCGCAGCCTTTGTTCATCATGTCTTTGACAAAAAGGGAGGAGTGCCATTCAAGAGCAGAATGTGTGTCAAAGCAGGACCAGGTCTCAATCCACTAATGATGTGTTGGGACAACAAACCTTCTTGTAACCATCTGTTGTTGCCCTCTGTCCTTTCACGAGTGTTTTTCATGTCTGACTTCTTTGGTAAACGTGAGATAAAGGGTGTGATATGAGCAGGATTATGCATGTAAAATCTGTTTTGCTGCAAATTTGAAGCCAAATTATGAGTTGTACTCAATCAGAATTAAGACTTTTTGTGTTACTGTAGAATTAGCAATGGATCACTGCCATTTTTATTGCACATACATCAGAGAGCAAACATTAACATTTTAAAAATCACCTACTTTTGAGACACTGGAGAAAATTAATGAAATTTTGGGTTGATGAAAGCAAGTGACTATTTGGGTGTAAAATGGCAATTCATTTGGTCTTTTGAAGGCAACTCAAGAGACATTCAGGCTAGTTATTACATAATCAAGAGCCACAGGAGTTGGTAAACTTTTGTGCTGCCTGCAGCTCAGAGAGAAGATGAATGGTTGGCAGGGAATGAATTTTCTGACTTAATCATCCTTTAAAAGCTGCAAGCCTACAGCTATTTTTTCTAATATAAGTCCAAATAAATATTATGCACTTCAGCCATGAATTATATTTATTAGTGTTGGTGAAAATGATATGCTGGTGGCATGTTGGTTTTTGACTTTTTTTTTCTTCATTTAGATTAACCTAAATGTATCCTAAAAATACATTTGCACTGATTACCTGGACAAGAAAAAACAGAAGCAAAGTCCCCCACCACATTTTAGAATATTAATATAATTATCACAACAAATGTAAATACACAATGGACATTTAATGTGCTTTACATAAAAATGATAAAGAAAATACAAGATAAAATAAATTTAAACACTAAGTAAGAACAAGAAATGAGAATAAAAAGTATGAAAATAGTAAAAATTATTAAAATTAAAGAATATATATATATATATATATATATATATATATATATATATATATATATATATATATATATATAGGGTTGGGGAGTAACGGAATAGATGTTACGGGACTAAGTATTTAAAATACAAAATATAAGTAACTGTATTCCACTACAGTTACAATTTAATCATTGGTAATTAGAATACAGTTACATTCAAAAAGTATTTTGATTACTGAAGAGATTAGTTAGCATTTTATTGTCATTTGTTTCATTTAATATTTAGTCCTTTCAGATGGAAAACATTTATACATATAAATGATGCGATCCAAAGTGCATTTGAACAGCAGTGAAACACTTTCTTATGATGTGTTATATTCATTCGAGCAGACAGAGAAGTAAGTTTGAAGTAAGTTTGGAGCAGAAGAAATAGAAATAAACCTTGTGTAAATTGTCAGCTTTACGCTAAGCTAAAATGCTATTTCTAGCCATTTTACATGCACATGTTACCAGGCACGATCATATTTGTTTTATCAAGAAAATTCACGCTGGATCATAATTTCTTTTGTTCTATTAAGACCTTTGATATTAGGGCAAAAATCATATTCTTGATGATAATTTTTGTATTGTTTTCCTGTAAAAATATCTAAAAATCCTTAAAACAAGATCAATTTGATTTATCTTGTTTTAGAAACAACACTGCATAAGATATTTAGGTTTTTCAGCGAATGTATTTTTAACATGTGTATTTTGTCTTACTGTACTGACAGAGTTTTTATAGTCAAAACAAGTGAAAAAATCTACCAGTGCTGAAGAAGTAATCCAAAGTATTTAGAATACATTACTGACCTTGAGTAATTTAACGGAATACGTTACAAGTTACATTTTAAAGCATGTATTCTGTAATCTGTAGTGGAATACATTTCAAAAGTAACCCTCCCAACCCTATATATATATCTCCCACAGGATAAACAATATCAGCCCCCACAGCTGGCCCATGTGGACCCGAATGAGACAACAACAAGACATAGCCACAACACGCTCAGCCTCTTATCAGTGAGCAGCAGAAATGAGGCGGAGTGATTATAATCAGACTATGGTCTATCAGTAAATAAGTTTAAAAGAAAACAAACAAAAAAATGCATGTTTACTTAATCAGACCATGGCCTCTAAGTAAACTACTCATTTTAAGTAAACTTGTTTTAGTCTAAATTTTCAATAATGTGCAGAGCACTGAGCTTGCAAGATAATGCATTTAATTGACTGCATGTATTGCTGTATGCTGTTTGAATTTATGGTTTGAATACATTTGAGTTCATGGTGTCTTTCGCACAGATAAGAACCATTCCTAGACATGTAGTGAATGGGCAGCGATAAAGCCAAGCTCTGTGGGTTAAGTAAGTCTTATTCTTATTCTCCCCTCACGTCAGCCATCAGCCTCAGCGAAAGAGAGATCATAGCAGTCAATCCCATTAAGCCACAAAGCAAAGCCAGTATCTCGTTGTCACAAAGCGGTGAACCATCGTCGGTGGTCACTAGCCACAGTCACCATAGCAGCTCTAGTCCACCAAAAACCATTTACCAAGGTAATTAAGCAAGACAAACTGGGAGAAAAAGAGAAAAATTCTTTCAAGAGGATTAGCTCAATGAGTGTGCAACAGGCAGTAAATAGCACATTCTGAGGTGAGGCAAGCTGACGGAAAAATGAACTGCATGATAAAGGGTCGCTGAGGAATGGCTTTCTCAGATAAAACTGTGTGGGCTAAACATGTGCAAAGTGAATGGCTGGGGTCTGGAAGTCTGGGAAAGTCACAAAACATCTGCTCTGGCCAGTCACAAGATCAGCAAGCATCCTTTTTACAAAAAGAAAGACAACACTGCATGACAATAGCTGTATCCCAACCAGTAGACTCCTGTAGAAACTGCTGAATTTCGGACGTATTCATAAAAGTACTGGTCGGGAGTGTAAAATTCCACAGGCCCAAATAAATCCGATTATATATCATTTCGGACATTAGTGACTGATGATTCCTTCAGTGTTATGGCCATTTGTTGCCATGCTAAGTAATTCTCTTAAGTTGTCTCTCAGGGGAATTTTTCAAACTTGAGTCACATTTGCATTTCTCACCTTCTGGATAAAATGGTCACCCCTATAGGACTTTTATCTAATTTAAACTCAAAGATTGGCTGCCCTTAAACTTAACCTACCCCTAAATCTTGACAGCTATTAGATCACTGTGTACACTGGCTTTCATTTTATTGGTTAAACTTACATTTTGCCCACCCAGCATTTAGTTTATCCCTCTTATTACAGGTCTTTAATCAATGTTGACACAATATAAATGCTGAGACAATAATTGGATTTAAATATATTTATTAAAAGGCAAATCTTAAATATACAAAATATATCAATAATAAAATATACAAAATCTGAAACACAGTGTGAAGCTTCAATTAGATTTCAGTAAATGAACTAATATATTACTCTGTGTCACTTGTCATCACACAAATGTGATTAGTCCCAGAATAGTATAGGTTTGTATCAAGTCTCTTCTGTAGCTCCAGGAACAGAGCTTCTCAAAACTTCTGGTTTTACAACCAACACTGGCCTCCCATAGACAACACAGTCTTCTTCATTGGATATCATGTCCACCCAATACACAATTCTCCACACAATCCTCCTGTGTCTGTCTCTGTTGACCTGGTCTTCAGCAACTGCAAAACATAACAGTAATTTAACCACTGAAAACAACCACTAAAAAAACTCTTAACAACATAATGGCTTTACATCAACTTACTCTTCTCTCTCTTTACCACAATCTTGATTGAGTCTCTCAGCTCTACCTTTGCACAGGGCTGAATTGGTAATCTGGCAAACCGGGCATTTTACCGGTGGGCCGACGCACTTTGGGGCTGATCAGGGGTGGACTGGCCATCGGGAGAACCGGGCTGGCCGATGGGCCGTCCGCGAAATGGGCCGTGATAATCTGAAATGAGGCGCCGTGTTATGCAGAATGGGCCACAAAACGGCGCCGCGATATGCCGAAGGGGGCAGCGATATGCAGAAAAGAACAGAGAAGGCCAGTTTCTTTGTAAAATCCCGGGCCGATTTCTTTTCCCAGTCCACCCCTACCTTTGCATGACGCAAGTAGGAATACTTCTTCCTCACAGCCTCATTATAAGTCTTTCAGGATGCTTAAAAGACATAAAATATTGTTAATAAGAGAAAGACTTGATAGTTAAACCAAAATAAAAATTGATATTAAAAGATTGCAACAACAGTTTGAATGTTACCATAAAAAATATGTGAAGATGAGTTGAGTCTGGTTGTGGGGGTGGGGGTCTGTGGAAAAGAGGAATCATGATGTGAGAGATAATAAATTATGAAGTTAAATACAATATTGGCATATAATAGTATACATCATCGGTCTTACCTGGTAAATGGATTATTTTATTGAAGATTCTTCTTTGAATGTTGCAGTCTGACTGTCTGTAGCATCTGTAGGTGTGTTAAAAATGACTCCTCAACAAGTCTGACCAGAGATTAGAACAACAGAAGTCTTTGCAGGAGGTGGTGGGGTAAGAAGTGGAGGTGTGTTTGGGGGGATTAAGGGGTGGGGGTCAATCATGAACGGTCAACAATAGGGGAGACCAGGGCTAGTTGTTACACTTAACTCCAGTAAATATTTCTAGTAGGTTTCTTTTTCAAAGTCTTTTCTGTATACACACACACACACACTTTAAAGCCTTGGCTGCAAAAAAGCTGTTGAGCACTTCCAGTTTGACAGACTGAAATTTTTGGGGGAGCCCTGTGGAGGTATGGAGTTTGCAGGGCACACAGACTGACTCTGAACCAATTGCCTACCTGTAGAACGTACTGCAGGCAGATGTGTACTTAGTACTTAATCTGTGCAGTTAAGCCAGACAAAAGAGAAAGTATCAGTAGTAATACCACTCTACACAATGGTAGAGATTGGCCTTTATGATTCCTAAAGTTTTCACATTGTGGGTTTTTTTATGCACATGTCAGATTATTTTTTAACAGCAGAAATTTTATAATTTAGGATTTTTTTTTATTTTTATGAAACAATATTTGTCTGCTTTTATTATATATTTATTATGTTTTTATTATTTTATTAACTTTTTAATTTTGGTTTACTACTGTACTATACAGTAACTCTTTAATTGGACAGATTGCATTCAATTTCATGTTTGCATTCAATTTCTTTAGTACTCATACTTAAAGTATAATAATAAACTCAGATAAAAAAAATTGTAATCAGTTTTTTTCTGTAATGTCTGTCAAAAATATCAAGTAAAATAAAATAAAAAATAAAAACATTCAGGGTGTTTATTTTTGCATGTTTTTCTGTACAGTAATGTAGTTCGCTGTAGCCAAAAAAATAAGCCAAACTTTCAGTTATTTGCCTTCCCCTGTGCTCTGAAAACACAGCAATCCCTTAACACCTTTCACTCACAATTGCCAGTCATTAACAAATAAAAATCCCTCTTAGCAGGACTGCCATCAGTCATTACAACCAGCCGAATTTCAACTGTAAATTTCTGTTGAACTTCACGGTTCCCTGTACATGTCAGCTAAATTGAGGTATGTGGCTTTATGGGGATGTTAACGGTTTTATGTTACTTGGGTCCGTTTTTTCACTAATACATCTGACAAACTTGAAGTGGGTGTTCACTATTCCCACATTTTTCCAGATTTGACTCTTTTCATGCAGTGCAACATGCCCTGTAAGCACAAAGAGAGACTACGTGCGCTGGTGAGAGCACTGTCATCAGAAGTGCCAATGCCTCCTCAGGCTACGTTCACAGTAAACGTCTTAATCTTCCATTCCAATTTTATGCCCAGATCCTATATTTTGCCATATCAATGTAAATCAAGTAAAAAGAAGAAAATAGCTGAAGAAGCGCTCATCTATTATTTGCTGTGGACACCTGCTGACAGAAACAGTTCCCCCAAGTAAAACACTGCTGGCACTGAATGACGACAATAGTGACATGTGCCTGCACAATGAAGAATGATATTACAGAAACAAATGAATTGTGTCTAAATGTGTCTGAACAGTCTGAAAAAATTCTAGGTTTTGGTACACAAAACATTGTGTCTTTTAGTTGGCACTGTTATTTGTCATAAAAACAGATATAAGTAAGAATGAGGGCCCAGCTGATCTTAGTGATCATCTCTAATAAAGTTAATATACTGTGACAGCGTAGACATTGTTACACAGACTGATCTCACATTGAAATCGGAAACTGACTTTTCTTTAGCTCAAATCTGGCTGTGCTTACGGAAATGCAAAACACTGCCGCCACTGGCCACAGCGGTAAGTGTCATGGCCGTATGGGCAAGTGTGAGCTCCATTTTGCATGTGTACGGTCTGCAGAGGGGCCCCAAAAGCGAGTAGTGAAGCAAGTTGTTTTCAGCTGTACAGGCTGCAATACAGTGAGTTTACGATTACTTGCTGGTTTCAAAGCAGGATCTAAACCCAGGTCTCCCACGCTGCTAATGCAACTTGATTCTGGTCGTACCATAGTGAAAGGTAAACATGCTGTAGCCGATGCAAAAATGTCTGAAAGGAGATGGCGCTTGTTCGTGTGTTAGCATAATCCGACCTGGAAGCCCAGCTTCTCTATATAATGATGTAAAAAAATCCATCTGCAAGGTACATGCCATCATAACTACACACTGCTACGGATGCATGAATGCATAAAGACATTGCATCATTATTTATTGTTCTATTTTTATTGTTTACTGTTTTTTATGCATTTATTGTTGTTCATTACTGCTGTTTACCTCACTGACGAACATTTTGGCTAAATAAATTTTTTGCTATAGAAAGTCTGAAATTGCTAAATGTTTACTCGGATCCTTCTGTTTTACACTCTAATTGATTTTTCACAATTTTGCAGTTCATTTCTGTTAACTGCAAAAACTGACACTTCAAAACAATTTTAAAATGCTAAACTTTGAAAAAAATAATAGTTTGATAATGTGTACATATACTGTATATCCAAATGCATAACTTGTGATATAATATAAAATTAGGTTACAAAAGCAATCAGACTACACAGTAGGTGGCTGCATAGAACACTGCAGCCATCTACTGGTTATTATTGTCACAACATTATTTTCAAGTCATGTTATTTATATTTTGTACACCAGATGGCAGCAATCGGCCTCCAATTTACTGTATGTCACATTCTCATATTTTCTTTATGTTTCAACTTATAGAAGTGAAGGTTTTTACTGCAATAAAGTTTCATAAATTTGCTAATTAATTGTAAAATTGAGAAGTTTACATGTAATTAGGATCAAAATAGCATAAAATCCCAAAAGATGTGCATACGTTTATTGTTGTTACATCAGGGAAGAAGAAATTGTATCATCATCATCATCAAAAAAAAAAAAAAATGACACCTCTGCTCTTTCACACTACACTTTTTGACCGACATCTGTGCTTCCCCTCTTTTGAAAAGCACCAGCCACCACTGCATTACAATTATCTTTGCACACTGGTATGGGATACACCTAAAATTAAAGATGAACCAGACAGTCTAGCTTCACAATAGATATAATAAATATAGACCTTTTATGAAGTCAGAACAACAGATAGTGATTCCACATCATCATCAGGGTTAACTTTTCTATATTTAACACTAATAATAGACAGGGAAAAAAAAGAGCACAATTGAGTCATTCCTGGTTTGAGTTTATTCAACCTATTGACTCCCCACTTGAATGGATGAAATCTAGAGCGATGTGAGATTTAATACATTTGCAGTGTGTCATTCTGCAGCATGACCACATCTGACTTTTGGGCGAACCACTGCCTTGATGAGACTACAATGTCACATGCTGATGAGAACAATCGGTTGTGTTGCAAAATAATAAAATTACACCAGTGTTGCTATCATTTCTAGTGAAATACAGATATAGAATGCATCTAATAATAGTGAAAAGATAGCTACTGTAATACATTCATCAATTCATCACAGGGCAATATGAAATCAGTTGGTTGCAGACACAACACCCAGACATTCTCAATGTTTATCGCATCAATTATATTTATTTTAATTACATCCTTCCTCAAAAACCTCCCCTTTATCATCATAGCATTGTGTCCATGTAGGACCCCTACCTAAAGCACCTGTTCCAGTCCTTCCTGCAATTTCTCATTGAATTGGCTGACCTGTTGATCCTAGATAAAGTGATCCATCCAATACCCCCCCCCCCCCAACTAAAAATGACAAAGATTAAGCTTTTAAATTATAATGATTTTATCTATTATGAATTTACTGTGATTTCAAACAATAATATATGCAGTACATTAAAACAGACTAACTATGGTATTTTGGTGGCAACTATACAGTTACCGTGGCCATTTTTCTTTTCTTTTTTTTTTTTTTTTTTTGTATGGGACATCGTTTCAATTAATTGACTGAATGAAAACTCATTCTGATTCCAAAATATTTCAGTTGTTAAGTGACATACACGATGCTTAGCTATTACACATTCAACAGGTGTTTTCGCATAGCATTGACTTCTTACCTGCAGTTCACACCAAGCAACCTCCACTGTGGTCTCCGTATCCAAGCCCTTGTAGACGGTCTTAAATGACCCCCTTCCGATCTCAATATTAAACTTTAGGAACCTTCCATCAGGTGAGGTCGCCACAGCTTTCGTCTCAACCTCATCTTTTTCATCCTGCTCGCGTTTACTCTCAAACAGTGCCCGTGACAAAACAACCTTCTTCTGCGTGCTTTCATCGGAGGATTCCGAGCTGGCATCGATATCCTGTACGCTGGGCTCCTCGGTGTTCCAGGTCTCAGCTGGTCGCGGGTCGGAGTCATGGGTCTCCGGTGGGGAGATGGAGACAGGTGACATTGGGGGAAAAGAGTCCGTCTTTTTCTCCTCGTTGATGCTTTCTGATAAAATGTTGTCGGCTGACCACGAGAGAGTTTTCGTGAGAGGTGCGATGCTCTCCTGAGGCTCTATATCCACAGTGTGGAGTTTGTTCAACCTGTAGGAATGTCTCCTGGAGTTTGCCGAGTGTCTCCTCCGTCTCGGCGGCAGGCGCGCTGGGAAGAAGGCGTCCGCGTCAAAACCCGCAGGTAACTTCGGGAAGCCAAGACCAGCCATGTCAACTTCAGCCTGTGACATTGTAGCAGACACCCTTGCAGTTTAGATCGCAGTTTATTGCATTACATATCAGCGTCCCTGCATTCCAGCATTTCTCCGTAAGAGATCTCCATAACAACTATCTGCTTATTTTAGTGTAATAATAATATCAATAACCTCCGAACCATAATAACTCTTCAAGAGCGCAGTCCAGGTTAGGTACAATAAAATTAAATAAAAATGCAGCGCGAATATAAACTAAATTCGATCGCAGTGTAGCGATTCATCTTAATGTTACCGAAGTCAATAATCGAAGGTAAATAAATAATCAGCACGAATATACGATGAATTCAAAGTATCGTTTCTGCGTAATGTTGCGCAAGCGAATAATCGAATGTTTAATAATTCGATAATTTTACTAAATGTGTCGCTTGGCGTTCGAGCGTCTCCACGGAGCGCACGTAGCGTTGCCTTCGCTCTCTCAGCACAAGTGTCTAGAGCGCTGCTCTGGTTGCTCCTCCCTGTGGATAAACACCTTAGTGTTGTGGTTATCAACCCTGTTCCTGGAGGACCCCCACAGCACTATACATTTTAGATATTTCCCCAATCAAAACACACCTGATGCAACTCATAAGCTCGTTAGTGGAGACTCCAATACCTGAACTGGGTGTGTCAGAAAAGGGAGGTACACAAAATGCACAGTGTTGGGGGGCCTCCACGAACAGGGTTGAGAATTACTCGTCCAGGGACCACTTACTTTAATACAATCACTCACAGGTTGTATCTTGGCTGACAACAATGCCATGAGTGCAGTATCATGTCTCAAATAGATTTCAGTTGTCTATTGCAAACGTGTTTTTTTTTTTTTTTTTTTTAATCTGTTGCAGGATCATAACAAAGTCAGAAGCACTGGATCCCAAGATCTTTCAAATCATGAATCAGTAGGGTAGAGAAATAGTAAGTATTTAAAACCACTATTTTAAACAAACTGAACAGATCACATTATTTCTGAGAGATGTTCAGATTGATAAAACAAGAAGCCTAAAAGGGTTAGTTCATCCAAAAATGAAAATTCTCTAATCATTTACTCACCCTCATGCCATCCCAGATGTGTATGACTTTCTTTTATCTGCTGAACACAAATTAAGATTTTGGATGAATTGCTCAGTTCTTTTGGCCCAGAGCAAGTGAATGGGTGCTAAAATGTTGAAGCTCCAAAAATCACATAAATCAGCATAAAAGTAATCAATAGGACTCCAGTGGTTAAATCCATATTTTCAGAAGCGATATGATTGGTGTGGGTGAAAAACAGATCACTTTCACATTCTTCTTCTTGTGTTTTTGGTGATTGACATTTTTCATGCATATCGCCCCCTACTGGGCAGGGAGAAGAATTTCAAGCAAAAAAATGACAAAAATGTTTCTCACCCACACCTACTGTATCATATTGCTTCAGAAAATATGGATTAAAACACTGGAGTCATATGGATTACTTTTATGATGCCTTTATGTACTTTTTGGAGCGCCAAAATTTTGTCACCCATTTAGTTGCATTGTATAGACCTACAGAGGTGAAATAATCTTCGAACAATCATAATTTGTGTTCTGCAGAATAAAGAAAGTCATAGACATCTGGAATGGCATGAGGGTAAATGATGAAATAATTTTCATTCTTGGGTGAACTATCCCTTTAATATCGTATTTATTCATTTTTTATAGCATAGTGTATGATCACACTTTATATTAGTATTAATGTTACTGTGCAATTAGCTATATATCTAAGTAGGCCTACTCATTAATACTGAACCACATGCCCATACTGTGTAATTAATTTGTAGAGGTGCTTATTATTTACTCATACTGTAAAAAAGTGTCAATGTGCAACTTAAAATCTATTTCTACTTGATTTAACCCTTAAAATGACTTTTGTTTGAGTAACCTATGTATTTAGGTTGAATTAGCCCTGTTAAATATGTTAAATAAAAAAACTATTAAATAATATTCGAAAAGAATTAAACCTGGCCGTTTAGATGTTACACAGTACGTATTTATAACACTTACCACATGAAACACATTTTTAGGTTTCCTGATTTTTTTTTTTACATTGAACTTTTATTATTGATACAAAATTAAAAACACTGACATCTCGTAGCCTACAATATGACTTCGCCAAATTCTTTCTGCCTTGAAAATAATTCTGTATATCTCCTGCAGCATTCCATCGATGTGACACTCGTATTACAAAATGTATAAATAGTTCCAGCTAATAATAGCTGAAAGATCAGCTGATAGTGGAATCAGATGAGTAGTATTAGAGTTGGATAAACATAGACATGGGGTGTAATGAAAACCTCTTTACGGCATGTTGCTCGAAGCTCAAACGTGTGCCAAACCTGGCTGCAAGACACAATCTGTGAAACACATCAGCATGTTTCTAGTTAAGATATAAATACATCTAGTTAGTTATCTGCATTATTGAACAGGCACTTTGGGCAGCCTGACTATATTATATAGAGCATGGCCTAATAAACTGATTCTTACTGAGGTAATATATTAATAATATGAATATTATGCCAGTCTTAATTTGGATTAGTGAGGATCCCTGGAACTCTTCTGCAGCACAAAATGTATCTGTGCATGCTCACACAGAGGTTATTTTGAACGGTCTGTCTCTCTTTCAGTGTCTTTGTTTTTATGGTTTAGTTTCCTAGTGATGGACTGATGTCTAATTAAAAGACATGTACTGATTGTGCTTTCTTATTAAGAATAGTGCAAGGGTCAGTTAGATCTTAGCCACACAAACACAGGTCATCTGTTTCTGACTGTGTGTTTTTGCTGGCTTAAAGACTTCGCATGAGGATTAACTTTGACTTGTCTGGCAGTGGGCCACCAGGGAGGTTTTATACCCAGTGGCAGATGACTTGGCAACACTGCTTATGTAACTGGTCCTGCTTGACCTGCTCCGAGCGGGATTCGAACCGGTGTTGCTAGCATGGGAGGCGGGCGCACTAATGAGGAGGCTAAAGGCTACAGCCTCTAGCGTCAGTCGCTAGTGTGCCTCGAGGCCAGGGGAGTGAGGTTTTACCCACACTGCACAGCGTTACACTAACATTAATTCAAACAATAGTGATCTCTGGAGCATTCGATAATACAGCTGTTGTACTGTATAGCTATGGCAAATTGTCATGCTAATGTAGAATTTCATCTGTTTTTTGACCATACCACTGTCATGTTTATTGCTTGCTACAGGTCATTTAACCAACTGAAAGCAATTCAGTTCACTTGCTGTGCTGTTGTTTGCTAGGCGCTCCTACTCAACTGCAGTTTGCTGTAACTGTATTAGGAGGCAGATCATGTCAGTTGGTAGTCCCTCTACATTTGCATTAAGATGAATTCTGCTCAAACTTGCCATATAGATGCCCCATTAAAGGTGCGTTCACATTTAGTATGTATATGTATTTCAAAAGTTCCATTTTAGTTGGACTATAACAAAAATTCATCAATTTAAAACATCATGGAAAAGATTTTTAAAACATTATGTAAAAGATTTTTTCTTTAATTCAGATTTTTTGTGAAGTCTGACTAACAGACCTAGATAATGCGATTGTAGTTCCGCTTAGTCCAGCATGTTTACAAGTTTACAGTGTTGGGTAGTTAGGTATTACATAGAATCTGTATTATATAATCAGATAACAAAAATCAAGTACTTGTAATTGTAATGCACAGAATCAGATTACAGTTACAGTTACTTTTTAATACATTTCATGATTACATTACAATTCAGCCAACGGCAATAGTGTGTAAGTAACTGCATGATAATGTTCCTAAATTTAAGATGAAATATTAATGCCTGATACAGGTCGCATGACCGAAACATTGTATCAGTAAATTCCTAATATATATATTTTTTGAAAGCAACAGCAGCACTGTGCTGGACTTTTTCTTGTTTATGACTAATGTTTAATGAAAGAAGTGTTAACTTACATTTGGTACTTAATAATTTAAAATCAATGAGAAGATTTATCAAAGCATGCAATTATTCCAAAAGCAATAAGATTAGATAACCTAAAAGAGTAATCTCAAAGATTACGTTACTGATTACAATTTAGCAGTGCATTTTGTTATAAGTGTCTGATTACATTTCAGAAGTAATCTACCCAACACTGTGCATTAATTGCTAAAGTTGTGCCAATGTTCCGAAAGACAGAGATGACATGTAATGTGTATTTAACACTTGCAAAACTGACTCAAATATTCAATTACGCATTTTGTCATGTATACTTGGAAAGACAGATGAAGATTGTAGCTCGACAACACGAAACCCCGCTATAGTTCAATTACAGCTGTGCATGTAAACGTCCAGGGCAGCAACTTCCAGTGATAAAATTACAGAAAGTCGGGCCTGGGTAGCTCAGTGGTAAAGACGCTGGCTACCACCCCTGGAGTTCGCTAGTTCGAATCCCAGGGTGTGCTGAGTGACCTACAGCCAGGTCTCCTAAGCAACCAAATTGGCCCGGTTGCTAGGGAGCGTAGAGTCACATGGGGTAACCTCCTTGTAGTCGCTATAATGTGGTTCGTTCTCGGTGGGGCCTGTGGTGAGTTGAGCGTGGATGCTGCGGTGGATGGCGTGAAGCCTCTACATACGCTATGTCTCCATGGCAATGCACTCAGCAAGCCATGTGATAAGATGCATGGGTTGATGGTCTCAGACGTGGAGGCAGCTGGGATATGTCCTCCGCCACCCGGATTGAGGCGAATCACTATGCGACCACGAAGACTTAAAAGCACATTGGGAACTGGGCATTCCAAATTGGTAGAAAAAAATAAATAAAAAAATTACAGCAAGTCATTTGTTTTCAATGAGAGTTGGCCATTGGTGCCCACTGCAACAAAGCTAAGCGGAGTTGTCATTCTGCCATGAATCTCCTTTTGTGTTCCATGGAGGAAAGAAAGTCATATGGGTTTGGAAAAACATCAGAGGATTAAATGATGACAGAATTCTCATTTTGGAGTGAACTATCCCTTTAACACATGATCTAAAGCAGCAAAAGGACAACCTATGCACTGAACGTTGTTTACTTGTCATTTCCTGACAGCTTCAATGGAATCTTCCGTATGCTGATCTGTTTCACAAGAAAAAAAAAAGACACTGTCAAAGGTAGATAAATAATGCCGTGACATACATACTATATAGGCAGTACACATGGGTGTAGACCTGGGTCACTGAATGACCACAGTGTTTCACCAAGCATGCTAACAAAATCAATTGTGTCCAAAAATGATAAATATGATATGAATGTGGACAGGAAACACAGTCGATCATCATGGAGTTAATTAAGCTTGTGTTGCGAAGATACACAGACCCCAATGCCTAGGGCTCCAAACAACCCCACCTTGACACACAAGCTTAGAGGAGGGACATGTGTTTGTGTATGTCATTCTTATCAGTATGAACACATTGCTTCTCTCCGTGAGCAGCTGGGCCTCTCTGCCTCCACTCCGCACTAATCACCCTAGTCCCACTGTAAAACTTTTGCCAAATCATATCTCATGTTAAGAACAGCTTGTTGGATGGACTGAGAGGTACATCACATATAAATACATAGCAGAAATGGGTCATGTAGGAGAGGTGATGGCCCCCAATCTGATTTCACCCTCATGCCATCCCAGATGTGTATGACTTTCTTTCTTCTCCTGAACACAAATTGAGATTTTTAGAAGAATATCTCAGCTCTGTAGGTCCATACAATGCAAGTGAATGGTGATCAGACCTTTGTAGCGAAACAAATCACAAAGGAAACATAAATCCATAAGACTTTAATGGTTAAATCCATATCTTCAGAAGTGATATAACAGGTGTGGGTGAGAAACAGATCAAAATGTAATCCTTTTCTACTCTAAAACTATTTAAACTTTAGGAGCACAATACAACGATACTTGAACAAAAATGAGCTGCATGGTCGAGTTGCCAGAAAGAAGCCAATGCCACAAAAAAGCCCGATTACAATATGCCCGACAACACCTTGACATGCCACACAGCTTCTTGCACACTGTCATTTGGAGTGACGAGACCAAAATAGAGCTTTATGGTCACAACCATAAGCGCTATGTTTGGAGAGGGGTCAACAAGTATTGTGCTCCTTGAAACAACCACACTGTCTTTTTCCAGAGCAGCCTGTTTTTCTCCTGAGATTGCCTGTGGGTTTTTCTTTGTATCACGACCAATTCTTCTGGCAGTTGTGGCCGAAATCTTTCTTGGTCTACCTGACCTTGGCTTGATATCAAGAGATCCGCGAATTTTCCACTTCTTAATAAGTGATTGAACAGTACTGACTGGCATTTTCAAGGCTTTGGATATCTTTTTATATCCTTTTCCATCTTTATAAAGTTCCATTACCCTGTTATGCAGGTCTTTTGACAGTTCTTTTCTGCTCCCCATGGCTCAGTATCTAGCCTGCTCAGTGCATCCACGTGCGAGCTAACAAACTCATTGACTATTTATTCACAGACACTAATTGCAATTTAAAAAGCCACAGGTGTGGGAAATTAACCTTTAATTGCCATTTAAACCTGTGTGTGTCACCTTTTGTGTCTGTAACAAGGCCAAACATTCAAAGATTTCAGCCACAACTGTCAGAAGAATTGTTCGGGATACAAGGAAAAACCCACAGGTAACCTCAGGAGAAATACAAGCTGCTCTGGAAAAAGACAGTGTGGTTGTTTCAAGGAGCACAATACGACGATACTTGAACAAAAATGAGCTGCATGGTCGAGCTGCCAGAAAGAAGACTATACTGCGCCAATGCCACAAAAAAGCCCGGTTACAATATGCCCGACAACACCTTGACACGCCTCACAGCTTCTGGCACACTGTAATTTGGAGTGACGAGACCAAAATAGAGCTTTATGGTCACAATCATAAGCGCTATGTTTGGAGAGGGGTCAATAAGGCCTCTAGTGAAAAGAATACCATCCCCACTGTGAAGCATGGTGGTGGTTCACTGATGTTTTGATGGTGTGTGAGCTCTAAAGGCACGGGGAATCTTGTGAAAATTGATGGCAAGATGAATGCAGCATGTTATCAGAAAATACTGGCAGACAGTTTGCATTCTTCTGCATGAAAGCTGCGGATGGGACGCTCTTGGACTTTCCAGCACGACAATGACCCTAAGCACAAGGCCTAGTTGACCCTCCAGTGGTTTCTGCAGAAAAAGGTGAAGGTTCTGGAGTGGCCATCACAGTCTCCTGACCTTAATATCATCGAGCCACTCTGGGGAGATCTCAAACGTGTGGTTCATGCAAGACGACCAAAGACTTTGCATGACCTGGAGGCATTTTGCCAAGACAAATGGGCTATACCACCTGCATGAATTTGGGGCCTCATAGACAACTATTACAAAAGACTGCACGCTGTCATTGATGCTAAAGGGGGCAATCCACAGTATTAAGAACTAAGGGTATGCAGACTTTTGAACAGGGATATTTAGGTTTTTCGGAAAATTTATTTTTAAAGTGTATTTTGTCTTACTGTACTGGCAGAGTTTTTATAGTGAATACAAGTGAAAAAATCTACCAGTGCTGAAGAAGTAATCCAAAGTATTTAGAATACGTTACTGACCTTGAGTAATCTAACGGAATATCTTACAAATTACATTTTACAGCATGTATTCTGTAATCTGTAGTGGAATACATTTCAAAAGTAACCCTCCTAACCCTGTATGTATGTATGTATGTATGTATATATATATATATATATATATATATATATATATATATATATAAGAAAACTATTTTAACTAGTAAAAAACTTGATATAAAACTGTAACTCCATTTTCACTAGTAGAATTTTCATTATCTGTTGTTCACTCATGTTCAAAATGGAATAAAAGATATCTATAATTAATTTCTTACTAGTTGAAATTCCAAATACACATATCGGCTATGTACCTCTTCTTGCTAGTAAAAATGATACTTTTTTTTTCAATGATTACATTGTACTATAAATACTAGTAAGAAAGCCTTTTAATCTCTCTTCAATATGTGAAATCTATTGCCAGACATCTGAAGTTAACATTGCTCAATAATAAAAGGTTTTACTAGTGCAAATGTAATTACTGATATCCAAAATTAGCATTTTCACTAGTGAAAATTGAACTGTTGATTTCTAAAATTCCAGCATGCGACTGATGTCAAAAAGGCTTGTGAGGTGACCTAAAACCTTAAAAATGTACAAACTATCAATCAGACTGTACATCTTTGATGGTGTCTGCTCTACCTAAGATTCATTGCTGTCCTTCAGTGATACATGTGTGGACAGCCACGGTGTGTACTGTAAAAATATCTAAAGTTGCATGAAAACTGTTGGGTAAAAAAATCTTTAAACCACCAGAATCTCCTGATGTTGCAACACATACTGCTATCTAGTGGTATTTAGTGGAACAGAATAGAATAGAATGCATCTAGATAATAGCACATCTTTGTCGTATAACGTTAAATAATCTTGGGCTCATGCGAGATCAGGTCTCTTTGAAGGACTGATCGGAGAAACTGTTCACTGAATCAAGTTCCTGTATCTCAAAATGTTTTTTTAATGAAAGCCATAGAAATGAACATATGAAAGAATCAAGGGATGATTAAAATAATAATTATTGATACCATTCCTGAATGAAACAACATACTCCTGAAATACAATTTACTGTTCTACAATGGTTCTGACTTTGGGAAAAAAAATAAATCATAAATAGATCCACAGTCTCAAACCATAACATATTGTAATGATGTTAAAATGTCCTCAGCAAAAAGTCTACTGCAATACCACTGAGAGTGAATGACAACCAGGTATCAGTGAAATAAAAGGGTCTAAGAGTTAGCCCCTGTCCGGGGCCCTTTCATGATGAAGACCTTTGCCTCGTCATCAATCTCATCCATGATTCTCTCCTGCTTCACTGAGAGAATGGTGTAACTGACTGATGCAGAGATGCTGTAGTTAAGGCCATTACATGACAACTTTGGAGATTAATAATGAATAAACATACAAACGCATGCTTGATTTAGGTCACTTTATATGCTTTCAGAAGTCAATAAAAATGATCATAGCATTTTTTGGTACGCCCAACATGCACATCTGAATCCCTCTTTATGAGGTAGTACTATTCTTGGAAGTACCTTGCAGTACCATGTAAATATCATTCATGATACATAAATATGTTGGTCATTTGTAGTAAGCATCAACGTATATTACCATTAAATACCATCACTGCACAAGGAACCCCTTATGAAAATGTATTATGGTAACCTATAGCCTAGTTACACAACACTAAATGTACTGCTGTAAAACGACAATGAATTAAAATGAGCTCAAACAGTACACGAAGCTTTAAGAATCTTTGTGCCAATTATCTTTCTTTTTATAATTACAATGGTGGCTAATAACAGGTTACTCAGTATTTTGGCGTAAACTACTGTATGGATACCATGGTTAATTTCAAAGCGTTAAAATCATTATAAAGGAAGTTCCCAGGAAAGGTACAAAATACTCGGGCTTTATTTAGCTAAAGTGAAACTGAAATTAAGTATGCAAAATAAAGTTCACCCACTTATCAATATTAACCAGAAAAGGCTCTGTTGTCTGTCATGTTATGAAACACATTGAAGGATACACAAGCCCACCACAAAAGCTCCGATGGCAAGGCCCGTGATCAAATTGCGGCTTCTCAGTCGTTTTGATTGGATCTTCCAATGTTCGAGTTCCTGCTGTCTTTTAACGAGCTGTTTTTGAGCAGCTGTGAGGGGTTTCGGCGAAGCTGAAGCCCCTGAAGCATCCCCTGCACTCTCGCCTTCCATGTTTGTTCCGGGTTCTGTGACGTAACACGGTGCGCCACTCAAATATGTTTTTTTTTTTTTTTCGTCAGATGTCCCGCTGCAACCAAACACCAAGTGGCGCCATAAGTATGAGGGCAATTTTGCTAGTACTATTTTCTCCATTTTACATTTCTTTTAAATGAGTTGCATTTATTTATTGCTATTTTTAATTCTGTACTTTTTCTTATATAAATTCTGAAATGATTTCCATAATTCACTTTGTAATATGATAGCTGATATGTTCATAATCATATCTATCATAAATCACAGATTTAATCTGTGGGTTAAAGGGATAGTTCACCCAACAATGAAAATTCTCTCATCATTTACTCACCCTTATGCCATCCCAGATGTGTATGACTTTCTTTCACCTGCTGAAGTCAATTATGATTTTTAGAAGAATTTCTCAGCTCTGTAGGTCCATACAATGCAAGTGAATGGGTGCCAAAATGTTGAAGCTCAAAAAATCACATAGAGGTATCATAAAACTAATCCATACGACTCCAGTTGTTAAATCAATGTCTTCAGAAGTGATATGATAGGTGTGGGTGATAAATATATATATATATAAAATAATAAAATTAAAAAGATAAAACTATATAACTATAGCATCCCCAGTTTTACTGAGCAACCACTGGACAGCGTCATAATGATTCCAATTGCCTGTTTTTTGTTTCTGGGCTGGAGAGACACAATGTAAAAACTACCAAAACGAGCAATCCACTGTAGACGGAGAACAACAACCATGTGTTAGTTGGAGTAAAATGAATTTCAGGCTCAGCTTGTGCAGTTGTTGGCTGTCATAACTCAGATTAGTTAATGCTATCAACATAACCAACCTCGGACCATTGCTTCATGTCATCTAAAAAAAAAAAAACTTCGATTCTGTGAACTATCAGCGTGTTTTTTGTTTTGTTTTTTGTTTTTTACAATTTTTTACAAATGTAATACTTTCAACATCACATTACCCACTAAGAATATACACCGATGCAAGTGTAAACACTGGAGACTGGAAATTGAAAACAGGCAAATCGGGGAACACTTCCACATTCAGGAAAAAGGTGGATGGTAAATAATAGTAAAATATTGTATAGTACAGTACAATATGCAAATTAAAAGCTTTAATTGTACATAGAGTAACAGTTGTAACAGCTTAACTTCAGTGCCAACATCTCATCAACCACCCTGGTCTTGCAGGTTTGTGCTTTACAACATAAGGAAAATCAGAACTTTCCTGTCTGAATATGCTACACAGCTCCTGATCCAAGCTCTGGTCATTTCAAGACTGGACTACTGCAATGCCCTGTTCACCTGTCTGGTCTTGAATCAGCCAAAGGGGGCTCACGTCACCCCACTCTTTATTTCACTTCACTGGCTGCCAGTAGCTGCCCATCTGTTCAGTGAGCACTTAACCAATCCACATTAATTACACTTACTATTTATTAAAAAATAAAAAAATAAAAATCCTAGTCTGTCTCTTTCTTCTGCACTAGCAGTTTTTCTACTCCAGCCACTGTGTGAACTTGGCAGAGCAATATTAAAGATATTGTTGACTTTTGTACAACAAATTGCTTATGTTCCTCATTTGTAAATCGCTTTAGATAAAAGCATCTGCTAAATGACAATGTTTCAGCAGCTAAATTTCATTCAAGCATAAACAAGAACTGAACAGACAAATCGGAAGCACCACATTTATTGATGGTTTCCCACATTGCACTGATCTATAGTCTAGTGATAATATCTGTTTGCTTTTTTAAATTGATGTGCATAGGTTTCATCTGACTTGCAAAATAATAATTGCGAATGAACACTCCTGTAATACTTAAAATAAAATATCTTTTTATATCTTATCTCTGTCCATTTGCTTGATCTCACTAATTACAAGTGTAAAAACTATGCACATATTTGCATAAAATTAAAACGGTGTATCAGTTTTATTTACAGAATACTTATCTCTCTAATAAAACTGAAAATGCCAATTATTACTTAACCATATTTTTATATAAACAAAAGTCTGTAAAAATATGTACAGCTTTAGTCTACATACACAAAGTTTGTATTTACCACTCAATGCAGAGTCAACATTTTATTTTTGCTGCATTCATACTCATGCATTGTACTGTCAGTATTTTATACTAATATTTGCTCATAAAGGCACAGTTAAAATATATTTACTATGTTAGTCGGTTGGTTAATTAAACTCTTTTTTAGTTTTAACAACAATCCCTCTTTCCAGTAATAAAGTTAAAAGTGCTCTTACCACTTTGGTAATTAAGCACTTCTAAAGTCTGGGTTTCATCATAAACATCTTTGTTCTGAGATAAATTACACCAAGCAAACATACATAGAGGATCTTTTGTTTGGCACTTATTCAACCTCTGCACTGAGACCTCACAGGAATGAAACTATTTGTTTGATTGACTAACTGAAGGATGTTTCTAATGTTCCACAGGCACAATACTTTAGTGACAAGGCAATAATATATAATTTTCAGTAGTGTGCAAGTATGTGCACTGTCAAAAGTTCACTGAGGACTCCACAAGTGTGTCATGTTCGCATTGCATTAACAAACAAATGTCCTATCGGACAGGATTTCTTTGATCATATTGGCTGATGATCATTTTGTTCACTTCATTTCATAAGTACCAAGAACATGGATCAGAGAAACAATTTGGAACAAGGCAGTTCTGAGGCACCATGTCTGAAACCCAAAAATCCAATCAAAGCTTCTCACTCATGCAAATGTTTGAACTAAGTCTTTTAGAAATCCTGATGATGATGTTTCACAGGGTACTGAAATCCAACCTAGGACTGTAAACCCAGAGGTGGTCCTTAGATGTGGGTCAATGAATACTTCCAGCTTGGATATCAGTCTTTAAAATGTTTTCCATTCGAGTATATATCCACTGACATTAAAACCTTATGACACCATAACTGCTGAAAAACATTGCTGATTGGTTATGAATTTGGTTCAAAAGAAAACATGAATGGGGATCTGTGACAAGTTTGTTAGCGCCTACTGGCCAATCATGTGTCCACATTTCTAAACATGATCTTAACCTATATGAAAGTCTGTATCCAATCAGTAAACAGAGAACAATCAGTAACTTTGTTCATTTCACAGGAGAGTTCATGGTAATGTAAGATTTTGGAGTCGATGGGTTGTATTCTGTTTGAGTTGGATGATTTTATTTGGTTTGGAAGACCTCGTTGTATTCGTTGAGAATGAGCTCCACGATTTGGTTCTGGAAGACCATGTGGATGGTGATGTTGGACTCTTCTTGTGGTCTCAGTAATGTTGGGCCAAAAACGATGGACATACTTTGGACAGACATGCGGTTCGACTCCCCATTCTCAATCACCCTGCAAGACAGATGGGTTTATGGTCAGGAATGTAGTCCAACTAACATGTTGGGGATACATACACTAGTTTTAGTGCTGTATCATAACAGTAGACTTAAGTTTAGAGCTTTTAGTTTTTAAAAGTTAATGTTTTCGTGCTACTAAAATGGTCTAGAGACTTCATAACTGTCCCAAGACATCAACCCCTCCATGTATTAATATAATTCAGAGATCTTTCTAGAATTATTTAATCATCACTGTTAAAACCCAAGACTAAACAGAAGAACTGAAGTATTACAACAATGGAAATCATAGTATTGACATCTTACGTACTACATTGATTTCATGGTATTTTGGCCTTTCTACAGTTTTCCTGAGCATCCACTAGGCGGCACCACAATGATACTAATTGCCTGTTTTCTGTTTCTGGTCTCGAGACGCAATGTAAATATTACCGAAACAAGCGATCCAGACGGAAAACTACAACCATTTAAGTGTTATTTGGAGTAAACATGAATTTCCGGCTCAACTTGTGCAGTTGTTGGCTGTCATAACAGCTCAAAATAATTAATGATATCAACGTAACTAACCTCGGACCATTGCTTCGTGTCATCTACACACTCAGGTGAGGCACTGTCATAAAGAAAATGCGTATCTCGACTCTATGAATTGTCGTTACTCTAGAGGCATATGCTTTTTGACAATTTTTACAAATGTAATCCTTTAAACATCACATTTCCCACTAAGAATATAGGCCGATGTGAATGAAAACACTGAAGACCCTAAATTGAAAACAGGCGAATCATGGAACACTTCCGCATTCAGGAAAAAGGAGGATTACTGTACATTAAGTGAAAAAAGAGGCCCATACTTGCGAAGATGTTTGAAGAGAACCTCCATGGTGTCATGGTTGGGCAAAGGCAGGTTTCTCACCAGATCTCGCATATATGACACTTTTTGTTTGTAGTCACTCATTTCTAGAAAAAGAATACGAGCAAATTTATTGAACCATTACTTGCATACTGTATCTATGTCCAATGTGTTTTTCTATGTCTAAAATATATTACAGCAAACACTTTCATTAGGTTTACTGAATCTTCCCTTGTTCATATTACTCAAAAATGCATGTAACCAAGTGAACTTAATTTAACTGAGTTGTTTCAATGAATACAAGTTTACTTTAGTCCATTTGTGTTTTAATCCATGCTTTGCAGGGGACTCGATAGGGAGAGTAAATGTCAAGATTAAATTTTATTTTATGTGTTTGTGCAAGTTGAATATAAGTGGATACTTGTTAGTGATTAATGTTTTGCTATGCTGAGATTAAGAAGCATTTCTGTTATGTTGGAGTTTTAGGAGTTACCATTATGGTGAAGAGTGGAGCTTGAGTTTAAGTTGAGGACAGGTACATGTAGCAAATTATATTAATTACCACTTTGTTGAGCAATTTCTGTGCTAACCATAGCAAAGTTGCTAAACTACACTCTGTTGTGTTTATCACTAGCATGTATTTAGCATGCTAACATTCACTGTCACTAAATAGCACATAAAGAAATAAAAGATTTATTTGAGTTACTTTGACGTGCCTAATTTTGTTGCTTACCTAATTCAGTTAGGTTCTCCCTACACAAAGTGTTTGTTCAGATTACATAGTCATTTTAAGTTAAGAAAACTAATTTCAAACATGTGAAACCACTGTCCATGACTGAATAAAGTTTAGCCAAAGAGCTATTTTTATGAGTGTAGTTACACTCACTAATGGCAGCAATGAACCCATCAAAGAAGCTGTAAGGGAACAGAGGCTCCGGAAGTTCACGCAGGAAGAGCTTTAGAGCTCCTGTGATCACATGGATCTCCTCCCACTGCCCGTCCTCCAGATCCAAATCCTCTTCTACAGAAGGAAAGAAAGCCGTGAGTGACAAATTCTGTTAAACGTTAAAGGTTGAGGGAATCTGTCCTAATGTTTCTGTAGCTCTTGTTTACCATGATCAGCTTTATAACGAAGCTTTTGTATCACAGCCAGGTTCCCGCTCACTCTGTAGATTCCATCTATTTTTAGACCTGCTCAAGACAAACAAGTGCACACTTTAGATGACAAAGGAAGTCTTAGGACACCTTTGCTTTGTTATTGATTTCTATACATGAACAGAGCGCAAAATGAAATATTACCCCTTTTCTCCACAGATCTGATGCATTTTTCCACAAACTTGGGCACGGTTGCGTTTTCCCGATGACACAGGGTGTCTAGGTGGCAGCCAAATACATTCTCTGCAGCGAAAGAAAATGAATAAATTAATCTCAATAGAGTTCAATACTGTATCGACATGTGAATAAATGTAAATTTTATAAAAAATAAAAGGACTTTTTTCAAAAAGATTTTAAAGGCATAGTTCACCCAAAAATTAATAAAATCCCCCTCACCACCATGTCATATTGCCATATTTGATTTGGGCTCTGTATTCATGAGTTGATCAATGAGTTGATTTGATTTGAGAGTAAATGGCTTCAATTTGGATCTTTTCATTATACAAAGCGATCATATGGCTTAAGAAGACTTTGAATATGACGCACAAATCGCATGGACTACATTTATGACGAAAGCGGGCCACTATCAACTGCTATTGTATGGAAACCTGCAATAGTGACATTCTTTAAAATATATCCTTTTGTGTTCCACAGAAGAAAGCCTTCTGGGTAAATGATGACTTAATTTCAGTTTTGGGTGAGGTATTCCTTATTCATCTGGTCTTTAGTGACCCGGGACCTCATTCCACCCCCTGTACCTTATCAATTTTTTGGAGTTGTGCCCACACCTCTTAAGTATTCTTCAACTTTTCTTTTCTGAACAGTGTAAATATACGTATATATATCTCTGGAAAGACCACTGCAAAATGATCAGTTTCTCTAGATTTACAATAGATATGTGTTTGAGTAAAATAAAAAATGTTGTTTTATTCTATAAAGTACTGACAACATTTCTCCCAAATTCCAAATACAAATATTGTCATTTAGAGCATTTATTTGCAGAAAATGACAACTGGTCAAAATAATAAAAAGATGCAGTGTTTTCAGACCTCGAATAATGTACGTGGCTTGATTCATGCGTCCCTCACAAAGACGAATCTGCACAATTCCAGCCTTGCTGAAGCACCCCCAGATCATCACAGTTCCTCCACCAAATTTCACAGTGGGTGCGAGACACTGTGGCTTGAAGGCTTCTCCAGGACTCCGTCTAACCATTAGACGACCAGGTGGCAGATCGGTGATTATCTGGGGGTGGAATTGGGCAGATTCGTCTTTGTGAAGGACGTATGAATCAAGCCACGTACAAGGTTATCGTGGAAGAAAACTTGCTTCCTTCTGCTCTGACAATGTTCCCCAACACAGCCAGGTCAATCTAGTTGTGAATGGAGAACCACCGGATCAAGACCCTGTCATGGCCAGCCCAATCTCCAGACCTGAACCCCACTGAAAACCTCTGAAATGTGATCAAGAAGATGATTGGCCATCCATCTTCTTCTTGATCACATTTCAGATGTTTTCAAGCCATCAAACAAAGCCAAGCTGCTTGAATTTTTGCACCAGGGGTGGCATAATGTCACCCAACAGCAGTGTGAAAGACTGGTGGAGAACATGCCAAGACGCATGAAAGCTGTGATTGAAAATCATGGTTATTCCACCAAATACTGATTTCTGAACTCCTCCTAAGTTAAAACATTAGTATTGTGTTGTTTAAAAATGAAAATGAACTTGTTTTCTTTGCATTATTCGAGGTCTGAAAACACTGCATCTTTTTTGTTATTTTGACCAGTTGTCATTTTCTGCAAATAAATGCTCTAAATTACAATATTTGTATTTGGAATTTGGGAGAAATGTTGTCAGTACTTTATAGAATAAAACAAAAATGTTCATTTTACTCAAATACATACATATAAATAGTAAATCCAAAGAAACTGATAATTTAGCAGTTATATATATTATATTATATAAAATTGCAAAATATATATATTTTTTATAAATGCTTAATTACCAAAAGTGTATAGGGCCATTAAAGACCCGAGATGTGTAATTGTGGCTCTTTTTTTTTTTTTTTTGCACTTTCATAAATCATATTTTTTATGATTATTTCATCTCTATATAAGTTTATTACCACAGGATATATATTTATTTGTTTATTACAAGACAAATGAGTACTACAGTCATACAAATGGCTACTAAATCACGTTGATTTTCTGTGACAATGGTGAATTTTTAGTATCCCTTATGCATGTACATATACATATTATACATGCTACTTCTCACTCAAGGTGGCGCTGATGTTTCAGTGATTGACATTTGACATTGCTATTTAATGAAAAAACAATGTGGAAATAAACAATAGCAAGTGTAACACATAAACAGTATGAATTGGCTATTGTCATTTGGGTGTACTACTGAAATTATGTAAATTGTGCATTTATTTAGACTCAGTAAGTGCCTGATAAAATATATATGTGTAGCTTATGTGTAGCTTAGGTGTATCTACTGTAATGTGTAGCTTATGTGTTCTGTGTAGCTCAATATGTGTTTGAAAGCCAGTTGCATCTGATGAAATTTCAATGTGGAAGTAATGAATCCCGTTCTAGATTTGTTGCATCATCTCTTTGATATATGAAAAATAAAACACCAAAATATTTCAGAATAAATTCTGTTCTATTATTTTCTAATTGTCTTGAAAATGTTTTTAGGTCCATATTTGATAGATATACATGCTGGGTCACTAAGACACAAGGTTTGTAATAATGTTTAGCAAAACACCCATGCATTTAAGGGTTAATCATCATGTCATAGATTAAATTTCGCATTGATTGAGTTGGAACAGGAACAGGCATTGATGTCAAAGGGCAAAGGGTGATACTGACCTTTGATGTAGCCTTTCTCTTTGACTGACTGTAGGGTGGGCCTCCTCTGGAGGAACTTCCGTAATTTGTTGCGAACACGTCCTTCTTCTACATCTATGTTGCTTGACGTGCTCAACCTTGTTGCTGTAAGAAAATATACGATATTTAAATACACTTCCACACCTGATCTGTTGAACCTTTCAGAACTTGCTAAAATGTTCTGAATCCAGCCCTTGATGTGTATTTACAGTGCATCCGGAAAGTATTCACAGCGCTTCACTTTTTCCACATTTTGTTATGTTACAGCCTTATTCCAAAATGGATTAAATTCATTATTTTCCTCAAAATTCTACAAACAATACCCCATAATGACAACGTGAAAGAAGTTTGTTTGAAATCTTTGCAAATTTATTAAAAATAAAAAACGAAAAAAATCACATGTACATAAGTATTCACAGCCTTTGCCATGACACTCAAAATTGAGCTCAGGTGCATCGTGTTTCCACTGATCATCCTTGAGATGTTTCTACAACTTGACTGGAGTCCACCTGTGGTAAATTCAGTTGATTGGACATGATTTGGAAAGGCACACACCTGTCTATATAAGGTCCCACAGTTAACAGTGCATGTCAGAGCACAAACCAAGCCATGAAGTCCAAGGAATTGTCTGTAGACCTCCGAGACAAGATTGTATTGAGGCACAGATCTGAGGAAGGGTACAGAAACAGTTCTGCAGCATTGAAGGTCCCAATGAGCACAGTGGCCTCCATCATCCATAAATGGAAGAAGTTTGGAACCACCAGGACTCTTCCTAGAGCTGACCGCCTGGCCAAACTGAGTGATCGGGGGAGAAGGGCCTTAGTCAGGGAGGTGACCAAGAACCCGATGGTCACTCTGACAGAGCTCCAGCGTTTCTCTGTGGAGAGAGGAGAATCATCTAGAAGAACAACCATCTCTGCAGCACTCCACCAATCAGGCCTGTATGGTAGAGTGGCCAGACGGAAGCCACTCCTCAGTAAAAGGCACATGACAGCCCGCCTGGAGTTTGCCAAAAGGCACCTGAAGGACTCCCAGACCATGAGAAACAAAGACTGAACTCTTTGGCCTGAATGGCAAGCGTCATGTCTGGAGGAAACCAGGCACTGCTCATCACCTGGCCAATACCATCCCTATAATGAAGCATGGTGGTGGCAGCATCATGCTGTGGGGATGTTTTTCAGCGGCAGGAACTGGGAGACTAGTCAGGATCGAGGGAAAGATGAATGCAGCAATGTACAGAGACATCCTTGATGAAAACCTGCTCCAGAGCACTCTGGACCTCAGACTGGGGCGAAGGTTCATCTTCCAACAGGACAACGACCCTAAGCACACAGTCAAGATAACAAAAGAGTGGCTCCGGGACAACTCTGTGAATGTCCTTGAGTGGCCCAGCCAGAGTCCAGACTTGAACCCGATTGAACATCTCTGGAGAGATCTGAAAATGGCTGTGCACCGACGCTCCCCATCCAACCTGATGGAGCTTGAGAGGTCCTGCAAAGAAGAATGGGAGAAATTGCCCAAAAATAGGTGTGCCAAGCTTGTAGCATCATACTCAAAAAGACTTGAGGCTGTAATTGGTGCCAAAGGTGCTTCAACAAAGTATTGAGCAAAGGCTGTGAATACTTATGTACATGTGATTATTTTTTTCTCTTTTTTTTTTTTTTTTTTTTTTTTTAATACATTTACAAAGATTTCAAACAAACTTCTTTCACGTTGTCAATATGGGGTATTGTTTGTAGAATTTTGAGGAAAATAATGAATTTAATCCATTTTGGAATAAGGCTGTAACATAACAAAATGTGGAAAAAGTGAAGCGCTGTGAATACTTTCCGGATGCACTGTATGCCCATGTGCACATCTGATTCAGTTACTCACAGTCAGTCTTCCTCTCTCTGTCTGCAGGCAATGGAGATTTTTCTGGAATGTCTTCTACCTCATCCTCGGAGTAATGGCCGTTGTCCTGTATAGAAAGGTCACATTTTAGCACCTTTTTAAGTGCAGATATGATGACATGTTGCATGCTTGAGGATAGTGGCATCTCAAATATTTCACATTCTAAGTCTGGCCAGAAGGGGACGCCACTAACCTGCAGTCTGATGGTGTCCAGGATGATCTTGTGCCAGTCGTGGATGATGCTGTCTGTGTCATACTGTATCAGATACTCTGAACCATGACGTGTCTTCAGCTGCAGAGGAACATGGGCAGTTTTACATGTCTGACATTATTAAATCGATACATCATGTCTCTGAACATCTGTTAGCCCACTCTTTTGAGAAAGTAGAAAATTCAACCCAGGACTATTGTATTATAAACAAAAGAAGGCAACAAATACTGCCAGCTATCAATATCAAATCAGCTTAAATTCAATCAGTTTGAAAAATATGTGCTCATAAGTTGACATATTTTTTTCTGTTTGTACCACACCCTAAACTAAACACTTTGTTGGCACAGTTTTTGCATTTTATTGCCAAAACAACAGTCACCAGTCACACTGGCCAGTGACTAAACTGATCAAAATGGAAACTATTTGAATACAGAGAAACAATTCACTAAACTTTTACTTCCATGAAAAGATAAGCAATACATTTCACAAGTTGTTGAGATATTTGTCTTTTTCTTTTTCTCTTTCTTATCGATCCATCCATCAATCCAGACAAGCTACGAACAGGTAGATTAGTTTGATATTGTGTTCATCTCTTAATGTCTGAATTAAGCTTTATTCAAACTGCTCACCTCAAGAACGTTCTTCTTGCTTGATTTTTCTTTGGACGCCCATGATAGAGTCGCTCCCTTCAATTCCACTGTGTACTCTGGGACGATCTGATTGCTCTTGGTCTGGAAATGTTAACCAATGGAAATCAGTCTTTCCAAAAACAGTTAAGGCTATCTTGATAGATGCAGTGGGATTTTTATAGAACCATGCTAACCAGTATATATTATATATAACCAGATGAACATATATATAATTACCGACATCCCAGCAGGCGTATATTTAGGGTCCTTGTGGAAGGTGAGTATGCCATCATGGAGAACGGTCCACGATTGTGCCCAGTTCTTCCTGAAATGACAAAGACAAAAATTTTAGATAAAGCAGAGAGAAAGCTATTAACCATTGTGGCTGCACATACACAAACTGTTAAAAATGGCCCTGCAGGATCAGGAAATGTCACATATTTTTATACTTATGACACAAAACTCCATTTTGAGTGACTTTGAACCAGAAACACATTTTGAGTATTATTCACTAATGTAAAAAGGCATGTTCTAAGATTTCTACTGATATAAACATTGCTACTTCAAACAGTTGTTGAGATATAATAATTTAAAGAAACATTTCAGGTTTAATACAAGTTAAGCTCAATCGACAGCATTTGTGATACAATGCTGATTACCACAAAAAAAAAAAAAAAAAAAAACCCAAAAAAACCAAATTGACACGTCCCTCGTGTTCTTACAAAAAATTGAGGTTATAGTGAGGCACTTATAATGGAAGTGAATGAGGCCCATTTTTGGAGGGTTTAAAGGCAGAAAAGTGAAGCTTTTTTATAAAAGCACTTACATTAATTCTTCTGTTAAAACTCATGTATTATTTGAGCTGTAAAGTTGGATATAACTTTACACAGAAAAGGTTAGTGAGTGAATTTATCACACTAAAATCAAGTTATCATGCATATTGTTTACATCTTGTGGCTATGCTTTTGAAACAGTCAGTATTTTTGCGTTTACAGATTGGCCCCATTCACTTTCATTGTAAGTGCCTCACTGCAACCCAGATTTTTTCTTTTTTTAAAGAAAAGGAGGGACAAGTTCAGATTCATTATTGTGGTAATCAACATTATGCCACAAATGCTGTCGACTGAGCTTAACTTGTGTTGTAAGTGTTGGTTGAGACTTTGCTTTTTACTTAAATGCATTGAATCCAAAATATTTTTGTTGGTCAAACTGACTTGAAATGAAGCAGAAGGTCACATACTGTATTATCGCTAAGTAAAGATGGCCTGCAAAATGACAAGTTAATAAGTGTCCTAATGACCTACACTTCACTCACAAGCAGACAGAGGAAGAGGGTTCTATTCAGATTCTGATCAAATTCTATTTAACAATCATACACAATTCTCAGCACACATTAGCAATATACAGAATGAACTTACTAAGTAAACACTCATTAGAAGTGTAAAGGGTAAAAGATCAAAACTACACAAAATAATTTGTCAACAGATGTTGTGTAATCACATATAGGAGAATACATTAAGACCCACCTCAGCCTCTTTCCATTCTCAGCAACTTTGGTCTTATTGAGAATGCCAGCTTTCTCCAATGATGACTGATGAATGCAAAACAACTTTGTGAGATTGATCAGACCAAAGACAATTAAGTCCACACACAAAAAAAATACCATGTGCTCATTACATAACAAGTAACCTACCATTCACAGTTTAGAGAGTTCATGGTATATTTTTGGGATAGTGGCATTGAGTGCAGCAGAACGCAAGAAAGAGTCTTGAAAAAGCAAACATCTGTTAGTGCATGTCTGTTGGTAGTATGTTAAATGAGCGTCGATGGAACAAAACTTAAATGATTACCAATGAAAACTGATGGGAGACAAATATTTTAAAAGCAGGCAAAACTATTTTCCAGCCATCAATGACAATGAACAATGATGTTAGCTATTGTTTTATGCATGGCATGTTAGTTATGAACCCCAATGCAGTCAACATTGCCTAAACCCTAAAATCACCAATCAGTTAATAGGTCCTGGACGCACATGATGTGAATGTGAATCGACGCTCTGATTGGACAGGTTCCGCCGCCGTCTTGGCCTTTTATCCTTCAAAAAGATAACAAAACCATTCTTGGGTTCTCTCTAAATATAATTTTTTTTTTTGCGAAGCAATGAAATGTGGGCAAACAATTAGGAGATCAAACGTGCAATAACCTGAAAATTATGCTGTGAATTTGAGCAAAACAAAAATTGAGTGGGAAGAGATTGTTACACATGAATGTGTTTGGATGAATTCAAGAGTATGACTTCAAATATCCACTGAGCGATGGAAATAACAGAGGTTACATTACATACGTGATGTTGTATTTCTGGTGAATTCCCTGAGCTGGAGGCATCGCTGGCATAGTCAGAGGCGATCCTCCTGTGAGAGGGGTAAAATTTCTGTTGGAGGAAACACAGAAAATAAATGAATATCAGCTGATGGAAAAGGGTGCAGTTGTGTGTCAGATCAGGCCCCAGATGTTTCCTTCCCTCCTGTTGTGGTCATTGTGATGTCATTGGTAGAAAATAGCTGATCATATAAGAGAACAGCCTTTGCTCTAAGGGAATTACTCACACAGTTTTGCCGCAACTAAGAAGTAACATCTCCAAAATACACTGGTCTCATAATAATGACTAGTAATCACCAGGGTTGGGTAAAATTCAGAATTTAAGAATTGGCTCCCTTTTAATTCATGAGTTGGAATTTGAATGGAATTGGCCACGCCTACAGGATGTTGAATCAGATTGACGGGAAGTGGAATTTGTTTATTATTACTGCAATACAACAAATTAAACAGTAAGGAACACAGCAGAGGAATTTCATTAATCCAACACAAGTGTTGCAAGAATACATAAAGCATTGTGTAATTTATTTGGACAAAGTAGTCTTATTTATTGCCTGATATGTACAATACATTTCTCTTAACTGATTAGACATATTTCTCTAAAAGTTCAATACAGTCCAAATAATTAACATAGCCATAAAGACAGATTTTGCCATACAGCACCATAACATGTCCACAACATTTTACTTTATATTATTTGGCTCCACCTTGAAAACATTGGGGTAAATTAGAGCTTTAAAGGAAACAATGTGAACTTTCACTATGATCCGTAAAATTAATGTATTAAACATCATAAAATATACATTAATTAAATACAAATTGCTATATGTTGCATTTTAAATACTGATTATTAATTTAATTTACTGTTTCTGGAAATACCCCATATGTCCTATTTATGATTTCATCTGAAAAATGAAATATATTATTAAAAATATATATATATATATATATATATATATATATATATATATATATATATATATATATATATATATATATATTTATAGACCCTGCAGGTCTGCCACAGCAATAGAAACAACAGAACACAACAGAGCTGCACACAAACCAGAGAACCGAAATTACTACATATGTCTGATGAGTTTGTAGTCAAAGAATAGATGCATTTCTATGCCCAGCCTTATTTGTTTGAAACAGAGTACTCAGTCAAACAGAGAGATGGAGGAGGCGGGAAATTATCTCATCATTTACTCACTCTCATGCCATCCCAGATGTGTATGACTTTCGTTATTCTGCAGAACACAAACAAAGATTTTTAGAAGAATATTTCAGCTCTGTAGGTCCATACAATGCAAGTGAATGGTGGCCAGAACTTTGAAGCTCCAAATATCACATAAAGGCAGCATAAACATAATCCATAAGACTCCAGTGGTTAAATCCATATCTTCAGAAGTGATATGATAGGTGTGGGTGAGAAACAGATAAATTTTTAATTCCTGTTTTACTATAAATCTCCATCTTTGGCCAGCCCCAACCAGTATTTGGCGATATGCATGAAGAATGCAAATTGCCAAAAAACAAAAAAATAATAATGTGGAAGTGAAAGTAGAGATTTATTGTAAAAAAGGACTTAAATATAGATCTGTTTTTGATTTTGTTTTTTTTTACCCACACCTATAATATTGCCTCTGAAGATATGGATTTATCCACTGGAGTCGTATGGATTATTTTTATGCTGCCTTTGGTGCTTTTTGGAGCTTTAGAGTTTTGACCACCATACACTTACATTGTAAGGACCAACAGAGCTGAGATATTTTTCTAAAAATATTGATTTGTGTTCTGCAGAATAAAGAAACGTATACACATCTGGGATGGTATGAGGGTGAGTAAATGATGAGAAACTTTTTTGCGTGAACAACCCTTTAAAATTCCTAAAATTTGAGTTACAATTTTGCATCCTGTTTGCTACTTCAAATTCAGGAACTGAATTGAAATTTAAAGGGCATCAATTCAATTCTGAATAACACACAACCCAGGAAATCACTAGTTCAGTTACTGTATCCTTGAGCCAACTACTTCTTTATTTGCAACAGGGGTACTTGGGTATAGCTGTATCTGATCTCTTCACAAAATAATGAATAAAAACATAAATAACTGTGAAAATAGTAAACAGGCCACAAATAAAGAGTAAAATCTTAAATTACAAGATAGAAAAAACTCCGTTTAGTATCCTGACACTCACCAGATCTTCCTGAGATACATTGAACTGGCCCATAGTGTGTCTCCAGTTGTTCTGAACAGATTGAGCATCTTGGTCCATTCCGTTTCTCATCGTTGGCTGACCGGGCAAGATTGAAGCCTTCAAAAGTCAATAAAAGCCTGATAATGAGTTTACATAGAGTTCAGGGTCATGGATTTACATAGAATATACTGAGAGTCATACAGAATAGGAAAAAGTATATGATTCAGTCATTTGATTCGACAGAAATAATCACAAGCACAGAATGCTTAATCAAAGTCATGCACAGACCTCTGGAAGAACCCACTGGCATTTAGACCCATCTTTTGAGTAGTAATACACCTTCCCTTTGTCATCTTTAGACTGGACCCACTGTGATTAGTAGACAATAATGTCAATCAAGTTGTGAGGTCAATTAAGTATTTTTTTTTTTTAAAGTGTAATTAGCCACTTAAATATTTTGCCTAATTTGATTATGTTTCCAGCAACCAATAAGAGTACTTTCAGCTTCAGTTAACACATTTCATCTAATAATTCCACAGAAAATCAGTGCAGAAATGTGAAAAAAATCAGCAGATTTTTTTTGGCCCTTGTTATGCTTAATTTGCAAGACCTTCTCAAAATCTGACTATGTACACAGTTGCAGTATCATTAAATCACCAACAGAGGGTGCCAATCCATTAAAAGGAAACTCCTAATTCTTAGGAGTAATTCTATTATCAACTAATTCTATTATTTGGTGTACATACTGATGCCTGCCGGCAATAAATATGCCAAAGAAAATCTCCTGAGATATCATATGAATGATTCACCTTGTACTGAATTTCTAAATAATGATTATTCAGGATTTTGTTTGCAGAAGGGAAAAAAATCATTGTAGTGTATTAATTTGTAGAACCAGTCTTGGCCCATGTGTGTGTGATTTCTGATTAACTCTAATTACCTGTTCGTGTGTGTGTTCACTTGTGAAGACAGTTTTTCCATCCTCTACAGAGCAGCTCCAGCCCACAGGGGCATCTTTATGTGTGTCCATAGCAGCCCTAGGAATGATGGTGCGTTTGATTTGGGTTAACTGAAGATCCTTAGGGAGGTGAGGAAGATTATGGGATTCCTCATGATCATTCGTAGGATAGTCCTCCTCTGGCAGAGGTGGCTGAATAAAGAAAGAAAGAAAGAAAGATTAAAGGAAACAAATGAATGGAAGAACAAAAGAAAAAAGGAATAAACAAAAAGGACAGACAGAAAGGATAAAAGAAAAAAGACAGACAGAATGAACAAAAGACAGAAAGAATAAAAGAATAAACAAAATAAAATGAAAGAAAAAAGGAAGAAAAAAGACAGAAAGGATAAAAGAATGAATTAAAAAAAGAAAATAAAGAAATAACAAAAGAAAAAGGAAGAAAGAAAAAGGAAAGACAAAGGATAAGAGATGAAAGAATGAGCCAAAGAATGAACCAAAGACAGAAAGGATGAAAAAATTAATGAATGAAAGAACAAATTAATCATTGAACAAATGAATGAAAGAACAAATAAATGATTGACCGAATGAATAAACAAACAAACAAATGAAAGGAAGAAAATAAAGAACAAAAGAAAAAAAGACAAAAAGGATAAAAGAAAAAAAACACAGAAGGGACGAAAGAATGAACGAAAGAATGAATAAAAGAACGAACAAAAAACAGAAAGGAAGGATTTAAGAACAAATTAAAGAAAAAAGAAAAATGACAGACAGAAATGATGAAAGAAAAAAAACACAGAAGGGACGAAAGAATAAACGAAAGAATGAACGAAAGAACAAACAAAAGACAAAGGAAGAATGAAAGAACAAACAAAAGAAAAAAGAACAATGACTGACAGAGGATGAAAGAACAAATGAACGAAAGAAAGAAAGAAAGAAAAGACCGAAAATAATAAAAGGAGAAAAACAGACAAAAGGGATGAAAGAATTAATGTAACACAAAAATTAAGAATGAAAAAAGAAAAACCAAAAAAAAAAAAAAAAAATAGAAAGAAAGAAAGAAAAACAGAAAGGAAGATTTAACAAAAGAGAGAAGGAAAGAAAGAAAGAAAAAAGACAGACAGAAATGATAAAAGAAAGAATGAATGAATGAACAAAAGAAAGAACAGAGAGAGAATCAGTTTTTGAGAAGGCTATTCACTCACAATGACTGATCGACTCATCCTTTACAAAGAGCCGAGCAAATAAAGTCATTCATGAACAGAGAAATAATTCAACTACAGAAGTTTAGAAAGACATTGTTCAGTTCTCTATATTTTGCTCTGTGAACACATAGTATGTGTTCACCAAACCCACCGCCATATCAGTTTGACCCAGTGGGCATTTACTCTCTTACCGGCACATCTGCTTGCTTGCTATGATCTTGCACCCCGTCAGCAGTGGGCAGTGGGGACAGCGGCTCTGGCACAGTCCAAGAGGATTGCTTCAAAGTGTGGTTATAGTAGTAATGTTTCCCAGTGGCCTCATCCAAAAGCTGCTCCCAGTCAGAGCCCTGTGAGTGGGCTGATGATGGGGTGGACATTGAGGGAAAGGGGGAGGTCTCCATACCAACTCCTGGGTGGGGGCTACGGGGATCAGACCAACTGCTCTGCCCCGTGGCAGGGTGGTAGTAGAAATCCTTGCCACTGTCGTGGTCAGTATGGACCTGCCATCCAGCCAATTCAGGAGGGGAGGTGGAGTCAGGGGCGGGACTGAGGGTGATGCCTGGTGAGGAGCAGTTGGAGGCAGAGGAGATCGGAGAGCGAGGGCCGTTCTTCTTCAGGTCAGTAACGTTAGCGTACACTGCCGTGTTGGGGTTTTCATTCTCAACCTGATGGGAAAGAAGAGAATTAGTTATGCCGTTTTGTATCTAATGGCTGCTTTGTGAGCACTTACAACTGAGATGTCCAGGTAACAACAGAAACAACAGATCAATATTTAAGTCCTTTTTTACTCTAAATCTTCACCTTTAATCAGCGGACCAGTAGGAAGCAATATGTATGAAGTATGTGAATCACCAAAAAAAAAAAAAGAAAAAAAAGAATGTGGAATTGAAAGTGAAAATGGAGATTTGTAGGGAAAAAAAGGACTTAAATATAGATCTGTTTCCCACCCACACCTATCATATTGCTTCAGAAAACATGGATTTAACCACTGTAGTTTTATGGTTTACTTTTATGCTGCCTTTATGTGACTTTTGGAGATTCAAAGTTCTGGCCACCATTCACTTGCATTGCACAGACCTACAGAGCTGAGATATTCTTCTAAAAATCTTTGTGTTTTGTGAAAATCATGAGAGAATTTAGATTTTTGGGTGAACTATCCCTTTAACAATACATTAAATTAAAAGCATTACCCTTAAATGCACATTTGGGGTTTGGTTCTGATTAGCTTCAAAACCAAAGTAAAACTGAACCTTTGTGGAAAAAAAGACTATATGAACAGACCACATCACATGGAACACGGCACAGGCATGACATCACATATGCATGTATATATCAAAGTGCCATAATTTCCATTATATGTCTAAACAAAAACCTATAGACACCTAATCTAAACAAAGAGCTGAGGGGAGAAAGTACTGGTGGAGCCACTCCCTCAATTCATGAACGACAAAGACATTTATGTAGAATCAAATATCTCTCCGCCTTTCATCTTCAGGCCTTCACTCAAACTTGAAAATCTAACACAAAGCCAAAAATGATCTCTTACAGGAACAGATATCTTTAATGCAATTTTATTGTAAATTAATTGAATTTCAACATTACTGGTCTCTTACATAAAAATGTTATCATTATCTATCCACCCTCGTTTTGCTTGAAACACATAATTTCTTCTGTGGTAAACTAAAGGAGTTAACTAGCAGATGTAACGTTGGGTGTCTAGGAGTGGAAGAGAGGAGACACAGGAGTAGATTCATTCAATCCTTTAATTATAAAGGATGGAGTGGAAACAAATGCTAAACATTACAAACAAACAAAGTAACACATCAAAAACTCAACACAACACTTCAAGGACTGCCAAATGATGAAAAAAACAAAAAATAGAGGGTATATATACACACAGGGAAACTAATTAGGGAATGGAAGGCAGGTGCGGATGATGATGAACCAACGGAAGTGATTAGGGTAGTGAACTCTGGGAAACATAGTGCAGTGGAAAACTAAATAAGAGTCCTTGAAGAAAATGAGGGAGACAGACTGTGACAGCAGAATGTTTAAGCTGATCTTTTCCACACAAAGTGAGAGGGGACCTTGGCTTAAATTTCAGTCTGTTCTTCACTCAAAGCTATTTCATGATATTTAGTGCTCAATGGACTACTTTAAGGTATTTTAATGGTGTGTTGTTTTTTTTGTTTTTTTGGAGCTTAACAGGCATAGTCACCATCCACTTTTTTTGTATGGAAAAGAGCAGCCTGGACATTCTACTAGATAATTTTTTTTGTATTCCATGGATAAAAGACAATGCCATACACGTTTGGAGCAACATGTAGCTGATGATAATTTCATTTTTGGGTGAGCTATCCCTTTAAGGCAAGTCATAGCATGACCGCACAAAAGCTGACATACACAGGTGACCTGCACTCCTGTGCAAGCTCATTACAAACCACAATGTGAGGTCTAAAAAACATCAACAACAGGTCCTCTTAATGTAATTCGCCGTTTGTTTAGTCAGAGCAAGGGCGTAGATTCCGGGGGACACCCCCCCCAATAATCAAATCAAGCAAGTACAAACCCCCCAATATTTATAACATGATCACTGCAAACATGTAAATTCTTCACACTATAACCATTTTCAAGCAAAATCTACGCCCTTGAGTCCGGGAGAAAGTTTCTCTTGATTACATGTACTTCCAAAATGAGGAAGCATCCTGATAATGTATTTTCCAAAGCACAGCATACTCTCTGGGGAAAGGAAGCTAAGATCAAAACAGAACAGCAGGCAGAGGTTTCCGCTGCATTCAGTACACTTAAGGAGAGCTTGATATACAGTTGTGCTCAAAAGTTTGCATACCCTTGGAGAATTGGTAATATATGTACCATTTTGAAAGAAAACATGAGTGAGCAGGCAAAACACATTTCTTTTATTTCTTATGGGATTCATATTCAACTGTAGGTTATAACAGAGTGGCACAATCATAAAACAAAACATGGCAACAAAGAAAAAAATGAAATGACCCCTGTTGCATACCCTTAGTTCTTAATACTGTGCATTGCCCCCTTTAGCATCAATGACAGCGTGCAGTCTTTTGTAATAGTTGTCTATGAGGCCCCAAATTCTTGCAGGTGTTATAGCTGCCCATTGGTCTTGGCAAAATGCCTCCAGGTCATGCAAAGTCTTTGGTCGTTTTGAATGAACCACGCGTTTGAGATCTCCCCAGAGTGACTTGATGATATTAAGGTCAGGAGACTGTGATGGCCACTCCAGAACCTTCACCTTTGGTGGGTCAACTTGGCCTTGTGCTTAGGGTCATTGTCATGCTGGAAAGTCCAAGAGCCTCCCATGCGCAGCTTTCGTGCAGAAGAATGCAAATTGTCTGCCAGTATTTTCTGATATCATGCTGCATTCATCTTGCCATCAATTTTCACAAGATTCCCCATGCCTTTAGAGCTCACACACCACCAAAACATCAGTGAGCCACCACCATGCTTCACAGTGGGGATGGTATTCTTTTCACTATAGGCCTTGTTGACCCCTCTCCAAACATAGCACTTATGATTGTGACCATAAAGCTGTGCCAGAAGCTGTGAGGCGTGTCAAGGTGTTGTCGGGCATATTGTAACCGGGCTTTTTTGTGGCATTGGCACAGTAAAGGCTTCTTTCTGGCAACTTGACCATGCAGCTCATTTTTGTTCAAGTATCATCGTATTGTGCTCCTTGAAACAATCACACCGTCATTTTCCAGAGCAGCCTGTATATATCCTGAGGTTACCTGTGGGTTTTTCTTTGTATCCTGAACAATTCTTCTGGCAGTTGTGGCTGAAATCTTTCTTGGTCTTCCTGACCTTGGCTTGGTATCAAGAGATCCCCAAATGTTTCACTTCTTAATAAGTGATTGAACAGTACTGACTGGCATTTTCAAGGCTTTGGATATCTTTTTATATCCTTTTCCATCTTCATAAAGTTCCATTACCTTGTTAAGCAGGTCTTTTGACAGTTCTTTTCTGCTCCCCATGATTCAGTATCTAGCCTGCTCAGTGCATCCACGTGAGAGCTAACAAACTCATTGACTATTTATACACAGGCACTAATTGCAATTTAAAAAGCCACAGGTGTGGGAAATTAACCTTTAATTGCCATTTAAACCTGTGTGTGTCACCTTGTGTGTCTGTAACAAGGCCAAACATTCAAGGGTATGTAAACTTTTGATCAGGGCCATTTGGGTGATTTCTGTTATCATTATGATTTAAAAAGGAGCCAAACAACTATGTGATAATAAATGGCTTCTTATGATCACTATCCTTAAATAATTTTAAAATAATTTCACAATTTCTGCCAGGGTATGCAAACTTTTGAGCACAACTGTACATAACAATGGAGCATAAAACTCAGCAAAAATGTATATACTGTAAATACTGAAGTCTCCCAAAGATATGAATCAGATGTATAAGCAAAAAGGAACACAACTACTTCAAAACAGTACACAATCATAGCATTGGCTGTGCGTGACAGCAGAAAGAGAAGTTGTTTTTTTTGTTGTTGTTTGCTTTTTTGTTTTTTGCAGTGACAACAAATTACAAATAACCCAAATTATGTCCATTAACTTTTTTTTTTATTTTTTAAATTGAGATATTCAGTATAAATAAATAAATACATACATACTGTATATATTAGAGGTGGGAACAAATATCAATATGTTAAAGTATTGTGATATTTTTCCTTGTGATATTTTATCGATATTTGCATGCCAAATATCAATATTATTATTTACATTTTTCCACATTAATATTGTGGTAATGGGAAGTAGTACTACTGTAAACGACTATTTACAGTAGTATTAACTGAGGTATTTTGACAAAAATGTTAGTATCATATAAAATAGGCTAACCTTTTAGGTGTAATCTATTAAACTGTTGTGTATTGAATCTGTGTTGTAATAAATAATATTTTTAAAGTGTTGAGGCTTCTATTGTATATATTATAAACTATAATTTATTTTTTAGAATGACTAGCTACATTCACTTAACCACAGAAATAGGGAGCCATTATGGTCTTATACTTTATGCTTATTGCTTTGATTGTACATAGACATTAGGAAATAAACTGGCCTTGTTTTGTAAACTGGCACTTTAATATTAATTTAACAATGCATTTGGTGATTTGGAAACATTTATATTGCAATATATCATAGTTTTGAATCACAATACACCAAAAATAAAGAATCGCAATAATATTATATCATGATTTAAATATCGATATTATATCGTATCGCCAAGTTAACCCGTGACTACCACCCCTAGTATATGTGTGTGTGTGTGTGTGTGTATATATATATATATATATATATATATATATATATATATATATATATATATATATATTCACCAAAGTGGCATTCAGCTGATCACAATGTATAGTCAGGACATTAATAACGTGAAAAATTACTATTACAATTTGAAAAAAACTACTTCAAAGAGTTCTCATCAATAAATCCTCCATGTGCAGCAATGACAGCTTTGCAGATCCTTGGCATTCTAGCTGTCAGTTTGTCCAGATACTCAGGTGACATTTCACCCCACACTTCCTGTAGCACTTGCCATAGATGTGGCTGTCTTGTCGGGCACTTCTCACGCACCTTACAGTCTAGCTGATCCCACAAAAGCTCAATGGGGTTAAGATCCATAACACTCTTTTCCAATTATCTGTTGTCCAATGTCTGTGTTTCTTTGCCCACTCTAACCTTTTCTTTTTCTTTTTCTGTTTCAAAAGTGACGTTTTCTTTGCAATTCTTCCCATAAGGCCTGCACCACTGAGTCTTCTCTTTACTGTTGTACATGAAACTGGTGTTGAGCAGGCAGATTTCAATGAAGCTGTCAGCTGAGGACATGTGAGGCGTCTATTTCTCAAACTAGAGTTTCTGATGTACTTATCCTCTTTTTGGTTGTACATCTGGCCTTCCACATCTCATTCTGTCCTTGTTAGAGCCAGTTGTCCTTTGTCTTTGAAGACTATAGTGTACACCTTTGTATGAAATCTTCAGTTTTTTGGCAATTTTCCAGCATTATATAGCCTTCATTCCTCAAAACAATGATTGACTGATGAGTTTCTAGAGAAAGTGGTTTCTATTTTGCCATTTTTTACCTAATATTGATCATAAGACATGCCAGTCTATTGCATACTGTGGCAACTCAAAAACAAACACAAAGACAATGTTAAGCTTCATTTAACGAACCAAATAGCTTTCAGCAGTGTTTGATATAATGGCAAGTGATTTTCTAGTACCAAATTAGCAATTTAGCATGATTACTCAAGGATAAGGTGTTGGAGTGATGGCTGCTGGAAATGGGGCCTGTCTAGATTTGATCAAAAATGACTTTTTCAAATAGTGATGGTGCTGTTTTTTACATCAGTATACTTTGTGATCAGTTGAATGCCACTTTGGTGAATTAAAGTACCAATTTCCTTCCAAAACAGCAAAATCTGTACATTATTCCTAACTTTTGGCCACCAGTGTATATATAGTATATACATATACTAGGGGTGGTAATCACAAGTTAACTATATATACAGTACATACATTATATAAAAGATGCCACAGTCACTGCTTGAAATTTCTATTAAAATACCTGAATACAGCTCTAGACACCTTCAAAAAGATAAGAGAAATACAGTATGATCTATTTGTTTGTTTATTAATAATCTGTGATTTATCAATATTAAATCAATATAAACAGTAACAATAATTAACAGTCTGCAATAATCTGAAGTAGGTGTAGATGTAATGTATTTTCTGCACATCATATGAATTACAAACAAATTGTGGTGTTTCATGAGGGTATTATCATCATCCAAAATCTCTTGTAAGATTCGAAAATGGGAAATAACCTATAACAGTCAAAATTTTCATTTGACCATGTGTAACGTCTTCACAAGTAACAAACTTTTACTAGAATATCTTTGGTGGGTTAACAACAAACAACTGTTTCTTTCAAGCAAACAACAGTAGGATAGTCTCACAAGTGTAGTTGTAATCAGTGACTCCACAATATCCTACCTGCATATCTTACACGGCAATCCCACAAAACCCACTCTCAGCCTCGCCTTGTGTTTACTGCTTACCTTACGAAACCTCAGAATGGTCTCCAGTCTTGGCACAAGTGTATGGCAAGCCTTCAGGATGACCTCTTTCACTTCCATCTGAACAACATTGCCAAATCTTCTCAAACAGAAAATCAAACAAAACCTACAGGCTGGTTTCTGAGCACATTTGGTCTGACCTGAAAAGCTTCAAAAGAACAAGATCTGGTAATGCTTTTCCAATGAACAACAGCAGCTGTCCAAGGGTACTTTGTCAGCATGCATACACCAAGAGGAGATTCACAGAAATTGTTCATTTAATGAAAAATATCTGGCTTCAGGGGAGGGGCACATCAGATATTTCACAGGAAAGCTGAAGGGATATCCCAAGGGTCATACACAAACATGGACCAGCACACATACAAACACAGAAACCTCAACTGGGAACACCAACTAACTGCTGTTATAGGGTGGGGGAGTTGCGTTAAACTGTGATTTCCTCTTGAGGTGGAGTAATGCTAATTAAAATAAACAAACATAATCAGGGGTCCGGTAAACATCCTGAGGTCTACCAAAAACACAACATCACATGGAATAATGGACTAAAAATAGTTTGGAGTTAATCAAAGTGTTACAAATGTTTATTCATGAAATGTAACAATGAAATGTCATGTTTTAAGTAAAAGCCCTGAGTGTGAGTGAAAACCTCATCATTCCAATTAGGGCTGGGCAGTTTTTCAGATTTTTCCAATTAATTCGAATTTGCATTTTGACATGATTTTTTTTTTTTTTTTTTAAATCAAGAAATTGAGATTTTGCAAAAAAAAAAAAAAATATTGCAAACGCTATAGTTAGATACATTATAAATCCACCAAAGGCTGAATAAGGAAGAGAATTCATAGCGCTTGTCTTAATGCCGCTCCCGATCTGATCAGCTGCATGTGTGGCACGCTCCAAATGAACGTGACAGGTTAACAACATGGAAACTGTTATAAAAGCCAGCGGAAATATTCCCAGTACGATTGTACATAGTGTGATTGTAGCTCAACTTCATCCATCATGCATGTATACACAGCAAGGGCGTAGCAGCCACGGGGGCGTGAGGGACACGTCAACTTTTAAAAGTTGAGTTTTGTCCCCGGCACATTTCCAAGCTAAACCCATACCCAGTCAGTCCAAATGGTGGATTTGTATACCGGATTCTTTGCGTTTTGTAACTTTGGGCTGATTGGGCAACCATCCAGCCAATCACAGGTGAGTTTTACGAGCCCAAACAACCCTTACATACAGTGGCATGCAAAAGTTTGGGCACCCCTGGTCAAAATTTCTGTTGCTGTCAATAGTTGAGTAGAAGATGAACTGATATCCAAAAGGCATAAAGTTAAAGATGAAACATTCTTTTCAACATTTTAAGCAAGATTAGTGTATTATTTTTATTAGTACAATTTTAGAGTGAAAAAAAGGAAAGGAGCACCATGCAAAAGTTTGGGCACCCCAAGAGATTTGAGCTCTCAGATAACTTTTACCAAAGTCTCAGACCTTAATTACCTTGTTAGGGTTATGGCTTGTTCACAATCATTGTTTGGAAAGGCCAGGTCATGCAAATTTCAAAGCTTTATATATACTCTGACTCCTCAAATCTTGTCCCAACAATCAGCAGCCATGGGCTCCTCTAAGCAGCTGCCTAGCACTATGAAAATTAAAATAATTGATGCCCACAAAGCAGGAGAAGGTTATAAGAAGATAGCAAAGCATTTTCAGGTAGCCGTTTCCTCAGTTCATAATGTAATTAAGAAATGGCAGTTAACAGGAATGGTGGAGTTCAAGTTGAGGTCTGGAAGACCAAGAAAACTTTCAGAGAGAACTGCTTGTAGGATTGCTAGAAAGGCAAATCAAAACCCCAGTTTGACTGCAAAAGACCTTAAGGAAGATTTAGCAGACTCTGGAGTAGTGGTGCACTGTTCTACTGTGCAGCAACACCTGCACAAATATGACCTTCATGGAAGAGTCATGAGAAGAAAACCTTTCCTGCATCCTCACCACAAAGTCAGAAGTTTGCAAATGAACATCTAAACAAGCCTGATGCATTTTGGAAACAAGTCCTGTGGACTGATGAAGTTAAAATATAACTTATTGGCCGCAATGAGCAAAGGTATGTTTGGAGAAAAAAGGGTGCAGAATTTCATGAAAAGAACACCTCTCCAACTGTTAAGCACGGTGGATCGATCATGCTTTGGGCTTGTGTTGATGCCAGTGGCACAGGGGAACATTTCACAGGTAGAGGAAAGAATGGATTAAATTAAAAACCAGCAAATTCTGGAAGCAAACATCACACCATCTGTAAAAAAGCTGAAGATGAAAAGAGGATTGCTTCTACAACAGGATAATGATCCTAAACACACCTCAAAATCCACAATGGACTACCTCAAGAGGCGCAAGCTGAAGGTTTTGCCCTGGCCCTCGCAGTCCCCCGACCAAAACATCATCAAAAATCTGTGGATAGACCTCAAAAGAGCAGTGCATGCAAGACAGCGCAAGAATCTCACAGAACTAGAAGCCTTTTGCAAGGATAATGGGTGAAAATCCCCCAAACGAAAATTGAAAGACACACTTAGCTGGCTAAAAAAAGCTTTTACAAGCTGTGATACTTGCCAGGGGGTGTTACTAAGTACTGACCATGCAGGGTGCCCAAACTTTTGCTTTGGGCCCTTTTTCCTTTTTTGTTATTTTGAAACTGTAAAAGTTGAATATAAAAAAGTAAAATTGCTTAAAATATTAAAGAAATGTGTAATCTTTAACTTTAAGCCTTTTGGAAATCAGGCCATCTTTTGCTCGCTTTGCTATTCACAGCATCAGCAATTTTGATCTGGGATGCCCAAACGTTTGCATGCCACTGTAATAGGCCTTCAGTCAGACAGTCTAATCAACGTGGCTCTGTTCATTTCTACAAAGTCTACAAACTTGTAGAAAAAAGATAGATCTGCTGTGTTCTTAGAACACTTAGGCAATTTACTGAAGTGAATAGATATGTAGACACGCTTTTTTATACATGAAAACATATGGACGTTATTGAAACTCATTAATATTATCATTATTATAAAGACTATTACTGTTGTCTTTTGATAAAAGTCATACTCAGCATCTCAAAAAACTGTAGGGAAATGATAGATTTTCTTTGTTCTTATAATGGTTAAAATCTCTACTAAAGTCTCTTTGTAGGTCTGCAGTAGGCCTGTCGCGATTATTAAATAACCGTCTGATCGTGGTTATTTGATCTAACCGTGGTTATTTGAGACAACCGCAATTATTGGCCATTCAAATTCCAATCACATTTTAATGCCTAAATAAGGCTACCGGTAATATACTGTATAAGCTACCGGTAATATACTGTCATTCAGTTGAACTCCACGTCCGAGCATCACTTAGCCACACCACAGAGGTCAACCATCTCCTGTCCTGAAGAGTGCAAGAAGTGCTCTGATGTGCGCACTGTCAGCAGAGGATTGCACCAAACTCCCACGAAAATATAAACAAACAAGTATAAACTTTAAATGATCGTGTAATGGCAAATGTTCCTGGTTCATACACACTGTGTTAATGACACGGAGTGACAAAGAGGAGGAGACACACGCTAACTCTATTTCTGTGGAGTGATAAAATGATGAAACGAAATCTCAAAGGTTTTACTTCATGACAGATAAGGGCTTGTGGGTTTAATCAGAGCATTAAAATAATGTGTGAAGGTGAAGAAATTAGGAAAGAAATATTTTACTATTGCATAATATAATAAAAATAGAATATAAATAGAATAATATATATATCAAATATATATTTTATTATAAAATATATGAGTTAAAAAACAAGTGCAAATTTAAAATTAAAAACTAAAGTTGACCAAAAAGAGAGACATATTTTAATTTAGAAATATTTTGATACTTGTTTTATTTTTCATGTCATTCATAAGTTTTTAAAGCCTTAAAATGAAATCATAGTTTATCACTATTTTATTATTTGATTTATATATTTGAAGGTAAATATGTAAAAATGACTTCTTAAGGTGTATAGAGCAAACAAGCAGAAAAATGCACACCTTAAAAAATATGACAATTTATATGACAATTAATCGTAAACAAGACAATTAATTGTCACAGCCATAAAACAGACAATTAATCGTCATAATCACAATTATTTGTTTGACAATTAATCATCAGCCAAATTTCATAATCGTGACAGCCCTAGTCTGTAGACATACAAATTTTAAAGGATTAAAATTTCCTTTTGATCTTTGATTCAGTGACTAACTAATTTCACACAAGACACTCATTTGTCACCACCTTCTTGCATCACCAGAAATGGTCAATGAATCATTAAATAAATCTAAACGAATTTTGGTGAATGTAGTCAAAACACTCAAGCCACTTGGATACATTCAAATCCCACAATGCACAAGAACAGGGGGGAAAAAAATACTATGCAAAAAAAATGCACAACTTTCATTATTGTAATTGATGAAATAATTTATTCAGGACCAGCTTGTGCTCAGTCTTTTGTTGTCATGTGTTAAACAGAAGCAAGTGCAATTAATTTGCAATACTCGAATCTTTAAGATACTGCAAATATTAAAAGTAAATAATACATATACCTTAACATAATACATATATCATACTTATAATTACACTACCGGTCAAAAGTTTTGAAACACTTGACTGAAATGTTTCTCACGATCTTAAAAATCTTTTGATCTGAAGGCGTATGCTTAAATGTTTGAAATTAGTTTTGCAGACAAAAATATAATTGTGCCAAAATATAAATTTATTTCATTATAAAACTAAAATATAATAATAAAAAAACGTTTTTTGAAATTGATGACCAAATAATAAAGAAAAGCAGCCAATAAGTGCCCAACATAGATGGGAACTCCTTCAATACTGTTTAAAAAGCATCCCAGGGTGATACCTCAAGAAGTTGGTTGAGAAAATGTCAAGAGTACATGTCTGTAAATTCTAGGCAAAGGGTGACTACTTTGAAGATGCTAAACTACAGGTGCATCTCAATAAATTAGAATGTCGTAGAAAAGTTCATTTATTTCAGTAATTCAACTCAAATTGTGAAACTCGTGTATTAAATAAATTCAGTGCACACAGACTGAAGTAGTTTAAGTCTTTGGTTCTTTTAATTGTGATGATTTTGGCTCACATTTAACAAAAACCCACCAATTCACTATCTCAACAAATTAGAATACATCATAAGACCAATAAAAAAAACATTTTTAGTGAATTGTTGACCTTCTGGAAAGTATGTTCATTTACTGTATATGTACTCAATACTTGGTAGGGGCTCCTTTTGCTTTAATTACTGCCTCAATTCGGCGTGGCATGGAGGTGATCAGTTTGTGGCACTGCTGAGGTGGTATGGAAGCCCAGGTTTCTTTGACAGTGGCCTTCAGCTCATCTGCATTTTTTGGTCTCTTGTTTCTCATTTTCCTCTTGACAATACCCCATAGATTCTCTATGGGGTTCAAGTCTGGTGAGTTTGCTGGCCAGTCAAGCACACCAACACCATGGTCATTTAACCAACTTTTGGTGCTTTTGGCAGTGTGGGCAGGTGCCAAATCCTGCTGGAAAATGAAATCAGCATCTTTAAAAAGCTGGTCAGCAGAAGGAAGCATGAAGTGCTCCAAAATTTCTTGGCAAACGGGTGCAGGGACTTTGGTTTTCAAAAAACACAATGGACCAACACCAGCAGATGACATTGCACCCCAAATCATCACAGACTGTGGAAACTTAACACTGGACTTCAAGCAACTTGGGCTATGAGCTTCTTCACCCTTCCTCCAGACTCTAGGACCTTGGTTTCCAAATGAAATACAAAACTTGCTCTCATCTGAAAAGAGGACTTTGGACCACAGTTCTTCTTCTCCTTAGCCCAGGTAAGACGCCTCTGATGTTGTCTGTGGTTCAGGAGTGGCTTAACAAGAGGAATATGACAACTGTAGCCAAATTCCTTGACACGTCTGTGTGTGGTGGCTCTTGATGCCTTGACCCCAGCCTCAGTCCATTCCTTGTGAAGTTCACCCAAATTTTTGAATAGATTTTGCTTGACAATCCTCATAAGGCTGCGGTTCTCTCGGTTGGTTGTGCATCTTTTCTTCCACACTTTTTCCATCCACTCAACTTTCTGTTAACATGCTTGGATACAGCACTCTGTGAACAGCCAGCTTCTTTGGCAATGAATGTTTGTGGCTTACCCTCCTTGTGAAGGGTGTCAATGATTGTCTTCTGGACAACTGTCAGATCAGCAGTCTTCCCCATGATTGTGTAGCCTAGTGAACCAAACTAAGAGACCATTTTGAAGGCTCAGGAAACCTTTGCAGATGTTTTGAGTTGATTAGCATGTCACCATATTCTAATTTGTTGAGATAGTGAATTGGTGGGTTTTTGTTAAATGTGAGCCAAAATCATCACAATTAAAAGAACCAAAGACTTAAACTACTTCAGTCTGTGTGCATTGAATTTATTTAATACACGAGTTTCACAATTTGAGTTGAATTACTGAAATAAATGAACTTTTCCACGACATTCTAATTTATTGAGATGCACCTGTATAACACAGTTTTGATTTATTTTGGATTTTGTTTAGTCACAACATAATTCCCATTGTTCCATTTATGTTATTGTACAGTTTTAATGACTTTACTATTATTCTAAAATGTGAAAAAAAAAATTATAATTAAGAATGAGTAAGTGTTTCAAAACTTTTGACCGGTAGTGTATATATTAATATATACTGTAATATATTAATATATTAATACTGCACTGTAACTGTTGGGTCTGTGCGAGCCACCTACTGAAAGCTGTGTCCCCCCACTTTTAAAATGACTGCTACACCACTGAAACACAGGCTTAAGACTATAACTGGCCTCCGCGTGCGCATGTTGATGAACGGTCTCCTTTCTTTTCTTTTTACCCATAATAAAGCATTTCTTACATGATAGTTATTGCACTTCATTTCAAATCATGGAGAGGCTATGGCTGCATCTGAAAATGTAGGCAGCTGATTTGCTTCCTTGCTGCCTAATCAGATAATGGCTTAACTGACAGCTGTTTTAAATGAATGAAACTCTTTAGGAAACTGGTCTCTGAACAGTTTGAAAAGCACCTTATTTTCATGGTTTCATAGGCAGCCTAAATATGGGAGAATCAAACATCCACCACTCCTTTTGCCATGATGATTCAGACAGACCACTAATTATTGCTATGTTCTGTGACGTGTTTCAAGTGTTCTGCATCTATAGCCAACATTTGGCAAGTGATTATTTTGACAAACTTTGCTAGTTGAATTGTAATGATAAATTTTTTCACATTGCTGCGCTGCTCAGTGTGACCCGCTAGAGGGCGCTTCTCTATCTGCAGGGGTTTATGAATATACACACAAATTGTTTGATAAACAGTGACTACTTTCTAGATAAACTTGATCATTTATAGATATTGATTTCTAGATAACTTTCTAGATAGACTTGGTTTAGATAAAATGAATACCTACACCGGCTAAGAATAATTTAGCAGTTTTCTTATTCTTTTATTTCTGAACATCTGGGTTTATTAGATTTTAATTTATTTTACCTTTACACTCTTTTGACAACTTCCCCTGTGGTGCATTTTTCTTGCACACCTTTGTTTCCTATAATGAAAAGAACCTGGATTTCTCTAACCAGGTTGCCTTGCATTCTAATAAAGAACATACAATTTGAATCATGTTGGAGTACATTTAAAAGTTGAAAAAATCGAATCGTGAATAGTCCATAAATTTGATAAAAATCAAGATTTTATTTTTTTGCCATAACGCTCAACCGTAATTCAAATACGGGAAGCAGTGCTTGCAAACTGAAATCACAAATTTGGTTTCTCCCACAACTTCCTATTGCCTGTTGAGTAGTTATGTGCTGAAAACTGGATAAGAGAGCCTTCTAGTGTTACCAAATCAAGCGGTAAATCTAGATTATAAATCTCTCTTGATTTCACTTTAAAGTACCCTATGGTCTCATTTGCACCATGAACCAAAGTGTGAATGAATCAGAGCATTTATGACAAACAAATTACCAATATGACAAGTTACTAAATCGCTTACTAAGCATAATCTGTGTAGGATTATGCATGTAAATGCGCTCATGTTTAGGCTAAATCAACTAATTTTACTCCAGTCTTTTTAGTGACTGTTGTCTTTTTGGTTCCCTTTTCTTGTGTTGGCCTACAGCATTGACATAGATCCAATGTTCAAAGTCTTTCAAATGAACCAAACAAAAAATAATCTTCAACATGGATTAACAATCGAAATCCCCCAAGTAATCAAAACATATTGTAAATAAATTCATTAACTACCAACCGTCAACATGCACTGTGTGATTCTTGGTCAATAATTTGTGTTTCTTGGCCTTAAAATAGTCTTATGATATGACATTCCACTGTATTTTGACCCCATTCCTGATCAGTGAGTGCAATTAGAAAGACCTCCCTGATGCAACACAAGGCGATAATAGAACCAGGAAGACTAGTACAGATGTTGACCAACAAAGTCAAATAGGATTACAAGATTTCTTAAATGTTGTTCACTCAGGTCTGATTAAACGTTAAGGCATTCATATAAAATAATTCACATTTCAAAAGTGACATGACAATTAGATACAGAATACATTACCTGGACACTGATTCATTCATGAACTAAACTGCAATGTCTTTTGTGAATACTTACCAAAGGTTTAACGTGATTAAAAAACTTATTAACTAAGGTTTTTGAGGACATGAAGCAAAACCTAAACACAGCTACAGAAATTGAGTTCTGTAAAATGTCGAAATATACTTATCCAAAATTAGAGGGATTATTTATCAGCTTCGAATTTAAATCATAGACTATGGTGCCAACAAAACTTTACAATACCAACAGAAGAGCTCTCCAAATAACCCAATATTCTGACCAATATAATCAATAAAAGCGTGATTAGCAGCTTTTCACTGAGCAGTTCAGAGAGCAAATGCTCTCAAAATAACCATTTAGCAATGAGAGTTCAAAATAGACTGCCATGAATAATTTGAAGCACAAAGCGAATCGACGAAATTATGTATAAGCTAAGTTGACTTAGTGTAAAAGTGTGAGAAATAGTGAAAGAGCAATGGCTGAGAAGAGAAAACATAAAATAAAAGCAGCCCATGTAATTCTCACTGAAAGAAAGAAAAAATAAAAGATGAAAATTCAGTTTTTTAGGACTTCTTAGGAAGCTGCAAGCTGCTCTCTCCACAAACTGTTGAGTCATAACCTTCCAAGTATAAACCCCAATTATGCTCTATGGTCCTTTCCAAATCTTTTAAATAACCAATTCAAAGGAAGCTACAGCTTTTTTTTATTTGCATACACCCTTTAGGAAACCTAATGCTTACAGTTAACTTTAACATAAGCCTAGCTCTGATGTAATGAAATACAGGCATCGCATCGCAATCATTTGACATCAGGGACAAAGTTTTGACTTTATGTTAAAACAATCCGTGTCGTGAGCAGTAAGTTCAATTTTATCAGTAGAAGTTATAAATACAAGCTGCAGACAACGACATAATAAAACTGTATACACGGCAAGCATGCAAATCGGTCTATTTCAAGAGTTTTAGTTTTGTCGCATCACGCTACTAGTGTTGATGGATTGTAAAGAATTAAGAGTACCTGTCTTTGTTTCCTGCTGGTCGTCTCAGTTGAATCTCACCTGTCTCTCCTCAACATCGATTTGAGGCTCGAGCCCGCTTAGGTAACTAGCTGTGAAAGGGAGTGGTGACCAGCCTGCTCCCTTTAACTCTTTCTCTCCCAAACTTGCACCAAGCTTCACTTGTCACACTTACAAATTAGCTATTCTTGTTATGTACAACAAAAGTAATATCCAAGGTAAGGTTTTCCACCGGCCATCTGATCTGTCCACGGCAAGTTCTGGATGAAGGGGGAGGACACAGATGGCTTTGTGGACACAGTGTCTGTGGTATGGGGCCAGGGTGGGTGTTATTATGAACTTGTTTGGGTTAAAAGGAGTGAAGTGCGATTTGGAGGCCTACAGGAAAGAACTCCTCCTTTGTTTTGTAAATGTGCCAGTGGCCGAGGGGCATTTTAGCAGGGGTGGGTGAGCTTGCATTTGTCAGCTTGGTTATTGCAGGAAGCCAAATAGAGATACTTTACACATCGCCCACAGCTAGAGGCACCCTGTAATGATCAAAGGCTCCATGCCCACTCAATACATGAATTAAGCTCATGCTTTTGAAATGCTGACCACAGGTTAGTCACTGTACTTATGGATCATCTTCCATTAAAGTGAAATGTGGTTTATGGCATCGCCCATCCATGACCAGACCCACACAAAATCTTCTCTCGCAGGATTCCAGAGAAAGCTCCTCAGATTTACAAGTGATACGTCCACATCCTCCGTCTTTTGTGTGTTTGTTTTTTTTACATATTTTGGCTAATTTGTTTGAATGTCTTAAGCTATCAATAAGTGTTTAGTACTCTCAGTTTAGCACATTTAACACTTTATCATGTTTAAATCTATTCCACAGATTTTCTCCCCAAATCAGAATAGAAAGGCAGCAAAAGTCCTCATCTGATGATCTAAGGACCTTAAAGGAATAGTTCACCCAAAAATAAAAATGCTCTCATCATTCACTCACCCTCATGCCATCCCAGATGTGTTTGACTTTCTTTTTTATGCTGAACACAAACAAATATTTTTTAGAAGACTATCTGAGCTCTGTAGGTCCTCACAATGCAAGTCAACAGGGTCCAAAACATTTAAATTAAAGAAAAGCCCATAAAGGAAGCATAAAAGTAATCCATACGACTCCATGTCTTCAGAAGCGATATGACAGGTGTAGGTTAGAAACAGATACATTTTTAAGTTCTTTTTTTGTTTTTTTACCATAAATTCTCCTCTCTGTCCAGTAGGTGGTGATATGCACGATTCACGAAGAATGTGAATTGCCAAAAACAAAAGAAGAAGAATGTGAAAGTGCAAGTGGAGATTAATGGTAAAAAAGGACTTAAATATTGATCTGTTTCTCACCCACACCTATCATATCACTTTTGAAAACATGGATTTAACCACTGGAGTCTTATGGATTACTTTTATGCTGCCTTTATATGCTTTCAAGTTTTGGTCACCATTCACTTACATTGTATGGACCCACAGAGCTAAGAAATGATTCTTAAAATCTGTGTTTGTGTTCAGCAGATGAAGGAAAGTTGTATACATCTGGGATGGCATGGGGGTGAGTAAATGATGAGAGCATTATCATTTTGGGGTGAACAGTTCCTTGAACATGCATCTGAAGCTTCATACACTGCTGGATTTGTGTGAAATACGTATGTCCAGAAACTAATGCAGACTAACAATGACTCTGAAACCTGATACAGGTGCACTGAGAGCCCCGCACCCACTGTGCCTGTCCCCTCAGTTCCAAACAAATGTAAACTATTCCCAAAGAAGAGTGCAACTACAATGATTCTTATCAGATCAGAAGTATTAAGCAATATTAAGCATACTTCAGTTCACTTAGTTGATCCATTAGCACTAATAACTTAGAAAAACATCAAGTGTACAGTAAGTTCAGAGTTGGCATGGTTAACTCTCTCTAAAATGCTGTGGGGTGAGGTTAAGTTCAGAGACACACAGAAAAAGAGCCATGGGATTCCCTGGAATTCGATTCAAATGCTAGAATTTGGTGATGAAACTAAAATGAATATCTCCCTACTAGAAAGCATTTCTGTTAAGTAAGCCAAAAGATTCTGACTTTCTCTTCTTAAATGTTTCAGTGGTTTTTTACAAATTATATTTGAATTGCTAAACCAACAGAATATAACAATAATTTAAAAAGAGAACTTTGCAAAATGATAACAAATAATAATAAACTTTCATTCTCTCTCTCCCTCCCTCTTTGTCTGACAAATTTCAAGCTCCGAGATCATTTACTGTTTTTGAAAAGACAGCCTTGCAGCTATTAAGCCTGACTCAGATCCCAAGATCTGTGCTAACAATGTCTCAAGAGATTACTTCTCCCCTTTCAAGCGTACATTCAAAAGGCTTAATGATACTCAGAATCCTTACTTGACCACCAAAAATATATTTTGAAACAAATTAGAAACTAATGAGATAATTACAAAGATTATCTCAAAATATACTTCAGGTACGACTTTTAAATTTGACTGAAAAGATTACTGACCATATGTAAGAGTGAGCTGCGATGTCTTTCTCATATTCTTTAAAAGACGTCGATGATAAAGAAACCAAACACTGTTGTGACGCCCTGTAGCTGTTAGTAATTGGACTCTGTGGCACGGTGTGTTCAAACCTATGAAATTGCTCACAAACATGAAAAAAGCGACAGGCACCCTGACAACCTGTAAGGCAAGGAGCCATGGGTGAGTGCACTGCAAACAGAGTGAGTGCAAACAGATACTGAAACGAATTAACATTTTCTTTGGAGACAGTTCGTCAGTGTCTTGGGAAGTGGTTGTTATGGCCTATTGTTGTGCACACCTGATATAATAAGGTATTAGGAGGATGAGAGTGCCTCGTATAGTGTAGATGTTTCTCATACCGTATGCTAAAACAAGCTTTAGCTCATTGTGCCCTTCTCTTGCTGTAGGAAAAACTGTAATATCCTGTTCTGACATCATGTTGGAGGGCCTGTAAAGAAGCTCTCGTTTATTTCCCATTGTTTTCAGGGCATTGTTTCATCTGGCTTCAAAAACTTAATGTCATCAACTGCTGAATAACGACATTTTAAAGAATGATCAACACGTGACTTTGATGGTAAGCTGATGTCATCTCAGTCGTGGCTCAAAATCCAGTACAATTTGGACTTTGGGACTGAGCAACACTGAAATTACACTGGATGAATGTGTTAAGCTAATTCAAAGGTAGATAACTCAAACTTCTACCAAAACCATCATTTCATCACTTTGTTGAAGGATTTGTGCAACATGCCAACATCGCCTCCCTGTGGCTCACTCTGATATCATGCCCCTGCATTAACATATCATTTCCTTTCATAAAACACTTCCTGTTCTACTGCTTTGCCTCATAAGGTTTTATGGTCTGTTGCAAATACTGCCAAGCAGAGAGAATGAATGTGTCAAAAATACACAATAAGTGTAGAGGTCATTATTCAATCTAATCCACTTCCTTTGTTCTACAATAGAAATGGATCTGAAATCTCTATACAATTAAATTACTTTCCATTCAAGCTAATTCTTATGCTCCCTATGAAATATAAATAGTATATAAATATATAAAATAGTTTCACAGTGTTTGCATGCTAAACTTCAATTAAGTTTTTGTGAATGTATAATGGTAGACAAACTGGGTTGAAAAGATTGGTCCCATCTTTACCTATCAGAAATAGTTCCTGTCTGTACAGAATTGAGTGTACAGTTTAAGGAACTGTGAAATGTGAAATTTTGTAAAGGTAACCAATGCCATGAACAGGATTTGAAAATGTTAAGTTCTCCTTGTCATTTCTGTCAGCAGACTAATCCATTAGACTTAACCCTTTCACTGTTTTCAAATTAGATCCATGCTTTCTTTAACTGTTTAAATGTTTGGCTAAATCTGTGTGTGTTTGTCTATTACCTGTGCCTGTCTGTCTTTATCAGCTGGTCTCATAGAATCACGTCACTATACATATATTTTTGCAAAATTATTTTGGCTTGCCTCATTGTACTGTCCGTATCGTGGCACTTTCCTGGTGAACAATGACTTTCATTCCCTATCACACAAATCACGAGTAAAGTAACAGATCATCATAAACACATATTTTTTTGCCTGTTATGCCTCTTAAGACATTTTAAAACTTTTACTCTGACTTGTCAGGCGATACATTTTAACATTTGCATTACATAACCAAATACATTTACAAGCTTCTTGGGGCGCGATCAAATTGCGGGTAGCTTAAATGGTAGGGGTATGAGTTCAGCGAAGCACGTGAGTCGAAACGTGAACAGAAAGTGTCATAGGTTATGTTCAGACTGTCATTCCAAATCCGATTTGTGGAATCCAGTCATATTTAGCAAGTCTGAATGGCAACAAATCACATGAAACACATTTTTTCAAATACACTTTTTGCCGTATGTCACTTGTTCACGCTACGCAAAGACATGTTCTACGTCACACATTGTTGCAGGAAACATGCTGGCAGTGGTGGTGGAAATAAGCTGTGTGGTGTCAGAGTGTAGGTCTAGTTAAGAATATTATTTATGGAATCTTCATGCATGCATTCTGAAGTTCGACAGCCACATAGTTTCATAAAAATGGCTACCACACGAGTCCACCAGTCACTGCTTGTCTGTCTGAACCACACACTGCTTTGAACTATGATACCTGCAGAGATGCCAGCCTCCTCCGTCTCTGCCACTGCCTCATAAGGCATAGTCCAGTGCCGCAGCTACACATTGCCATGTTATAAGCTAAAATCTCTATTTCATTCCCCTCCATGTTGTTTTTTTGCATACTGACGCAACGTCATTGCTATAGCAACCAATGCAGAAATGCCAGAAAATGAAGATAGCTACGGGACACACATATCAGATCTAATCATTTGCGATACACTGTGCGGACAGTCAGTCATGAAGGTTGGATTCCTATCGGATACACAAAATCAGACTTGGACTGACAGTCTGAACATAGCCATAGAAGCACCACAAAATGATGTGGTTGCTTCAGCAATTGCGTTTTTCATCTCACATTTCCTTTTTATGGCACAATCAGCTGGGTTTAACTAATGTTTAGGGTAAAGAGGTCGGTTACGTTGAAACTCTATAGAGCATTAATCTTCAAAAACTCATCTGTTTTTCATCTCACATTTGCTTTTTATGATAATATCAGTTAGGTTTAGGGTAGGGAGGTCGGTTTTGTTGATTTAAAACTCGATAGAGCATTAACCTTAAAAAATGCATCTGTTTTGGAAAATTAAACTTGCATTAAGTGGCATAGAGAGGTCCGTGGTGCATCTGCAACTTGTGCACAATAATGCTGCAATGAGGAACCACGTAATATAATTTTACTGTGTGAGGTATCCCAGGTATAGGTGTGCGTATTCGTATAACACTGTACCTTTATCTTTGGGGGCGAGCCTGGTGCATTTGGCAATCCTGTTGGTGCTTTGTCAGTCAGTATCAACTCGTCTAGATTCAGATCCGATATGGATTCATAAATATTCTCTGAGTCTGGTGATGGCAGTGGTTCTGAACTGGAGCTTTCACTTTCAGGCTCAATTGGGGATTCGGGCTCTGGTGACTTCCTGTGAGACTTGGTTTCTGTTGTGTTTTTGAAGACAGGGAGCTCCAGAGGTTTGACCGGGATAGGTCTATGAAGAGGGTCGGCCGGGCTGAAGCTGGGCACTCTGAACTTATCAGGCACTGTTTCAGCTGGAGTGCTACGAGAGCCAAAGAACAGACTGGTCGCATGACTCATCCTCTTCTTCTGCTGCGACGAGTCTGAGGCAGAAACCGTAAGCAGGGATATGACAGAGTCTGGAGGTCCACCACACTTGTAAGAAGGGGGCTCGTGTAAATCCAAAGGGACACCAAAAGTCGACATTCGATTTTCCGTTTTATGATAATTCCCTTTAGAACGTAGTCTAATTGTCACCTCATCCAATTTGCGGACCTCTGCCAGGTCAGGCACAGCAGGTGTCAGATCAGGGCATGGTGGCTCTCTGAAGTCCAGAGGTGAAGGTATGTTGGGTGGAAGCTCTTTTACATATTTAGCAGGGATATAAAATGGCTTGGCATGTTCATCTTTGCACACATGCCACCAATGATCATTGGTTTTGGCCAGGAGGATGTAGCGCTCGTTGGGTTTAATGGACACCTTGTGACCGTCCCGGCCCTGGTATTCATACTCAAATTCCACCAATACCAAGCCCAGACTGTGTAAGGATGTCATCTTGCCAGTCTCAGCCATTTACCCCTTGCACTCCTTGAGGGAAAGGCGTCACCCGACAAGCAGGAATCAAGGCTCAACAAAGGCCCTCCTGAGAGTAGAAAACAAATGAGAGGATTATTAAAAGCAATAAGACCAAAAGACAAAGATTATTGAAAGAAATTAAGAACATGCAAGGGCTCCTTTATTCATAGGGCAAAGAACACCTGCTCTACAAATACAAAAACTACATGGCACTCTGGCTGACCTCTCTAACCATCCAGCTGTTCTGAATGTTGTTTGACTTTGCAAAACAAGCCTGATTCTAATAAACTGAGATTCAGTGATCCTTCTGCATGAGAAGAGAATCTAGAATTGTCACTGGTAAACATAATGTTACTTTTCACCTCAAGCATTTTTCAAAAGGACCTGAAACCATCCACCCAACAGAATCCCTTACCCTTAAATGATCTGTCATCATTTACACACCTTCATAATTTTTTCAAACATATATGAAATTTCTTTCTTCTATGGAATACACAAAAGGTGAAGTTAGACAGAATTTTAGCCTTAGTCACTATTCACTTTCATTGAATCTTTCTTCCGTACAGTGAAAGTGAATGGCGATCATCTCCTTTTGGTTGTTCCACAGAAGAAGAAGAAAAGTCATGTTAGTTTGGAACAAAATGAGGGTGATTAAATGATCATAGAATTTTCATTATTTAGGTGAACTATCCCTTTAAGACTGTATAATTAGTTATCTCATGATGGTGCATTAACTTAAGAAATGTTGAAATTCTTCAGTAGCAGTAGCAGTTGTATTCCTAAGATTCAGTCACTGCTAATTCTATAATGACAATGTTGATGATGCATTTTGCATCGCACAGTGCAATAACGATCACAGTAATTCATTACATCACAGTATCACATTCCAATACCACAAATCATTTTGAGTTAACAGCGGCAATCTCATACCCACACCTTTTGTCAACAGCTGATATTTAACCTCTGGGAATTGGAGATAGGCAAATGTGGTGAGGTATACTCATATGGACCGATAACTGAGGCTAAATGCCATACTGTAGTTTAGATCAATGAACTGAAACAACCAATCTAGCATGACCCACAAAGTCACTCAAGTTAGATTACTATAATTTTGGTGGGTTCTAGTAATCCAGATGTACAGTATGAATGAAGTCCTAGCTAAACCACAAAATTTAAGTTTAAATTAAATAGATTTAGTAAATGCATAAATGCAGTCCTTACCACAATGGTACTTCCAGACTCATTCCGGAATTAAATGACTTGACAAGGTATGTTATATATTGCATGTGCCAAGAGAAATACCATCCTTTACACTTTTTGATAAAGTTTGACGAGAATGTTGAAGTGATTATATTGACTGACCGTCTATCTGTTTATTCAGTACTCAGTGCACTTAAAGAGATTCACCCTTGACGCAAGAGTGGTTGTTTAATGTTTGCTAGACTGTTGCTATCACTTGTTAATCTTTGGTGTGCTGTTTGACTGCAGCCTTTAAGGGAAGCTAGCTGTAATACGGAAGACAGATAGCAGCCTAGTGTTAGTAATCAAAGTGCTATCTGGGTTTGACTGTCCGCGAATTCTATAGAAATGCACCTCAGAGATCTCAGATATCAAGTTATAGACAGAAAACTATGTCACTGACATTTCAAAACACTGGAGTGGTGATGTATTTCCCTAATTCTAATGCAAATATAACATTTGCAACTTTTTTTATTATTACTTAATGACCCCTAGTTTCACACCAACTTGTTTTTTGTGGTGGCTCCTTTAAAAGACTTCCTTCCTCTTGCTTGTCTGTTGCATAGAGAGAGACAGGAAGACCTACTGCTGCTGTCAGGAACAGCATAACCTGATGGCTGAATTTAATCTATTCTATGTTTTATATGAGTTCTGTTGATGGTCATATTGCATACCGTATGCCATTTGTAAGTACTGATTGTACTGAAAAAAAGAGCAGCTTCTATCAGAAACATGAAAAAGCACCAGCCAGAATACACTAAGGCCCAACAGAACTTGGACTGGAAATGTTCTCCTTCCTCCTTAGCCTTATTCCACTTTTTTGATTCCCTTAGCTCTTGCTCAAGAACTTGTTAAGCTAAGATGCAATGTTCCAATTCCCTGAAATGCCATGCTCTTTTTAAGCATCCAATTTGTTGTAGTTGTTTGAAGCTGTGTCAAATCACAGCAGGCATTCTTCTGCAATCAAACAATTCTCCAAGTGCTTTTAAATAGTCATTTTATCTTTAACCACAGAACTGATTCCAAACCAAAATTTAGAGGCATGTGCTCTGTGGTGCCTTAATCAGACACCAGATCATATTATATCTATTTTGGCCTAGCTTGCAACAAATACTATATGGTTCAAAGGTTTTTGGAATATGTATTTATGTTTAGACACAGAGAAGCTTAGAAAGGAGCTTAGAAAGGTTAGAAAAGGAGTAAATGAAATGTCATAAATATGAAAAACTGGATAGGTTTTGCTAGTCTCTCTATTGTGCAAAAGTGTATTAGTATTTATGGGTTCTAAATCCATATTTGTCCAACTATTGTGGTTAGAAGTGTAATTTCCCATATTACAGAACTGACAGTTCCAGGATGCTGATATTCATGCTGTAATAAAAAAAATATAGTAACAGTTATGACACAAAAAATCAAGGCACATCATACCTAATGATGGCCTTTAGCTATATTGTTAGGTGTATATTTTGTATATTCATTTAAATGGTAAAATCTGTTAAATTGTAGCTGAGAGCATAATCAAAATATTTAACAAGTGAACATTCAAGGAGTGATGACTATATAGAACTTTGTGAATGAACAGCTATCAAATTCTGTATGGTTCTGTGGGTGCATATTATGTGTGGGCCTTTTTATTTATTTTTTTAATCACTGCAATGTAAGGGTCAGTAGACTTAACAGAAGCATGTAAAGCTAACTGTCAAAGTGTGTCTCGCTCAAATTTCTTGTCAGACCTGATGTTATTTCAAAGCTTCTGCCTATGAGAGTGAGTTGCAGATAAAACCAACCTATATGAGACTTGGGATGGACAAGCCTGGCAGTCTGCCTTCTGCAGTAACAGACTAAAGAAAGAAAGGAAACACAAAGAGCATAAAAAAGAAAGATATTAAGTGTTTGGTGGAGAGAGAAACACAGCAACGGATGGCCCCTAAATGTACTGTACAGTGTTTGAGAAACTTTAAAAACCATCAGACTTTACAGAACTATAATGAAAACTGAAACAATTACATTTAAACTATGATCAAATTTAATTTAATAACTGTACATTTAAAAAGTATTGGTCAAGCAAAATGGAAAATTGTGTCATCATTTACCCTCATGTTATCCCAAATATGCATGACTTTATTTCTTACGTGGAACACACAAGGAGATATTAGGCAGAATGACTGCCTCAGTAGCCATTCAAATGTTATTGTATCTTTTTTTCATTTTTTTTGTTTGTTTTTTTTTACATGCAATGGATGCAAATGATGACTGAGACTGTCATTGTACCTAACATCTCCCTTTGTGTTCCAAGGGAGAAAGTAAGTCAGGTCTGGAGTAAATGAATACAGAAATTAAATTTTAGGTGAACTATCCCTTAAACTGATTGATGTGCAGCACCATCCTACATCACAACATTAGTAATACTCTCCTTTGTCATGCAACAGAAAAATAAGGCAAAGAAAAAAACTGAGACTTTATCAGTCTCTTGCCAAAACAACATCAGCCGATATTTTTTGACAAGCAAAGACATGTTTGCAGCGAGACAGACGAGGGACGCCACCCCTATACACTTGGAAAAAGTTCACCAAGAGAATCTGAATACAGGCAGAGCTGCCCTTCCTTACATATGTAAGTAAACAGAAGCCCAGACCACTTTCTCGATTCATAAACCAGGGGGTGGCAATGGATCGAGAGGAATGGCAGCCTTGTGGTCTATCAACACATATTGCCCAAGTCAAATATGGAGTGGCCAAAAGCACAGTGATACATTTGGCTCTGGGAATATACTGTACCTAATCCACACTGATATGCAGTTATGCCAACATCAATCTCAGACTGGACAGTTAATGTATGTATCACAAATTGTTCAACTTTGTAAGGGAGAGCCAGAACCTGTTTGACGACTTTTGAACCCTTGAGTGATGCTTCTTGCATTTGAGCAGCAGCAGTGCAAAAATTACAGAAACAACAATGCATGATTCATCATGTTGTAGCGTTTAAAAAAAAAAAAAAAAAAAAACACCTTCTGCACAAGCTGTATTTAGGGAGGAGGGGGTGTCCTTCCAAATGAAAATGGCTGCTAGTGTAGAACAATTGGAGGAGGCTGTTCCCATTCAGCCACTGTTTAAACACGGAAACGCTTTGTTTTTCTCTAGCCTGGCTTGCTTTGACCTTGCTATGTTGTCTGCTTCTCTCACAGGATGTTCACGATGGGGGAAAATAGGTCTGCATGTGATGTGTTCACTCAGCCTAGCAGCCGGCCATCTTTAAAATTAGATTTAAGGCTGGCTGTCCTAACATGTTACCTCCTGCTATCTGTTCTGACTGTTCAAGGTCTTTAACATCCCCATTATTTTTGAAGAGTCGTTGCATGCCTTTCATAGCCTTTCGTTGGGTTATGAGTCAGGTACGAAATATGGACTCCAAAAAATAAAACATTTAAAATCCCAAAGGTGATTTCCCCCATTATCTTCTTTGTTACACATTGTATTTGAGAATGTGCTTGCAATATTATGTACATGCAATTTTAAAGGAGTCGTTCACCCACGGTAGCTTTATGTGATGAACAGACCAAAATTAATTTTTTATTGAAACTCTCCCCCACCACTGCAGTTTTTAAATCTCATTTGCACTTGTGTGCATTCAAGACATTGCGCCAGATTGAACCCAAGCATAAATAAGCTTTGAGAACTATGGTGGAAGGGGAAATTTTCAGAAAATAATGACTTCGATTTCTGTCTGTCACTACACAAACCTATCATATGGCTTTAGATGATGTGGAATGTAGTGCATAAATCCAGACTGATCTCACTGTAAAATATGAAAAAGTAGGTTGACTTTTCTTTAGTTGAAATCAGTCTGTGCTTACCAAAATGCAAAACACTGCTCTCAGTAGCCAAAGCGGTAGGTGTTGTTGGGCATATGGGCACGTGTATTGTCCACAGAGAGGGCTCTAAAAGCGAGTTGTGAAGTGAGTTGTTTTTAGCTACTTAGGCTGTAATACAGTGAGTTGGAATGCTTGTTTTATAAACTGTGCCTCCCAACCCTAAACCTAAATGTCAGAGGGAAAAATGTAACCTCTGAATCACGCTTGTCACTGATTATGTGAACGCAATTACTTCCTGGTTTTAATGCGGGAGCTGAACCCCGATCTCCTACACTGCTGATGTAACATGCATCCAGTCGCACCAAGGGATGGTAAACATGCTGTACCCAATGCAAAAATGTCTGATATGACATGGTGTTTGTTGATGAGTTGGCATAATGTTGCGATCCTAGGGTACTGGAACTATTGAAAACAATATGCAGACTAACTGAGTGATCATGTTGGTCAATCATATGGACTACTGTCACATTTATGTGTTTTGTTCTTGTTTTCATGTCTTTTATTTTTAAGTTTAGTTCTTGTTCAGGTCATGTGATTTCATGTCATGTGATTTCCTGTTTTCTCATGTGTTCCTGGTCATGTGATATCCTGTTCCCCTCCATGTTCATGTGTCTTGTTTTCATTGGTTCGTTGTCTTATCTCATTATCAGTCTTGTTATGTCATTGGTTCATGGTTCATTGTCTTATTATTAGTTCAGTCTTGTGATTGGTTGTCTTGTTTACTTGTTACCCATGTCTGTGTATTTAAGCCCTTATGTTTGCTATTGTCTCTTGGCAGGTATTGTTAATGTAACATTGTTGGTGTAACGTCCAGTCCATGTTTATGTTTACGTTTACGTTTGGATTTACTGTTTTTTGGATTTCACGTTTGTATTAAACTGCACTTGGGTTCTTCACATCATCTCGTCTTTGTCTGCCTGTCATTGTTACTGCCAGCCATCATTACAACTACTTTATGGTGGCTTTTTTTTTTTAATCTTTTTGGAGTTTGATGAAATAAATCACCAGCCTGTTACATGGAACCTTTTTACTGTAACATGGAAAAGAACATTTTCCTTTTGTGTTCCATGGAAGAATGAAAATCATATGGGTTTGGAACAACATTAGGGTAAGTAAATGATAACATTTTAATTTATGGGCAATCTAACCCTTTAAATCTCAAATTAGAGAACCAATTAACCAAAAGTTAACCAATCTACATGTGTAAAGTTCAAATATTTGCAAGTAAAGTTTAATTTCAAACAAAACCTGCTTTACTTTCAGATTTTAACCAAAATGAAGCAGTGACCTGAGAAAGTCAGAACGGTTATTCTGAGGTGTGTACGAAGCAAAGACTGGAGGCAAAACTGAGATCCTCTCTGGAATGCACTCGGAGAGCTGGACCAGATCTGTGGTGTTCCAGTTTTCCTTCACACCCACACCCACCGGTCCAGTCACCTCAGGAATGCAGAAAGAGCACTCTCGCTCTCTGTAAAGTCTACACTCATCAACAAAATGTTTTAAAACATGCTTCTCTAAGTCTAAAATAAGGGATGCCTTAATGATACCAACAATGAAAATTTGTACCATTCTTCACAGCTTCCATTGACTACATGAAGCTGGTTTACCAGATTTGGAAAGTGATACTGACATTTATTTTATCTGCATTTCACCAATCAGCTTGAGCACTGACAGTTGCAATCAGGTGAATCAACATGTGACATCCAAGTAAACTATATCATTGTCACTTATTTGAGCGCATAAAACACTGAATATCAAGCACTGATCACATTATGCACTGATTTTCTGGTCTAAATGGTGTAAGACTGCTCATTGTGGTTTCAAAGCAGTGTGGCTTCTCTATTGAAACTGCAACAAGTTGTGCTATTTATGTAGGCAAACAGCTGTTTGTCATGCAAGAAGACAGAGGAAAGAGGAAGGTAATTGTCGTAGGTATTTCAAACAAATAACTTTAAAGAAAACAGTCATACAGAACAAAATGAAATGGACAAATTTGTCCCTTAAAAGTGCAAAGTAGGATAGAATGATTACTGCGTACATCTTAAGTAGCTGAATTCATAGAACTTGCAGTATTCCAAAAATGTACCTGCTGAGGGGAGATATGAGCGCCATCCTCTCCACACGTCTGTCTTGTTCTCTTCTCGTTCAAGTTACATTTGTAGCACAGTCTCCTTTTTTTCTTCTCTTTTCTTTAAATCTATTTTCCTTCCCTAGAAGCTCACTCCTCTTAATGTCTTAGACAGGCTTCGATCTTTCACCCACTTTGTTGTTCCACCTAAAGCTCAAAGTTCCAGCCCTGACAGTTGTCACTCAGGGCCAGTACGTGTCTCTGTGTTTAATGTATGTATGCTTGAATGTGGGTGGGTGTGTATACATGCTAGAGCTTTGTGCCAGTTTCAGCTTGCCTGCCTCCTCTGTCTGCATTCATTTCCTGTTCAAGAATACACATCACAGCTTCAGAAGAGTGAGACAGTTTGCAACAGGAAGAGAGAGAGAGAGAGATGAGATTATGTTCAAATGAATAATTAAGAAGAAAAGCTTCATAATTATATTGTGTTTTTTCTTCACCACTAGCCAAGCAGCACAATGCACTATTCGTTTTGTGTTTTGGGCTTTGTCAACAAATCAGATCGCCGGAAAGTTTAGTCATGATGGGTGAAATAAAAAAATAAAAAAATAAACAGCAGATCACATGACTGAGCCTACAGGTGACAAGGAACTTAACAATGAAATAATGTTAACTCAAATGGATAGACTTGAATCACATCTTTAAGGGAATATTCTGGGTTCAATACAAGTTAAGCTCAGTCAACAGCATTTGTGGCATAATGTTGATTACCACAAAAAAAAAAAAAAAAAAAAAAAAAAAATTATATATATATTGACTCCCTCCTTTTCTTTAATAAAAGCAAAAATCAAGGCTACATTGAGGCACTTACAATGGAAGTGAATGGGGCCAATCTGTAAACATTAAAATACTATTTCAACAGTATAGCCACAAAACATAAACAATATGCGTGTCAACATGATTTTAGAGTGATAAAATCTCTTACTAACCTTTTCTGTGTAAAGTTTACAACTTCGGTGCCATGACGACGTATACCGCTATAAAAACCCTAAAACTTTCAAATGACTGTAAAACTATTTAAACAGCTTTACTGAACAAATAATATGCTAAGTTTTAACAGGAGAATTAATGTAAGTGCTTTTATTAACTTTAAAGCTTCACATTTCTGCCTTTAAACCCTCCAATAACATGCTTAATAAAATGACTGTCAACCACTGAATGAAAAACATAAGATATCGCAAAAGTTCTTCTTGCTGCTTCTATGAATAACACACAGTGGTTCATTCACACCCATTTGGGCTCTGGTGGTTTTTCCCCTCCCTTCCACTTAGCACAACCTCTGATCAGTTTTAGACTGCACAGAACTGAACAACCTCTAAAGATAACTAGTACTGAACATTGAGGAGGAACCAAAGAGGAACCAAAGGGGTTAACCTCAGATGTGTCAGCATCATAACATGCTCCACCCTGCAAAATAAATAAATAAATAATTAAAGATTGTGCATAATAGGTGGGGCACGTGAAAATGTACCATTGCCTTTGGACTCCGTACTTTCAGTGATGTAACATTCAGTTTTCAGTGTGTTGTACTTTCCTGTAAAAAAAAAAAAAAAAAAAAAGGTGGAAATTAAGTTTTATTAAGATACAGAGATGAATCCGCTGTAGTTAGGCCATAAAACCATGCTCTGTTTACTCAACATTGTTTAGTGAACACACAGTGGACAGTGTGATGTCAATGGCTTTAACATTGTTGGGAGCAAAGTGTGTGAAGTGTGAAATGTTAAATGTTACTTAAAAAGACTAAAATCAAATTAAATTCTTTATATAATTTACTTAGGTGATTAAAGGTAACATATGCCATTTGTTAACATCAGCATACAGTATCAGCAAAATCAACGTCATCAATCCTAAACGTGCGAAATGATTAATAGCCACAAAAAAATAAAAACGTTGGCTCCCCTGACTCTTTTTCGCTGTTTACAGATCCTGGGGCCATCAAAAAGACAGGTGTGATATCTGTCATGTAGAAAGTCCTAAGGTCACATCCACTATATGTTTTCAATTGAAAACGCACTGATTTCATTAACGTTTACTCTCATCCACACTAGAATGACATTTTCCCACTATAAAAAATGTCCGTAATTTTAAAAGTAAAAGACTGTAAAAATGCTATGGTAAAAAAACTTTAATTGGTTAATGGGTAGTTCCCTTAAAATATATGGTAAAAATGTTTTAATATATTTAAAAAGACAACACATATAGTTTTATGGTAAAATTTTGATGCAAAAAAGGATGATTTTCCCGTATACTTAATGGTAAAAATGTATATTATGTTTAACAAGAGAGTACATGTACTTTTTATGGTAAATTATTGTTAAAATTACGGTAAAAAACAATAATCGGGTGTTCCCAGAATTCTCTGAGTGACCTATTACATTTCATTATATTTTATGGGAATAGATATGTTCTTATTTTTAATATCATTTATGTGCATTGGGGTGTTCTGTGTTATATTTGATGTAGTTTAGTTAATGTTTATTACATTATTTTAATTTCACATGTGTTATCCTGATGGTGTTTAGTGTTTGTGTGAGTGACACTGAGCACTGTCTCTACATATTTATTAGTTATTGCTCTTGGAAGAGCCACTACTGATGAACTTCATGTCATCATGTGTCCTTCTGTAATTATACGGTGATTAACAATACATTGTAAAGTGAAAAGCTGATTTTTACAGTTTCAGAAGGTTAATGTATCAAGTTTATCATTAAAAAATATAAACAATGGTAATGCACTGGAAAATATACAGGCATCAAATTTAAATCCCGTAAAGCCTGAAATGTGGTTAGCGTATTTTTTTTTTTTTTATGGTGAATTTCTGGCAACCACAGCTGCCAGTTTTTTACCATAAATTTAACAGGATTTTTAGAAAACACTCTCCATTACAGGATACTTTGGAAAACAATAATGATAAGAAAAACAAAAAATTATGTTTTCAAACGAAAACATATTAGTGTGGATGTGGCCTCAGAATTATTCCTTAGTTTCTTAGGAATTCCAAGAAATATATATATATATTAAATAATTCCACAGGATGAGGAATAATAATAAAATAAACTGAAATAAATTTGTAAGAAATTATTATTATGTGATGTTTTCATGATGCCATGTTTTTGAGTTTCAGTGTTTTTGAGTGCTTTTGTGTCTTAGTGTTTTGGATGGGTGTTTGAAATTGAAATTATGATGTCATTTCAGTCAAAAGAAAGAGCATAATGTTAGATGATATCATTTGTGTTGTTTGAAAAAGCTCAATCTTATCAGTGTAAAAAACTATTCAGGGATGAGCTTGTTAACCCCCCTTTTTAAACACAACTTCAAAAAATGTTACACCCAAACTTAAATTTTTTTTGCAGTAAATGGACTCTTTGAACTACATGATTAATTGTGATCTCTTTTGAAAGAAGTGATACAGACAAGGGGTTTGTTGTCCAAAAGTCAAACTGAAATAAAGTCATAAAGAAGAATAGTTAGAAAAGCTTAAATGTTTTGGAAAGTGATCAATTTAATTGCATACAAATATTTTTTATAAGAGATAGATCCATGCAGTGTTATATTATTCCCATTCATTGACGAAGATCAGTTTGATCGTAAAGTCGCTATTATTGATCAATAAGTCAAAACCATGAAAAAGTCTGCTTTTCTGCTGGAATTGTTTTCTTTAAATCTGCTGTAATAGAGAGCAAGTAACAGATAGATCTGTAAAACAGTGGTCAAATATTGAAGCTTGAGTCCTACAGTTTATTTCAAGTAATAAATACTGCAGTTTTTCAATATTAAATAAGGAAATGAAAACATCGCACAGTAAATCTGAACAAGGTTTGGGTCCCTCCTTGTCATGGGGCAAGTTAACAGGTTTAACCCTATTAAACCTAAACAGGATGTTTCAGTTTTTGAAAGTGAACAAAAATAACTTGATCTGCATTGAAACATTCATCTCATCTATGTCTTTCTCTCTCTCTCTCCCTGCAGTCCTCCCTGTTCTTCATCCTCTGAAAGGAACCCCCCTCTTTCCTGTTCAGTGAGTGCAGCCACAAAATGTTTCCTCTACTCAAACTATCTCATTTCCTACCGAAGATTCACATGTCCTTGCCCCAAACACACTCTGGATTGAAAGACAGGTATAGTGTGTATGTGAGCTTTGGATTGTGTATATCACAGGATGTACTGAGACAGCAGCCACATCACAGAGGCAGGTGGCGAGCAAATCTAATGAACTCTTGAACAAGTGTGTGCATGTCTCAGTAATCAGTGTCTGTGATTTTTTTCTTCCCCTTTGAGGTAGCACAGCAGATACTCAGGAATCTAGCAAAATGCAAGGGAGGCTCTGACATGTTATGGTATGAAGCATGTTTAGGCTGTCAGTCTATTTTAATTCATTGAACACCACCGAGGTAGAAAATTACATTTCTCAAGTACTCATAAGATCTTAATGAAACGAAAATGAAAAGTCTCTCATCATTTACTCCAACTTACAATGTACCTCCAACCCATTTGACTTTCTTTCTTCCATGGAACAAAAAATGTTAGGAAGAATGTTAGCCTCAGACACAATTTACTTTCATTGAATGGGAAAAATGATGCAATGAAAGTGAATGGTGACTGAGGCTCTCAATCCCTAACATCCCCAAAAGCTCCTTAAAGGGATAGTTCACCTAAAAATGAAATTTCTCTCACCATTTACTCACCTTCATGCCATCCTAGACTTTCTTTCTTCTGCTGAACACAAACAAAGATTTTTAGAAGAATAGCTCAGCACTGTAGTTTCAATAAGTACCAAAAATTTAACATTATAAGCTCCAAAAAGCACATAAAGGCAGCATAAAAGTAATCCATATGACAGTGGTTAAATCCATATCTTCAGAAGCGATATGACAGGTGTGGGTGAGAAACAGATCAATATTTAAGTCCTTTTTTTTTTTACTATAAATTCTCCTCCCTGCCCAGTAGATGGTGATATGAACTGTCAGTCTAACTTTCTGCAGTGTTACTATGTGGTTAAAGCTGTTTTGGGCCTAGTCAACAAATCAGGTCACCGGAAAGTTTAGTCATGATGGGTGAAATAAAAATAAAAAAAAAATAAACAGCAGATCACATGACTGAGACTACAGGTGACAAGGAACATAATTATGAAATAATGTTAACTCAAATGGATACACTTGAAGCACATCTTTAAGGGAATATTCTGGGTTCAATACAAGTTAAGCTCAGTCAACAGCATTTGTGGCATAATGTTGATTACAAAAAAAAAAAAAAAAAAAAAAAAAAAATATATATATATATATATATATTGACTCCCTCCTTTTCTTTAAAAAAAAGCAAAAATCAAGGCTACATTGAGGCACTTACAATGGAAGTGAATGGGGCCAATCTGTAAACATTAAAATACTATTTCAACAGTATAGCCACAAAACATAAACAATATGCGTGTCAACATGATTTTAGAGTTATAAAATCTCTTTCTAACCTTTTCTGTGTAAAGTTTACAACTTTGGTGCCATGACGGCATATACCACTGTAAAAACCCTAAAACTTTAAAATGACTGTAAAACTATTTAAACAGCTTTACTGAACAAATAATATGCTATGTTTTAACAGGAGAATTAATGTAAGTGCTTTTATTAACTTTAAAGCATCACATTTCTGCCTTTAAACCCTCCAATAACATGCTTAATAATACGGCTGTCAACCACTGAATGAAAAACATTTGGCGATATGCACGAAGAATGCAAATCGTCCAAAATAAAAGAAGAATGTGAAAGTGGGGATTGATTGTAAAAAAAGGAATTAAATATTGATCTGTTTCTCAACCACACTTATCATATCGCTTCCAAAGACATGGATTTAACCACTTGAGTCATATGGATTACTTTTAGGATGCCTTTATGTGCTTTTGGCGCTTCAAAATTTTGGTACCCATTCACTTGCATTATATGGACCAACAGAGCTTAAATTCTCTTCTAAAAATCATTGTTTGTGTTCTGCAGAAGAAAGAAAGTCATACACATCTGGGATGGCAAGAGGGTGAGTAAATGATGAGGGAAATTTCATTTTTGGGTGAACTATTGCTTTAAGTTATAGAGGTTTGGAAGAACATGGATGAGGTTGCAATGGTGACAGAATTTTATTTTTGGGGGGTGAACCATCTCTTTAAGATTTAGTTGAGGTCATAAGCACAAGACGAGACCTAGCGAATAGTAAATTGGCCTGAAAAAAAAAAAAAAAAAAAAAAAAATTACTGGTTCTTATACTTTAGGAGTAGGTTATTACTTTAGGTGTTCGTGAATAGGCACTTAATAACACAAAAATGAAAGTGACAAAAACAATAAATAAAATGTTTTTTTTTTTTTTTTAAATGCTATTTTATTTATTTCCAAGAATACAGTTTCTCATGAGCATATGCCAACTGTAATGATACAAATCAAACAGACTTCATCGTTTAACAGTCAGTGTTTGGCTGCCCCCTACCGATGTAGCCGCTGACCCACTCACACTTTAAAAATATATATACAGTATATATATTTTAGCCTGTATTTAAGATTGAAACTCTTTAACCTTGAAACATTCATTTCTATTCTGTAGGGCACTTAAACAAATATGCACCTGACAAATCAAATTGATGTAAAATACTTAAGGTTGCATGTTACTGGTAGATGTTTTATTTGAAAAATATATATATATATATATTTTGTATTATTGTTTACAGAAAAAGGTTGATCAAAAATCTTTATTTTAATCTTCATGTCTACTGTAGCTATTTAATTCGTTAAATTAGGCCTACATTTATTATTATTATTATTATTATTATTATTATTATTATTAGACATATTCATAAAGCTCCTTTTCACTTAAAAACAACATCCGTGTGTCATGTTACATTTAATAGCTTACAAGAAATCATAAGCTATAGCCAATCATAAACTCACTGTTATTATTTGGAAACAGCAACCCGTCTTCATGTTTTGGCCCTTCAAGATGAATGGTTTATGTTTTCTAAATTAGGATAAGAAATTGTGACTGCATGGCATTTTGGGATGAATTTCCAGAGAGAACAATGAGATTGGCAACTTGGTGAACTACAATGCTTTTAAAACGATAAATGCTTCATGCTGTAGGCAATTTATATATATATATATATATATATATATATATATATAAAACTTTATTTTTAAGGATATCAACCATGAAGCACAGCTTGATTCACACTACCAGGGATTGTTCCTAGATTCATGCCCTGTTGTTTAGCATCTCAATCAACCACCACTTCTTTTTTTTTTTTCTTCTTTTCTTTTTTTTTTTTTAGAAATTATGGAAAGCTCCATCAGAATCAGAATGGAGAATCAGATTGAGCTTTATTGCCACGTATGCTTACACATACTAGGAATTTGTCTTGGTGACAAGAGCTTCCAGTTCACAACAATACAAAAACAGCAACAAGACTTTTAAAAAATAATTAAAATTGAATAAAAAATAGATAAATATTGAAAAGAAAAAAAGTATATATAGAATACACAATAGACTATATACATATATACATACATACATATACACACACATACATACACATACACACATACATATTCATACATATACACATATATACACATATACACATATATGAATATATATACATACATATACATACATACATACACACACACGTACACCTACGTAGTGCAAATCTAAATACAAATCGGTTATGTACAGTGCAAGGGAATGTAATGGCAGAAGAGGTAGGATGTGTTGGATAATATAAAAAGATTAAGCTGTGTATTGCACATTACTTATTGCTCAAAGGGGCAGTTTTAACTGTTCATGAGATGGATAGCATGGGGGAAAAATCTGTTCCTGTGCCTGACGGTTCTGGTGCTCAGAGCTCTGAAGCGTCGGCCAGAAAGAAACAGTTCAAAAAGGTAGTGGGCAGGGTGAGTGGGGTCCAGAGTGATTTTTCCAGCCTTTTTCCTCACTCTGGAAGTATATAGTTCTTGAAGGGGGGGCAGGGGGCAACCAATAATCATCTCAGCAGTCTGAACTGTCCTTTGTAGTCTTCTGATGTCTGATTTCATGTCGTCTGCAAACTTCAGGAGCTTGACAGAGGGGTCCTTGGCGATGCAGTCGTTGGTGTAGAGGGAGAAGAGTAGTGGGGAGAGCACACATCCCTGGGGGGCACCAGTGCTGATTGTACAGGTGCTGGCAGTGAATTTCTCCTGTCTCACAAGCTGCTGCCTGTCTATCAGAAAGCTGGTAATCCACTGACAGATAGACGTAGGAACAGAGAGTTGGTGTAATTTAGTCCGGAGAATAGCTGGGATAGTGGTGTTGAAAGCCGAACTGAAGTCCACAAAAAGGATCCTTGCATATGTCCCTGGTCTGTCCAGATGTTGCAGGATATGATGCAATCCCATGTTGACTGCATCATCCACAGACCTGTTTGCTCGATAAGCAAATTGAAGGGGATCTAGAAAGGGTCCAGTGATGTCCTTCAGGTGGGCCAACACCAGTCTCTCAAATGACTTCATGACTACAGACGTCAGGGCGACAGGTTTGTAGTCATTAAGTCCTGTGATTTTTGGTTTCTTTGGGATGGGGATGATAGTGGAACATTTGAAGCAGCATGGGACTTCACACTGCTCCAATGATCTATTGAAGATCTGTGTGAAGATGGGGCCAGCTGGTTAGCACAGGATCTAAGACATGCAGGTGAAACGCCATCTGGGCCCTGTGCTTTCCTTATCCTTTGTTTTCAAAAGGCGTGGCTCACACATCATCTTCACAGATCTTAAGTGCAGGTTGAGTAGCAGGAGGGGGAGGAGGGGGTTTGCAGGAGGTGTTGGTGTTTGTGTGAAGTGAAGGTCAGAGTGGGTGTGGGGTGTGAGATTGGGCCTTTCAAATCTGCAGTAGAACACATTAAGGTCGTCAGCCAGTTGTTGGTTCCCTACAGGGTTGGGGGTAGGAGTCCTGTAATTGTAAGTTGTTTCATGCCACTCCACACTGATGTAGGGTTGTTAGCTGAAAACTTGTTTTTCAGCTTCTCAGAGTATCTTCTTTTAGCCACTCTGATTCCCTTATTCAGTGTGTTCCTGGCCTGATTGTACAAGACTTTATCCCCAACTCTGTAAGCATCCTCTTTGGCCTGACGAAGCTACCTGAGTTCCACTGTAAACCATGGTTTGTCATTGTTAAATGTTAAATAAGTCCTAGTAGGAATGCACATATCCTCACAGAAACTGATATATGATGTAAAAGTATCTGTGAGCTCGTCCAGGTCTGTGACTGCAGCCTCAAAAACACTCCAATCAGTGCAGTCAAAGCAGGCTTGTAGTTCCAGATCTGCTTCGTTGGTCCATCTCTTTACAGTCCTTAATACAGGCTTAGCAGATTTTAATTTCTGTCTGTAGGTTGGAAGAAGATGAACCAGACAGTGATCAGAGAGTCCCAAAGCTGCTCTAGGAACAGAGCGATATGCATCCTTTATTGTTGTGTAGCAGTGATCCAGTATATTTCTGTCTCTGGTTGGGCATGTAATGTGCTGTTTTTATTTGGGCAGTTCACGTGTGAGGTTTGCTTTGTTAAAATCCCAAGAATAATAATAACTGAGTCTGGGTATTGTTGTTCTGTGTCTGTGATTTGATCAACCAGCTGTTGCAGCACTGTGTTCAAACACGCGTTTGGTGCGATATACACACTCACCAGAATAAACGAGGAAAACTCCTGCGGCGAGTAGAAAGGCTTACAGTTAATAAAGAGCGCTTCCAAATTAGGACAGCACATCTTCTTTAACATTGTTACATCTGTACACCAACATTCATTGATGTAAAAGCATGTTCCACTGCCTCTCGTTTTCCCCGTTAACTCCGCAATGTGATCCGCTTCCGAACTGCTGTCCGGAATGGTTTCACTCAGCCAGGATTCTGTGAAGCACAAGGCAGCAGAGGTTGAAAAGTCCTTGTTTGTGCAGGTGAGAAGATGTAGTTCGTGTGTTTTGTTAGGGAGAGAGCGGAGATTCGCAAGATGAATGCTCGGCAGCATTGTTCGAAAGCCATGCCGACGGAGCTTGACCAGCGCGCCTGCTCGTCTCCCTCGCCTGCGTCTCATAGTGCGTTTAAACAACACAGTCGCGCCTCCGACTAAAATATCAAACAAAGCGTCCGAATATTCAAAATCCGGGAAAAGATTGACTGGTATATGCTGTCGAATGTTCAGAATTCGTCTCTGGTAAAACTGACTGGAAAAAGATTACTAAACACAGGACAAACAAACAAAAACAACAAAACAATAGAAGCGCTCCACGACGAGGCGGCCATCCGCAGCGCTATCATGATGTAAACAGGAACACACTGAATAAGGGAATCAGAGTGGCTAAAAGAAGATACTCTGAGAAGCTGAAAAACATGTTTTCAGCTAACGACCCATCAGTGATCAGTGTGGAGTGGCATGAAACAACTTACGAATTACAGGACTCCTACCCCCAACCCTGTGGGGAACCAACAACTGGCTGACGACCTTAATGTACTGCAGATTTGAAAGGCCCCATCTCACATCCCACACCCACTCTGAACTACACTTCATACAAACACCAACATTGCATCATAATCTAAGCTATAACATGCATGATGGAATTACTGAAGCTCAGGGGCAGACTGGGAAGAGAAATCGGCCCGGGATTTTACATAGAAACTGTAAGAAACTGTAGAAACGCTCTGCATAATGCGGCTGCCCATTTCAGCTTATTGCAGCTGGCCCTTTGGGAAAATCCCGGTTCTCCCGATGGCCAGTCCGCCCCTGCTGAAGCTCCTGGTCTCATATTATAGAAAATGAAAGTGACAAACAAGTCAACAAAGGCGGAAACAATGCTTAATCGACATCCTGCCAAATTATGACATAACCAGTACACAAACGTTTTGATTACATCACCCTAAAGGATAATTTATACTTACAGGCTTCGCTTAGTTCGCCTACAAATGATGACGAAATGCAGTGACGTTTTTGTTCTCCCAAGCTGTTCGTTTGGTGAGATTTCTCCTGTTGGCGCACATCTCTGAAACTGGAAATTCTTGAACCAAGAGAGCGGCTGGTATTCGTGGGCGTGGTTTGGACGTGATGCTTTTTATTTACAATAGCGCGTGCCCGCTGAGGAGCTGTTACCTAGGTTGTTGTTGTTAAAATGGATAACTTTGAAGCCCGTCACTTAGAGATTGTGTGAAAGTAGCCTATACTTTTTTTACATGATTTGCAACACAAATTCTACAGTGACAGCGCGGCCACGACAAATGAGTAGAGAGAGATTGGAGTTTATAAAAGCTGAAGGGGCTCCATGACAAGTTTAATAAAGCAAAGAAGCCACACAGCGCTAATGCGGCAGTCCACAGAGCATGGACTGCATTATTCGCTTTACTTGTGGCTGCAACATGTTAAACACTGTGACATCACCCTAAACGAACTCATTTTAAAACGACGTCGCGCATAGTATAAACGCCGGCTTCGTTCGCCTTGGGTGAACATAAATCAAGGCCTAAATATTACACAATAACAAATTGAAACCACAATAACTTTACAATGTGTTATGATCACTAATTTGCTATTTTAAATGTATAAAACGCCTCCAGTCGCAACATAGAAAAATTTAATCTATTTGAAGATAAAATGCGTTACTTTTCGCAAATTTAAAACATATTTAACATGATACGCATAAAAAATTATCTTTTAATATAGTGATGGATGGTAAAGACACAATACATACTGTAATATAACAGCACGCGCCTCCACCTGAACTCTTGCTCGCGCGTCATCTGAACTGAGCGCGCGCACAACGGAAATGCGTCTGACTAGACCGTCTGTTTTTCTGAGGTAAGACAATTTTTATTTCACAACACAATATAAAAATGTCTTAAGTTATGAAAATAACATTAGAATATTTCTATATTTACACAAAGCCTGACATAAACTCGTCTGACAGCAGATAAACATGACAACGCGTATTTCTGAGGTCCTTTTTTTACTTCTGCCTCGTCTGACAGGAGAGTTCGTTTTTCTGAGGTAAAACACATATTACTTCACAGCAAATAAACGACTTTTATTAAAAATGTACTGAAATATTGTGTGTAAAGCTTTTTTTTTTTTTTTACCATTATATAGTACTGTTAGCAGTGGAGTTGCCATGGCAACCGGACCAACCCCAAACTGCAGAAGACAGCAGCTGCACCTCCGGGTCAAAGTTCAACAACCACATCAGATTGGTTAAGTAACATCATTACCTTCTAGCTGAAGTTCTGTTAATATTTTTTAATCTGTGATTATTTAGCAGCTTTAATCGCCTGAAATGTCCGCTAACATTATGCCAAATGTGTATAACGGAAGTGTCCAGGATAAGCTTTTATGTATGTAAATATGTTTGATGCTATTTGTTAAAATACATTTATACATAATATAAAATAAATGTGAATCTATCTATCTATCTATCTATTAATTTTTAATTGTTAATTTTTTGCTAACTGATTAATTTTACATTTTTGCTATAATTTAATATAAATATTTATTGAAAAAATATGTAGATCTTCTGAAGATTATATTTTAATGAAGTCATTAACCATTTTTATATATCCTTAAAATTGCTTTAAATTAACAAATGTAATTCAAGGCATTAGGTGTTAAACTGGTCTAAGTACAAAATAAATTTAGCCTTGTAATTTCGTTGCAATTCTTTGGCAATAGGTCTCAGTTACTTGTACTGTTGCATCTTTTTCTCTATTCTCTGTCAAAATAAATGAAGTGCATTAACTTTGAGTCTGCATTCGTTATTCATACGCACAACTGTTTAAATAGCCTTTAAATTAATGTTGGGGAAATGAGGACATAAATTAGGTTACAATACTGGCACCGTTCCAAAGTTACGTTGCGGCTACGAATCCAGGAATTAAATTTTTCCGGATGTCACAACGTAATCAGTTACGTTGCCACAACGAAGTTTGTTCAACATATTAAGTTGCAGTTAAGTAATGGCCACGTAATTTGGTTAGCTGGCAAGGTGTTACAATTCATTAGAAGTTTTTTTTTTGTTTTGTTTTGTTTTTGTTTGTTTTTTGGCCAAAGAACAGACGCTACAATATTAATGCAAGATTTTGTCCAAAGAAACTAACCTTTACATAAAATGGAAAACGTCGGAAAATCTAGATAAAAAATAATAATAATAGCAATAGCAATAATAATAATAATAATAATAATAATAATAATAATAATAATAATAATAATAATAATATATATATATATATTAACTAGTTGCACGTGTTTTACTATTGGTAAGTTTCGTTCTAGAGCCTATAGTGTTTATGAAAGTCCCTTTTCGACTCAGATAAGTAAATTGCAAAGACAATAGCCAGTCACTCGTATTTTCAAGGTGAGACAACGAACGTCCACTAAGATGAAAAGAAGCACGTGACGTGATTCTTTCATTTTCTCCTTATAAAAAATTCCACGACTAATAAGATTGTGCTTCCCGCGCTGTCCTCCTACAGGGAATGCAAATATTGTAGGCTACGTGTATCCAGTGTCTTATCATGAACTTGTCTTCATATCGTTTGAATGTTTACTGGACGCTGTACCGCTGTCAATACAAAACCATAATGAGAACCTTCCTGTGGCTTATCCTTTTACCGACCATATTTGTAGAGTCAATTACCAGGAAGAGCATGATTTTGTCAGAAACCATCAACCTTCTCCATTCACTGGTGAGAATAAACTAATATAATCTACTTTTATCGATTTGAATTCTATCTATCTGTCTGTCTGTCTGTCTGTCTGTCTTTTCATTTAGCACTTTTCGTGTCATTTTTGCACTCTCCACAACATGATCTGCTTTGCTCTGGTAGCTACATTAATCTATTGTATGTGGGCCTAAATAAAAATGTACTCAATTTAGTGGAGTAAAGTAATTGCATTGACAATAGCGATGCTACTGTTGAAGAACACATCCTAAACATCAACATCCTTTCTTTCCCACAGGGCCCAAAAGCATGTCGACTCGAAGTGGAAAATACAAATTTTGATCTATTCTCGAGCCTTCCCAAAATGGTAAACATCAACATACTAAAACAGAGTATAAGGGGTGTAACTGCACATTCTAATTCTGGAGTTCAATTCTTGCATAGTTTTATTCCAACCCTACTTAAACGCAGCTGTGATAACCAAAGAACTTGATTTGCAGGTTCAGGTGGTTTTTTTTTTTGTTTGTTTGTTTTTTTTTATTTAAGAAATGAACTCTGCAGGAAGGAATGATCTCCAGAAGTATGCACCCATTCTCAGTGATGCGTCTGGGATTCATTGTTTGACTGAATAATTAGGTTTTTTTTTTCCATGTGGAAAGGGACAGGAAATTCATCCAGCGCTGAAGCTCTCATTTAAATCTACCTTTGAGCTCTTCAAGAAGAACACAATCTACAGCCATTGGAATCCCACTGAGCTCTTGCATCTAAGGGAACTCCTCAATGGGCAAACAAAATCTCATGAAAATTCTGTAAGTACTTACGCTTGGGGCTGAGGCAACATCTAATCTTCAAAGTCCAGAATTTTCAACTGTTAATAACAGAATATTTGTTAATGTCCAGATGCCGATGATGAGTTCTGAACTTAAGCCGTTGGTCAAGAATTTCAGGCAGCTCAATCATTTTCTCTCACAGCAGGTGAAAGACTTATTTAGTTAAAGACAATAACCACAAGTTGTGCTTGCATTTGTATCTTCATTGTTCATGTTAGCATTGAATAACAGTGTAATTTTCTTTCCCTCAGAATTTCAACATGTGCGCTTGGGAGGTTGTGCGCAATGAGATTTTGGGCGTCATGGACCACTTTTACAAAATTACAGTTTATAGAAAGAGACATATTAAATAGAGTAGCCTATACATGTGGTAAATACAACCAAATGTGTTGTTAATATATTAATACTTTAATCTTATTATTTCCCATTTGCACCATTTGTAAGTCTATTTGGTAAACTTGAACGAATGAAATGAAATAGGAATTAATTTCCAAATGATTGAGTTAATTGCTTTTTATGCTAGCTAGAAACACATTTGTTTCACATAACAACTAAGCTATATGCCTATTTTACCATGGAAAGCATTAAAACTCTAAAATAGATAGCAGAAACACTTTTGTTTGTCTTTAGAATTACAAAGCACATATACCTGGGTTGCTTCTGCTTGACTTATTCACATTTAAAAGACGCTGTGGTTAAAATGAATGAATGTGATTATTATTATATGTACAAATGAATGAATAACTCTAATGTAAATGAGACAGTACTATTAAGGAATTCTGTTTACACGTCGAATGTAACCTACAGACCAAATGAATGTATGCATTTCTTTGCAAATAAATAAATAAATGTGTGAATAAATGTGCCACTTTATCACTGTTTACAATTAATAAAAATTCACGCTGCTTCTCAGTTTGATTTTCTATTATATTTCAATATTCATTAGGGGAGACTGGTACAAGTTGAAAAAACATTTCACTTTATAGTGAATATTTGGGTATTGTCATTTTTGAAAGTCTATATATATATATATGTGTGTGTGTGTGTGTGTGATTTTATGAATTTAATTTGAAATGACATCAAAAGACAATAATAGAGCAATATAAGATAATAAAATAGAACTATATGAATCAGATTCCTTCAAGAAAGTTATAAAAGGGTTCCATATTTTGATCAACTTTCCAGGTTTGCCTTTAACAACATATTTAAGCTTTCCCAAAGACAAACATTGAGACAACTCTTGTATCCATTGCTTCATATTAGGGCTATCTGTATTTCTCCAGTCTAGCAATCATTAATTTTGCTTGTAATAAACCGAAGATTAACAGTTTATTTACAGTTAGGGTGGATGTCACTGGAAAAATTTAAGTGTACAAATCTTAGGACATTTAGAGATATGTATTTTGTTTTAACACCACAGATTAACAATTTAACACCTTTTTCCAAAAACATTTGAATTAGGGGGCATTTCTTTAGTGAAATATAGTCCCTTTCTCTGTATTACATTTTACACAGTGATCAAAAATATTGGAATTACATTTATGTAATAATTCAGGTGTTATATACTCTCACAATCCATTTATACTGTAGTAGTTATTTTTTTTATTTTTTATTAATGTTCTGAGTTTGGGATTTAAAGCAGATTTTCTGCCATTCATCTTCTATTATATCTTTGCCTAAATCTCGACACCATTCTAGACGCCTAACTATTCTCAATATTTTTGCAGTAGTCTTTCAATTAATGTTTGCAGGGGAAAAAAACATAGACCAAGGTAGGAAATTACACAAAATGTTTATTAACACAAGTTATGTTAGATGAAATAATAGAAAATAAAGTAACCAAACTGTATTTAAAAATGAAAAAAAAAAAAAAAAAAAAAAAGTAACCAAACATTTTCTGAATTAAATGTTCTCTGAGTTCTGCTCCTGCAGGATGCATTCTGCCTTGATGTGGGTTCAGTGGATCATCATCATCAGTAGCAGCAGTATCTTCATCATCATCAGCACCAGCATGACCCCCTCTCCTCCTCAAGAAGTTGAACAAATTTCCATGACTGCATTTGAGGAGTTTTGGGGGAAGTCAGTGTGGTGTTCATAAGCTGTAACAGCAAAGCTTTCACAACCTTGCTGACATAAGACTTAAGGCCATCACCAACCACCTCCATAAAACTTCCCAGAGCACAATAATGCAGTGCAGCTAAGAACTGCACTGCTGGACTTAAGGAGTATTTCTTCTTGTGGCCCAGTGAAGGTGTGGTTTCACAACCTGCAGCAATTCAAGGATCTTGGTCCTTGGAACCCAGAATTTTCTTATGATGTCATCATCAGATAGATAGTCAAGTGGGGAGAAATTTGTCCTTATGTAGGCATTTATATACACTACCTGACTTCTGCATCACCTTCTGTGCTCAAGCTATAGGATTCTTTGTAAAGCCGCCATTGTTGAGCATTTGATACACACATAGATACTGAATTTATTAGAAGAGTCATTAATATACCTGCTACTGATGCACCTGAGGAATGGATAGAAACACCTTGGTGGCTAATAATCATCTAAATTAACTAGCAAAATGTGAGTGTTTCATCAATGATTTGTGACAGTAATAGGGCACAGCTTGATTTGATTATCAAATTATTGTGTTCATCTGTTAATGGGTTTTTGGTAGTTATCATGCTGTGGCTTGGGAAAAATGAGAAGGCCTCTCTTTTGAATTGTCTGAGGATTTAAATAAAGGATGTGTTTTGTGTCATGTTTGGCTTATATTATCATAGCTTTTATCTTGTGTATTGAGAAAATCTTTACATAGCCAGTTTTAGTTACATGACTGCTGTAGTGTATGTGATGGTGGGTCATCACCACTGCAAAACAATAAAGGTTTGTATTTCATTCCATACATAGGATTCTTTATCACATTTACAGTATATATTATTAATGACATTATTCTGGTAGTTGATAATGAAGTAATGACATTGCATGTCAGGGCTGGACTGGTAATCTGGTAATTTCCCAGTGGGCCGACGCACTTTGGGCCGATCAGGGGCGTACTGGCCATCGGGAGATTTAACTTCTCTGTCACTGAAAAGCTACTTGAAAATCGTAGGTTTCTTGCCATGCAGCACCACACAGCTTCACCAGAGCCCCATTTGCCAGACCCAGTCTGTATCTTTCACTCCATATGTATTTCATTCTAAATCTTTCATTATGTCAAGAATAAATGTGGCGTTCTTATTGTTTTTTGAAAAGTATGCATATGTATGTGCTCAAGTGCCATGGAGGTAAGAGGGAAACCCCACTATTGCAGCTCAATGCTGCAAGAGGTGCAATGAAACCAAACACACCAGCAACAGAGGGGCATGTGAAAATAAAGCGAAACAACGGAGAACAGAAAATAACAGAAGTAGTCCTCAGATGCCATGTTCGTTATTTACAGTAGCGTCGCGGGGAAATAAGGTTGCTGTGGAGCTGCTTACTGACCGAACCGCTTGTATACTGTAGTAAGAGTACGCCACTTATAAAGTGCATATAAACGTAAATGTCTATTCCATATCTTAAGCAGTTTTTTTTTTCCACAACAAACGGCTTTCTGTTCATGTAAATGCGCTGTTATAAGTTGATATCCATTCGATCTCTGCAGAAGTTATTACTCCACCCCCTGAGTAAACTACAGCTCTACACTGTTGAACCAACCCATGGTTCGAACGATGGACGTGCGACATAGTTGCTAGAGTTTCGGGAAACAGTCGTGAATAGCTAGTTAGTTTATCTAACCATGCATCGTACTATGGTGGTTAAGCAGTGAGTTACGTCGTTGTTCGGGAAACGCACCGCAGATCTGTTGAGTTTTAAAAGTGCCCCTTGGGAGTTTCAAAGGATCCCTGTAATGAAATAATACAATAAGTAGAGTTTTTAAAATAATAATTAAATATCGGTCGTTTCATTGACTTGTAGCCTATTGCAGTATGCAATTGGAAAAGTTTTGAAAAATGTATAAACATTCAGATCAAACACATAGCTATTATAAAAAACACAACTAAACAGGGTTGTATGTTACGAATAAGAAATACAGAAGATACAGAAAACGATGACACACCCCTAATAGGCCCTACTAGTTTCATGGTGAAACCAGTTGAGGGAAAAGCCTGAAAACGAGTACTATTGCTGTTTAAATATATCTAAAACATCAGTGGGCAGTATAACTAGACCTAATCCTTTTATCCACCTTTTCCTATGTCCTATGATGCTTAGCGAGAAATGTGGGCGTTACTTCCGTTGTCAAGTTAACACAGCTGTAGTTGCGTGTTCCTCTATTCATTCTTTCATTGCGGTGTTGGGATTTTGAGGAGAGCGTCAATGATTTCATGAGGACATACATCAATCACTATATCAGTGTGTTACCGAACGATAATAAACTGCAAAAAAGTCATAAAGACAAAGAAAGTGTGAACAAAACCAGCGCGCTATTTCTCCCAGATACAGTTGAGATTTAATCTGAGCACAAATGCAACATTTCGAGCAAAATTATCAGTTGTTTTAGTGGAGTACCTGTGTTAGTTCAGCTTCAAATGTGTGTGTTTGTCAGACAGACACACTGAGGAAGAGCTGTGAAGTTCTCACCTTTGGGTATGTAATCACTTTTTCAAGTTTTCCAATCGGACGGTTATTTTCTTTTAAATCCACACGTAAGTTTAAACTGAGTGGTGGTGGCGTAGTGGGCTAAAGCACATAACTAGTAATCTGGTTCAATCCCCAACCTCACAGCCACCACCATTGTGTCCTTGAGCAAGGCACTTAACTCCAGGTTGCTCTGGAGGGATTGTCCCTATGATAAGTGCACTGTAAGTCGCTTTGGATAAAAGCATCTGCCAAATGCATAAATATAAACTTTTGTTTGGCAGGTGATTGACTGATGAGATGTGGAACTTCACTGCCGTCTGGGATGCATCAGGATGGCATTTTAAACCTTAAATGCGATGTGGTTTTTGCCTACCTCTGTATGTGTTTTTTGTGATCCAATCACAAAACATTTTGCACCCTGTTTACAACTATATTTAGTGCTGACCATTTGCCATCGGATCATCCGAAAAATGTCTTATTACCAGCAGTAAACAGGGTCTAAGATGTCTGCAGCCAGAGCTAGGGAATGCTTCGTTTCCCCAGAAAGACCCCCAGGAAAAAGGTGGATAAAGCATGTGCATTATAGAAACATCTGGCAACATGTGATCCCAAACGTAACCTTACACATTCAAAAATGGTTCATGATAATAAAATGGTCCTTTGCTGAATGTTACACTGTAAAAAAAAAAAAAAAAAAAGAAATGTTAAGGGTAAAAGAATGTGAAAATGCTACAGAAAATAGCCTTTAATTGGTTAACGGGTTTTAAGGTAACGGGTTACCTTAAAACATATGGTCAAAAATATTATATATTTCAAGGGCATAGGTTTGGTTTGATAATTGGTAGGGACATACTGAAGGATAATTTTCAAAATGTTGGTATTAAGAAAATGTAAGAAAATCCATCTGGTAATAGGCAAAACAACATCATTACCTCATTTAAGCAGTCTCATTTCTTATTTCTCTGACCCACCATATTAAATATGAGTCTTTTTATTAAGAATTTCTAAAGGATAAACAAATTAAGAACTGACCACTAGGGCTGCACGGAGGAAAAATTTGATATAAAATGAATGGTTCAAAATCAAATGTTATCCATTTCAAGAAGATTTGCCTGGAGAAAATGATATCCAAGGGACATGAAGTGACATTCTGTAAAATGTATTATCCAGCATTAAACAAATGGAAATCTAAACAAAAGGTAGGTTAAATTAACAATTTGTATGTGCAAAATGATATCACAAGATAAACAAATTATGGGGAGAATGGAACATTGTCATTTTTTTCCACTTTCTGCCGTCCAACTCCCCTCTCTCCCACATAATCTTTTCTCATATTGCTTATTTACATTTGTATCTGAAAAAGTAGGCCTTCTGATCAAAGTAGGCTTTAGGCTTAGCCCAAAACTAATTACTTGTTTTTTTTTTAATTATTATAACAAATGGCTAATTTAATTTACAAAATGTTATTTTTCAATCTATCCTGATGTTCTTCTCCAATGTGCAAAACAAATATTTATTGGGAGTTATAACAGCATCTTAAAATCCTGCACCTCAGAACACTTAGAAACATTTTTGACTTTTTGATAGGAAACATTTGTACAAGTAAAGTATGCTTGTTTAAATCTATTAATGTCAATGATTGGACGTCAGATATCAATGGAAATCCGCCCATGAAATCTCCAGAAAATACGTGACAACCTGACACAGTTTATGTGCCGCTTCAGAAGAGGTAGGAGAATAATATACACATACATAATTATACTAAGAACCTTTAATAGTTGTTAAAATGAAAATAAAAACATAGTATAAAGTTAAAGTATTTTCTGTGTGGTAAAATTGGCCAAATGTTGGTCGGGAAATTTTTATTAAAATTTGACAGGGACATGTCTCTATCATCCCTACCTAAATCTACACCTATGATACATTTACCAAGATAATACATGTAATTCTCTGGTCATTTTTGTTTTTCTGGCAACCCCGCAGCCACCAGTTTTTGACCGTAAATTTAACAGTTTTCTTTTAAGTGTAGGTCTTGCGAGGAAAATTTGTAAAATGTTTTTTATTAAGAGTGAGATTTTACTCAATGCAAGATGTCTTGAATAGAAATTTTATTTTATTAATAAATAATAAATATAACAACAAAAATTATAATAATACTGGAGTTAAAAGGAATGTTCCGGGTTAAATACAAGTTAAGCTCAATCGACAGAATTTGTGGCATAATGATGATTACCACAAAAATTCATTTAGACTCTCCCCTCCCCTTTTCTTTAAAAAAAAAAATAATAAAAAAAAACCTTACATCGAGTTTACAGTGAGGCACTTACAGTGGAAGTGAATGGGGCCAATTTTTGGAGGGTTTAAAGGCAGAAATGTGAAGCTTATAATTTTATAAAAACGCTTACATTTATTCTTCTGTTAAAACTCATGTATTATTCAAGCTGTAAAGTTGTTAAATTGACATTTTTACAGTCGTTTTAGGGTTTGTTGACATTACATCGTCATGGCAACAAAGATGTAAAATTGGCTATAATTTTACACAGAAAAGGTTAGTAAGCGATTTTATCACACTTAAATCATGTTAACACATATTGTTTGTCTTGTGGCTATAATACCTTTGAAAATGTGAATATTTTAACATACAAAATTGACCCACATTCACTTCCATTGTAAGTGCCTCACCCTAAACCAGATTTTTGCTTTTTTTTTTTTTTAAGAAAAGGACGTGTCAAAATAATTTTTTTGTTTTTGTTTTTTTTTTTGTTTTTTTTGTGGTAATCAATATTATGCCACAAATGCTGTCGATTGAGCTTAACTTGTATTGAACCCGGAATATTCCTTTAAGCATTATCCTGATCTGATGGGCAAAGCAATGGCATAATAACTTCAGAAGTTTTAAGCAATCAATTTCAATAACGGGTCTGCTTTTCAGTCAAATTCTGACTGTATTTAATCTTTATTAATGTATATTTACTAATGACAGTACATTTAAGTTGCTCTTTTTTCATTGAATTACTTTTTTAATGTTTTTATATCACAATTTTTAAATGATTAATTGCTGGTGTTCCTGAAAAAAACTTAAAGCACTGTTGACTCTGTTCTCTATTTTATTACTCTATTACTAGCTCTTGAATAATTACTTATTGTTTAGGAGAAACACTTGACGGCTACATTATTTTAATTTAATTTGTTAATATGTATATCAATATTAAACTTTTAAAATCAATGAGTGTTTTCAATCGCATTTATATATATATATATATATATATATATATATATATATATATATATATATATATATATATATATATATATATATATTCGTGGTTAGGGTGCCGTGGGGGAAAAACACTATAAAGGGGTGCAGCAGTTTAAAAAAGTTTGGGAACCTCTGGCGGATTCCATATTTCGCTCTGAAAGACTTATACTTTTGTGAGGACAAATACAGTGCAAAAATGTAAACCTAAAACTTTTGCTTCGTGTAACATCTAAACTGAATGGCTTGATCAAAAATAGTAGCTTTAACATGTCGGAATCAACCCAACCCCATTAGGTTAGACCAACAAAGCTCTTTTTAAGGATAAGGCCAAGTAGAAACATCTCCTTACGGTAGCCTATCAATGGGTCACCACTATATAGCAAAACTAATATAATAGCCTAAAAATGTCTTCTGCTTCAGGTCTACAAATATTAAGCCATGTGAGAAGATAAATTCTTTAGACACTGGAAAGACTGTATCATGCACTTCTCTAAAACAGTCATAAATATATATATATATTTAATGGTGTTCTACCAAGGCATGCCTTTTATCTCTGAATCTTTTATCGTTTGTTTCATGCAATATGCTACTGAACTTTTGTAACTGCCTTGTACTTTCCCTGTTTATGCAATTCCATGATGATGTATTTAAAGGAAACTTATTTTTGTTTTAAATCAAATATTATCGGGCTCAGTTCCACAATGATGCACATAATACACTATGTGTTTATTTTTCCAGATGTTCAATAAAACACGCGAAATAAAAATGTACGCTTAAAGATGGAATATTCCGGTAATGAATGATGACGGTGTGGCATTATTAAAACTGTGTACACTCATTATTAGTCGCTAATGGAACCTAACATACCACAAGTGCTGAGTCTACAGAATTTCACTCCTAGAGCGCGAGCTTGTGCTCGTGTGGTCTGGTGCGTGGGAGCTGAATGCGAAGCGGTGGATCATTTCGCAGTTACAATGATGTTTTGATGTGGGTTGTTGCAATACATCAAATGGATATTTCGATTTCCCATTGTCTGAATCAAAAGCAATTTAATTTGTAAGAAAATTAACCATTCATTCATAGAAAGACATGGGGATTGCCAAACAGCCAATTTAGGGTTTCGAGTGAAACATGAAAATGCCAGTCGCACAAGTTTCGTGTGCCATGATGACACATTGAGGTCCTTCGGTTCCCTGCTGAAGATGAAGGGATCATATTGCAAAAAATGAGTTTAACTATGAAGCACATCAAAGGGACGCATAAGGTCGAGTCGAGGTCAAAACGTTCAAAAAAGAAAAGAAAAACACACATTTCCACACAGTTAACGCTTTACTTACTATACAGTCGAAATTCCTATTCCATGGTCTATTGCGCTTTATAATTTGGGTACCAGACCAATAGATTTCCTTGTGCTTTAGTTATTTTTTCACATCATTTCAAAGTTAAGATGGCAATAATATTGATGTCCAAAGACCAAAGCTATTTGGTCCTAAAAATTTATGGTCTCTTAGGGCAAATTATGTTGCCGAGGTTCTAACTAATTCTAAATGCACCAATTCACCTTTATTCAAAGATACTTAATAACGAGTATCACCAAAGTGTTTATTTAGTGCTGTGTTGAAATTTGAATTGTCTGGCAGAAAAGGTAAACAGTGTTCAAAGACAAGACCAATGTCTCAAATTTTAGGTTTTTAGCAGGGCGGCAGGACCCATCACGGTAAAATATTAAAAGATACACAAGGCACCATTCGGGGTTCCTCAGCTCCCACACCGGCAGAGCCCTCTGGAGATCCTCCAGACACCCAATAAAAGAGCCTCAAATACCTAATTTACGTACTCAATGAACTTCAAGACATTTCAAGAGTCTCAAACCTTTTCATTATGATGGGGTTACTGAAAAACAGACAGATAGATAGATAGATAGATAGATAGATAGATAGATAGATAGATAGATAGATAGATAGATAGATAGATATATAGACAGACAGACAGACAGATAGACAGATAGATAGATAGATAGATAGATAGATAGATAGATAGATTGATAGATAGATAGATAGATAGATAGATAGATAGATAGATAGATAGATAGATAGATAGATAGATAGATAGATAGACCACAGATTAGCTAAAACAGAAAGGAAGGAAATAGAAAGTCGAAAGCGCTACAGCTCAAAGAAACGGTTGCGGTTGTGGTTTAATCTGTCTTTCCATCCTCTATTTCTATTTCTGTTATCATGGATCAATGCTGTATAAAATGAACGATTGGAATCTCTCTCATCACACATAGTTTCAACAGCCTTCGTGACAAAGTACCATTCTTAAAGCTCTTTCTTTTACTTTGACTTACTTCGTGATCCCCGATCTTGAATTAATCTACAAAATGGCACTTGTACATTTTATGTTGCTGTGTTCATTTCTTATATATTCGCAAGTTTGTTCAATGCCAACAAAGTGCATTATTCGGTGGGACCTTGTGGAGTCATCTCACAATCTACTTGAGAATATGGTATGTTGAGTTTTTATTTTTATTCTCTTCCTTTTCTTTCATTACTTGGTTCACACATGTCCTAACCTCTGCCCTGTCTTTGTTTATAGGGAGTCCTTTTCCCTCGTGAATGCTTGGAAGAAAAAGTCGAGATAACGTTTCCTAAATCTGCTCTGCAATCAAACGGCTCAAATCAGGTAAAATCACAACAAATCAAGACCATGACCATTCCATGCATTAGTTCCAAGACATAATTAAATGTTTTAGATGATGTAATGTTGTCTAACTGCTCTTGCTTATTGATGTGCAGAAAATCGCAGTGTATACAATCATGGAGCACATTGACTCTTTGTTTGCAAATGAGACCCATCCTGGATCCTGGGTCCCGGAGAAAGTGGATATTTTCCGGCACAAAGTTTATCGCTTAAAAGAAGATAACAAATGTGTAAGGGAAACATACATTTATTACTGCAGTCTGTTATATTTTCTGTTATACCTATTTTATTTTCATTCTATTGCATGGATGTGTGAACACACCTGTAACGATGTAATAATTACTTATTCTTGGGCAGGTTTTGGGGAAAACGCACGGACCCGTGGATGATTTTCCTGCAATAGACAATGCCCTGAGAAACTATTTCGAAGAATTGGCCACTCTTCTTAGAAACAAGGTACCATTCGATTTGTAGCCTTCTCAAACACATCTCAGTTAAATACAAAATGTACAGCTCACATCAATTGCTATCTTCTTTTCTCTATCAGGATTACAGTTTCTGCGCATGGGAGGTGGTTCGAAAAGAGCTCCTGAGTGTTCTTAATGACATCCTCCAGCTAAACTCATCCAAATAGCAATTTTCGTAGTCAAATATGCATTTATTTATTTATTTATTTATTTAAGTGATTAATTAAGTATTTAATTATTTATTTACCTATTTGTGTATTTATTTGATTATTTATTGCTTACTGATTGTTTGTTTGATTGCAAGGAGCAAAACAGTATTTGTAGTGTCTGTGTTCTTGTCAGTAAAATGCTACATTTATTTCTAAGTTGTCTTTTTCTGATGACAGAGATAAGGCTATACACTAAACATTCAATAAAACTGACGACACTGAAGTATTTGTCTGAGTTTCATTCACTGGCCTTTGAAAAAAAAAAAGAAAAGACTAGTAAGATTTACTGAATTTTTTTAGCAAGTTTTTGCACACAGTTTTTCTAAGAAAATGTTAACTGTATAAAATGAAGTAAAATGTTCTTAACTCCACAGCATAATATACAGTATATTCAAGTGAGTAAATTTAACTTCTGTTAAAACATAAACTTATACTTACAAAGCTGATGTACATTGTACTTAAACTTAGTAAATTTAGATGAATATTTTGCTTTCCTTATAAACACGTGTACCACATAACATATAAAAGACTTCCGCAGGGACTGGTTAATCTACGACCATTTTCTACCTAATTTACGATAGCTTTTGGAAACGGGCCACAAAGAACAATCTTAAGATATTCTGTCTGCTTATGCTTACGATATATTTGGCAAACGAAGCCCAGGTCTTAAGATATACACTTTTTTCTCCATATAAAGAATATATATATATATATATATATATATATATATATATATATATATATATATATATATATATATATATATATGGACCGATATGTAACAGTTTACCCATCTATAATCCTAAATCTTATTGAAAATCTGTGATTTGTCCTGTTGTCCTGGGCAGTAAGTCACTGTTTTATGCTTGTGTCCAATGTTTTTCTTAGAACTTTGACTTATACAAGGTCTATAATTTATAACTGAGCTTTGCAAAACATGTTTCAGGATCAGAACAGAATGAGCTTTATTGCCAAGTATGCTTCCACATACAATTACTTTTTCTTGGTGACAGAATTCTCCAGTGCACAAACAATACAACAATGAGACATAGAAAATAAAAATAAAAAAACAGAATAAAATGAAAAGTTAATAGAAATATAAGTATATATAGAAATGCACAATATGACATATATATATATATATATATATATATATATATATATATATATATATATATATATATATATATATATATATATATATATATATATATATATGTTTATAGATACGCGAGGTACGATGTATATCATTCAACAAAACATTATAAAAAAAATGAGAAACCAATGTGTACATGTGTGATCATTGCATGATTTTCTAATGTCATGCTGCAACTTACAGTAAAACGAATAATTCGCATTCGATCAGGACAGTGTTTCAAAAAGTTCCAAAACCTAGTGAGCTGCCTTGCTGTCTCCTACCTTCTAAAGCAGCTGTTTTCTATGGCAGTATCCTTACTGAAATGAAGCCAAGGATTTGGAACGCTCTACATGTAGGCGGCAACTCATTCAAGCGCTCCTTAAAGGAATGTTCAATCAATCAATCAATGAATCAATCAATGAATCAATCAATCAATCAATGAATCAATCAATCAATCAATCGATCAATCAGTTTATTTATATAGCACAATAGAAACACCAGTAGTTGACCACTGTGCTGTACAACCATAATAAAAGAAATATCTCAAAAGTACATCACATAAATACATCACCAAAATACATCAATATAGCTATGCTGTACAAACCGCAATGCAAGATAAAGAGGTACATCAAAGCACATAAATTATATAAGTTTACACCTTTGAACTCTAAGGACAATAGTAAGCCTGCGCAAAAAGAAATGTTTTTAAATGAATGAAATTTGTATGTTCCGGGTTCAACACAAGTTAAGCTCAATCGACAGCTTTCGTGGCATAATGCTGATCACCACAAAAATGTATTTCGACTTTTCTTTAAAAAAATAAATAATAATAATTACAAGTACTAATGGAAGTAAACAGGTCCAATCCTTAAATATTAAAATACTCACTGTTTCAAAAACATAGCCACAAGACATAAACAATATGCTTTTTAACATGATTTTAGTGTGATGAAATCACTCATTTACCCTTTCTGTGTAAAGTTATATCCAATTTTACAACTTCGTTGCCAAGACGAGGTAACGCTGTAAACCCTAAATAATCCGTAATAACGATGATTTAACGACTTTACAGCTCAAATGATACACAAGATTTAACAGAAGTAGCCTACTAATGCAAGTGCTTTTTTTAAACTATCAGCTTCATATTTCTGCCTTCAAACCCTCCAAACTTTGGCCTCATTCACTTCCATTGTAAGTGCCTCACTGTAACCTCGATTTTTGGAGGGACGAGTCGAAATTATGTGGTAATCAACATTACGCCGCAAATGCTGTCAATTTAGCTTAACTTGTATTGAACCCGGAATATTCCTTTAAAGTTTTGGTTACAGGTTTTGGAACAGACCCCTAGACCTTGTTTACACCTAGACTATTCGTTTCGGAAGATCCGATCACAAGACTATAAACTAATAAAGTGAGTCTAAAATAAAATCTTAATATTTTATACCCACCAAGTAGGCTTATATCATATTATATGATTTTATCTCGTTATTTCTCATAACATCAATTTTTATCGATTTGCTTTGGACGCTTTCCATTTAACTATGAAGCTAATTTCACCAAAAGTCAAATGTAGCAAAAATCAGTGTTTGACAACACAATACAAGAGTTCAATACAATACAAGAAGTCACTGTATTTAAAATGTTTTTATTTAAAAAAAAAAAAAAAAAAAATAAATAAATAAATAAATAAATAAAAAAAAGTCAAGAAAACATAAAAACTAAAAAAATACAACAAGCTAAATATATGCAAGGACTGTTTAACCTTTCTGACTGGGAACTGTCCAGTGCTGAATGGACTTGAAAATGGTGATGAAACATTGTGACGCAATTCGAAAGTGAAATAGAAACGGGTTTTTCCGTTACAGCCAACAGACTAAATACTCTGTCCCATCCAGGCTAAATAAATAAATAAATAAATAAATAAATAAATAAACAAAATTACATGAACAAATTGAGTTCTGGGTGCTCATAACATGATGTCGGAGTTTTGCGTCAGTATGAACTTCAGAGTGCGGAGTATCTCCTTCCTCACGATTTCCCATGCGCAGTAACTAAAACCCTGCACAGAAATGAACGACATTCAGCATAAGAATGTTTATAATAAAACACCAAACAGACTAAAGTTACACTGGTTAGGGATGCAAGCGTACCTTTTCTTTCACAACTGTGGATATGATCTCGAAGTAAGCTTTGAGTGCAACATCTCTACTAGGGAAATCTTCAAACTTATTCATCACCTATGTTGGCACACACACACAGTAACATAAAAACATAATGATGATTGGCACAAGGGCAGTTAGACGTTTTAAACAATCAGATGTGAGGAGTCTAGGCAACACTTACGCATTTGCTGTCCTCAATCTGGCGGTATATGATGTTTTGAAAGTCATCCAGTTTTTGCGCATTCCACTGGTCAGGAACACCATCATTCTCAAACAGTGTGTCAATATTCTGGAGTGTCTGGTAAATGGCTTTTTCGACACCAGTAGCCTTAATAAAAAACAGTTGCATTGCAGATGTTTAGTTTTAAATTGAGCACGGAACTTTGTGATCAAAAACTGTTCGTGCAGAAATGTTACCTGCTGTGTATTGTTGGACTGGAACACATATTGGGGAAAAGAAATGGAAACATGGTCCTTCAGGCATTGCAAAGGAAAAAGACCCCCCTAAAGCAAAATGTAAATTCGTTAGGGGGAAAATTGTTTTTACTGCATAATTATATAGCAATGTTTCCTCACGTACCATTGTTTCTAGAAGTGTGTATGACGTCTTCATTAAGCTCTTGTGGAGGATGCAGTTTTTTGGCAATGACCAAACCTGCGCAAAGCAGACAATGGCGCACAGCCAGGCCATAAGATGGTGATCCATTTTGAAAGATGCCTATATAAGGAAGCAAAGACCTTACTAGTTAAACTGATCTTTCCGATAAAGTTCAAACACAATTATAAAGTCTTTAATAATCAGAAATTGATTGCTTACCTCGTTGAATTGTCGGGTATACTTTACAAGTTGTGCTTGTTGTTATGTGAAAGACTCATAGTAGGGCTACAGTTTATATACAACATACTTGCACAGATAAAAAAGCGAAAGGGGTGATTTCACACTTATTCACTACATCCGAATGGACGAGACTTTGCGTTTTCGAGATGTCTTAAACTCTTATTTGTTTCTTTCATTCAAGTGCATTCACAAAGAAGACCTATTTCCTCTTGATTCATATGAAGTTGATTATCGTTACATTTTTTATTAATATGAAAAGATTTATGTGGTATCCAAGAGCCCAATGTATAAACGAAAAAACATACAACAGAATAAGCAAATGCATTACTGTAAATGTGCATACATTATATATTAGGCTAATAAATGTGTTGACACATGTTTTTATTCATCACACAGCTATTTGGTGACAAGTGAAATGATGATTTACTAAAGAGGAACATCTGAAGGCTTAGTTAACTATGTAACTACAGGGAGGGCAGGGTGTGCAGTCGCCCTAAGGCCGGGGTGAGAGGGGGCCCGCAACGGTCGACCAAAAGAAACCATAAAAATGACCCCAGGCTCGAGGGGTGTTGAAAAAACGACCAAGGTTCTTTGCACTGGGGCACGCAAGATCCAAGTTATCCCACTGGTTGTGTTTATATTCGACACTTTCCATACTTTAATTTGACCAAATATATATCAAGCATGAAATGTTATCATTTAGGCAGCACATATCCAAGGTGAGTAATATAACTGCCATTTCAGTCAACAGAAGATGCTTATAATTGACCTATACATTATACAATCTTCCAAAACAGGGTGAGCATTACTGATTTGATCTTGGAGTGAACCTAATTTATCTTTATGGGAAGTCAAGTGTAACTGTGTTCTGAGTTTATTATGGTATATAATAAACTCTGAAATATTTGTGGCATATGGTTGGTAAAAAATGTCTGTCTGTTTGTGACAAAGACCAAGCATTTTTCTTGTATTCCTGGTCTTGAGCCTACAACCTCAAACCAGATCACAATCACAAAAGCTTGCAAACTAGTTTAAACTTGCCACCATACTTTATCAACATTTTTATTTTGTTATTTTGACAAAAATAAACTGCTGTTGATATGAGCATTTGTCTTAAGTGATGTACCATTAAGGTCACCTAGACAGTGGTGTAGGGCTGGTTAAAAAATGTTTCAGTTTCAAATGCTGTGTTTTAAAGTTTTGGTTTTGAAAGCTGTGCAGAGAAAAGAACTGTGTGTTAAGCTGGCACCTTGTGCAATGTGTACATACGTTGATACCAGATCTTCATTTCAGCCCAACATAAAGCAGCTAACAAAGCTGAAATGCCATGTCACCTTAAAGCAAGTCTGTATAGCTTGAATTCTTGAAGTCCCAGGACAACATTTTTGTGGGACACCAACCCCTCTCGAAGGAGACCCCAGTCAATTGTTCTATGGAAATACTCAAGACTTCCTTAAAGGTGCACTCAGTAACTTTTTGCTTGTGTCATCTTGGGCTTACAATGACACCTAGTGGTGTGGATGCAGCATCATTCAAAATCAATAGTTTTCCAGAAGCCATTGTAAAAACTCACTATTCACAATCAGCCATAATTGATTTAATCCATGCATGAAAGCATCCAATAACAAGATGGTTACTGAGATTAAGCGAGTAGTACTCAGCTGGTCATGTGATTCTAAAATGGTAGCCCCCTGCCACATTTAGAATAAAAAACTTTTAAAAGGTTACTGATATGACTAGAGTCCTCATCTCATGTGAGAGGTCATGATTTTATACATAGGTTTCAAAATTACAGTTGATTTCTTTAGAAGTAAAACTTTTTAATAGGGAAAAATTGCACTCTTAAAGCCGCCTTTTCACTGCACACAACAAACAAGGTCCGATAGACTGGAAGTCATTCATTTCCTTTGGAGAGTCGCCTGGGGTCTGCGTGGGGTGCCGACCATCAGCGGATGTGGAAGTTTTGAATCCGATTTGAGCTTTGGATGCATTAAAAATGTGGACTTCAGTGACTAGACCATATGCGACACCCCGCCGGATGTGATGTATTCCAATCAAATCTATGTGCGCGAGTTGAGAATTATGAATACTTTTTTGTTAAAAAATTATCATAAATACTTGAAAGTGTAAAAATGCATGGATATTGATAAAGAAGTAATAAATTAGTAATTTACTATTTATATTTTATTATATTTAGTTTTGTCTCCATATGTTCCCTCCAAAAGTATTGGCGGTCATTTGTCCTTTATGCATATCTATTTATTATTTGTATTCATCTTGTCAAGTGTCACCGTTTAGTGCAAGTGATGCACCTCAGCGGAGAAGATATACACTCACCGGCCACTTTATCAGGTACACCTGTTCATCTACTTCTTCATGCCAGTTGTGTGGCAGCAGTGTAATGTATAAAATCATGCACATATGGGTCAGGAGCTTCAGTTAATGTTCACATAAACCATCAGAATGGGGGAAAATGTGATCTCAGTGATTTAGACCATGGCATGATTGTTGGTGCCAGACGGGCTGGTATGAGTATTTCTGTAACAGCTGATCTCCTGGGATTTTCATGCACAAGAGTCTCTAGGGTGTGTAGAGAATGGTCCGAAAAACAAACAAAAAAACAACCAATGAGCGGCAGTTCTGTGGAAGAAAACACCTTGTTGATGACAGAGGTCAACGGAGAATGGCCAGACTGGTTCGAGCTGACAGAAAGGCTACAGTAACTAAGATAATCCCTCTGTTCAATTGTAGTGAACAGAATAGCATCTCAGAATGTGCAACATGTCGAACCTTGGGTTCCACTTCTGCCAGCCAAGAAGAGAAAGCTGAGGCTGCAGTGGGCCGACCATTTGTGTATCTCAACAGAAATCTAGATTTGTCAGACCAGGCAATGTTCTTAGCTGAAAATTGTGGTACCCAGTGGGGACTTCTGTTGCTGTAGAACAACCACCTCAATGTTCGATGTGTTGTAAGTTCAGAAATGCTTTTCTGCGTAGCACTGTTGTAACGTGTGTTTATTTGGGTTACTGTCACCTTCCTGTCAGCTTGGACCAGTCTGTCCATTCTCCTCTGACCTCTGTCATTAACAATGCCTTTTCGCCCACAGAACTGCCGCTGGCTGGATGTTTTTCGCACCATTCTCTTTACACTCTAGAGACTGTTGTGAGTGAAAATCCCAGGAGATCAGCAGTTATAGAAATACTACAGAAATACGACGGTCAGAAATGAATGTGGGAGACAGTGAAAAGGCGGCTTAAGAATTATTATTCACTGGGGTTAATACATTTTGCCCAAGATTGTGTGTATGTGTCATGGTCCTGTCACTCTGTCAGTCTGGGTTTTAATGCCACAGGACCGTGGCATTATCCGCCCATGTCTGTCTTTGTTTGAGTACGCAGTTTGTCGATTGGCATGAGTGTATATAACCTCGTTGTCTTGGCGATGTGCGCTCATGCCAATCGGATGTTTTGCCTTCTTGTGAGAACACGTGGCTTTGTTATAGTTTCTGTATTGCCATGTGCTTCTCTGTCTTACCTCACACCCTGCCTCCTTGTTTGCTGATTATTGTTTAATTAGTAGCACCTGCCCTATATTAACCCACTTGATTTATCCCCATATTTCAGTCTCCTTGTTTACAAAATTCCCTGCTCCATGCATGTGCGAGTCAAACATGTTCAAACCAGTCTGGCGCATTTGCGAAAGTTTCAGTTGGGCAGCTTCTCTGTAATGGAGTTATACAGAATCTCCTGGCTTTTGTTTATTCCTTTAAAATTTTGTTTTTCTTGGAGTGGTGTTGTTGTGCATTCATACCTCAGTAAGTAACAATATTTATCACCATTGTAAATATGTTTTAGAGAGTGTCAAAGTGTTATTCAGTTAATCTTACCTCAGAAATGTTTTTATGGTAATACACATAGAGCAGCGGTAATATTCGACGAATCAACCCAGCTATTTGCTATCAAAGTGTTTATTTATTTCTACAAGTCTATCGCTTGTCATAATTTGTTAAAGCAAATAGTCATTCCGTGCTTAACCGGCATATTAACAATTATTATAAAGAGCGCACGGCAGTGTTAAAGCATAGCGCACACACTTTGGTAACCTGACACCGCTTGTCAGTAGCAGCAGTGGCAGACTAGTTCACTTTAATAGTTGCATTACAATATGCTCTTGTTTACTGTTGCATTATACGAGTTTAAACTTATCAGTATATGCACAGTCAGTAACAGTTTTTATTTTGCCATGTCATATTAATATTGGTATATGTATTTATTGTATTTAATTTGTCTTTCCAACAGAAACCACATATATCCTCATCCACACGACTGAATCTGTCTATGTATCGTATTATTAAATCCATAATAAATATTTGGATTCTAAACTTCACTCTGGAGTAGCTGCAGTTCTTTCTGACAGAAGAATTAGGCCAGTTGATGTACCACGATCCATCTATGCACAAAACATCTCACAAATTGGTCCTTGGAGCCGGATTAGGGACTTTAGCTTCGCTATTGCTACATCCAGAGATTTCTAGGAGGGAGAACAAGTGCCAGATCCTCGTCCAAGTCGTACCGGCGGGTGCCCACTTACATGGAGGAGTATGTGCTTGATTATCCACATCAGAGGCATGGTCATCCTTTACCAGCAGATGGCACTCAAGGTATATCTCATCCAAGCCAGAATCCTTAGATGGGCTATATTACTCCTGCTCAGAGACTTTGAAAGTGAAAAGCTGCATCACTTAGGGGCCCGGTGGAGAGATTTAAGCAGTGAGATGAGAGCGCTTCAAATCAGAGTGGACAGTGCTAGACAGGCATCTTTTGCATCTAGATCTCCTGTTTACGGACACTACCAGAGTCTTCCTTGCATTGAACTCAGTAACACTGGATTAGAATCCTCTGTGACTGTAGCATCATCCCCACAATATGAGGAAACACTTTACCACGAGCCCTCTACACAGCAGCGGCTGCAACCAAGCATGTAGCCAACTAATATAGCTTGTGTATCTTCCCTGCCAGGGCCACAGCCTCAAAGACCATTTGCCGAACTCCGACGGTTAGACACATGGTCCCCCACAGCTGCTCAGCCTGCTCAGCCTGCCTATCATCAGGTACAGCCACAGCATCAGCCGACTCCAGTGCAGCCTGCACCAGCTCGCATGCAGCCGCTGTATCAATCAGCTGCTGTACAGCCTGCACCATCTTATGTGCAACCCCAAGGTCAGTTTTTTGCTGTACAATCTGCACCAGCCTCACTGCAGCCACAGTACCAGCAGACGGTGCCAGCTCAAGTTCAGCCTGTTCCAGCACAACCAGAGATGCATCCTCAACGCCCTTATCAACCTCTGCCTCCACCTCCTTGGCCTGGACCACAACCACTGTATAATTATCCCATTTATCCTGTGGCACCTGGACTGATGGAAATGGCCATTGCGACCTCCTATGGGATACCCAAGCCAAAGCTGGCAGTCTTCACCTCAGGGAAAGAGAGTGATTTCCTTATGCTCAAGAAAGGACTGGACAGCATCCTTGGCCCACACAGACATCTGACAGAGGACTATAAATATCAAGTGCTCTTGGATCATCTACATCTGCCCGCTGCTTACCAGGTAGCTAAGAGTTACGTCAACAGCCCATTTCCCTACACCAGTGCCATGCTTTCGAACAGAGATACGGTCAACCAAGACAATTTATTCAGAGTGAGCTGAGAGCTATCTTTAATGCACCAGCTATTCAACCAGGTGATGCGCAGGGATTTGAGGACTTTGCGGCGGCTGTTAACACACTGGTGGGCATGTTGAACACGATGGACGGGCCCTCTAGATGCACTGTGGCTCCCACGTTGACACTCTACTGACCAAACTGCCTGTCAGTTATAGACACTCATTCATAGAGTACTGTCTCAACCAGCACATCATTGTGAGTGGCAGTTCCAGGACTTACATATTGCCAGAATTTGCTGAATGGCTGGAAAGAAAGGCTCGGGCCATTCAAATATCCCGATGTGTAACCGGGTCAGTACATGCAGAGCCTCTTTGACGAGAGCAGAAACCCTTTTCTTACCCTAAAGCCAAGGCAGCCACAATTCTCACAGGCAGTGAACAACCTAAAGCCATCAATTTGCCCTCAAGCTCCCTCACAGACACTAAAATGGCAGCTACAGCTAAAAAGCGGAATCACTTTAAGCCATTTTGTCCCTACTGCAACAACCATGAGCATTATCTCAATGCTTGTGCAGCATTTTGCAAGTTGAACCACACTCAAAGAGGAAGCTGGATTAAAGAGCGAAATAAATGCTGGGGGTGTGGACAAACTCACAAACAAAACAGCTGCATGCTCAAGAAAACTTGCTCTACCTGTGGAGGACTCCACCTGCCTGTTCTGCATGAAGTTGCAGTTACTGCGGAAAACCAAAGCATGCATACAGTGAGCACAACCACTTCTTAGGTTTACTTGGATCAGGCCAGTCATTCAGGCAGAGTGATGCTGAAAGTTGTCCCGGTAAGACTCTGCAGTGGTAAAACATACATGGACACACATGCAGTGTTAGATGATGGTTCTGAAAGAACAATCATCCTGCCAGCAGCAGTCACACATCTGGGCTTGAAAGGATCTGAGGAAACATTGACTCTCAGAACAATAAGACAAGACCTTGTTCAGCTAAGAGGAAACACAGTCTCCTTTGAGGTATCTGCCCTTTCACACCCATATGTAAAACATCAAATTCAAAGGGCATTCACAGCTGAAGAGCTCAACCTTGCTGAGCAGTCTTGCTCTGTGGACTCACTGAAAAGAAGATATGGACACTTAAGAAACATCCCGTTGAAAGGTTTCACTAAAGTGCAGCCTTTGCTACTCATAGGATCAGATTATCCACAGTTTATCACACCAAACTGCCCAATCTGTATGGGTCCGCTTGGTAGCCCTATAGTGGTACACACACTGCTTGGCTGGACAGTTCAAGGGCCAACAACCTTTCTCCAGCAACCCTCAAATGTAAGCTCATGCCTCCACACCACATTCCTCTCTCCTATGCAAGAGATATGTCAGCTTGTTGAGCAGTTGTGGCAGCTTGACATACTGCCACCGAGAAATGAGAAAGAAGTAGTCCGCTCCAGACAAGATAAAGCTGCACTTGCCGTGTTGGAGGAGAAAATGGTACGTGTTACAGTTGATGGTGCAACCCGCTATGCTACCCCACTACTTCATAAGCAAGACGCAGCTAAACTCCAGGCACCACCCAACGCTGTCAAGGCTCTTTTAGGAGCTACAGAACGTTGCCTCATTAATAATCCTGACCTGGCTAACGTGTATAACAAAGAGATACACAAACTTGAGGAGGCAGGTTATGCAGTACGAATAACCAGTGAAGAAGCAGCCAATTCCAGTGATTCATGGTATGTTCCTCACCACATTGTGCTCCACAATGACAAAGCCCGTGTGGTCTTTAATTGCTCTTTCACCAACAAGCATATGAGCCTAAATGATTATCTACTGCCTGGTCCCACCTTAAGTCCACCACTGTTGGGAGTCCTACTCAGGTTCAGAGAGCATACCGTTGCAATAAGTGGAGACATACGAGCCATGTTTCACCAGATCAGACTGCTACCTGAAGACCAGCCACTGCTCCGCTTTGTCTGGAGAGTCATGGAAAGAGATCGCACCCCAGACATCTATGAATGGTGAGTGTTACCATTTGGGACCACCTGCAGTCCATGCTGTGCTACATATGCCCTATAGAGACATGTCAGAGGCAACAGTGAGGGCAATGAAGATGTAGTGGAGTCCGTCCAGCAGTCTTTCTGTGTGGATAATTGCTTACAGTCCCTTCAATCTAAGCAGCTCATCGATAAAATGAGAGCATTGTTGGTGACTGGTGGCTTTGACATAAGGCAGTGGGCTAGCAATGTTCCCACTGAAGCCAAATCAGTGGGCTGCGAGCGGTGGCTTTCTGCAAACAAAACTGACCCACAAGAGTCGACCCTCTGCCTAGTGTGGCACTGTTCCCAGGACACTTTAGGCTATAATCACAGGCCTTTGTCAACAATCGGGGAAACCTCAATGAGAAATGTCTTTCGCATCCTGGCGAGCCAGTATGACCCACTCGGTTACATCATCCCTTTCACCACAAGGGCCAAAATCATGGTGCAAACACTATGGAAGAGGGTTGGAGGTTGGGATGAACCTCTACCAGCTGACCTCTTCTCAGAATGGCATGCTTGGGAAGAAGAGCTTCCTAACCTACAGAGAATAACACTGACTAGGTGTTATACACCAGCATGCAACAACACCTCCTCCATTATCGACATGCATGTCTTCTGTGATGCCTCTGATAAGGCATATGGCTCTTATTTACCGGTGGAAACGGGTGATGACATCCAAGTTGCATTCATCATGGTGAGGTCACGGGTGGCACCCAAAAAGCAACTCTCCACGCACGCCTTGAACTCTGTGCAGCATTGTCTGGAGGTCAGCTTGCCAAAACACTGAACTATGAACTTACACTTTACCTCAGACAGACACTCATGTGGTCAGACTCAACAACCGTGTTACACTGGATACAGTCTGAGTCATGCAACTACAAAGTGTTCGTTGGCACGGGAATCACAGAGATTCAAGACCTCTTGGATACCAGAACTGGAAATACGTGGACTCCGAAAACAACCCTGCCGATGATATAACCCGGGGTAAGACCTATCGCTTGTCATAATTTGTTAAAGCAAATAGTCATTCCGTGCTTAACCGGCATATTAACAATTATTATAAAGAGCGCACGGCAGTGTTAAAGCATAGCGCACACACTTTGGTAACCTGACACCGCTTGTCAGTAGCAGCAGCGGCAGACTAGTTCGCTTTAATTGTTGCATTACAATATGCTCTTGTTTACTGTTGCATTATACGAGTTTAAACTTATCAGTATATGCACAGTCATTAACAGTGTTTATTTTGCCATGTCACATTCATATTGGTATATATATTTATCGTATTTAATTTGTCTTTCTATCAGAAACCACATATATCCTCATCCACACAAGTGAAGCTGTGTATGCATCGTATTATTCATTCCATAATAAATATTTGGATTCTAAACTTCACTCTGGAGTAGCTGCAGTTCTTTCTGACAGAAGAATTAGGCCAGTTGATGTACCACGATCCATCTATGCACAAAATATCTCACACCTTTTGTGTGCTGTCCAGTGCCAGTTCGTCTTGTTATCTAGTCGGTCCTGTATGAGTGTTCTTGTCGATCCTGTTCTCCAACCTGGTACGGTCAGGTCGGTCCTGATTCCCGTCATCCTCTGCCCCAGTTCTTGGATTACTTTTTCACCTACGGGGTGGTTTATGATTTTCCCCCTCGTGGGTGTCTGTGTATGTTTATAAAATGAAGTATTTTGGTTTTTTACTGTTTTAGTCTTTATGCATGAACTTTGTGGTTATTTTCATTTTTTTCCATGCAATAAGACCAAAAACACAGATCGTTATCCGCGTGGTTTGTTTCTGGTGAAATACAATTACTGCCATATTTTAACCACGTGGGTATAGTGGAGAGACACCACTGGCATCTTGTAAAATGAAAATTAGAGGGAACTGAAAGGGTGTGCATACAAATGATTACGTAAAAAACGAGTGAGAGAAATATGGAAATCACATGATCATCCCTCCCTCAAGTTAAAAACAGCACACTATGAGTTATTTAAGAGGAATTAAGCACTTTCGTTTGGTTTGCCCAGCCGCTTGAAGTAGAAAAGGTCCTACAAAGAAAAGCGCAGACACAATCGCAAATTCCTGAAGGAGCAGACCTCTCAAAAGTGATAAAATACTCATTAGGATCGCTTTATGAATCATATACCATTTACAGACATTCTTATTGTCTTTGTCATTTTAACACACAAACCTAATGTACAACAGACCGTTTTTTAAAGGAACTGTCATTTTATTTAGTAAAATAAGTTATATCATTGTTTGTCCTTTCAGTCAAATAGAAGTGAATGCTGGAGTTGTTGAAACATAGACAAGAACACATTCTCACACACTGAGATTCTCCAGACCTGTCATGCCAGGCCTCTGCCCACCAAATGGACTTATTTCTTATTTTCAAAAAATAGAACTGAAAGTTCCCTTACAGCATCAAACACTGTCACCAGGTGGCCGTTAAGTTGAGAAGCAAGCAAATTAGCCTTAGTGTGTTACTGATTTTTTTTTTATCACAAGTACATTAGGTAACCTGAAACTATAAACCAAGAGAAAAAAATAATGGCAATGGCAAATATTTAAAAAGATTATCCCTAGCAATTGGGTGGAAAAACTAAAAAATCTTGATCTGATGGTAACATACCAGACACAGGTTTGATCAGTGAATTTCTATGATTTTCCCAGAATTTTGCGATTTCTGCTAAGGCTTTTTAAAATTGTTTTAAAGAGATTGCTGTTACACAGAGGAATCTAAGGGCAGTGAAATACTATAGAGCTGAGCACAGAAAAAAAAGATATTTGCCATAGACATTACCAAAAATTTCCAAAGGCCCAGAAATCGCTATTTAAAATATATTATCCTACTGATCAGAAACAGACCCAAAACATTAAAAAAGGAAAGACAGAGGGACACAGTGCTAAGATATATATCTACAAAATGTTTTATTTTACACACCATAAAAGTCAACATAAAACAAACAAAATTCATTTTAATGACGAAAATTCTATAACCAAACTTCTAACTAAACCTAAATCTAACCTAATGTCTTTTATGATAAGACAAAGTACTTTGCCTAATAAAGAGGCTGAAAATAACGAAATGTTAGATTTACTCATTTATAAAGTTATTTATTGTGGATTCTCTGAAATATGAATTTATGTCACTGCAGATTCTTACTGATGGCGGTGGTGGAATAGGTTTCCACAAACCAACTGTGTCCTTATTGCGGTGTATCAGCCACATAAAAGAGTGTACAGCCACGTAAAAATAGAAAGGAGGGATGTAAGATGAGTGACGTTGAAATAACCACAAAGTATACTTCTATGGTCAAAACCAAAAAATGTGTGTATTTGTGATAATCACAGAGCATTTCTCTTGAACTCCTGGTCTCAAAATTCTGGTTTATAAATTGCTGGTTTTGTTCTCGTTCTGTGGTATTGAACCAGAGCACAGTCACAAAAGCTCTTAAAATCATTTCAACGTGCCATCATACTTATTCAATATTTTTGAAAAACCATCAGACTTGTTTCAGGGGATGTCATTTACCTGGCAGATATAGTAATTGCCTTTTTGTCAGCTTTCTGATTGGCTGGTGCTAAGCCACTGAGCATCTAGACAAGAGCTGAAAGTGACTGCCTAGACCCTCATAGCAATAGCTGACCCTAAAATACAATATCTTATGAATGAATTGCAACGGACTTAACTAAAGTTTGATTCATCTTGTACAAGATGTTATTTAACTGCAATAATTCAAATAATAAAGAAAATAGAAACATTTCTAATATAAAAGCAAATGGTGACTTTAAGGGATATTTCACCTAAAAATGAAAGTTCTCTCATCATTTACTCATCCTCATGCCATCTCAGATGTGTATGACTTTCTTTTTCTGCAGAACACAAGTTATTATTTTTAGAAGAATTTTTCAGCTCTTTAGGTCCATACAATACACTACACTAAAAAAATAAAGAAATAAAATAAAAAATAAAAAAGGCTTTAGATTCCAAAAGATTTACTTATAAAATGAAGTAAAATGTTCTTAACTCCACAGCATAATATACAGTATATTCAAGTGAGTGAATTTAACTTCTGTTAAAACATAAACTTATACTTACAAAGCTGATGTACATGGTACTTAATCTTAGTAAATTTAGATGAATATTTTGCTTTCCTTATAAACACGTGTACCACATAACATATAAAAGACTTCCGCAGGGACTCGTTAATCTACGACCATTTTCTACCTAATTTACGATAGCTTTTGGAAACGGGCCACAAGAGCAATCGTAAGATATTCTGTCTGCTTATGCTTACGAGACATTTGGCAAACGAATCCCAGGCCTTAAGATATACACTTTTTTCTCAATATAATAAAACTAAATAAAAAACTAAATAAAAAAAATATGGACCGATTTAAAAATGTTTACCCATCCATAATCCTAAATCTTATTGAAAAACTGTGATTTGTCCTGTTGTCCTAGGCAGTAAGTCAGTGTTTTATGCTTGTGTCCTATGTTTTTCTTAGAACTTTGACATATACAAGGTCCAAAGTTTATAACTGAGCTTTGCAACACATGTTTCAGGATCAGAATCAGAATGAGCTTTATTGCCAAATATGCCAGAAGGAATTTTCCTTGGTGACAGTGACAGAAGCTTCCAGTGCACAAACAATACAACAATGAGACATTGATAATAATAATAATAATAATAATAATAATAATAATAATAATAATAATAATAAAATAGATAAAATAAAAAGCAAATAGAAATATAAGTATATATAGAAATACACAATAAGATATATATATGTACAAATCTGTTATATACAGTGCAAGGGAATGTAATGCAGAAGAGGGAGGATATGTTAAATAATATAACTGACTGCTGTGTCTTGCACGTAATTATAGTATAGTTTTTTAACTGTTCATGAGATGGATAGTCTGAGAGAAAAACTGTTCTTGTGCCTGAGCGTCGGCCAGAAGGCAACAGCATCTACATGTAGGAGGTAACTCATTCAAGCGCTCCTTAAAGTATTTATGTTCAATCAATCAATTTATTTTTCTGTGCAAAGTTATATCCAATTTTACAACTTCGTTGCCAAGACGAGGTAACGCTGTAAACCCTAAAAAATCCGTAAAAACGATGATTTAACGACTTTACAGCTCAAATGATACACAAGATTTAACAGAAGTAGCCTACTAATGCAAGTGCTTTTTTAAAACTATCAGCTTCATATTTCTGCCTTCAAACCCTCCAAACTTTGGCCTCATTCACTTCCATTGTAAGTGCCTCACTGTAACCTCGATTTTTGGAAGGACGAGTCGAAATTATGTGGTAATCAACATTACGCCGCAAATGCTGTCAATTTAGCTTAACTTGTATTGAACCCGGAATATTCCTTTAAAGTTTTGGATACAGGTTTTGGAACAGACCCATAGACATTGTTTACACCTAGACTATTCGTTTCGGAAGATCCGATCACAAGACTATAAACTAATAAACTGAGTCTAAAATAAAATCTTAATATTTTATACCCACCAAGTAGGCTTATATCATATTATATGATTTTATCTCGTTATTTCTCTTAACATCATTTTTTATCGATTTGCTTTGGACGCTTTCCATTTAACTATGAAGCTAATTTCACCAAAAGTCAAATGTAGCAAAAATCAGTGTTTGACAACACAATACAAGAGTTCAATACAATATAAGAAGTCACTGTATTTAAAATGTTTTTATTTAAAAAAAAAAAAAAAAAAAAAAAAAAAAAAAAAAAAAAAAAAAAAAAAGTCAAGAAAACATAAAAACTAAAAAAATACAACAAGCTAAATATATGCAAGGACTGTTTAACCTTTCTGACTGGGAACTGTCCAGTGCTGAATGGACTTGAAAATGGTGATGAAACATTGTGACGCAAATCGAAAGTGAAATAGAAACGGGTTTTTCCGTTACAGCCAACAGACTAAATACTCTGTCCCATCCAGGCTAAATAAATAAATAAATAAATAAATAAATAAATACAATTATATGAACAAATAGAGTTCTGGGTGCTCATAACATGATGTCGGAGTTTTGCGTCAGTATGAACTTCAGAGTGCGGAGTATCTCCTTCCTCACGATTTCCCATGCGCAGTAACTAAAACCCTGCACAGAAATGAACGACATTCAGCATAAGAATGTTTATAATAAAACACCAAACAGACTAAAGTTACACTGGTTAGGGATGCAAGCGTACCTTTTCTTTCACAACTGTGGATGTGATCTCGAAGTAAGCTTTGAGTGCAACATCTCTACTAGGGAAATCCTGTGTCGCTTCAAACTTATTCATTACCTATGTTGGCACACACACACAGTAACATAAAAAAAATAATGCTGATTGGCACAAGGGCAGTTAGACGTTTTAAACAATCAGATGTGAGGAGTCTAGGCAACACTTACGCATTTGCTGTCCTCAATCTGGCGGTATATGATGTTTTGAAAGTCATCCAGTTTTGCGCATTCCACTGGTCAGGAACACCATCAGTAACGAGTATCACCAAAGTGTTTATTTAGTGCTGTGTTGAATTTTGAATTGTCTGTCAGAAAAGGTAAACAGTGTTCAAAGACAAGACCAATTTCTCTATGAAGATTAAGCACAAATTTTAGGTTTTTAGCAGGGCGGCAGGACCCATCACGGTAAAATATTAAAAGATACACAAGGCACCATTCGGGGTTCCTCAGCTGCCACACCGGCAGAGCCCTCTGGAGATCCTCCAGACACCCAATAAAAGATCCTCAAATACCTAATTTACGCACTCAATGAACTTCAAGACATTTCAAGAGTCTCAAACCTTTTAATTATGATGGGGTTACTGAAAAACAGACAGACAGACAGACAGACAGACAGACAGATATATAGATAGATAGATAGATAGATAGATAGATAGATAGATAGATAGATAGATAGATAGATAGATAGATGGATAGATAGATAGACCACAGATTAGCTATAATAGAAAGGAAGGAAATAGAAAGTCGAAAGCGCTACGGCTCAAAGAAACGGTTGCTGTTGTGGTTTAATCTGTCTTTCCATCCTCTATTTCTATTTCGATTATCATGGATCAATGCTGTATAAAATGAACGATTGGAATCTCTTTCATCACACATAGTTTCAACAGCCTTCGTGACAAAGTACCATTCATAAAGCTCTTTCTTTTATTTTGACTTACTTCGTGATCCCCGATCTTGAATTAATCTACAAAATGGCACTTGTACATTTTATGTTGCTGTGTTCATTTCTTATATATTCGCAAGTTTGTTCAATGCCAACAAAGTGCATTATTCGGTGGGACCTTGTGGAGTCATCTCACAATCTACTTGAGAATATGGTATGTTGAGTTTTTATTTTTATTCTCTTCCTTTTCTTTCATTACTTGGTTCACACATGTCCTAACCTCTGCCCTGTCTTTGTTTATAGGGAGGCCTTTTCCCTCGTGAATGCTTGGAAGAAAAAGTCGAGATAACGTTTCCTAAATCTGCTCTGCAATCAAACGGCTCAAATCAGGTAAAATCACAACAAATCAAGACCATGACCATTCCATGCATTAGTTCCAAGACATAATTAAATGTTTTAGATGATGTAATGTTGTCTAACTGCTCTTGCTTATTGATGTGCAGAAAATCGCAGTGTATACAATCATGGAGCACATTGACTCTTTGTTTGCAAATGAGACCCATCCTGGATCCTGGGTCCCGGAGAAAGTGGATGTTTTCCGGCACAAAGTTTATCGCTTAAAAGAAGATAACAAATGTGTAAGGGAAACATACATTTATTACTGCAGTCTGTTATATTTTCTGTTATACCTATTTTATTTTCATTCTATTGCATGGATGTGTGAACACACCTGTAACGATGTAATAATTACTTATTCTTGGGCAGGTTTTGGGGAAAACGCACGGACCCGTGGATGATTTTCCTGCAATAGACAATGCCCTGAGAAACTATTTCGAAGAATTGGCCACTCTTCTTAGAAACAAGGTACCATTCGATTTGTAGCCTTCTCAAACACATCTCAGTTAAATACAAAATGTACAGCTCACATCAATTGCTATCTTCTTTTCTCTATCAGGATTACAGTTTCTGCGCATGGGAGGTGGTTCGAAAAGAGCTCCTGAGTGTTCTTAATGACATCCTCCAGCTAAACTCATCCAAATAGCAATTTTCGTAGTCAAATATGCATTTATTTATTTATTTATTTATTTAAGTGATTAATTAAGTATTTAATTATTTATTTACCTATTTGTGTATTTATTTGATTATTTATTGGTTACTGATTGTTTGTTTGATTGCAAGGAGAAAAACTATTTGTAGTGTCTGTGTTCTTGTCAGTAAAATGCTACATTTATTTCTAAGTTGTCTTTTTCTGATGACAGAGATAAGGCTATACACTAAACATTCAATAAAACTGACGACACTGAAGTATTTGTCTGAGTTTCATTCACTGGCCTTTGAAAAAAAAAAAAAAAAGACTAGTAAGATTTACTGAATTTTTTTAGCAAGTTTTTGCACACAGTTTTTCTAAGAAAATGTTAACTGTATAAAATGAAGTAAAATGTTCTTAACTCCACAGCATAATATACAGTATATTCAAGTGAGTAAATTTAACTTAACTTCTGTTAAAACATAAACTTATACTTACAAAGCTGATGTACATTGTACTTAAACTTAGTAAATTTAGATGAATATTTTGCTTTCCTTATAAACACGTGTACCACATAACATATAAAAGACTTCCGCAGGGACTGGTTAATCTACGACCATTTTCTACCTAATTTACGATAGCTTTTGGAAACGGGCCACAAAGAACAATCTTAAGATATTCTGTCTGCTTATGCTTACGATATATTTGGCAAACGAAGCCCAGGTCTTAAGATATACACTTTTTTCTCCATATAAAGAATATATATATATATATATATATATATATATATATATATATATATATATATATATATATATATATATATATATATATGGACCGATATGTAACAGTTTACCCATCTATAATCCTAAATCTTATTGAAAATCTGTGATTTGTCCTGTTGTCCTGGGCAGTAAGTCACTGTTTTATGCTTGTGTCCAATGTTTTTCTTAGAACTTTGACTTATACAAGGTCTATAATTTATAACTGAGCTTTGCAAAACATGTTTCAGGATCAGAACAGAATGAGCTTTATTGCCAAGTATGCTTCCACATACAATTACTTTTTCTTGGTGACAGAATTCTCCAGTGCACAAACAATACAACAATGAGACATAGAAAATAAAAATAAAAAAACAGAATAAAATGAAAAGTTAATAGAAATATAAGTATATATAGAAATGCACAATATGACATATATATATATATATATGTTTATAGATACGCGTGGTACGATGTATATCATTCAACAAAACATTATAAAAAAAAATGAGAAACCAATGTGTACATGTGTGATCATTGCATGATTTTCTAATGTCATGCTGCAACTTACAGTAAAACGAATAATTCACATTCGATCAGGACAGTGTTTCAAAAAGTTCCAAAACCTAGTGAGCTGCCTTGCTGTCTCCTACCTTCTAAAGCAGCTGTTCCTTACTGAAATGAAGCCAAGGATTTGGAACGCTCTACATGTAGGCGGCAACTCATTCAAGCGCTCCTTAAAGGAATGTTCAATCAATCAATCAATCAATCAATCAATCAATCAATCAATCAATCAATCAATCAATCAGTCAATCAGTTTATTTATATAGCACAATAGAAACAACAGTAGTTGACCACTGTGCTGTACAACCATAATAAAAGAAATATCTCAAAAGTACATCACATAAATACATCACCAAAATACATCAATATAGCTATGCTGTACAAACCGCAATGCAAGATAAAGAGGTACATCAAAGCACATAAATTATATAAGTTTACACCTTTGAACTCTAAGGACAATCGTAAGCCTGCGCAAAAAGAAATGTTTTTAAATGAATGAAATTTGTATGTTCCGGGTTCAACACAAGTTAAGCTCAATCGACAGCATTCGTGGCATAAAGCTGATCACCACAAAAATGTATTTCGACTTTTCTTTAAAAAAATAAATAATAATAATTACAAGTACTAATGGAAGTAAACAGGTCCAATCCTTAAATATTAAAATACTCACTGTTTCAAAAACATAGCCACAAGACATAAACAATATGCTTTTTAACATGATTTTAGTGTGATGAAATCACTCATTTACCCTTTCTGTGTAAAGTTATATCCAATTTTACAACTTCGTTGCCAAGACGAGGTAACGCTGTAAACCCTAAATAATCCGTAATAACGATGATTTAACGACTTTACAGCTCAAATGATACGCAAGATTTAACAGAAGTAGCCTACTAATGCAAGTGCTTTTTTTAAACTATCAGCTTCATATTTCTGCCTTCAAACCCTCCAAACTTTGGCCTCATTCACTTCCATTGTAAGTGCCTCACTGTAACCTCGATTTTTGGAGGGACGAGTCGAAATTATGTGGTAATCAACATTACGCCGCAAATGCTGTCAATTTAGCTTAACTTGTATTGAACCCGGAATATTCCTTTAAAGTTTTGGATACAGGTTTTGGAACAGACCCCTAGACCTTGTTTACACCTAGACGATTCGTTTCGGAAGATCCGATCACAAGACTATAAACTAATAAAGTGAGTCTAAAATAAAATCTTAATATTTTATACCCACCAAGTAGGCTTATATCATATTATATGATTTTATCTCGTTATTTCTCATAACATCAATTTTTATCGATTTGCTTTGGACGCTTTCCATTTAACTATGAAGCTAATTTCACCAAAAGTCAAATGTAGCAAAAATCAGTGTTTGACAACACAATACAAGAGTTCAATACAATACAAGAAGTCACTGTATTTAAAATGTTTTTATTTAAAAAAAAATAAATAAAAAAATAAAAAATAAATAAATAAATAAAAAAAATGTCAAGAAAACATAAAAACTAAAAAAATACAACAAGCTAAATATATGCAAGGACTGTTTAACCTTTCTGACTGGGAACTGTCCAGTGCTGAATGGACTTGAAAATGGTGATGAAACATTGTGACGCAATTCGAAAGTGAAATAGAAACGGGTTTTTCCGTTACAGCCAACAGACTAAATACTCTGTCCCATCCAGGCTAAATAAATAAATAAATAAATAAATAAATAAATAAATAAATAAATAAACAAAATTACATGAACAAATAGAGTTCTGGGTGCTCATAACATGATGTCGGAGTTTTGCGTCAGTATGAACTTCAGAGTGCGGAGTATCTCCTTCCTCACGATTTCCCATGCGCAGTAACTAAAACCCTGCACAGAAATGAACGACATTCAGCATAAGAATGTTTATAATAAAACACCAAACAGACTAAAGTTACACTGGTTAGGGATGCAAGCGTACCTTTTCTTTCACAACTGTGGATATGATCTCGAAGTAAGCTTTGAGTGCAACATCTCTACTAGGGAAATCCTGTGTCGCTTCAAACTTATTCATCACCTATGTTGGCACACACACACAGTAACATAAAAAAAATAATGCTGATTGGCACAAGGGCAGTTAGACGTTTTAAACAATCAGATGTGAGGAGTCTAGGCAACACTTACGCATTTGCTGTCCTCAATCTGGCGGTATATGATGTTTTGAAAGTCATCCAGTTTTTGCGCATTCCACTGGTCAGGAACACCATCATTCTCAAACAGTGTGTCAATATTCTGGAGTGTCTGGTAAATGGCTTTTTCGACACCAGTAGCCTTAATAAAAAACAGTTGCATTACAGATGTTTAGTTTTAAATTGAGCACGGAACTTTGTGATCAAAAACTGTTCGTGCAGAAATGTTACCTGCTGTGTATTGTTGGACTGGAACACATATTGGGGAAAAGAAATGGAAACATGGTCCTTCAGGCATTGCAAAGGAAAAAGACCCCCCTAAAGCAAAATGTAAATTCGTTAGGGGAAAAATTGTTTTTACTGCATAATTATATAGCAATGTTTCCTCACGTACCATTGTTTCTAGAAGTGTGTATGACGTCTTCATTAAGCTCTTGTGGAGGATGCAGTTTGTTGGCAATGACCAAACCTGCGCAAAGCAGACAATGGCGCACAGCCAGGCCATAAGATGGTGATCCATTTTGACAGATGCCTATATAAGGAAGCAAAGACCTTACTAGTTAAACTGATCTTTCCGATAAAGTTCAAACACAATTATAAAGTCTTTAATAATCAGAAATTGATTGCTTACCTCGTTGAATTGTCGGGTATACTTTACAAGTTGTGCTTGTTGTTATGTGAAAGACTCATAGTAGGGCTACAGTTTATATACAACATACTTGCACAGATAAAAAAGCGAAAGGGGTGATTTCACACTTATTCACTACATCCGAATGGACGAGACTTTGCGTTTTCGAGACGTCTTAAACTCTTATTTGTTTCTTTCATTCAAGTGCATTCACAAAGAAGACCTATTTCCTCTTGATTCACATGAAGCTGATTTTCGTTACATTTTTTATTAATATGAAAAGATTTATGTGGTATCCAAGAGCCCAATGTATAAACGAAAAAACATACAACAGAATAAGCAAATGCATTACTGTAAATGTGCATACATTATATATTAGGCTAATAAATGTGTTGACACATGTTTTTATTCATCACACAACTATCTGTTGACAAGTGAAATGATGATTTACTAAAGAGGAACATCTGAAGGCTTAGTTAACTATGTAACTACAGGGAGGGCAGGCTGTGCAGTCGCCCTAAGGCCGGGGTGAGAGGGGGCCCGCAACGGTCGACCAAAAGAAACCATAAAAATGACCCCAGGCTCGAGGGGTGTTGAAAAAACGACCAAGGTTCTTTGCACTGGGGCACGCAAGATCCAAGTTACCCCACTGGTTGTGTTTATATTTGACACTTTCCATACTTTAATTTGACCAAATATATATCAAGCATGAAATGTTTCCATTTAGGCAGCACATATCCAAGGTGAGTAATATAACTGCCATTTCAGTCAACAGAAGATGCTTATAATTGACCTATACATTATGCAATCTTCCAAAACAGGGTGAGCATTACTGATTTGATCTTGGAGTGAACCTAATTTATCTTTATGGGAAGTCAAGTGTAACTGTGTTCTGAGTTTATTATGGTATATAATAAACTCAGAAATATTTGTGGCATATGGTTGGTAAAAAATGTCTGTCTGTTTGTGACAAAGACCAAGCATTTTTCTTGTATTCCTGGTCTTGAGCCTACAACCTCAAACCAGATCACAATCACAAAAGCTTGCAATCTAGTTTAAACTTGCCACCATACTTTATCAACATTTTTATTTTGTTATTTTGACAAAAATAAACTGCTGTTGATATGAGCATTTGTCTTAAGTGATGTACCATTAAGGTCACCTAGACAGTGGTGTAGGGCTGGTTAAAAAATGTTGCAGTTTCAAATGCTGTGTTTTAAAGTTTTGGTTTTGAAAGCTGAGCAGAGAAAAGAACTGTGTGTCAAGCTGGCACCTTGTGCAGTGTGTACATACGTTGATACCAGATCTTCATTTCAGCCCAACATAAAGCAGCTAACAAAGCTGAAATGCCATGTCACCTTAAAGCAAGTCTGTATAGCTTGAATTCTTGAAGTCCCAGGACAACATTTTTGTGGGGCACCCACCCCTCTCGAAGGAGACCCCAGTCAATTGTTCTATGGAAATACTCAAGACTTCCTTAAAGGTGCACTCAGTAACTTTTTGCTTGTGTCATCTTGGGCTTACAATGACACCTAGTGGTGTGGATGCAGCATCATTCAAAATCAATAGTTTTCCAGATGCCATTGTGAAAACTCACTATTCACAATCAGCCATAATTGATTTAATCCATGCATGAAAGCATCCAATAACAAGATGGTTACTGAGATTAAGCGAGTAGTACTCAGCTGGTCATGTGATTCTAAAATGGTAGACCCCATGAGGGCGCCCCTGCCACATGTAGAATAAAAAACTTTTAAAAGGTTACTGATATGACTAGAGTCCTCATCTCATGTGAGAGGTCATGATTTTATACATATGTTTCAAAATTACAGTTGATTTCTTTAGAAGTAAAACTTTTTAATGTGGAAAAATTGCACCTTTAAAGCCGCTTTTTCACAGCACACAACAAACAAGGTCCCATAGACTGGAAGTCATTCATTTCCTTTGGAGAGTCGCCTGGGGGCTGCGTGGGGTGCCGACCATCAGCGGATGTGGAAGTTTTGAATCCGATTTGAGCTTTGGATGCATTAAAAATGTGGACTTCAGTGACTAGACCATATGCGACACCCCGCCGGATGTGATGTATTCCAATCAAATCTACGTGCGCGAGTTGAGAATTATGAATACTTTTTTTGTTTAAAATTATCATAAATACTTGAAAGTGTAAAAATGCATGGATATTGATAAAGAAGTAATAAATTAGTAATTTACTATTTATATTTTATTATTTTTAATTTTGTCTCCATATGTTTCCTCCAAAAGTATTGGCGGTCATTTGTCCTTTATGCATATCTATTTATTATTTGTATTCATCTTGTCAAGTGTCACCGTTTAGTGCAAGTGATGCACCTCAACAGAGAAGATATACACTCACCGGCCACTTTATCAGGTACACCTGTTCATCTACTTCTTCATGCCAGTTTTGTGGCAGCAGTGTAATGTATAAAATCATGCACATATGGGTCAGGAGCTTCAGTTAATGTTCACATCAACCATCAGAATGGGGAAAAATGTGATCTCAGTGATTTAGACCATGGCATGATTGTTGGTGCCAGACGGGCTGGTATGAGTATTTCTGTAACAGCTGATCTCCTGGGAATTTCATGCACAAGAGTCTCTAGGGTGTGTAGAGAATGGTCTGAAAAACAAACAAAAAAACAACCAATGAGCGGCAGTTCTGTGGAAGAAAACACCCTGTTGATGACAGAGGTCAACGGAGAATGGCCAGACTGGTTCGAGCTGACAGAAAGGCTACAGTAACTAAGATAATCCCTCTGTTCAATTGTAGTGAGCAGAATAGCATCTCAGAATGCGCAACATGTCGAACCTTGGGTTCCACTTCTGCCAGCCAAGAAGAGAAAGCTGAGGCTGCAGTGGGCCTACCATTTGTGTACCTCAACAGAAATCTATATTTGTCAGACCAGGCAATGTTCTTAGCTGAAAATTGTGGTACCCAGTGGGGTCTTCTGTTGCTGTAGAACAACCACCTCAATGTTCGATGTGTTGTAAGTTCAGAAATGCTTTTCTGCATAGCACTGTTGTAACATGTGTGTTTATTTGGGTTACTGTCACCTTCCTGTCAGCTTGGACCAGTCTGGCCATTCTCCTCTGACCTCTGTCATTAACAATGCCTTTTCGCCCACAGAACTGCCGCTGGCTGGATGTTTTTCGCACCATTCTCTTTACACTCTAGAGACTGTTGTGAGTGAAAATCCCAGGAGATCAGCAGTTATAGAAATACTACAGAAATACGACGGTCAGACATGAATGTGGGAGACAGTGAAAAGGCGGCTTAAGAATTATTATTCACTGGGGTTAATACATTTTGCCCAAGATTGTGCGTATGTTTCATGGTCCTGTCACTCTGTCAGTCTGGGTTTTAGTCTGACAGGACCGTGGCATTATCCGCCCATGTCTGTCTTTGTTAGAGTACGCAGTTTGTCGATTGGCATGAGTGTATATAACCTCGTTGTCCTGGCGATATGCGCTCATGCCAATCGGATGTTTTGCCTTCTTGTGAGAACACGTGGCTTTGTTATAGTTTCTGTATTGCCATGTGCTTCTCTGTCTTACGTCACACCCTGCCTCCTTGTTTGCTGATTATTCTTTCATTAGTAGCACCTGCCCTATATTAACCCACTTGATTTCTCCCCATATTTCAGTCTCCTTGTGTACAAAATTCCCTGCTCCATGCATGTGCGAGTCAAACATGTTCAAACCAGTCTGGCGCATTTGCGAAAGTTTCAGTTGGGCAGCTTCTCTGTAATGGAGTTATACAGAATCTCCTGGCTTTTGTTTATTCCTTTAAAATTTTGTTTTTCTTGGTGTGGTGTTGTTGTGCATTCATACCTCAGTAAGTAACAATATTTATCACCATTGTAAATATGTTTTAGAGCGTGTTAAAGTGTTATTCAGTTAATCTTACCTCAGAAATGTTTTTATGATAATACACATACAGCAGCGGTAATATTCGACGAATCAACCCAGCTATTTGCTTTCAAAGTGTTTATTTATTTCTACAAGTCTATCGCTTGTCATAATTTGTTAAAGAAAATAGTCATTCCGTGCTTAACCGGCATATTAACAATTATTATAAAGAGCGCACGGCAGTGTTAAAGCATAGCGCACACACTTTGGTAACCTGACACCGCTTGTCAGTAGCAGCAGTGGCAGACTAGTTCACTTTAATAGTTGCATTACAATATGCTCTTGTTTACTGTTGCATTATACGAGTTTAAACTTATCAGAATATGCACAGTCAGTAACAGTTTTTATTTTGCCATGTCATATTAATATTGGTATATACAGGTGCATCTCAATAAATTAGAATGTCGTGGAAAAGTTCATTTATTTCAGTAATTCAACTCAAATTGTGAAACTCGTGTATTAAATAAATTCAGTGCACACAGACTGAAGTAGTTTAAGTCTTTGGTTCTTTTAATTGTGATGATTTTGGCTCACATTTAACAAAAACCCACCAATTCACTATCTCAAAAAATTAGAATACATCATAAGACCAATAAAAAAAACATTTTTAGTGAATTGTTGGCCTTCTGGAAAGTATGTTCATTTACTGTATATGTACTCAATACTTGGTAGGGGCTCATTTTGCTTTAATTACTGCCTCAATTCGGCGTGGCATGGAGGTGATCAGTTTGTGGCACTGCTGAGGTGGTATGGAAGCCCAGGTTTCTTTGATAGTGGCCTTCAGCTCATCTGCATTTTTTGGTCTCTTGTTTCTCATTTTCCTCTTGACAATACCCCATAGATTCTCTATGGGGTTCAGGTCTGGTGAGTTTGCTGGCCAGTCAAGCACACCAACACCATGGTCATTTAACCAACTTTTGGTGCTTTTGGCAGTGTGGGCAGCTGCCAAATCCTGCTGGAAAATGAAATCAGCATCTTTAAAAAGCTGGTCAGCAGAAGGAAGCATGAAGTGCTCCAAAATTTCTTGGTAAACGGGTGCAGTGACTTTGGTTTTCAAAAAACACAATGGACCAACACCAGCAGATGACATCATCACAGACTGTGGAAACTTAACACTGGACTTCAAGCAACTTGTGCTATGAGCTTCTCCACCCTTCCTCCAGACTCTAGGACCTTGGTTTCCAAATGAAATACAAAACTTGCTCTCATCTGAAAGAGGACTTTGGACCACTGGGCAACAGTCCAGTTCTTCTTCTCCTTAGCCCAGGTAAGACGCCTCTGACGTTGTCTGTGGTTCAGGAGTGGCTTAACAAGAGGAATATGACAACTGTAGCCAAATTCCTTGACATGTCTGTGTGTGGTGGCTCTTGATGCCTTGACCCCAGCCTCAGTCCATTCCTTGTGAAGTTCACCCAAATTCTTGAATCGATTTTGCCTGGCAATTCTCATAAGGCTGTGGTTCTCTCGGTTGGTTGTGCATCTTTTTCTTCCACACTTTTTCCTTCCACTCAACTTTCTGTTAACATGCTTGGATACAGCACTCTGTGAACAGCCAGCTTCTTTGGCAATGAATGTTTGTGGCTTACCCTCCTTGTGAAGGGTGTCAATGATTGTCTTCTGGACAACTGTCAGATCAGCAGTCTTCCCCATGATTGTGTAGCCTAGTGAACCAAACTGAGAGACCATTTTGAAGGCTCAGGAAACCATTGTAGGTGTTTTGAGTTGATTAGCTGATTGGCATGTCACCATATTCTAATTTATTGAGATATTGAATTGGTGGGTTTTTATTAAATGTGAGCCAAAATCATCACAATTAAAAGAACCAAAGACTTAAACTACTTCAGTCTGTGTGCATTGAATTTATTTAATACACGAGTTTCACAATTTGAGTTGAATTACTGAAATAAATTAACTTTTCCACGACATTCTAATTTATTGAGATGCACCTGTATATTTATTGTATTTAATTTGTCTTTCCAATAGAAACCACATATATCCTCATCCACACGACTGAAGCTGTCTATGTATCGTATTATTAAATCCATAATAAATATTTGGATTCTAAACTTCACTCTGGAGTAGCTGCAGTTCTTTCTGACAGAAGAATTAGGCCAGTTGACGTACCACGATCCATCTATGCACAAAACATCTTACAAATTGGTCCTTCGAGCCGGATTAGGGACTTTAGCTTCACTATTGCTACATCCAGAGATTTCTAGGAGGGAGAACAAGTGCCAGATCCTCGTCCAAGTCGTACTGGCGGGTGCCCACTTACTTGGAGGAGTATGTGCTTGATTATTCACATCAGCGGCATGGTCATCCTTCACCAGCAGATGGCACTCAAGGAATATCTCATCCAAGCCAGAATCCTTATAGGGGCTATATTACTCCTGCTCAGAGACTTTGAAAGTGAAAAGCTGCATCACTTAGAGGCCCGGTGGAGAGATTTAAGCAGTGAGATGAGAGAGCTTCAAATCAGAATGGACAGTGCTAGACAGGCATCTTTTGCATCTAGATCTCCTGTTTACGGACACTACCAGAGTCTTCCTCGCGTTGAACTCAGTAACACTGGATTAGAACCCTCTGTGACTGTAGCATCATCCCCACAATATGAGGAAACACTTTACCACGAGCCCTCTACACAGCAGCGGCTGCAACCAAGCATGTAGCCACCTAATATAGCTTGTGTATCTTCCCTGCCAGGGCCACAGCCTCAAAGACCATTTGCCGAACTCCGACGGTTAGACACATGGTCCCCCACAGCTGCTCAGCCTGCTCAGCCTGCCTATCATCAGGTACAGCCACAGCATCAGCCGACTCCAGTGCGGCCTGCACCAGCTCGCATGCAGCCGCTGTATCAATCAGCTGCTGTACAGCCTGCACCATCTTATGTGCAACCCCAAGGTCAGTTTTTTGCTGTACAATCTGCACCAGCCTCACTGCAGCCACAGTACCAGCAGACGATGCCAGCTCCAGTTCAGCCTGTTCCAGCACAACCAGAGATGCATCCTCAACGCCCTTATCAACCTCTGCCTCCACCTCCTTGGCCTGGACCACAACCACTGTATTATTATCCCATCAATCCTGTGGCACCTGGACTGATGGAAATGGCCATTGCGACCTCCTATGGGATACCCAAGCCAAAGCTGGCAGTCTTCACCTCAGGGAAAGAGAGTGATTTCCTGATGCTCAAGAAAGGACTGGACAGCATCCTTGGCCCACACAGACATCTGACAGAGGACTACAAATATCAAGTGCTCTTGGATCATCTACATCTGCCCGCTGCTTACCAGGTAGCTAAGAGTTACGTCAACAGCCCATTTCCCTACACCAGTGCCATGCTTTCGAACAGAGATACGGTCAACCAAGACAATTTATTCAGTGTGAGCTGAGAGCTATCTTTAATGCACCAGCTATTCAACCAGGTGATGCGCAGGGATTTGAGGACTTTGCGGCAGCTGTTAACACACTGGTGGGCATGTTGAACACGATGGACGGGCCCTCTAGATGCACTGTGGCTCCCACGTTGACACTCTACTGACCAAACTGCCTGTCAGTTATAGACACTCATTCATAGAGTACTGTCTCAACCAGCACATCATTGTGAGTGGCAGTTCCAGGACTTACATATTGCCAGAATTTGCTGAATGGCTGGAAAGAAAGGCTCGGGCCATTCAAATATCTCGATGTGTAACCGGGTCAGTACATGCAGAGCCTCTTCGACGAGAGCAGAAACCCTTTTCTTACCCTAAAGCCAAGGCAGCCACAATTCTCACAGGCAGTGAACAACATAAAGCCATCAATTTGCCCTCAAGCTCCCTCACAGACACTAAAATGGCAGCTACAGCTAAAAAGCGGAATCACTTTAAGCCATTTTGTCCCTACTGCAACAACCATGAGCATTATCTCAATGCTTGTGCAGCATTTTGCAAGTTGAACCACACTCAAAGAGGAAGCTGGATTAAAGAGCGCAATAAATGCTGGGGGTGTGGACAAAGTCACAAACAAAACAGCTGCATGCTCAAGAAAACTTGCTCTACCTGTGGAGGACTCCACCTGCCTGTTCTGCATGAAGTTGCAGTTACTGCGGAAAACCAAAGCATGCATACAGTGAGCACAACCACTTCTCAGGTTTACTTGGATCAGGCCAGTCATTCAGGCAGAGTGATGCTGAAAGTTGTCCCGGTAAGACTCTGCAGTGGTAAAACATACATGGACACACATGCTGTGTTAGATGATGGTTCTGAAAGAACAATCATCCTGCCAGCAGCAGTCAAACATCTGGGGTTGAAAGGATCTGAGGAAACCTTGACTCTCAGAACAATAAGGCAAGACCTTGTTTAGCTAAGAGGAAACACAGTCTCCTTTGAGGTATCTGCCCTATCACACCCAAATGTAAAACATCAAATTCAAAGGGCATTCACAGCTGAAGAGCTCAACCTTGCTGAGCAGTCTTGCTCTGTGGACTCACTGAAAAGAAGATATGGACACTTAAGAAACATCCCGTTGAAAGGTTTCACTAAAGTGCAGCCTTTGCTACTCATAGGATCAGATTATCCACAGTTTATCACACCAAAATGCCCAATCTGTATGGGTCCGCTTGGTAGCCCTATAGTGGTACACACACTGCTTGGTTGGACAGTTCAAGGGCCATGAGAGCATTGTTGGCGACTGGTGGCTTTGACATAAGGCAGTGGGCTAGCAATGCTCCCACTGAAGCCAAATCAGTGGGCTGCGAGCGGTGGCTTTCTGCAAACAAAACTGACCCACAAGAGTCGACCCTCTGCCTAGTGTGGCACTGTTCCCAGGACACTTTAGGCTATAATCACAGGCCTTTGTCAACAATCGGGGAAACCTCAATGAGAAATGTCTTTCGCATCCCGGCGAGCCAGTATGACCCACATCATCCCTTTCACCACAAGGGCCAAAATCATGGTGCAAACACTATGGAAGAGGGTTGGAGGTTGGGATGAACCTCTACCAGCTGACCTCTTCTCAGAATGGCATGCTTGGGAAGAAGAGCTTCCTAACCTACAGAGAATAACACTGACTAGGTGTTACACACCAGCATGCAACAACACCTCCTCCATTATCGCTATGCATGTCTTCTGTCATGCCTCTGATGAGGTATATGGCACTTATTTACCGGTGGAAACGGGTGATGACATCCAAGTTGCATTCATCATGGTGAGGTCACGGGTGGCACCCAAAAAGCAACTCTCCACGCCAGGCCTTGAACTCTGTGCAGCATTGTCTGGAGGTCAGCTTGCCAAAACACTGAACTCTGAACTTACACTTAACCCCAGACAGACACTCATGTGGTCAGACTCAACAACCCTGTTACACTGGATAAAGTCTGAGTCATGCAACTACAAAGTGGTCGTTAGCACGGGAATCACAGAGATTCAAGACCTCTTGGATACCAGAACTGGAAATACGTGGACTCCGAAAACAACCCTGCCGATGATATAACCCGGGGTAAGACCTATCGCTTGTCATACTTTGTTAAAGCAAATAGTCATTCCGTGCTTAACCGGCATATTAACAATTATTATAAAGAGCGCACGGCAGTGTTAAAGCATAGCGCACACACTTTGGTAACCTGACACCGCTTGTCAGTAGCAGCAGCGGCAGACTAGTTCGCTTTAATTGTTGCATTACAATATGCTCTTGTTTACTGTTGCATTATACGAGTTTAAACTTACCAGTATATGCACAGTCATTAACAGTGTTTATTTTGCCATGTCACATTCATATTGGTATATATATTTATCGTATTTAATTTGTCTTTCTATCAGAAACCACATATATCCTCATCCACACAAGTGAAGCTGTGTATGCATCGTATTATTCATTCCATAATAAATATTTGGATTCTAAACTTCACTCTGGAGTAGCTGCAGTTCTTTCTGACAGAAGAATTAGGCCAGTTGATGTACCACGATCCATCTATGCACAAAATATCCCACACCTTGTGTGTGCTGTCCAGTGCCAGTTCGTCTTGTTATCTAGTCGGTCCTGTATGAGTGTTCTTGTCGATCCTGTTCTCCAACCTGGTACGGTAAGGTCGGTCCTGATTCCCGTCATCCTCTGCCCCAGTTCTTGGATTACTTTTTCACCTACGGGGTGGTTTATGATTTACCCCCTCGTGGGTGTCTGTGTATGTTTATAAAATAAAGTATTTTGTTTTTTTTACTGTTTTAGTCTTTATGCATGAACTTTGTGGTTATTTTCATTTTTTTCCATGCAATAAGACCAAAAACACAGATCGTTATCCGCGTGGTTTGTTTCTGGTGAAATACAATTACTGCCATATTTTAACCACATGGGTATAGTGGAGAGACCCCACTGGCATCTTGTAAAATGAAAATTAGAGGGAACTGAAAGGGTGTGCATACAAATGATTACGTAAAAAACGAGTGAGAGAAATATGGAAATCACATGATCATCCCTCCCTCAAGTTAAAAACAGCACACTATGAGTTATTTAAGAGGAATTAAGCACTTTCGTTTGGTTTGCCCAGCCGCTTGAAGTAGAAAAGGTCCTACAAAGAAAAGCGCAGACACAATCGCAAATTCCTGAAGGAGCAGACCTCTCAAAAGTGATAAAATACTCATTAGGATCGCTTTATGAATCATATACCATTTACAGACATTCTTATTGTCTTTGTCATTTTAACACACAAACCTAATGTACAACAGACCGTTTTTTAAAGGAACTGTCATTTTATTTAGGAAAATAAGTTATATCATTGTTTGTCCTTTCAGTCAAATAGAAGTGAATGCTGGAGTTGTTGAAACATAGACAAGAACACATTCTCACACACTGAGATTCTCCAGACCTGTCATGCCAGGCCTCAGCCCACCAAATGGACTTATTTCTTATATTCAAAAAATAGAACTGAAAGTTCCCTTACAGCATCAAACACTGTCACCAGGTGGCCGTTAAGTTGAGAAGCAAGCAAATTAGCCTTAGTGTGTTACTGATTTTTTTTTTTATCACAAGTACATTAGGTAACCTGAAACTATAAACCAAGAGAAAAAAATAATGGCAATGGCAAATATTTAAAAAGATTATCCCTAGCAATTGGGTGGAAAAACTAAAAAATCTTGATCTGATGGTAACATACCAGACACAGGTTTGATCAGTGAATTTCTACGATTTTCCCAGAATTTTGCGATTTCTGCTAAGGCTTTTTAAAATTGTTTTAAAGAGATTGCTGTTACACAGAGGAATCTAAGGGCAGTGAAATACTATAGAGCTGAGCACAGAAAAAAAAGATATTTGCCATAGACATTACCAAAAATTTCCAAAGGCCCAGAAATCGCTATTTAAAATATATTATCCTACTGATCAGAAACAGACCCAAAACATTAAAAAAGGAAAGACAGAGGGACACAGTGCTAAGATATATATCTACAAAATGTTTTATTTTACACACCATAAAAGTCAACATAAAACAAACAAAATTCATTATAATGACGAAAATTCTATAACCAAACTTCTAACTAAACCTAAATCTAACCTAATGTCTTTTATGATAAGACAAAGTACTTTGCCTAATAAAGAGGCTGAAAATAACGAAATGTTAGATTTACTCATTTATAAAGTTATTTATTGTGGATTCTCTGAAATATGAATTTATGTCACTGCAGAATCTTACTGATGGCGGTGGTGGAATAGGTTTCCACAAACCAACTGTGTCCTTATTGCGGTGTATCAGCCACATAAAAGAGTGTACAGCCACGTAAAAATAGAAAGGAGGGATGTAAGATGAGTGACGTTGAAATAACCACAAAGTATACTTCTATGGTCAATACCAAAAAATGTGTGTATTTGTGATAATCACAGAGCATTTCTCTTGAACTCCTGGTCTCAAAATTCTGGTTTATAAATTGCTGGTTTTGTTCTCGTTCTGTGGTATTGAACCAGAGCACAGTCACAAAAGCTCTTAAAATCATTTCAACGTGCCATCATACTTATTCAATATTTTTGAAAAACCATCAGACTTGTTTCAGGGGATGTCATTTACCTGGCAGATATAGTAATTGCCTTTTTGTCAGCTTTCTGATTGGCTGGTGCTAAGCCACTGAGCATCTAGACAAGAGCTGAAAGTGACTGCCTAGACCCTCATAGCAATAGCTGACCCTAAAATACAATATCTTATGAATGAATTGCAACGGACTTAACTAAAGTTTGATTCATCTTGTACAAGATGTTATTTAACTGCAATAATTCAAATAATAAAGAAAATAGAAACATTTCTAATATAAAAGCAAATGGTGACTTTAAGGGATATTTCACCTAAAAATGAAAGTTCTCTCATCATTTACTCATCCTCATGCCATCTCAGATGTGTATGACTTTCTTTTTCTGCAGAACACAAGTTATTATTTTTAGAAGAATTTTTCAGCTCTTTAGGTCCATACAATACACTACACTAAAAAAATAAAGAAATAAAATAAAAAATAAAAAAGGCTTTAGATTCCAAAAGATTTACTTATAAAATGAAGTAAAATGTTCTTAACTCCACAGCATAATATACAGTATATTCAAGTGAGTGAATTTAACTTCTGTTAAAACATAAACTTATACTTACAAAGCTGATGTACATGGTACTTAATCTTAGTAAATTTAGATGAATATTTTGCTTTCCTTATAAACACGTGTACCACATAACATATAAAAGACTTCCGCAGGGACTCGTTAATCTACGACCATTTTCTACCTAATTTACGATAGCTTTTGGAAACGGGCCACAAGAGCAATCGTAAGATATTCTGTCTGCTTATGCTTACGAGACATTTGGCAAACGAATCCCAGGCCTTAAGATATACACTTTTTTCTCAATATAATAAAACTAAATAAAAAACTAAATAAAAAAAATATGGACCGATTTAAAAATGTTTACCCATCCATAATCCTAAATCTTATTGAAAAACTGTGATTTGTCCTGTTGTCCTAGGCAGTAAGTCAGTGTTTTATGCTTGTGTCCTATGTTTTTCTTAGAACTTTGACATATACAAGGTCCAAAGTTTATAACTGAGCTTTGCAACACATGTTTCAGGATCAGAATCAGAATGAGCTTTATTGCCAAATATGCCAGAAGGAATTTTCCTTGGTGACAGTGACAGAAGCTTCCAGTGCACAAACAATACAACAATGAGACATTGATAATAATAATAATAATAATAATAATAATAATAATAATAATAAAATAGATAAAATAAAAAGCAAATAGAAATATAAGTATATATAGAAATACACAATAAGATATATATATGTACAAATCTGTTATATACAGTGCAAGGGAATGTAATGCAGAAGAGGGAGGATATGTTAAATAATATAACTGACTGCTGTGTCTTGCACGTAATTATATTATAGTTTTTTAACTGTTCATGAGATGGATAGTCTGAGAGAAAAACTGTTCTTGTGCCTGAGCGTCGGCCAGAAGGCAACAGCATCTACATGTAGGAGGCAACTCATTCAAGCGCTCCTTAAAGTATTTATGTTCAATCAATCAATTTATTTTTCTGTGCAAAGTTATATCCAATTTTACAACTTCGTTGCCAAGACGAGGTAACGCTGTAAACCCTAAAAAATCCGTAAAAACGATGATTTAACGACTTTACAGGTCAAAAGATACGCAAGATTTAACAGAAGTAGCCTACTAATGCAAGTGCTTTTTTAAAACTATCAGCTTCATATTTCTGCCTTCAAACCCTCCAAACTTTGGCCTCATTCACTTCCATTGTAAGTGCCTCACTGTAACCTCGATTTTTGGAAAGACGAGTCGAAATTATGTGGTAATCAACATAACGCCGCAAATGCTGTCAATTTAGCTTAACTTGTATTGAACCCGGAATATTCCTTTAAAGTTTTGGATACAGGTTTTGGAACAGACCCATAGACATTGTTTACACCTAGACTATTCGTTTCGGAAGATCCGATCACAAGACTATAAACTAATAAACTGAGTCTAAAATAAAATCTTAATATTTTATACCCACCAAGTAGGCTTATATCATATTATATGATTTTATCTCGTTATTTCTCTTAACATCATTTTTTATCGATTTGCTTTGGACGCTTTCCATTTAACTATGAAGCTAATTTCACCAAAAGTCAAATGTAGCAAAAATCAGTGTTTGACAACACAATACAAGAGTTCAATACAATACAAGAAGTCACTGTGTTTAAAATGTTTTTTTTTATTTAAAAAAAAAAAAATAAAAAAAAAACAAAGTCAAGAAAACATAAAAACTAAAAAAATACAACAAGCTAAATATATGCAAGGACTGTTTAACCTTTCTGACTGGGAACTGTCCAGTGCTGAATGGACTTGAAAATGGTGATGAAACATTGTGACGCAAATCGAAAGTCAAATAGACACGGGTTTTTCCCGTTACAGCCAACAGACTAAATACTCTGTCCCATCCAGGCTAAATAAATAAATAAATAAATAAATAAATACAATTATATGAACAAATAGAGTTCTGGGTGCTCATAACATGATGTCGGAGTTTTGCGTCAGTATGAACTTCAGAGTGCGGAGTATCTCCTTCCTCACGATTTCCCATGCGCAGTAACTAAAACCCTGCACAGAAATGAACGACATTCAGCATAAGAATGTTTATAATAAAACACCAAACAGACTAAAGTTACATTGGTTAGGGATGCAAGCGTACCTTTTCTTTCACAACTGTGGATATGATCTCGAAGTAAGCTTTGAGTGCAACATCTCTACTAGGGAAATCCTGTGTCGCTTCAAACTTATTCATCACCTATGTTGGCACACACACACAGTAACATAAAAAAATAATGCTGATTGGCACAAGGGCAGTTAGACGTTTTAAACAATCAGATGTGAGGAGTCTAGGCAACACTTACGCATTTGCTGTCCTCAATCTGGCGGTATATGATGTTTTGAAAGTCATCCAGTTTTGCGCATTCCACTGGTCAGGAACACCATCAGTAACGAGTATCACCAAAGTGTTTATTTAGTGCTGTGTTGAATTTTGAATTGTCTGTCAGAAAAGGTAAACAGTGTTCAAAGACAAGACCAATTTCTCTATGAAGATTAAGCACAAATTTTAGGTTTTTAGCAGGGCGGCAGGACCCATCACGGTAAAATATTAAAAGATACACAAGGCACCATTCGGGGTTCCTCAGCTGCCACACCGGCAGAGCCCTCTGGAGATCCTCCAGACACCCAATAAAAGAGCCTCAAATACCTAATTTACGTACTCAATGAACTTCAAGACATTTCAAGAGTCTCAAACCTTTTAATTATGATGGGGTTACTGAAAAACAGACAGACAGACAGACAGACAGACAGACAGACAGACAGATAGATAGATAGATAGATAGATAGATAGATAGATAGATAGATAGATAGATAGATAGATAGATAGATAGACCACAGATTAGCTAAAATAGAAAGGAAGGAAATAGAAAGTCGAAAGCGCTACGGCTCAAAGAAACGGTTGCTGTTGTGGTTTAATCTGTCTTTCCATCCTCTATTTCTATTTCGATTATCATGGATCAATGCTGTATAAAATGAACGATTGGAATCTCTCTCATCACACATAGTTTCAACAGCCTTCGTGACAAAGTACCATTCTTAAAGCTCTTTCTTTTACTTTGACTTACTTCGTGATCCCCGATCTTGAATTAATCTACAAAATGGCACTTGTACATTTTATGTTGCTGTGTTCATTTCTTATATATTCGCAAGTTTGTTCAATGCCAACAAAGTGCATTATTCGGTGGGACCTTGTGGAGTCATCTCACAATCTACTTGAGAATATGGTATGTTGAGTTTTTATTTGTATTCTCTTCCTTTCCTTTCATTACTTGGTTCACACATGTCCTAACCTCTGCCCTGTCTTTGTTTATAGGGAGGCCTTTTCCCTCGTGAATGCTTGGAAGAAAAAGTCGAGATAACGTTTCCTAAATCTGCTCTGCAATCAAACGGCTCAAATCAGGTAAAATCACAACAAATCAAGACCATGACCATTCCATGCATTAGTTCCAAGACATAATTAAATGTTTTAGATGATGTAATGTTGTCTAACTGCTCTTGCTTATTGATGTGCAGAAAATCGCAGTGTATACAATCATGGAGCACATTGACTCTTTGTTTGCAAATGAGACCCATCCTGGATCCTGGGTGCCGGAGAAAGTGGATGTTTTCCGGCACAAAGTTTATCGCTTAAAAGAAGATAACAAATGTGTAAGGGAAACATACATTTATTACTGCAGTCTGTTATATTTTCTGTTATACCTATTTTATTTTCATTCTATTGCATGGATGTGTGAACACACCTGTAACGATGTAATAATTACTTATTCTTGGGCAGGTTTTGGGGAAAACGCACGGACCCGTGGATGATTTTCCTGCAATAGACAATGCCCTGAGAAACTATTTCGAAGAATTGGCCACTCTTCTTAGAAACAAGGTACCATTCGATTTGTAGCCTTCTCAAACACATCTCAGTTAAATACAAAATGTACAGCTCACATCAATTGCTATCTTCTTTTCTCTATCAGGATTACAGTTTCTGCGCATGGGAGGTGGTTCGAAAAGAGCTCCTGAGTGTTCTTAATGACATCCTCCAGCTAAACTCATCCAAATAGCAATTTTCGTAGTCAAATATGCATTTATTTATTTATTTATTTATTTAAGTGATTAATTAAGTATTTAATTATTTATTTACCTATTTGTGTATTTATTTGATTATTTATTGGTTACTGATTGTTTGTTTGATTGCAAGGAGAAAAACAGTATTTGTAGTGTCTGTGTTCTTGTCAGTAAAATGCTACATTTATTTCTAAGTTGTCTTTTTCTGATGACAGAGATAAGGCTATACACTAAACATTCAATAAAACTGACGACACTGAAGTATTTGTCTGAGTTTCATTCACTGGCGTTTGAAAAAAAAAAAAAAAAGACTAGTAAGATTTACTGAATTTTTTTAGCAAGTTTTTGCACACAGTTTTTCTAAGAAAATGTTAACTGTATAAAATGAAGTAAAATGTTCTTAACTCCACAGCATAATATACAGTATATTCAAGTGAGTAAATTTAACTTAACTTCTGTTAAAACATAAACTTATACTTACAAAGCTGATGTACATTGTACTTAAACTTAGTAAATTTAGATGAATATTTTGCTTTCCTTATAAACACGTGTACCACATAACATATAAAAGACTTCCGCAGGGACTCGTTAATCTACGACCATTTTCTACCTAATTTACGATAGCTTTTGGAAACGGGCCACAAAGAACAATCTTAAGATATTCTGTCTGATTATGCTTACGATATATTTGGCAAACGAAGCCCAGGTCTTAAGATATACACTTTTTTCTCCATATAAAGAATATATATATATATATATATATATATATATATATATATATATATATATATATATATATATATATATATGGACCGATATGTAACAGTTTACCCATCTATAATCCTAAATCTTATTGAAAATCTGTGATTTGTCCTGTTGTCCTGGGCAGTAAGTCACTGTTTTATGCTTGTGTCCAATGTTTTTCTTAGAACTTTGACTTATACAAGGTCTATAATTTATAACTGAGCTTTGCAAAACATGTTTCAGGATCAGAACAGAATGAGCTTTATTGCCAAGTATGCTTCCACATACAATTACTTTTTCTTGGTGACAGAATTCTCCAGTGCACAAACAATACAACAATGAGACATAGAAAATAAAAATAAAAAAACAGAATAAAATGAAAAGTTAATAGAAATATAAGTATATATAGAAATGCACAATATGACATATATATATATATATATATATGTTTATAGATACGCGTGGTACGATGTATATCATTCAACAAAACATTATAAAAAAAAATGAGAAACCAATGTGTACATGTGTGATCATTGCATGATTTTCTAATGTCATGCTGCAACTTACAGTAAAACGAATAATTCACATTCGATCAGGACAGTGTTTCAAAAAGTTCCAAAACCTAGTGAGCTGCCTTGCTGTCTCCTACCTTCTAAAGCAGCTGTTCCTTACTGAAATGAAGCCAAGGATTTGGAACGCTCTACATGTAGGCGGCAACTCATTCAAGCGCTCCTTAAAGGAATGTTCAATCAATCAATCAATCAATCAATCAATCAATCAATCAATCAATCAATCAATCAATCAATCAGTCAATCAGTTTATTTATATAGCACAATAGAAACAACAGTAGTTGAACACTGTGCTGTACAACCATAATAAAAGAAATATCTCAAAAGTACATCACATAAATACATCACCAAAATACATCAATATAGCTATGCTGTACAAACCGCAATGCAAGATAAAGAGGTACATCAAAGCACATAAATTATATAAGTTTACACCTTTGAACTCTAAGGACAATCGTAAGCCTGCGCAAAAAGAAATGTTTTTAAATGAATGAAATTTGTATGTTCCGGGTTCAACACAAGTTAAGCTCAATCGACAGCATTCGTGGCATAATGCTGATCACCACAAAAATGTATTTCGACTTTTCTTTAAAAAAATAAATAATAATAATTACAAGTACTAATGGAAGTAAACAGGTCCAATCCTTAAATATTAAAATACTCACTGTTTCAAAAACATAGCCACAAGACATAAACAATATGCTTTTTAACATGATTTTAGTGTGATGAAATCACTCATTTACCCTTTCTGTGTAAAGTTATATCCAATTTTACAACTTCGTTGCCAAGACGAGGTAACGCTGTAAACCCTAAAAAATCCGTAAAAACGATGATTTAACGACTTTACAGCTCAAATGATACGCAAGATTTAACAGAAGTAGCCTACTGATGCAAGTGCTCTTTTAAAACTATCAGCTTCTTATTTCTGCCTTCAAACCCTCCAAACTTTGGCCTCATTCACTTCCATTGTAAGTGCCTCACTGTAACCTCGATTTTTGGAGGGACGAGTCGAAATTATGTGGTAATCAACATTACGCCGCAAATGCTGTCAATTTAGCTTAACTTGTATTGAACCCGGAATATTCCTTTAAAGTTTTGGTTACAGGTTTTGGAACAGACCCCTAGACCTTGTTTACACCTAGACGATTCGTTTCGGAAGATCCGATCACAAGACTATAAACTAATAAAGTGAGTCTAAAATAAAATCTTAATATTTTATACCCACCAAGTAGGCTTATATCATATTATATGATTTTATCTCGTTATTTCTCATAACATCAATTTTTATCGATTTGCTTTGGACGCTTTCCATTTAACTATGAAGCTAATTTCACCAAAAGTCAAATGTAGCAAAAATCAGTGTTTGACAACACAATACAAGAGTTCAATTCAATACAAGAAGTCACTGTATTTAAAATGTTTTTATTTAAAAAAAAATAACTAAATCAATAAATAATAAAAAAAAAATAACTAAATAAAAAAAGTCAAGAAAACATAAAAACTAAAAAAATACAACAAGCTAAATATATGCAAGGACTGTTTAACCTTTCTGACTGGGAACTGTCCAGTGCTGAATGGACTTGAAAATGGTGATGAAACATTGTGACGCAATTCGAAAGTGAAATAGAAACGGGTTTTTCCGTTACAGCCAACAGACTAAATACTCTGTCCCATCCAGGCTAAATAAATAAATAAATAAATAAATAAATAAATAAACAAAATTACATGAACAAATTGAGTTCTGGGTGCTCATAACATGATGTCGGAGTTTTGCGTCAGTATGAACTTCAGAGTGCGGAGTATCTCCTTCCTCACGATTTCCCATGCGCAGTAACTAAAACCCTGCACAGAAATGAACGACATTCAGCATAAGAATGTTTATAATAAAACACCAAACAGACTAAAGTTACACTGGTTAGGGATGCAAGCGTACCTTTTCTTTCACAACTGTGGATATGATCTCGAAGTAAGCTTTGAGTGCAACATCTCTACTAGGGAAATCCTGTGTCGCTTCAAACTTATTCATCACCTATGTTGGCACACACACACACAGTAACATAAAAAAATAATGCTGATTGGCACAAGGGCAGTTAGACGTTTTAAACAATCAGATGTGAGGAGTCTAGGCAACACTTACGCATTTGCTGTCCTCAATCTGGCGGTATATGATGTTTTGAAAGTCATCCAGTTTTTGCGCATTCCACTGGTCAGGAACACCATCATTCTCAAACAGTGTGTCAATATTCTGGAGTGTCTGGTAAATGGCTTTTTCGACACCAGTAACCTTAATAAAAAACAGTTGCATTACAGATGTTTAGTTTTAAATTGAGCACGGAACTTTGTGATCAAAAACTGTTCGTGCAGAAATGTTACCTGCTGTGTATTGTTGGACTGGAACACATATTGGGGAAAAGAAATGGAAACATGGTCCTTCAGGCATTGCAAAGGAAAATGACCCCCCTAAAGCAAAATGTAAATTCGTTAGGGGGAAAATTGTTTTTACTGCATAATTATATAGCAATGTTTCCTCACGTACCATTGTTTCTAGAAGTGTGTATGACGTCTTCATTAAGTTCTTGTGGAGGATGCAGTTTGTTGGCAATGACCAAACCTGCGCAAAGCAGACAATGGCGCACAGCCAGGCCATAAGATGGTGATCCATTTTGACAGATGCCTATATAAGGAAGCAAAGACCTTACTAGTTAAACTGATCTTTCCGATAAAGTTCAAACACAATTATAAAGTCTTTAATAATCAGAAATTGATTGCTTACCTCGTTGAATTGTCGGGTATACTTTACAAGTTGTGCTTGTTGTTATGTGAAAGACTCATAGTGGGGCTACAGTTTATATACAACATACTTGCACAGATAAAAAAGCGAAAGGGGTGATTTCACACTTATTCACTACATCCGAATGGACGAGACTTTGCGTTTTCGAGACGTCTTAAACTCTTATTTGTTTCTTTCATTCAAGTGCATTCACAAAGAAGACCTATTTCCTTTTGATTCATATGAAGTTGATTTTCGTTACATTTTTTTATTAATATGAAAAGATTTATGTGGTATCCAAGAGCCCAATGTATAAACGAAAAAACATACAACAGAATAAGCAAATGCATTACTGTAAATGTGCATACATTATATATTAGGCTAATAAATGTGTTGACACATGTTTTTATTCATCACACAACTATCTGTTGACAAGTGAAATGATGATTTACTAAAGAGGAACATCTGAAGGCTTAGTTAACTATGTAACTTCAGGGAGGGCAGGGTGTGCAGTCGCCCTAAGGCCGGGGTGAGAGGGGGCCCGCAACGGTCGACCAAAAGAAACCATAAAAATGACCCCAGGCTCGAGGGGTGTTGAAAAAACGACCAAGGTTCTTTGCACTGGGGCACGCAAGATCCAAGTTACCCCACTGGTTGTGTTTATATTTGACACTTTCCATACTTTAATTTTACCAAATATATATCAAGCATGAAATGTTTCCATTTAGGCAGCACATATCCAAGGTGAGTAATATAACTGCCATTTCAGTCAACAGAAGATGCTTATAATTGACCTATACATTATACAATCTTCCAAAACAGGGTGAGCATTACTGATTTGATCTTGGAGTGAACCTAATTTATCTTTATGGGAAGTCAAGTGTAACTGTGTTCTGAGTTTATTATGGTATATAATAAACTCTGAAATATTTGTGGCATATGGTTGGTAAAAAATGTCTGTCTGTTTGTGACAAAGACCAAGCATTTTTCTTGTATTCCTGGTCTTGAGCCTACAACCTCAAACCAGATCACAATCACAAAAGCTTGCAAACTAGTTTAAACTTGCCACCATACTTTATCAACATTTTTATTTTGTTATTTTGACAAAAATAAACTGCTGTTGATATGAGCATTTGTCTTAAGTGATGTACTGTTAAGGTCACCTAGACAGTGGTGTAGGGCTGGTTAAAAAATGTTTCAGTTTCAAATGCTGTGTTTTAAAGTTTTGGTTTTGAAAGCTGAGCAGAGAAAAGAACTGTGTGTCAAGCTGGCACCTTGTGCAGTGTGTACATACGTTGATACCAGATCTTCATTTCAGCCCAACATAAAGCAGCTAACAAAGCTGAAATGCCATGTCACCTTAAAGCAAGTCTGTATAGCTTGAATTCTTGAAGTCCCAGGACAACATTTTTGTGGGACACCCACCCCTCTCGAAGGAGACCCCAGTCAATTGTTCTATGGAAATACTCAAGACTTCCTTAAAGGTGCACTCAGTAACTTTTTGCTTGTGTCATCTTGGGCTTACAATGACACCTAGTGGTGTGGATGCAGCATCATTCAAAATCAATAGTTTTCCAGATGCCATTGTAAAAGCTCACTTTTCACAATCAGCCATAATTGATTTAATCCATGCATGAAAGCATCCAATAACAAGATGGTTACTGAGATTAAGCGAGTAGTACTCAGCTGGTCATGTGATTCTAAAATGGTAGACCCCATGAGGGCGCCCCTGCCACATGTAGAATAAAAAACTTTTAAAAGGTTACTGATATGACTAGAGTCCTCATCTCATGTGAGAGGTCATGATTTTATAAATATGTTTCAAAATTACAGTTGATTTCTTTAGAAGTAAAACTTTTTAATGGGGAAAAATTGCACCGTTAAAGCCGCCTTTTCACTGCACACAACAAACAAGGTCCGATAGACTGGAAATCATTCATTTCCTTTGGAGTGTCGCCTGGGGGCTGCGTGGGGTGCCGACCATCAACGGATGTGGAAGTTTTGAATCAGATTTGTGCTTTGGATGCATTAAAAATGTGGACTTCAGTGACTAGACCATATGCGACACCCCGCCGGATGTGATGTATTCCAATCAAATCTACGTGCGCGAGTTGAGAATTATGAATACTTTTTTTGTTTAAAATTATCATAAATACTTGAAAGTGTAAAAATGCATGGATATTGATAAAGAAGTAATAAATTAGTAATTTACTTAATTAAATTATACTTAATATACTTAATTATAATACTTAATTTGGTGTCTTTATTTATATTTTATTATTTTTAATTTTGTCTCCATATGTTTCCTCCAAAAGTATTGGCGGTCATTTGTCCTTTATGCATATCTATTTATTATTTGTATTCATCTTGTCAAGTGTCACCGTTTAGTGCAAGTGATGCACCTCAACGGAGAAGATATACACTCTCCGGCCACTTTATCAGGTACACCTGTTCATCTACTTCTTCATGCCAGTTGTGTGGCAGCAGTGTAATGTATAAAATCATGCACATATGGGTCAGGAGCTTCAGTTAATGTTCACATCAACCATCAGAATGGGGAAAAATGTGATCTCAGTGATTTAGATCATGGCATGATTGTTGGTGCCAGATGGGTTGGTATGAGTATTTCTGTAACAGCTGATCTCCTGGGATTTTCATGCACAAGAGTCTCTAGGGTGTGTAGAGAATGGTCCGAAAAACAAACAAAAAAAACAACCAATGAGCGGCAGTTCTGTGGAAGAAAACACCCTATTGATGACAGAGGTCAACGGAGAATGGCCAGACTGGTTCGAGCTGACAGAAAGGCTACAGTAACTAAAATAATCCCTCTGTTCAATTGTAGTGAGCAGAATAGCATCTCAGAATGCGCAACATGTCGAACCTTGGGTTCCACTTCTGCCAGCCAAGAAGAGAAAGCTGAGGCTGCAGTGGGCCTACCATTTGTGTACCTCAACAGAAATCTAGATTTGTCAGACCAGGCAATGTTCTTAGCTGAAAATTGTGGTACCCAGTGGGGACTTCTGTTGCTGTAGACCAACCACCTCAATGTTCGATGTGTTGTAAGTTCAGAAATGCTTTTCTGCATAGCACTGTTGTAACATGTGTGTTTATTTGGGTTACTGTCACCTTCCTGTCAGCTTGGACCAGTCTGGCCATTCTCCTCTGACCTCTGTCATTAACAATGCCTTTTCGCCCACAGAACTGCCGCTGGCTGGATGTTTTTCGCACCATTCTCTTTACACTCTAGAGACTGTTGTGAGTGAAAATCCCAGGAGATCAGCAGTTATACAAATACTACAGAAATACGACGGTCAGACATGAATGTGGGAGACAGTGAAAAGGTGGCTTAAGAATTATTATTCACTGGGGTTAATACATTTTGCCCAAGATTGTGTGTATGTGTCATGGTCCTGTCACTCTGTCAGTCTGGGTTTTAGTCTGACAGGACCGTGGCATTATCCGCCCATGTCTGTCTTTGTTAGAGTACGCAGTTTGTCGATTGGCATGAGTGTATATAACCTCGTTGTCTTGGCGATGTGCACTCATGCCAATCGGATGTTTTGCCTTCTTGTGAGAACACGTGGCTTTGTTATAGTTTCTGTATTGCCATGTGCTTCTCTGTCTTACGTCACACCCTGCCTCCTTGTTTGCTGATTATTCTTTCATTAGTAGCACCTGCCCTATATTAACCCACTTGATTTCTCCCCATATTTCAGTCTCCTTGTGTACAAAATTCCCTGCTCCATGCATGTGCGAGTCAAACATGTTCAAACCAGTCTGGCGCATTTGCGAAAGTTTCAGTTGGGCAGCTTCTCTGTAATGGAGTTATACAGAATCTCCTGGCTTTTGTTTATTCCTTTAAAATTTTGTTTTTCTTGGTATGGTGTTGTTGTGCATTCATTCCTCAGTAAGTAACAATATTTATCACCATTGTAAATATGTTTTAGAGAGTGTCAAAGTGTTATTCAGTTAATCTTACCTCAGAAATGTTTTTATGATAATACACATACAGCAGCGGTAATATTCGACGAATCAACCCAGCTATTTGCTTTCAAAGTGTTTATTTATTTCTACAAGTCTATCGCTTGTCATAATTTGTTAAAGAAAATAGTCATTCCGTGCTTAACCGGCATATTAACAATTATTATAAAGAGCGCACGGCAGTGTTAAAGCATAGCGCACACACTTTGGTAACCTGACACCGCTTGTCTGTAGCAGCAGTGGCAGACTAGTTCACTTTAATAGTTGCATTACAATATGCTCTTGTTTACTGTTGCATTATACGAGTTTAAACTTATCAGAATATGCACAGTCAGTAACAGTTTTTATTTTGCCATGTCATATTAATATTGGTATATACTGGTGCATCTCAATAAATTAGAATGTCGTGGAAAAGTTCATTTATTTCAGTAATTCAACTCAAATTGTGAAACTCATGTATTAAATCAATTCAATGCACACAGACTGAAGTAGTTTAAGTCTTTGGTTCTTTTAATTGTGATGATTTTGGCTCACATTTAACAAAAACCCACCAATTCACTATCTCAAAAAATTAGAATACATCATAAGACCAATAAAAAAAACATTTTTAGTGAATTGTTGGCCTTCTGGAAAGTATGTTCATTTACTGTATATGTACTCAATACTTGGTAGGGGCTCCTTTTGCTTTAATTACTGCCTCAGTTCGGTGTGGCATGGAGGTGATCAGTTTGTGGCACTGCTGAGGTGGTATGGAAGCCCAGGTTTCTTTGACAGTGGCCTTCAGCTCATCTGCATTTTTTGGTCTCTTGTTTCTCATTTTCCTCTTGACAATACCCCATAGATTCTCTATGAAGTTCAGATCTGGTGAGTTTGCTGGCCAGTCAAGCACACCAACACCATGGTCATTTAACCAACTATTGGTGCATTTGACAGTGTGGGAAGGTGCCAAATCCTGCTGGAAAATGAAATCAGCATCTTTAAAAAGCTGGTCAGCAGAAGGAAGCATGAAGTGCTCCAAAATTTCTTGGTAAACGGGTGCAGTGACTTTGGTTTTCAAAAAACACAATGGACCAACACCAGCAGATGACATCATCACAGACTGTGGAAACTTAACACTGGACTTCAAGCAACTTGGGCTATGCGCTTCTCCACCCTTCCTCCAGACTCTAGGACCTTGGTTTCCAAATGAAATACAAAACTTGCTCTCATCTGAAAGAGGACTTTGGACCACTGGGCAACAGTCCAGTTCTTCTTCTCCTTAGCCCAGGTAAGACGCCTCTGACGTTGTCTGTGGTTCAGGAGTGGCTTAACAAGAGGAATATGACAACTGTAGCCAAATTCCTTGACATGTCTGTGTGTGGTGGCTCTTGATGCCTTGACCCCAGCCTCAGTCCATTCCTTGTGAAGTTCACCCAAATTCTTGAATCGATTTTGCTTGGCAATTCTCATAAGGCTGTGGTTCTCTCGGTTGGTTGTGCATCTTTTTCTTCCACACTTTTTCCTTCCACTCAACTTTCTGTTAACATGCTTGGATACAGCACTCTGTGAACAGCCAGCTTCTTTGGCAATGAATGTTTGTGGCTTACCCTCCTTGTAAAGGGTGTCAATGATTGTCTTCTGGACAACTGTCAGATCAGCAGTCTTCCCCATGATTGTGTAGCCTAGTGAACCAAACTGAGAGACCATTTTGAAGGCTCAGGAAACCTTTGTAGGTGTTTTGAGTTGATTAGCTGATTGGCATGTCACCATATTCTAATTTTTTGAGATAGTGAATTGGTGGGTTTTTATTAAATGTGAGCCAAAATCATCACAATTAAAAGAACCAAAGACTTAAACTACTTCAGTCTGTGAGCATTGAATTTATTTAATACACGAGTTTCACAATTTGAGTTGAATTACTGAAATAAATGAACTTTTCCACGACATTCTAATTTATTGAGATGCACCTGTATATTTATTGTATTTAATTTGTCTTTCCAACAGAAACCACATATATCCTCATCCACACGACTGAAGCTGTCTATGTATCGTATTATTAAATCCATAATAAATATTTGGATTCTAAACTTCACTCTGGAGTAGCTGCAGTCCTTTCTGACAGAAGAATTAGGCCAGTTGATGTACCACGATCCATCTATGCACAAAACATCTCACAAATTGGTCCTTGGAGCCGGATTAGGGACTTTAGCTTCGCTATTGCTACATCCAGAGATTTTTAGGAGGGAGAACAAGTGCCAGATCCTCGTCCAAGTCGTACCGGCGGGTGCCCACTTACTTGGAGGAGTATGTGCTTGATTATCCACATCAGCGGCATGGTCATCCTTCACCAGCAGATGGCACTCAAGGAATATCTCATCCAAGCCAGAATCCTTATAGGGGCTATATTACTCCTGCTCAGAGACTTTGAAAGTGAAAAGCTGCATCACTTAGAGGCCCGGTGGAGAGATTTAAGCAGTGAGATGAGAGAGCTTCAAATCAGAATGGACAGTGCTAGACAGGCATCTTTTGCATCTAGATCTCCTGTTTACGGACACTACCAGAGTCTTCCTCGCGTTGAACTCAGTAACACTGGATTAGAACCCTCTGTGACTGTAGCATCATCCCCACAATATGAGGAAACACTTTACCACGAGCCCTCTACACAGCAGCGGCTGCAACCAATCATGTAGCCACCTAATATAGCTTGTGTATCTTCCCTGCCAGGGTCACAGCCTCAAAGACCATTTGCCGAACTCCGACGGTTAGACACATGGTCCCCCACAGCTGCTCAGCCTGCTCAGCCTGCCTATCATCAGGTACAGCCACAGCATCAGCCGACTCCAGTGCAGCCTGCACCAGCTCGCATGCAGCCGCTGTATCAATCAGCTGCTGTACAGCCTGCACCATCATATGTGCAACCCCAAGGCCAGTTGTTTGCTGTACAATCTGCACCAGCCTCACTGCAGCCACAGTACCAGCAGACGGTGCCAGCTCCAGTTCAGCCTGTTCCAGCACAACCAGAGATGCATCCTCAACGCCCTTATCAGCCTCTGCCTCCACCTCCTTGGCCTGGACCACAACCACTGTATTATTATCCCATCAATCCTGTGGCACCTGGACTGATGGAAATGGCCATTGCGACCTCCTGTGGGATACCCAAGCCAAAGCTGGCAGTCTTCACCTCAGGGAAAGAGAGTGATTTCCTGATGCACAAGAAAGGACTGGACAGCATCCTTGGCCCACACAGACATCTGACAGAGGACTACAAATATCATGTGCTCTTGGATCATCTACATCTGCCCGCTGCTTACCAGGTAGCTAAGAGTTACGTCAACAGCCCATTTCCCCACACCAGTGCCATGCTTTTGAACAGAGATACGGTCAACCAAGACAATTTATTCAGCGTGAGCTGAGAGCTATCTTTAATGCACCAGCTATTCAACCAGGTGATGCGCAGGGATTTGAGGACTTTGCGGCAGCTGTTAACACACTGGTGGGCATGTTGAACACAATGGACGGGCCCTCTAGATGCACTGTGGCTCCCACGTTGACACTCTACTGACCAAACTGCCTGTCAGTTATAGACACTCATTCATAGAGTACTGTCTCAACCAGCACATCATTGTGAGTGGCAGTTCCAGGACTTGCATATTGCCAGAATTTGCTGAATGGCTGGAAAGAAAGGCTCAGGCCATACAAATATCTCGATGTGTAACCGGGTCAGTACATGCAGAGCCTCTTTGACGAGAGCAGAAACCCTTTTCTTACCCTAAAGTCAAGGCAGCCACAATTCTCACAGGCAGTGAACAAAATAAAGCCATCAATTTGCCCTCAAGCTCTCTCACAGACACTAAAATGGCAGCTACAGCTAAAAAGCGGAATCACTTTAAGCCATTTTGTCCCTACTGCAACAACCATGAGCATTATCTCAATGCTTGTGCAGCATTTTGCAAGTTGAACCACACTCAAAGAGGAAGCTGGATTAAAGAGCGCAATAAATGCTGGGGGTGTGGACAAAGTCACAAACAAAACAGCTGCATGTTCAAGAAAACTTGCTCTACCTGTGGAGGACTCCACCTGCCTGTTCTGCATGAAGTTGCAGTTACTGCGGAAAACCAAAGCATGCATACAGTGAGCACAACCACTTCTCAGGTTTACTTGGATCAGGCCAGTCATTCAGGCAGAGTGATGTTGAAAGTTGTCCCGGTAAGACTCTGCAGTGGTAAAACATACATGGACACACATGCGGTGTTAGATGATGGTTCTGAAAGAACAATCATCCTGCCAGCAGCAGTCAAACATCTGGGGTTGAAAGGATCTGAGGAAACCTTGACTCTCAGAACAATAAGGCAAGACCTTGTTCAGCTAAGAGGAAACACAGTCTCCTTTGAGGTATCTGCCCTATCACACCCAAATGTAAAACATCAAATTCAAAGGGCATTCACAGCTGAAGAGCTCAACCTTGCTGAGCAGTCTTGCTCTGTGGACTCACTGAAAAGAAGATATGGACACTTAAGAAACATCCCGTTGAAAGGTTTCACTAAAGTGCAGCCTTTGCTACTCATAGGATCAGATTATCCACAGTTTATCACACCAAACTGCCCAATCTGTATGGGTCCGCTTGGTAGCCCTATAGTGGTACACACACTGCTTGGCTGGACAGTTCAAGGGCCAACAACCTTTCTCCAGCAACCCTCAAATGTAAGCTCATGCCTCCACACCACATTCCTCTCTCCTATGCAAGAGATATGTCAGCTTGTTGAGCAGTTGTGGCAGCTTGACATACTGCCACCGAGAAATGAGAAAGAAGTAGTCCGCTCCAGACAAGATAAAGCTGCACTTGCCGTGTTGGAGGAGAAAACGGTACGTGTTACAGTTGATGGTGCAACCCGCTATGCTACCCCACTACTTCATAAGCAAGACGCAGCTAAACTCCAGGCACCACCCAACGCTGTCATGGCTCTTTTAGGAGCTACAGAACGTTGCCTCATTAATAATCCTGACCTGGCTAACGTGTATAACAAAGAGATACACAAACTTGAGGAGGCAGGTTATGCAGTACGAATAACCAGTGAAGAAGCAGCCAATTCCAGTGATTCATGGTATGTTCCTCACCACATTGTGCTCCACAATGACAAAGCCAGGGTGGTCTTTAATTGCTCTTTCACCAACAAGCATATGAGCCTAAATGATTATCTACTGCCTGGTCCCACCTTAAGTCCACCACTGTTGGGAGTCCTACTCAGGTTCAGAGAGCATACTGTTGCAATAAGTGGAGACATACGAGCCATGTTTCACCAGATCAGACTGCTACCTGAAGACCAGCCACTGCTCCGCTTTGTCTGGAGAGTCATGGAAAGAGATCGCACCCCAGACATCTATGAATGGCGATTGTTACCATTTGGGACCACCTGCAGTCCATGCTGTGCTACATATGCCCTATAGAGACATGTCAGAGGCAACAGTGAGGGCAATGAAGATGTAGTGGAGGCCGTCCAGCAGTCTTTCTGTGTGGATAATTGCTTACAGTCCCTTCAATCTAAGCAGCTCATCGATAAAATGAGAGCATTGTTGGCGACTGGTGGCTTTGACATAAGGCAGTGGGCTAGCAATGTTCCCGCTGAAGCCAAATCAGTGGGCTGCGAGCGGTGGCTTTCTGCAAACAAAACTGACCCACAAGAGTCGACCCTCTGCCTAGTGTGGCACTGTTCCCAGGACACTTTAGGCTATAATCACAGGCCTTTGTCAACAATCGGGGAAACCTCAATGAGAAATGTCTTTCGCATCCTGGTGAGCCAGTATGACCCACTCGGATACATCATCCCTTTCACCACAAGGGCCAAAATCATGGTGCAAACACTATGGAAGAGGGTTGGAGGTTGGGATGAACCTCTACCAGCTGACCTCTTCTCAGAATGGCATGCTTGGGAAGAAGAGCTTCCTAACCTACAGAGAATAACACTGACTAGGTGTTACACACCAGCATGCAACAACACCTCCTCCATTATCGATATGCATGTCTTCTGTGATGCCTCTGATAAGGCATATGGCTCTTATTTACCGGTGGAAACGGGTGATGACATCCAAGTTGCATTCATCATGGTGAGGTCACGGATGGCACCCAAAAAGCAACTCTCCACGCACGCCTTGAACTCTGTGCAGCATTGTCTGGACGTCAGCTTGCCAAAACACTGAACTCTGAACTTACACTTAACCTTAGACAGACACTCATGTGGTCAGACTCAACAACCGTGTTACACTGGATACAGTCTGAGTCATGCAACTACAAAGTGTTCGTTAGCACGGGAATCACAGAGATTCAAGACCTCTTGGATAGGAGAACTGGAAATACGTGGACTCCGAAAACAACCCTGCCGATGATATAACCCGGGGTAAGACCTATCGCTTGTCATAATTTGTTAAAGCAAATAGTCATTCCGTGCTTAACCGGCATATTAACAATTATTATAAAGAGCGCACGGCAGTGCTAAAGCATAGCGCACACACTTTGGTAACCTGACACCGCTTGTCAGTAGCAGCAGCGGCAGACTAGTTCGCTTTAATTGTTGCATTACAATATGCTCTTGTTTACTGTTGCATTATACGAGTTTAAACTTATCAGTATATGCACAGTCATTAACAGTGTTTATTTTGCCATGTCACATTCATATTGGTATATATATTTATCGTATTTAATTTGTCTTTCTATCAGAAACCACATATATCCTCATCCACACAAGTGAAGCTGTGTATGCATTGTATTATTCATTCCATAATAAATATTTGGATTCTAAACTTCACTCTGGAGTAGCTGCAGTTCTTTCTGACAGAAGAATTAGGCCAGTTGATGTACCACGATCCATCTATGCACAAAATATCTCACACCTTGTGTGTGCTGTCCAGTGCCAGTTCGTCTTGTTATCTAGTCGGTCCTGTATGAGTGTTCTTGTCGATCCTGTTCTCCAACCTGGTACGGTCAGGTCGGTCCTGATTCCCGTCATCCTCTGCCCCAGTTCTTGGATTACTTTTTCACCTACGGGGTGGTTTATGATTTACCCCCTCGTGGGTGTCTGTGTATGTTTATAAAATGAAGTATTTTCGTTTTTTACTGTTTTAGTCTTTATGCATGAACTTTGTGGTTATTTTCTTTTTTGTCCATGCAATAAGACCAAAAACACAGATCGTTATCCGCGTGGTTTGTTTCTGGTGAAATACAATTACTGCCATATTTTAACCACGTGGGTATAGTGGAGAGACCCCACTGGCATTTTGTAAAATGAAAATTAGAGGGAACTGAAAGGGTGTGCATACAAATGATTACGTAAAAAACGAGTGAGAGAAATATGGAAATCACATGATCATCCCTCCCTCAAGTTAAAAACAGCACACTATGAGTTATTTAAGAGGAATTAAGCACTTTCGTTTGGTTTGCCCAGCCGCTTGAAGTAGAAAAGGTCCTACAAAGAAAAGCGCAGACACAATCGCAAATTCCTGAAGGAGCAGACCTCTCAAAAGTGATAAAACACTCATTAGGATCGCTTTATGAATCATATACCATTTACAGACATTCTTATTGTCTTTGTCATTTTAACACACAAACCTAATGTACAACAGACCGTTTTTTAAAGGAACTGTCATTGTATTTAGGAAAATAAGTTATATCATTGTTTGTCCTTTCAGTCAAATAGAAGTGAATGCTGGAGTTGTTGAAACATAGACAAGAACATTTTCTCACACACTGAGATTCTCCAGACCTGTCATGCCAGGCCTCTGCCCACCAAATGGACTTATTTCTTATATTCAAAAAATAGAACTGAAAGTTCCCTTACAGCATCAAACACTGTCACCAGGTGGGCGTTAAGTTGAGAAGCAAGCAAATTAGCCTTTGTGTGTTACTGATTTTTTTGAACACAAGTACATTAGGTAACCTGAAACTATAAACCAAGAGAAAAAAATAATGGCAATGGCAAATATTTAAAAAAGATTATCCCTAGCAATTGAGTGGAAAAACTCAAAAATCTTGATCTGATGGTAACATACCAGACACAGGTTTGATCAGTGAATTTCTACGATTTTCCCAGAATTTTGCGATTTCTGCTAAGGCTTTTTAAAATTGTTTTAAAGAGATTGCTGTTACACAGAGGAATCTAAGGGCAGTGAAATACTATAGAGCTGAGCACAGAAAAAAAAGATATTTGCCATAGACATTACCAAAAATTTCCAAAGGCCCAGAAATCGCTATTTAAAATATATTATCCTACTGATCAGAAACAGACCCAAAACATTAAAAAAGGAAAGACAGAGGGACACAGTGCTAAGATATATATCTACAAAATGTTTTATTTTACACACCATAAAAGTCAACATAAAACAAACAAAATTCATTTTAATGACGAAAATTCTATAACCAAACTTCTAACTAAACCTAAATCTAACCTAATGTCTTTTATGATAAGACAAAGTACTTTGCCTAATAAAGAGGCTGAAAATAACGAAATGTTAGATTTACTCATTTATAAAGTTATTTATTGTGGATTCTCTGAAATATGAATTTATGTCACTGCAGATTCTTACTGATGGCGGTGGTGGAATAGGTTTCCACAAACCAACTGTGTCCTTATTGCGGTGTATCAGCCACATAAAAGAGTGTACAGCCACGTAAAAATAGAAAGGAGGGATGTAAGATGAGTGACGTTGAAATAACCACAAAGTATACTTCTATGGTCAAAACCAAAAAATGTGTGTATTTGTGATAATCACAGAGCATTTCTCTTGAACTCCTGGTCTCAAAATTCTGGTTTATAAATTAATGGTTTTGTTCTCGTTCTGTGGTATTGAACCAGAGCACAGTCACAAAAGCTCTTAAAATCATTTCAACATGCCATCATACTTATTCAATATTTTTGAAAAACCATCAGACTTGTTTCAGGGGATGTCATTTACCTGGCAGATATAGTAATTGCCTTTTTGTCAGCTTTCTGATTGGCTGGTGCTAAGCCACTGAGCATCTAGACAAGAGCTGAAAGTGACTGACTAGACCCTCATAGCAATAGCTGACCCTAAAATACAATATCATATGAATGAATTGCAACGGACTTAACTAAAGTTTGATTCATCTTGTACAAGATGTTATTTAAATGCAATAATTCAAATAATAAAGAAAATAGAAACATTTCTAATATAAAAGCAAATGGTGATTTTAAGGAATATTTCACCTAAAAATGAAAGTTCTCTCATCATTTACTCATCCTCATGCCATCTCAGATGTGTATGACTTTCTTTTTCTGCAGAACACAAGTTATTATTTTTAGAAGAATTTTTCAGCTCTTTAGGTCCATACAATACACTACACTAAAAAAATAAAGAAATAAAATAAAAAATAAAAAAGGCTTTAGATTCCAAAAGATTTACTTATAAAATGAAGTAAAATGTTCTTAACTCCACAGCATAATATACAGTATATTCAAGTGAGTAAATTTAACTTCTGTTAAAACATAAACTTATACTTACAAAGCTGATGTACATGGTACTTAAACTTAGTAAATTTAGATGAATATTTTGCTTTCCTTATAAACACGTGTACCACATAACATATAAAAGACTTCCGCAGGGACTCGTTAATCTACGACCATTTTCTACCTAATTTACGATAGCTTTTGGAAACGGGCCACAAAGAACAATCTTAAGATATTCTGTCTGCTTATGCTTACGAGACATTTGGCAAACGAATCCCAGGCCTTAAGATATACACTTTTTTCTCAATATAATAAAACTAAATAAAAAACTAAATAAAAAAAATATGGACCGATTTAAAAATGTTTACCCATCCATAATCCTAAATCTTATTGAAAAACTGTGATTTGTCCTGTTGTCCTAGGCAGTAAGTCAGTGTTTTATGCTTGTGTCCTATGTTTTTCTTAGAACTTTGACATATACAAGGTCCAAAGTTTATAACTGAGCTTTGCAACACATGTTTCAGGATCAGAATCAGAATGAGCTTTATTGCCAAATATGCCAGAAGGAATTTTCCTTGGTGACAGTGACAGAAGCTTCCAGTGCACAAACAATACAACAATGAGACATTGATAATAATAATAATAATAATAATAATAATAATAATAATAATAATAATAATAATAATAAAATAGATAAAATAAAAAGCAAATAGAAATATAAGTATATATAGAAATACACAATAAGATATATATATGTACAAATCTGTTATATACAGTGCAAGGGAATGTAATGCAGAAGAGGGAGGATATGTTAAATAATATAACTGACTGCTGTGTCTTGCACGTAATTATAGTATAGTTTTTTAACTGTTCATGAGATGGATAGTCTGAGAGAAAAACTGTTCTTGTGCCTGAGCGTCGGCCAGAAGGCAACAGCATCTACATGTAGGAGGTAACTCATTCAAGCGCTCCTTAAAGTATTTATGTTCAATCAATCAATTTATTTTTCTGTGCAAAGTTATATCCAATTTTACAACTTCGTTGCCAAGACGAGGTAACGCTGTAAACCCTAAAAAATCCGTAAAAACGATGATTTAACGACTTTACAGCTCAAATGATACGCAAGATTTAACAGAAGTAGCCTACTAATGCAAGTGCTTTTTTAAAACTATCAGCTTCATATTTCTGCCTTCAAACCCTCCAAACTTTGGCCTCATTCACTTCCATTGTAAGTGCCTCACTGTAACCTCGATTTTTGGAGGGACGAGTCGAAATTATGTGGTAATCAACATTACGCCGCAAATGCTGTCAATTTAGCTTAACTTGTATTGAACCCGGAATATTCCTTTAAAGTTTTGGATACAGGTTTTGGAACAGACCCATAGACATTGTTTACACCTAGACTATTCGTTTCGGAAGATCCGATCACAAGACTATAAACCAATAAACTGAGTCTAAAATAAAATCTTAATATTTTATACCCACCAAGTAGGCTTATATCATATTATATGATTTTATCTCGTTATTTCTCTTAACATCATTTTTTATCGATTTGCTTTGGACGCTTTCCATTTAACTATGAAGCTAATTTCACCAAAAGTCAAATGTTTGACAACACAATACAAGAGTTCAATACAATACAAGAAGTCACTGTATTTAAAATGTTTTTATTTAAAAAAAAAAAACAACAACAACAACAACAACAAAAAAAAAAAGTCAAGAAAACATAAAAACTAAAAAAATACAACAAGCTAAATATATGCAAGGACTGTTTAACCTTTCTGACTGGGAACTGTCCAGTGCTGAATGGACTTGAAAATGGTGATGAAACATTGTGACGCAAATCGAAAGTGAAATAGAAACGGGTTTTTCCCGTTACAGCCAACAGACTAAATACTCTGTCCCAGCCAGGCTAAATAAATAAATAAATAAATACAATTATATGAACAAATAGAGTTCTGGGTGCTCATAACATGATGTCGGAGTTTTGCGTCAGTATGAACTTCAGAGTGCGGAGTATCTCCTTCCTCACGATTTCCCATGCGCAGTAACTAAAACCCTGCACAGAAATGAACGACATTCAGCATAAGAATGTTTATAATAAAACACCAAACAGACTAAAGTTACACTGGTTAGGGATGCAAGCGTACCTTTTCTTTCACAACTGTGGATATGATCTCGAAGTAAGCTTTGAGTGCAACATCTCTACTAGGGAAATCCTGTGTCGCTTCAAACTTATTCATCACCTATGTTGGCACACACACACAGTAACATAAAAAAAATAATGCTGATTGGCACAAGGGCAGTTAGACGTTTTAAACAATCAGATGTGAGGAGTCTAGGCAACACTTACGCATTTGCTGTCCTCAATCTGGCGGTATATGATGTTTTGAAAGTCATCCAGTTTTTGCGCCATTCCACTGGTCTGGAACACCATCAGTAACGAGTATCACCAAAGTGTTTATTTAGTGCTGTGTTGAATTTTGAATTGTCTGTCAGAAAAGGTAAACAGTGTTCAAAGACAAGACCAATTTCTCTATGAAGATTAAGCACAAATTTTAGGTTTTTAGCAGGGCGGCAGGACCCATCACGGTAAAATATTAAAAGATACACAAGGCACCATTCGGGGTTCCTCAGCTGCCACACCGGCAGAGCCCTCTGGAGATCCTCCAGACACCCAATAAAAGAGCCTCAAATACCTAATTTACGTACTCAATGAACTTCAAGACATTTCAAGAGTCTCAAACCTTTTAATTATGATGGGGTTACTGAAAAACAGACAGACAGACAGACAGACAGACAGACAGACAGACAGACAGACAGATAGATAGATAGATAGATAGATAGATAGATAGATAGATAGATAGATAGATAGATAGATAGATAGATAGACCACAGATTAGCTAAAATAGAAAGGAAGGAAATAGAAAGTCGAAAGCGCTACGGCTCAAAGAAACGGTTGCTGTTGTGGTTTAATTTGTCTTTCCATCCTCTATTTCTATTTCGATTATCATGGATCAATGCTGTATAAAATGAACGATTGGAATCTCTCTCATCACACATAGTTTCAACAGCCTTCGTGACAAAGTACCATTCTTAAAGCTCTTTCTTTTATTTTGACTTACTTCGTGATCCCCGATCTTGAATTAATCTACAAAATGGCACTTGTACATTTTATGTTGCTGTGTTCATTTCTTATATATTCGCAAGTTTGTTCAATGCCAACAAAGTGCATTATTCGGTGGGACCTTGTGGAGTCATCTCACAATCTACTTGAGAATATGGTATGTTGAGTTTTTATTTGTATTCTCTTCCTTTTCTTTCATTACTTGGTTCACACATGTCCTAACCTCTGCCCTGTCTTTGTTTATAGGGAGTCCTTTTCCCTCGTGAATGCTTGGAAGAAAAAGTCGAGATAACGTTTCCTAAATCTGCTCTGCAATCAAACGGCTCAAATCAGGTAAAATCACAACAAATCAAGACCATGACCATTCCATGCATTAGTTCCAAGACATAATTAAATGTTTTAGATGATGTAATGTTGTCTAACTGCTCTTGCTTATTGATGTGCAGAAAATCGCAGTGTATACAATCATGGAGCACATTGACGCTTTGTTTGCAAATGAGACCCATCCTGGATCCTGGGTCCCGGAGAAAGTGGATGTTTTCCGGCACAAAGTTTATCGCTTAAAAGAAGATAACAAATGCGTAAGGGAAACATACATTTATTACTGCAGTCTGTTATATTTTCTGTTATACCTATTTTATTTTCATTCTATTGCATGGATGTGTGAACACACCTGTAACGATGTAATAATTACTTATTCTTGGGCAGGTTTTGGGGAAAACGCACGGACCCGTGGATGATTTTCCTGCAATAGACAATGCCCTGAGAAACTATTTCGAAGAATTGGCCACTCTTCTTAGAAACAAGGTACCATTCGATTTGTAGCCTTCTCAAACACATCTCAATTAAATACAAAATGTACAGCTCACATCAATTGCTATCTTCTTTTCTCTATCAGGATTACAGTTTCTGCGCATGGGAGGTGGTTCGAAAAGAGCTCCTGAGTGTTCTTAATGACATCCTCCAGCTAAACTCATCCAAATAGCAATTTTCGTAGTCAAATATGCATTTATTTATTTATTTATTTATTAAAGTGATTAATTAAGTATTTAATTATTTATTTACCTATTTGTGTATTTATTTGATTATTTATTGGTTACTGATTGTTTGTTTGATTGCAAGGAGAAAAACAGTATTTGTAGTGTCTGTGTTCTTGTCAGTAAAATGCTACATTTATTTCTAAGTTGTCTTTTTCTGATGACAGAGATAAGGCTATACACTAAACATTCAATAAAACTGACGACACTGAAGTATTTGTCTGAGTTTCATTCACTGGCGTTTGAAAAAAAAAAAAAAAGACTAGTAAGATTTACTTAATTTTTTTAGCAAGTTTTTGCACACAGTTTTTCTAAGAAAATGTTAACTGTATAAAATGAAGTAAAATGTTCTTAACTCCACAGCATAATATACAGTATATTCAAGTGAGTAAATTTAACTTAACTTCTGTTAAAACATAAACTTATACTTACAAAGCTGATGTACATTGTACTTAAACTTAGTAAATTTAGATGAATATTTTGCTTTCCTTATAAACACGTGTACCACATAACATATAAAAGACTTCCGCAGGGACTGGTTAATCTACGACCATTTTCTACCTAATTTACGATAGCTTTTGGAAACGGGCCACAAAGAACAATCTTAAGATATTCTGTCTACTTATGCTTACGATATATTTGGCAAACGAAGCCCAGGTCTTAAGATATACACTTTTTCTCCATATAAAGAATATATATATATATGGACCGATATGTAACAGTTTACCCATCTATAATCCTAAATCTTATTGAAAATCTGTGATTTGTCCTGTTGTCCTGGGCAGTAAGTCACTGTTTTATGCTTGTGTCCAATGTTTTTCTTAGAACTTTGAATTAAACAAGGTCTATAATTTATAACTGAGCTTTGCAAAACATGTTTCAGGCTCAGAACAGAATGAGCTTTATTGCCAAGTATGCTTCCACATACAATTACTTTTTCTTGGTGACAGAATTCTCCAGCGCACAAACAATACAACAATGAGACATAGAAAATAAAAATAAAAAAACAGAATAAAATGAAAAGTTAATAGAAATATAAGTATATATAGAAATGCACAACACGACATATATATATATGTTTATAGATACGCGTGGTACGATGTATATCATTCAACAAAACATTATAAAAAAAATGAGAAACCAATGTGTACATGTGTGATCATTGCATGATTTTCTAATGTCATGCTGCAACTTACAGTAAAACGAATAATTCGCATTCGATCAGGACAGTGTTTCAAAAAGTTCCAAAACCTAGTGAGCTGCCTTGCTGTCTCCTACCTTCTAAAGCAGCTGTTTTCTATGGCAGTATCCTTACTGAAATGAAGCCAAGGATTTGGAACGCTCTACATGTAGGCGGCAACTCATTCAAGCGCTCCTTAAAGGAATGTTCAATCAATCAATCAATCAATCAATCAATCAATCAATCAATCGATCGATCAATCAGTTTATTTATATAGCACAATAGAAACAACAGTAGTTGACCACTGTGCTGTACAACCATAATATAAGAAATATCTCAAAAATACATCACATAAATACATCACCAAAATACATCAATATAGCTATGCTGTACAAACCGCAATGCAAGATAAAGAGGTACATCAAAGCACATAAATTATATAAGTTTACACCTTTGAACTCTAAGGACAATAGTAAGCCTGCGCATCATTCTCAAACAGTGTGTCAATATTCTGGAGTGTCTGGTAAATGGCTTTTTCGACACCAGTAGCCTTAATAAAAAACAGTTGCATTACAGATGTTTAGTTTTAAATTGAGCACGGAACTTTGTGATCAAAAACTGTTCGTGCAGAAATGTTACCTGCTGTGTATTGTTGGACTGGAACACATATTGGGGAAAAGAAATGGAAACATGGTCCTTCAGGCATTGCAAAGGAAAAAGACCCCCCTAAAGCAAAATGTAAATTCGTTAGGGGGAAAATTGTTTTTACTGCATAATTATATAGCAATGTTTCCTCACGTACCATTGTTTCTAGAAGTGTGTATGACGTCTTCATTAAGTTCTTGTGGAGGATGCAGTTTGTTGGCAATGACCAAACCTGCGCAAAGCAGACAATGGCGCACAGCCAGGCCATAAGATGGTGATCCATTTTGACAGATGCCTATATAAGGAAGCAAAGACCTTACTAGTTAAACTGATCTTTCCGATAAAGTTCAAACACAATTATAAAGTCTTTAATAATCAGAAATTGATTGCTTACCTCGTTGAATTGTCGGGTATACTTTACAAGTTGTGCTTGTTGTTATGTGAAAGACTCATAGTAGGGCTACAGTTTATATACAACATACTTGCACAGATAAAAAAGCGAAAGGGGTGATTTCACACTTATTCACTACATCCGAATGGACGAGACTTTGCGTTTTCGAGACGTCTTAAACTCTTATTTGTTTCTTTCATTCAAGTGCATTCACAAAGAAGACCTATTTCCTCTTGATTCATATGAAGCTGATTTTCGTTACATTTTTTATTAATATGAAAAGATTTATGTGGTATCCAAGAGCCCAATGTATAAACGAAAAAACATACAACAGAATAAGCAAATGCATTACTGTAAATGTGCATACATTATATATTAGGCTAATAAATGTGTTGACACATGTTTTTATTCATCACACAACTATCTGTTGACAAGTGAAATGATGATTTACTAAAGAGGAACATCTGAAGGCTTAGTTAACTATGTAACTACAGGGAGGGCAGGGTGTGCAGTCGCCCTAAGGCCGGGGTGAGAGGGGGCCCGCAACGGTCGACCAAAAGAAACCATAAAAATGACCCCAGGCTCGAGGGGTGTTGAAAAAACGACCAAGGTTCTTTGCACTGGGGCACGCAAGATCCAAGTTACCCCACTGGTTGTCTTTATATTTGACACTTTCCATACTTTAATTTGACCAAATATATATCAAGCATGAAATGTTTCCATTTAGGCAGCACATATCCAAGGTGAGTAATATAACTGCCATTTCAGTCAACAGAAGATGCTTATAATTGACCTATACATTATACAATCTTCCAAAACAGGGTGAGCATTACTGATTTGATCTTGGAGTGAACCTAATTTATCTTTATGGGAAGTCAAGTGTAACTGTGTTCTGAGTTTATTATGGTATATAATAAACTCTGAAATATTTGTGGCATATGGTTGGTAAAAAAAATGTCTGTCTGTTTGTGACAAAGACCAAGCATTTTTCTTGTATTCCTGGTCTTGAGCCTACAACCTCAAACCAGATCACAATCACAAAAGCTTGCAAACTAGTTTAAACTTGCCACCATACTTTATCAACATTTTTATTTTGTTATTTTGACAAAAATAAACTGCTGTTGATATGAGCATTTGTCTTAAGTGATGTACCGTTAAGGTCACCTAGACAGTGGTGTAGGGCTGGTTAAAAAATGTTGCAGTTTCAAATGCTGTGTTTTAAAGTTTTGGTTTTGAAAGCTGAGCAGAGAAAAGAACTGTGTGTCAAGTTGGCACCTTGTGCAATGTGTACATATGTTGATACCAGATCTTCATTTCAGCCCAACATAAAGCAGCTAACAAAGCTGAAATGCCATGTCACCTTAAAGCAAGTCTGTATAGCTTGAATTCTTGAAGTCCCAGGACAACATTTTTGTGGGACACCCACCCCTCTCGAAGGAGACCCCAGTCAATTGTTCTATGGAAATACTCAAGACTTCCTTAAAGGTGCACTCAGTAACTTTTTGCTTGTGTCATCTTGGGCTTACAATGACACCTAGTGGTGTGGATGCCATTTTCCAGATGCCACTGTAAAAACTCACTATTCACAATCAGCCATAATTGATTTAATCCATGCATGAAAGCATCAAATAACAAGATGGTTAGTGAGATTAAGCGAGTAGTACTCAGCTGGTCATGTGATTCTAAAATGGTAGCCCCCATGAGGGCGCCCCTGCCACATGTAGAATAAAAAACTTTTAAAAGGTTACTGATATGACTAGAGTCCTCAGCTCATGTGAGAGGTCATGATTTTATACTTATGTTTCAAAATAACAGTTGATTTCTTTAGAAGTAAAACTTTTTAATGGGGAAAAATTGCACCGTTAAAGCCGCCTTTTCACTGCACACAACAAACAAGGTCCGATAGACTGGAAGTCATTCATTTCCTTTGGAGAGTCGCCTGGGGTCTGCGTGGGGTGCCGACCATCAGCGGATGTGGAAGTTTTGAATCCGATTTGAGCTTTGGATACATTAAAAATGTGGACTTCAGTGACTAGACCATATGCGACACCCTGCCGGATGTGATGTATTCCAATCAAATCTATGTGCGCGAGTTGAGAATTATGAATACTTGTTTGTTTAAAATTATCATAAATACTTGAAAGTGTAAAAATGCATGGATATTGATAAAGAAGTAATAAATTAGTAATTTACTATTTATATTTTATTATTTTTAGTTTTGTCTCCATATGTTCCCTCCAAAAGTATTGGCGGTCATTTGTCCTTTATGCATATCTATTTATTATTTGTATTCATCTTGTCAAGTGTCACCGTTTAGTGAAAGTGATGCACCTCAACGGAGAAGATATACACTCACCGGCCACTTTATCAGGTACACCTGTTCATCTACTTCTTCATGCCAGTTGTGTGGCAGCAGTGTAATGTATAAAATCATGCACATATGGGTCAGGAGCTTCAGTTAATGTTCACATCAACCATCAGAATGGGGAAAAATGTATCTCAGTGATTTAGACCATGGCATGATTGTTGGTGCCAGACGGGCTGGTATGAGTATTTCTGTAACAGCTGATCTCCTGGGATTTTCATGCACAAGAGTCTCTAGGGTGTGTAGAGAATAGTCCGAAAAACAAACAAAAAAACAACCAATGAGCGGCAGTTCTGTGGAAGAAAACACCCTGTTGATGACAGAGGTCAACGGAGAATGGCCAGACTGGTTCGAGCTGACAGAAAGGCTACAGTAACTAAGATAATCCCTCTGTTCAATTGTAGTGAGCAGAATAGCATCTCAGAATGCGCAACATATCGAACCTTGGGTTCCACTTCTGCCAGCCAAGAAGAGAAAGCTGAGGCTGCAGTGGGCCTACCATTTGTGTACCTCAACAGAAATCTAGATTTGTCAGACCAGGCAATGTTCTTAGCTGAAAATTGTGGTACCCAGTGGGGACTTCTGTTGCTGTAGAACAACCACCTCAATGTTCGATGTGTTGTAAGTTCAGAAATGCTTTTCTGCATAGCACTGTTGTAACATGTGTGTTTATTTGGGTTACTGTCACCTTCCTGTCAGCTTGGACCAGTCTGGCCATTCTCCTCTGACCTCTGTCATTAACAATGCCTTTTCGCCCACAGAACTGCCGCTGGCTGGATGTTTTTCGCACCATTCTCTTTACACTCTAGAGACTGTTGTGAGTGAAAATCCCAGGAGATCAGCAGTTATAGAAATACTACAGAAATACGACGGTCAGACATGAATGTGGGAGACAGTGAAAAGATGGCTTAAGAATTATTATTCACTGGGGTTAATACATTTTGCCCAAGATTGTGTGTATGTGTCATGGTCCTGTCACTCTGTCAGTCTGGGTTTTAGTCTGACAGGACCGTGGCATTATCCGCCCATGTCTGTCTTTGTTAGAGTATGCAGTTTGTCGATTGGCATGAGTGTATATAACCTCGTTGTCTTGGCGATGTGCACTCATGCCAATCGGATGTTTTGCCTTCTTGTGAGAACACGTGGCTTTGTTATAGTTTCTGTATTGCCATGTGCTTCTCTGTCTTACGTCACACCCTGCCTCCTTGTTTGCTGATTATTGTTTCATTAGTAGCACCTGCCCTATATTAACCCACTAGATTTCTCCCCATATTTCAGTCTCCTTGTGTACAAAATTCCCTGCTCCATGCATGTGCGAGTCAAACATGTTCAAACCAGTCTGGCGCATTTGCGAAAGTTTCAGTTGGGCAGCTTCTCTGTAATGGAGTTATACAGAATCTCCTGGCTTTTGTTTACACCTTTAAAATTTTGTTTTTCTTGGTGTGGTGTTGTTGTGCATTCATACCTCAGTAAGTAACAATATTTATCACCATTGTAAAAATGTTTTAGTGAGTGTCAAAGTGTTATTCAGTTAATCTTACCTCAGAAATGTTTTTATGATAATACACATACAGCAGCGGTAATATTCGACGAATCAACCCAGCTATTTGCTATCAAAGTGTTTATTTATTTCTACAAGTCTATCGCTTGTCATAATTTGTTAAAGAAAATAGTCATTCCGTGCTTAACCGGCATATTAACAATTATTATAAAGAGCGCACGGCAGTGTTAAAGCATAGCGCACAAACTTTGGTAACCTGACACCGCTTGTCAGTAGCAGCAGTGGCAGACTAGTTCACTTTAATAGTTGCATTACAATATGCTCTTGTTTACTGTTGCATTATACGAGTTTAAACTTATCAGTATATGCACAGTCAGTAACAGTTTTTATTTTGCCATGTCATATTAATATTGGTATATATATTTATTGTATTTAATTTTTCTTTCCAACAGAAACCACATATATCCTCATCCACACGACTGAAGCTGTCTATGTATCGTATTATTAAATCCATAATAAATATTTGGATTCTAAACTTCACTCTGGAGTAGCTGCAGTTCTTTCTGACAGAAGAATTAGGCCAGTTGATGTACCACGATCCATCTATGCACAAAACATCTCACAAATTGGTCCGTGGAGCCGGATTAGGGACTTTAGCTTCGCTATTGCTACATCCAGAGATTTCTAGGAGGGAGAACAAGTGCCAGATCCTCGTCCAAGTCGTACCGGCGGGTGCCCACTTACTTGTAGGAGTATGTGCTTGATTATCCACATCAGAGGCATGGTCATCCTTCACCAGCAGATGGCACTCAAGGAATATCTCATCCAAGCCAGAATCCTTATAGGGTCTATATTACTCCTGCTCAGAGACTTTGAAAGTGAAAAGCTTCATCACTTAGGGGCCCGGTGGAGAGATTTAAGCAGTCAGATGAGAGAGCTTCAAATCAGAATGGACAGTGCTAGACAGGCATCTTTTGCATCTAGATCTCCTGTTTACGGACACTACCAGAGTCTTCCTCGCGTTGAACTCAGTAACACTGGATTAGAACCCTCTGTGACTGTAGCATCATCCCCACAATATGAGGAAACACTTTACCACGAGCCCTCTACACAGCAGCGGCTGCAACCAAGCATGTAGCCACCTAATATAGCTTGTGTATCTTCCCTGCCAGGACCACAGCCTCAAAGACCATTTGCCGAACTCCGACGGTTAGACACATGGTCCCCCACAGCTGCTCAGCCTGTTCAGCCTGCCTATCATCAGGTACAGCCACAGCATCAGCCGACTCCAGTGCAGCCTGCACCAGCTCGCATGCAGCCGCTGTATCAATCAGCTGCTGTACAGCCTGCACCATCTTATGTGCAACCCCAAGGTCAGTTGTTTGCTGTACAATCTGCACCAGCCTCACTGCAGCCACAGTACCAGCAGACGGTGCCAGCTCCAGTTCAGCCTGTTCCAGCACAACCAGAGATGCATCCTCAATGCCCTTATCAACCTCTGCCTCCACCTCCTTGGCCTGGACCACAACCACTGTATTATTATCCCATCAATCCTGTGGCACCTGGACTGATGGAAATGGCTATTGCGACCTCCTATGGGATACCCAAGCCAAAGCTGGCAGTCTTCACCTCAGGGAAAGAGAGTGATTTCCTTATGCTCAAGAAAGGACTGGACAGCATCCTTGGCCCACACAGACATCTGACAGAGGACTACAAATATCAAGTGCTCTTGGATCATCTACATCTGCCCGCTGCTTACCAGGTAGCTAAGAGTTACGTCAACAGCCCATTTCCCTACACCAGTGCCATGCTTTCGAACAGAGATACGGTCAACCAAGACAATTTATTCAGAGTGAGCTGAGAGCTATCTTTAATGCACCAGCTATTCAACCAGGTGATGCGCAGGGATTTGAGGACTTTGCGGCAGCTGTTAACACACTGGTGGGCATGTTGAACACGATGGACTGGCTCTCTACTGACCAAACTGCCTGTCAGTTATAGACACTCATTCATAGAGTACTGTCTCAACCAGCACATCATTGTGAGTGGCAGTTCCAGGACTTGCATATTGCCAGAATTTGCTGAATGGCTGGAAAGAAAGGCTCAGGCCATTCAAATATCTCGATGTGTAACCGGGTCAGTACATGCAGAGCCTCTTCGACGAGAGCAGAAAACCTTTTCTTACCCTAAAGCCAAGGCAGCCACAATTCTCACAGGCAGTGAACAACCTAAAGCCATCAATTTGCCCTCAAGCTCCCTCACAGACACTAAAATGGCAGCTACAGCTAAAAAGCGGAATCACTTTAAGCCATTTTGTCCCTACTGCAACAACCATGAGCATTATCTCAATGCTTGTGCAGCATTTTGCAAGTTGAACCACACTCAAAGAGGAAGCTGGATTAAAGAGCGCAATAAATGCTGGGGGTGTGGACAAAGTCACAAACAAAACAGCTGCATGCTCAAGAAAACTTGCTCTACCTGTGGAGGACTCCACCTGCCTGTTCTGCATGAAGTTGCAGTTACTGCGGAAAAACAAAGCATGCATACAGTGAGCACAACCACTTCTCAGGTTTACTTGGATCAGGCCAGTCATTCAGGCAGAGTGATGCTGAAAGTTGTCCCGGTAAGACTCTGCAGTGGTAAAACATACATGGACACACGTGCGGTGTTAGATGATGGTTCTGAAAGAACAATCATCCTGCCAGCAGCAGTCAAACATCTGGGGTTGAAAGGATCTGAGGAAAACTTGACTCTCAGAACAATAAGGCAAGACCTTGTTCAGCTAAGAGGAAACACAGTCTCCTTTGAGGTATCTGCCCTATCACACCCAAATGTAAAACATCAAATTCAAAGGGCATTCACAGCTGAAGAGCTCAACCTTGCTGAGCAGTCTTGCTCTGTGGACTCACTGAAAAGAAGATATGGACACTTAAGAAACATCCCGTTGAAAGGTTTCACTAAAGTGCAGCCTTTGCTACTCATAGGATCAGATTATCCACAGTTTATCACACCAAACTGCCCAATCTGTATGGGTCCGCTTGGTAGCCCTATAGTGGTACACACACTGCTTGGCTGGACAGTTCAAGGGCCAACAACCTTTCTCCAGCAACCCTCAAATGTAAGCTCATGCCTCCACACCACATTCCTCTCTCCTATGCAAGAGATATGTCAGCTTGTTGAGCAGTTGTGGCAGCTTGACATACTGCCACCGAGAAATGAGAAAGAAGTAGTCCGCTCCAGACAAGATAAAGCTGCACTTGCCGTGTTGGAGGAGAAAATGGTACGTGTTACAGTTGATGGTGCAACCCGCTATGCTACCCCACTACTTCATAAGCAAGACGCAGCTAAACTCCAGGCACCACCCAACGCTGTCAAGGCTCTTTTAGGAGCTACAGAACGTTGCCTCATTAATAATCCTGACCTGGCTAACGTGTATAACAAAGAGATACACAAACTTGAGGAGGCAGGTTATGCAGTACGGATAACCAGTGAAGAAGCAGCCAATTCCAGTGATTCATGGTATGTTCCTCACCACATTGTGCTCCACAATGACAAAGCCCGGGTGGTCTTTAATTGCTCTTTCACCAACAAGCATATGAGCCTAAATGATTATCTACTGCCTGGTCCCACCTTAAGTCCACCACTGTTGGGATTCCTACTCAGGTTCAGAGAGCATACCATTGCAATAAGTGGAGACATACGAGCCATGTTTCACCAGATCAGACTGCTACCTGAAGACCAGCCACTGCTCCGCTTTTTCTGGAGAGTCATGGAAAGAGATCGCACCCAGACACCTATGAATGGCGATTGTTACCATTTGGGACCACCTGCAGTCCATGCTGTGCTACATATGCCCAATAGAGACATGTCAGAGACAACAGTGAGGGCAATGAAGATGTAGTGGAGTCCGTCCAGCAGTCTTTATATGTGGATAATTGCTTACAGTCCCTTCAATCTAAGCAGCTCATCGATAAAATGAGAGCATTGTTGGCGACTGGTGGCTTTGACATAAGGCAGTGGGCTAACAATGTTCCCGCTGAAGCCAAATCAGTGGGCTGCGAGCGGTGGCTTTCTGCAAACAAAACTGACCCACAAGAGTCGACCCTCTGCCTAGTGTGGCACTGTTCCCAGGACACTTTAGGCTATAATCACAGGCCTTTGTCAACAATCGGGGAAACCTCAATGAGAAATGTCTTTCGCATCCTGGCGAGCCAGTATGACCCACTCGGATACATCATCCCTTTCACCACAAAGGCCAAAATCATGGTGCAAACACTATGGAAGAGGGTTGGAGGTTGGGATGAACCTCTACCAGCTGACCTCTTCTCAGAATGGCATGCTTGGGAAGAAGAGCTTCCTAACCTACAGAGAATAACACTGACTAGGTGTTATACACCAGCATGCAACAACACCTCCTCCATTATCGATATGCATGTCTTCTGTGATGCCTCTGATAAGGCATATGGCTCTTATTTACCGGTGGAAACGGGTGATGACATCCAAGTTGAAATTCATCATGGTGAGGTCACGGGTGGCACCCAAAAAGCAACTCTCCACGCACGCCTTGAACTCTGTGCAGCATTGTCTGGACGTCAGCTTGCCAAAACACTGAACTCTGAACTTACACTTAACCTTAGACAGACACTCATGTGGTCAGACTCAACAACCGTGTTACACTGGATACAGTCTGAGTCATGCAACTACAAAGTGTTCGTTGGCACGGGAATCACAGAGATTCAAGACCTCTTGGATAGGAGAACTGGAAATACGTGGACTCCGAAAACAACCCTGCCGATGATATAACCCGGGGTAAGACCTATCGCTTGTCATAATTTGTTAAAGCAAATAGTCATTCCGTGCTTAACCGGCATATTAACAATTATTATAAAGAGCGCACGGCAGTGCTAAAGCATAGCGCACACACTTTGGTAACCTGACACCGCTTGTCAGTAGCAGCAGCGGCAGACTAGTTCGCTTTAATTGTTGCATTACAATATGCTCTTGTTTACTGTTGCATTATACGAGTTTAAACTTATCAGTATATGCACAGTCATTAACAGTGTTTATTTTGCCATGTCACATTCATATTGGTATATATATTTATCGTATTTAATTTGTCTTTCTATCAGAAACCACATATATCCTCATCCACACAAGTGAAGCTGTGTATGCATCGTATTATTCATTCCATAATAAATATTTGGATTCTAAACTTCACTCTGGAGAAGCTGCAGTTCTTTCTGACAGAAGAATTAGGCCAGTTGATGTACCACGATCCATCTATGCACAAAATATCTCACACCTTTTGTGTGCTGTCCAGTGCCAGTTCGTCTTGTTATCTAGTCGGTCCTGTATGAGTGTTCTTGTCGATCCTGTTCTCCAACCTGGTACGGTCAGGTCGGTCCTGATTCCCGTCATCCTCTGCCCCAGTTCTTGGATTACTTTTTCACCTACGGGGTGGTTTATGATTTCCCCCCTCGTGGGTGTCTGTGTATGTTTATAAAATGAAGTATTTTCGTTTTTTACTGTTTTAGTCTTTATGCATGAACTTTGTGGTTATTTTCATTTTTTTTCCATGCAATAAGACCAAAAACACAGATCGTTATCCGCGTGGTTTGTTTCTGGTGAAATACAATTACTGCCATATTTTAACCACGTGGGTATAGTGGAGAGACCCCACTGGCAATTTGTAAAATGAAAATTAGAGGGAACTGAAAGGGTGTGCATACAAATGATTACGTAAAAAACGAGTGAGAGAAATATGGAAATCACATGATCATCCCTCCCTCAAGTTAAAAACAGCACACTATGAGTTATTTAAGAGGAATTAAGCACTTTCGTTTGGTTTGCCCAGCCGCTTGAAGTAGAAAAGGTCCTACAAAGAAAAGCGCAGACACAATCGCAAATTCCTGAAGGACTTTTGACCTCTCAAAAGTGATAAAATACTCATTAGGATCGCTTTATGAATCATATACCATTTACAGACATTCTTATTGTCTTTGTCATTTTAACACACAAACCTAATGTACAACAGACCGTTTTTTAAAGGAACTGTCATTGTATTTAGGAAAATAAGTTATATCATTGTTTGTCCTTTCAGTCAAATAGAAGTGAATGCTGGAGTTGTTGAAACATAGACAAGAGCACTTTCTCACACACTGAGATTCTCCAGACCTGTCATGCCAGGCCTCTGCCCACCAAATGGACTTATTTCTTATATTCAAAAAATAGAACTGAAAGTTCCCTTACAGCATCAAACACTGTCACCAGGTGGCCGTTAAGTTGAGAAGCAAGCAAATTAGCCTTAGTGTGTTACTGATTTTTTTTTTTATCACAAGTACATTAGGTAACCTGAAACTATAAACCAAGAGAAAAAAATAATGGCAATGGCAAATATTTAAAAAGATTATCCCTAGCAATTGGGTGGAAAAACTAAAAAATCTTGATCTGATGGTAACATACCAGACACAGGTTTGATCAGTGAATTTCTACGATTTTCCCAGAATTTTGCGATTTCTGCTAAGGCTTTTTAAAATTGTTTTAAAGAGATTGCTGTTACACAGAGGAATCTAAGGGCAGTGAAATACTATAGAGCTGAGCACAGAAAAAAAAGATATTTGCCATAGACATTACCAAAAATTTCCAAAGGCCCAGAAATCGCTATTTAAAATATATTATCCTACTGATCAGAAACAGACCCAAAACATTAAAAAAGGAAAGACAGAGGGACACAGTGCTAAGATATATATCTACAAAATGTTTTATTTTACACACCATAAAAGTCAACATAAAACAAACAAAATTCATTATAATGACGAAAATTCTATAACCAAACTTCTAACTAAACCTAAATCTAACCTAATGTCTTTTATGATAAGACAAAGTACTTTGCCTAATAAAGAGGCTGAAAATAACGAAATGTTAGATTTACTCATTTATAAAGTTATTTATTGTGGATTCTCTGAAATATGAATTTATGTCACTGCAGATTCTTACTGATGGCGGTGGTGGAATAGGTTTCCACAAACCAACTGTGTCCTTATTGCGGTGTATCAGCCACATAAAAGAGTGTACAGCCACGTAAAAATAGAAAGGAGGGATGTAAGATGAGTGACGTTGAAATAACCACAAAGTATACTTCTATGGTCAATACCAAAAAATGTGTGTATTTGTGATAATCACAGAGCATTTCTCTTGAACTCCTGGTCTCAAAATTCTGGTTTATAAATTGCTGGTTTTGTTCTCGTTCTGTGGTATTGAACCAGAGCACAGTCACAAAAGCTCTTAAAATCATTTCAACGTGCCATCATACTTATTCAATATTTTTGAAAAACCATCAGACTTGTTTCAGGGGATGTCATTTACCTGGCAGATATAGTAATTGCCTTTTTGTCAGCTTTCTGATTGGCTGGTGCTAAGCCACTGAGCATCTAGACAAGAGCTGAAAGTGACTGCCTAGACCCTCATAGCAATAGCTGACCCTAAAATACAATATCTTATGAATGAATTGCAACGGACTTAACTAAAGTTTGATTCATCTTGTACAAGATGTTATTTAACTGCAATAATTCAAATAATAAAGAAAATAGAAACATTTCTAATATAAAAGCAAATGGTGACTTTAAGGGATATTTCACCTAAAAATGAAAGTTCTCTCATCATTTACTCATCGTCATGCCATCTCAGATGTGTATGACTTTCTTTTTCTGCAGAACACAAGTTATTATTTTTAGAAGAATTTTTCAGCTCTTTAGGTCCATACAATACACTACACTAAAAAAATAAAGAAATAAAATAAAAAATAAAAAAGGCTTTAGATTCCAAAAGATTTTCTTATAAAATGAAGTAAAATGTTCTTAACTCCACAGCATAATATACAGTATATTCAAGTGAGTAAATTTAACTTCTGTTAAAACATAAACTTATACTTACAAAGCTGATGTACATGGTACTTAAACTTAGTAAATTTAGATGAATATTTTGCTTTCCTTATAAACACGTGTACCACATAACATATAAAAGACTTCCGCAGGGACTCGTTAATCTACGACCATTTTCTACCTAATTTACGATAGCTTTTGGAAACGGGCCACAAAGAACAATCTTAAGATATTCTGTCTGCTTATGCTTACGAGACATTTGGCAAACGAATCCCAGGCCTTAAGATATACACTTTTTTCTCAATATAATAAAACTAAATAAAAAACTAAATAAAAAAAATATGGACCGATTTAAAAATGTTTACCCATCCATAATCCTAAATCTTATTGAAAAACTGTGATTTGTCCTGTTGTCATAGGCAGTAAGTCAGTGTTTTATGCTTGTGTCCTATGTTTTTCTTAGAACTTTGACTTATACAAGGTCCAAAGTTTATAACTGAGCTTTGCAACACATGTTTCAGGATCAGAATCAGAATGAGCTTTATTGCCAAATATGCCAGAAGGAATTTTCCTTGGTGACAGTGACAGAAGCTTCCAGTGCACAAACAATACAATGAGACATAGATAATAATAATAATAATAATAATAATAATAATAATAATAATAATAATAATAATAATAATAATAATAAAATAGATAAAATAAAAAGCAAATAGAAATATAAGTATATATAGAAATACACAATAAGATATATATATGTACAAATCTGTTATATACAGTGCAAGGGAATGTAATGCAGAAGAGGGAGGATATGTTAAATAATATAACTGACTGCTGTGTCTTGCACGTAATTATAGTATAGTTTTTTAACTGTTCATGAGATGGATAGTCTGAGAGAAAAACTGTTCTTGTGCCTGAGCGTCGGCCAGAAGGCAACAGCATCTACATGTAGGAGGCAACTCATTCAAGCGCTCCTTAAAGTATTTATGTTCAATCAATCAATTTATTTTTCTGTGCAAAGTTATATCCAATTTTACAACTTCGTTGCCAAGACGAGGTAACGCTGTAAACCCTAAAAAATCCGTAAAAACGATGATTTAACGACTTTACAGCTCAAATGATACGCAAGATTTAACAGAAGTAGCCTACTAATGCAAGTGCTTTTTTAAAACTATCAGCTTCATATTTCTGCCTTCAAACCCTCCAAACTTTGGCCTCATTCACTTCCATTGTAAGTGCCTCACTGTAACCTCGATTTTTGGAGGGACGAGTCGAAATTATGTGGTAATCAACATTACGCCGCAAATGCTGTCAATTTAGCTTAACTTGTATTGAACCCGGAATATTCCTTTAAAGTTTTGGATACAGGTTTTGGAACAGACCCATAGACATTGTTTACACCTAGACTATTCGTTTCGGAACATCCGATCACAAGACTATAAACTAATAAACTGAGTCTAAAATAAAATCTTAATATTTTATACCCACCAAGTAGGCTTATATCATATTATATGATTTTATCTCGTTATTTCTCTTAACATCATTTTTTATCGATTTGCTTTGGACGCTTTCCATTTAACTATGAAGCTAATTTCACCAAAAGTCAAATGTAGCAAAAATCAGTGTTTGACAACACAATACAAGAGTTCAATACAATACAAGAAGTCACTGTATTTAAAATGTTTTTATTTAAAAAAAAACAAAAAAAAACAACAACAACAAAAAAAAAAAAATGTCAAGAAAACATAAAAACTAAAAAAATACAACAAGCTAAATATATGCAAGGACTATTTAACCTTTCTGACTGGGAACTGTCCAGTGCTGAATGGACTTGAAAATGGTGATGAAACATTGTGACGCAAATCGAAAGTGAAATAGACACGGGTTTTTCCCGTTACAGCCAACAGACTAAATACTCTGTCCCAGCCAGGCTAAATAAATAAATAAATAAATAAATAAATACAATTATATGAACAAATAGAGTTCTGGGTGCTCATAACATGATGTCGGAGTTTTGCGTCAGTATGAACTTCAGAGTGCGGAGTATCTCCTTCCTCACGATTTCCCATGCGCAGTAACTAAAACCCTGCACAGAAATGAACGACATTCAGCATAAGAATGTTTATAATAAAACACCAAACAGACTAAAGTTACATTGGTTAGGGATGCAAGCGTACCTTTTCTTTCACAACTGTGGATATGATCTCGAAGTAAGCTTTGAGTGCAACATCTCTACTAGGGAAATCCTGTGTCGCTTCAAACTTATTCATCACCTATGTTGGCACACACACACACAGTAACATAAAAAAATAATGCTGATTGGCACAAGGGCAGTTAGACGTTTTAAACAATCAGATGTGAGGAGTCTAGGCAACACTTACGCATTTGCTGTCCTCAATCTGGCGGTATATGATGTTTTGAAAGTCATCCAGTTTTGCGCATTCCACTGGTCAGGAACACCATCAGTAACGAGTATCACCAAAGTGTTTATTTAGTGCTGTGTTGAATTTTGAATTGTCTGTCAGAAAAGGTAAACAGTGTTCAAAGACAAGACCAATTTCTCTATGAAGATTAAGCACAAATTTTAGGTTTTTAGCAGGGCGGCAGGACCCATCACGGTAAAATATTAAAAGATACACAAGGCACCATTCGGGGTTCCTCAGCTGCCACACCGGCAGAGCCCTCTGGAGATCCTCCAGACACCCAATAAAAGAGCCTCAAATACCTAATTTACGTACTCAATGAACTTCAAGACATTTCAAGAGTCTCAAACCTTTTAATTATGATGGGGTTACTGAAAAACAGACAGACAGACAGACAGACAGACAGACAGACAGACAGACAGACAGACAGATAGATAGATAGACAGATAGATAGATAGATAGATAGATAGATAGATAGATAGATAGATAGATAGATAGATAGATAGATAGACCACAGATTAGCTAAAATAGAAAGGAAGGAAATAGAAAGTCGAAAGCGCTACGGCTCAAAGAAACGGTTGCTGTTGTGGTTTAATCTGTCTTTCCATCCTCTATTTCTATTTCGATTATCATGGATCAATGCTGTATAAAATGAACGATTGGAATCTCTTTCATCACACATAGTTTCAACAGCCTTCGTGACAAAGTACCATTCTTAAAGCTCTTTCTTTTACTTTGACTTACTTCGTGATCCCCGATCTTGAATTAATCTACAAAATGGCACTTGTACATTTTATGTTGCTGTGTTCATTTCTTATATATTCGCAAGTTTGTTCAATGCCAACAAAGTGCATTATTCGGTGGGACCTTGTGGAGTCATCTCACAATCTACTTGAGAATATGGTATGTTGAGTTTTTATTTGTATTCTCTTCCTTTTCTTTCATTACTTGGTTCACACATGTCCTAACCTATGCCCTGTCTTTGTTTATAGGGAGGCCTTTTCCCTCGTGAATGCTTGGAAGAAAAAGACGAGATAACGTTTCCTAAATCTGCTCTGCAATCAAACGGCTCAAATCAGGTAAAATCACAACAAATCAAGACCATGACCATTCCATGCATTAGTTCCAAGACATAATTAAATGTTTTAGATGATGTAATGTTGTCTAACTGCTCTTGCTTATTGATGTGCAGAAAATCGCAGTGTATACAATCATGGAGCACATTGACTCTTTGTTTGCAAATGAGACCCATCCTGGATCCTGGGTGCCGGAGAAAGTGGATGTTTTCCGGCACAAAGTTTATCGCTTAAAAGAAGATAACAAATGCGTAAGGGAAACATACATTTATTACTGCAGTCTGTTATATTTTCTGTTATACCTATTTTATTTTCATTCTATTGCATGGATGTGTGAACACACCTGTAACGATGTAATAATTACTTATTCTTGGGCAGGTTTTGGGGAAAACGCACGGACCCGTGGATGATTTTCCTGCAATAGACAATGCCCTGAGAAACTATTTCGAAGAATTGGCCACTCTTCTTAGAAACAAGGTACCATTCGATTTGTAGCCTTCTCAAACACATCTCAGTTAAATACAAAATGTACAGCTCACATCAATTGCTATCTTCTTTTCTCTATCAGGATTACAGTTTCTGCGCATGGGAGGTGGTTCGAAAAGAGCTCCTGAGTGTTCTTAATGACATCCTCCAGCTAAACTCATCCAAATAGCAATTTTCGTAGTCAAATATGCATTTATTTATTTATTTATTTATTAAAGTGATTAATTAAGTATTTAATTATTTATTTACCTATTTGTGTATTTATTTGATTATTTATTGGTTACTGATTGTTTGTTTGATTGCAAGGAGAAAAACAGTATTTGTAGTGTCTGTGTTCTTGTCAGTAAAATGCTACATTTATTTCTAAGTTGTCTTTTTCTGATGACAGAGATAAGGCTATACACTAAACATTCAATAAAACTGACGACACTGAAGTACTTGTCTGAGTTTCATTCACTGGCGTTTGAAAAAAAAAAAAGACTAGTAAGATTTACTTAATTTTTTTAGCAAGTTTTTGCACACAGTTTTTCTAAGAAAATGTTAACTGTATAAAATGAAGTAAAATGTTCTTAACTCCACAGCATAATATACAGTATATTCAAGTGAGTAAATTTAACTTAACTTCTGTTAAAACATAAACTTATACTTACAAAGCTGATGTACATTGTACTTAAACTTAGTAAATTTAGATGAATATTTTGCTTTCCTTATAAACACGTGTACCACATAACATATAAAAGACTTCCGCAGGGACTGGTTAATCTACGACCATTTTCTACCTAATTTACGATAGCTTTTGGAAACGGGCCACAAAGAACAATCTTAAGATATTCTGTCTGCTTATGCTTACGATATATTTGGCAAACGAAGCCCAGGTCTTAAGATATACACTTTTTTCTCCATATAAAGAATATATATATATATGGACCGATATGTAACAGTTTACCCATCTATAATCCTAAATCTTATTGAAAATCTGTGATTTGTCCTGTTGTCCTGGGCAGTAAGTCACTGTTTTATGCTTGTGTCCAATGTTTTTCTTAGAACTTTGAATTAAACAAGGTCTATAATTTATAACTGAGCTTTGCAAAACATGTTTCAGGATCAGAACAGAATGAGCTTTATTGCCAAGTATGCTTCCACATACAATTACTTTTTCTTGGTGACAGAATTCTCCAGCGCACAAACAATACAACAATGAGACATAGAAAATAAAAATAAAAAAACAGAATAAAATGAAAAGTTAATAGAAATATAAGTATATATAGAAATGCACAATACGACATATATATATATGTTTATAGATACGCGTGGTACGATGTATATCATTCAACAAAACATTATAAAAAAAATGAGAAACCAATGTGTACATGTGTGATCATTGCATGATTTTCTAATGTCATGCTGCAACTTACAGTAAAACGAATAATTCACATTCGATCAGGACAGTGTTTCAAAAAGTTCCAAAACCTAGTGAGCTGCCTTGCTGTCTCCTACCTTCTAAAGCAGCTGTTCCTTACTGAAATGAAGCCAAGGATTTGGAACGCTCTACATGTAGGCGGCAACTCATTCAAGCGCTCCTTAAAGGAATGTTCAATCAATCAATGAATCAATCAATCAATCAATCAATCAATCGATCAGTCAGTTTATTTATATAGCACAATAGAAACAACAGTAGTTGACCACTGTGCTGTACAACCATAATATAAGAAATATCTCAAAAGTACATCACATAAATACATCACCAAAATACATCAATATAGCTATGCTGTACAAACCGCAATGCAAGATAAAGAGGTACATCAAAGCACATAAATTATATAAGTTTACACCTTTGAACTCTAAGGACAATAGTAAGCCTGCGCAAAAAGAAATGTTTTTAAATGAATGAAATTTGTATGTTCCGGGTTCAACACAAGTTAAGCTCAATCGACAGCATTCGTGGCATAAAGCTGATCACCACAAAAATGTATTTCGACTTTTCTTTAAAAAAATAAATAATAATAATTACAAGTACTAATGGAAGTAAACAGGTCCAATCCTTAAATATTAAAATACTCACTGTTTCAAAAACATAGCCACAAGACATAAACAATATGCTTTTTAACATGATTTTAGTGTGATGAAATCACTCATTTACCCTTTCTGTGTAAAGTTATATCCAATTTTACAACTTCGTTGCCAAGACGAGATAACGCTGTAAACCCTAAAAAATCCGTAAAAACGATGATTGAACGACTTTACAGCTAAAATGATACGCAAGATTTAACAGAAGTAGCCTACTAATGCAAGTGCTTTTTTTAAACTATCAGCTTCATATTTCTGCCTTCAAACCCTCCAAACTTTGGCCTCATTCACTTCCATTGTAAGTGCCTCACTGTAACCTCGATTTTTGGAGGGACGAGTCGAAATCATGTGATAATCAACATTACGCCGCAAATGCTGTCAATTTAGCTTAACTTGTATTGAACCCGGAATATTCCTTTAAAGTTTTGGATACAGGTTTTGGAACAGACCCATAGACATTGTTTACACCTAGACGATTCGTTTCGGAAGATCCGATCACAAGACTATAAACTAATAAACTGAGTCTAAAATAAAATCTTAATATTTTATACCCACCAAGTAGGCTTATATCATATTATATGATTTTATCTCGTTATTTCTCTTAACATCATTTTTTATCGATTTGCTTTGGACGCTTTCCATTTAACTATGAAGCTAATTTCACCAAAAGTCAAATGTAGCAAAAATCAGTGTTTGACAACACAATACAAGAGTTCAATACAATACAAGAAGTCACAGTATTTAAAATGTTTTTATTTAAAAAAAAAAAAAAAAAAAAATCAAGAAAACATAAAAACTAAAAAAATACAACAAGCTAAATATATGCAAGGACTGTTTAACCTTTCTGACTGGGAACTGTCCAGTGCTGAATGGACTTGAAAATGGTGATGAAACATTGTGACGCAAATCGAAAATGAAATAGACACGGGTTTTTCCGTTGCAGCCAACAGACTAAATACTCTGTCCCAGCCAGGCTAAATAAATAAATAAATAAATAAATAAAATTACATGAACAAATTGAGTTCTGGGTGCTCATAACATGATGTTGGAGTTTTGCGTCAGTATGAACTTCAGAGTGCGGAGTATCTCCTTCCTCACGATTTCCCATGCGCAGTAACTAAAACCCTGCACAGAAATGAACGACATTCAGCATACGAATGTTTATAATAGTTATTTAATAACTACGTAACTGCAGGGAGGGCAGGGTGTGCAGTCGCCCCAAGGCCGGGGTGAGAGAGGGCCCGCAACAGTCGACCAAAAGAAACCATAAAAATGACCGCAGGCTCGAGGGGTGTTTAAAAAGGACCAAGGTTCTTTGCACTGGGGCACGCAAGATCCAAGTTACCCCACTGGTTGTGTTTATATTTGACACTTTCCATACTTTAATTTGACCAAATATATATCAAGCATGAAATGTTTCCATTTAGGCAGCACATATCCAAGGTGAGTAATATAACTGCCATTTCAGTCAACATAAGATGCTTATAATTGACCTATACATTATACAATCTTCCAAAACAGGGTGAACATTACTGATTTGATCTTGGAGTGAACCTAATTTATCTTTATGGGAAGTCTAGTGTAACTGTGTTCTGAGTTTATTATGCTATATAATAAACTCAGAACTATTTGTGGCATATGGTTGGTAAAAAATGTCTGTGTGTTTGTGACAAAGACCAAGCATTTTTCTTGTATTCCTGGTCTTGAGCCTACAACCTCAAATCAGATCACAACCACAAAAGCTTGTAAACTATTTTAAACTTGCCACCATACTTTATCAACATTTTTATTTTGTTATTTTGACAAAAATAAACTGCTGTTGATATGAGCATTTGTCTTAAGTGATGTACCGTTAAGGTCACCTAGACAGTGGTGTAGGGCTGGTTAAAAAATGTTGCAGTTTCAAATGCTGTGTTTTAAAGTTTTGGTTTTGAAAGCTGAGCAGAGAAAAGAACTGTGTGTCAAGTTGGTACCTTGTGCAATGTGTACATACGTTGATACCAGATCTTAATTTCAGCCCAACATAAAGTAGCTAACAAAGCTGAAATGCCATGTCACCTTAAAGCAAGTCTGTATAGCTTGAATTCTTGAAGTCCCAGGACAACATTTTTGTGGGACACCCACCCCTCTCGAAGGAGACCCCAATTACTTGTTCTATTAAATACTCAAGACTTCATTAAAGGTGCACTCAGTAACTTTTTGCTTGTGTCATCTTGGACTTACAATGACACCTAGTGGTGTGGATGCAGCATCATTCAAAATCAATAGTTTTCCTGATGCCATTGTAGAAATTCACATTCAGCCATAATTGATTTAATCCAAGCATGAAAGCATCCAATAACAAGACTGTTAATGAGACTAAGCGAGTAGTACTCAGCTGGTCATGTGATTCTAAAATGGTAGCTCCCATGAGGGCGCCCCTGCCACATGTATAATAACACAGCTTTTAAAAGGTTACTGATATGACTAGAGTCCTCATCTCATGTGAGAGGTCATGATTTTATACATATGTTTCAAAATTACAGTTAATTTCTTTAGAAGTAATACTTTTTAATGTGGAAAAATTATAGAGTGCACTGTTAAAGCCGCCATTTCACTGCACATGACAAACACCGTCCAATAGACTGGAAGTCAT